>NC_140993.1:107757770-108475376 GCF_052327205.1 Somniosus microcephalus
CCCCTCCCTCCTCTCCCTCCCCTCCCTCCTCTCCCTCCCCTCCCTCCTCTCCCTCCCCTCCCTCCTCTCCCTCCCCTCCCTCCTCTCCCTCCCCTCCCTCTCTCTCCCTCCCCTTCCTCCCTCTCCTCCCCTTCCTCCTCTCCCTCCCCTTCCTCCTCTCCCTCCCCTTCTCCTCTCCTCCCCTTCCCCTCCTCTCCCTCCCTCCCCCCATCTCCCCTCCCCCCCATCTCCTCCCCCCATCTCCCTCCCCCCCATCCTCTCCCTCCCCCCACCCCTCCCTCCCTCCCCCATCTCCCTCCCCCCATCTCCCTCCCCCCATCTCCCTCCCTCCCCCCATCTCCCTCCCCCCATCTCCCTCCCCCCATCTCCTTCCCCCCATCTCCCTCCCCCATCTCCCTCCCCCATCTCCCTCCCCCATCTCCCTCCCCCATCTCCCTCCCCCATCTCCCTCCCCCCCCATCTCCCTCCCCCCCATCTCCCCATCTCCCTCCCCCCCCATCTCCCTCCCCCCCATCTCCCTCCCTCCCCCCCATCTTTCTCCCTCCCCCCCATCTTTCTCCCTCCCCCCCATCTCTCTCCCTCCCCCCATCTCTCTCCCTCCCCCCCATCTCTCCCTCCCCCCCATCTCCCTCCCCCCCATCTCCCTCCCCCCCATCTCCCTCCCCCCCCATCTCCTCCCCCCCATCTCCCTCCCCCCCATCTCCCTCCCCCCCATCTCCCTCCCCCCCATCTCCCTCCCCCCCATCTCCCTCCCCCCCCATCTCCCTCCCCCCCATCTCTCTCCCCCCCCATCTCCCTCCCCCCCATCTCCCTCCCCCCCATCTCCCTCCCCCCCATCTCCCTCCCCCCCCATCTCCCTCCCCCCCATCTCCCTCCCCCCCATCTCCCTCCCCCCCATCTCCCTCCCCCCCATATCTCCCTCCCCCCCATCTCCCTCCCCCCCATCTCCTCCCCTCCTCTCCCTCCCCCTCCTCTCCCTCCCCCCTCTCCTCTCCCTCCCCCTCCTCCCTCTCCTCTCCCTCCCCCTCTCCTCTCCCTCCCCCTGTCTCTCCCTGATTTCCTCTCTGTCCCTCCCTCCCCCTCTCTCTGCCTTTCCTCAGAGCCCGGATGCGGTGAGCCGAAGCCTCCGTGTGCGGATCAGCGCCTCAGGGCCGGCCGGTGCGCAGCCTAACACATGAGGCCCGGCCGGACTCACCTTAGCTCAGTTCGCGCTCCGGGCCGACGTTGACACACGCGCTGACTCCCGCCCCGCCAGCCTTTACTAAGATGGCGGCGATGGCTACGCTCGGCTCAGTCCCGCGCCGCCAGCCTTTACCAAGATGGCGGCTATCGCGGGGCGGGACGGGCAGTGCCTAGCTCGGGTGTGGCTGGTGTAGGAGAGTTCGAGGCCTGCAGGTGGGGTAATCCTCCAAGGTTGCGGCGCCTGGCGGAGGTAGCGAGTCAAGAGGAAAAAAAGAGGGTGAAAGGTAGGAAAATTAATCAGCTTAGAAAAAATATTTACAAATTAATTTACTTTTTTTAAAAACAATTTCCCCTCCACACACAGAAAGTGGGAAAAATAAACACACACAAAGTGGGAAAAATAAATCGTTAGGAATCAAGATGGCGGCCACTCACCTCAGCTCAGAAGGATTAGGCCCGCCCACACACGCAATGAAACGCCCCCCGTGACACACCGATTGGTCAACCATCAGGTTAATCCCCTGTACGATTGGTCAACCATCACGTCATTCAACGCTAATGAGCGGAATGTTGCCGTTTTTTGAACCTTTTTTGTATACTGTCGGAACAATTTTTGTCTGACCAAAAAGTAAATACGCCTATGAGAGTCCCCTAATAAGCTTTCTTTTGATATAACATATGTGTAAGTACGTTCTATAACTTTTGATTGTATAGCCGGACAGACAGAAAGACAGAGGGAAAGACATACCGGCCTAGAAATTGGGTTGGGGCACCAAAGTGGCGCAAAAGTCGCCTGAGCGCAGGATTTAGCGCAGCGTTCGAGGCTTTAGCGATCGTCAGATATTCAGTTTCATTGCTCTCGAGGGACACGGGGGCGAGGCTCGAGGCGCTCCGCGTCCCTCGTAGGGCGCTGAAACGGAATATCGCAGTGCAACGTGCTGCAGCGCCACACGCTGCAGCACGGCACGCTGCGGTACTGCAGGCCTTCCTCCCACTGTTAAGGGGGAGGTGCCTGCAACAGCGCGATCCCCCGCTCGCGAGTGCTGGCAAATGAGCCCGGCACCAAGCAGAAGTGCCGGGCTCTCCGGGAAACAGCCGACAATGCCGCGGGGGGCTGGTTAGGAGACCGGGGACGGAGGTGCTGACAGGCGGCCGCCGAAAAAGGCGGCCGCCCTGCACCTCCACCTTAACTTGCGCCGCTGCCGGCACAGTAAGACCCCGTGAACCGGGCGCGGGTAGCGAATGGCGCAACTGCGGCGTTCGCTACCAAATATCACGAATATATCACGAATGGAGCACTGCGCACACCGATGATGTCATCGGTGGCGGCGCAGCGCAAATGCCTAACGCCACCATTAGCACCCCTGCTGAATATCGCGGGAGGCGCAGCCAGTGGCACTACAGCCACTGACTGCCTCTTTAGGCGCTAACATGTGGCGCTACTCACCCAATTTCTCCCCCACCGTTTTATATATATAGATAGAAGATAAATGTAATGTATTTGCATACTGAAGCTGACCTCAAACTTCTGGATGACATTGCCTGGGGAGTTAGAGTTAAGAGCAGGTGATCAAGAATGGCGACCTGGGTACCATGTGGACATAGAAAGAGAAACAGTTGGATCAGATGCAATGTGTTCATTGAAATAGCTATGAGTGGTATCAAGAGAGAACAGTGACGTGGATGAGAGTGTGACCTTGGAGAGATGTTAAAGGACAATGGAGTGCCTGATTGTATCAAAGGCAGTAGAGAGATGAAGAAGTGACAATGGGCCATGGTCACAGTTGTTTAGAACGTAATTTGTGATTTTGATCAGTGCAGCTCAGTGTTGTGATGGATAGGTGGATTTGATAAAACAGAGATATGGGTTCATGCCTGTGAAGCAATGATGGAAAATGGAGAGGACTGAAGGTGTTTTTTTTTTTTGAGGAGGGGTAATGACAGGAGATAGAGATAGATTGATGTTGGCAAGCATGGGTCAGAGGAGGGAAAGTATACCACAGAATGCAATCAGTAAAATACTTTTTATTATTTAATAACCATTTTCACATTCCATCATTTGCAGATTGTAAAAATTGTTAAATGAATTGCACTCTGTGCACATCCCCATTGTGAAAATGCATCTAATGACTGAATGATGTGTTTTTTGGAGTGGTGGATTGTGCACATTAAACTTTTGGATATAAAATGAACATTCCTGATTCAACTATTGATCTATCATAATGAGTAAGGGAGACATACACAAATTTACTAATGAATTACAGTGGTTCCCCTCAGATAAATTCTATATTTAGTGTCTATATTTTGTAAGCTAACTTTTGTGTTTCTTTCCTTGTCTTTAATGGCCCAGAAATTCGGGTCTCCACGGGTAAGTACGCACGGGGTACTCACGCGTAGGCCCAATGGAAGTGCCGGTTTCGTGCATGCACTGCGCATGCGCGGGAAACCGGCTCTTCTGTTCCCCTGAAAGAAGGGGTTCAGAAGTCGAAACGCGTGCGCTGGAGAGGATGCGCGTGCGCATCTCTCCACGGATGTTGCCTGATCTGCTGAGTTTTTCAGCATTTTCTGTTGTTATTTCGCATCGAGCTTACGTTTTTTTTGCAGGTTTTCCCGGGAGGGTAAGTCTCCAGAAGTTAGACATGTAAAAAGCAGTTGCAAGGCCTGCTTTTTACAAGGTAAGTGGTGAATTAATTAAAATTAAAACATTTTTTCCACAGGTTTATTATTTTTAAATACTTTAAAGAAAGGTAAGTTTATTTTTAGCCCCGTTAGAAAATGTAATTAATTTTTTCAAAAATTTAAATTATTGTTTAAAATAGTTATTTCATGTAATTTATAGTTTATTTTAAAAATGTGATTTTTAAAAATTTATTTGAAGATTTAGTGATGTTTTGGGGCTTATAGTATTTATAGGTTTGACAGGTCTTCCTGTCAAACTTATGAATGAAGCATTCCCTGCTACCATTGGCTCTCCATGGCCCACGTGATCCCAGGGGACACATCGAACTAACAGCGCCCCTGGGATACGCAAGCACTGCGCGCCGGCAGTTGGAGCAGGCCCAGGATCGGAATCCTACGCGGGCCCACAGCTCAACGGCCGGCGCGGTAGGCAAGTGCAGGTCGGGGGTTGCCCCCGACCCGAATATCTGGGCCAATGTCTTTATTCACCATTGCTTTGCCATAAGATGCCTCCTGGTCTTAAGTCAATATTGCTCTGTATATAGTTACTTCAAGATGTGTGCAACCTGGGGTAATTGGCCTTCTGATAGTACTTTTTGTCCCCCTGGAGAAGTGCATGATCTCTGCTTTGTTCTGTTCTTACATTGTTGAGATCAGAAACTCATCACATAGTAAATCGTGATTCTTAATTCTTAAAGCAGTGCTTCTTAATTTGGGAAAAGTGCAAAAGTGATTCTGGAATATTAAGTGCTAAATATATAACTATAGACTGTGTTCTATACAGCAGTGAAGAGTAACAGAACCCGAATCAAAGTTTCAAATGTAACTTGGGATGATATAAGTTCTACGGATATAGTGAAATTTAATTTTTTTTCATCTATGAAAATGCATATTACATTTTTTGAATTCATTCATGGGATATGGGCATTGCTAGCAAGGCCAGCGTTTATTGCCCATCCCTAGTTGCCCTTGAGAAGGTCATGTTGAGCTGCCTTCTTGAACTGCTGCAGTCTGTGTAGTAATATTAGGTAGGGAGTGGACACAGTGCTATTAGGTCGGGAGTTCCAGGATTTTGACCCAGTGACAATGAATTAAACAGTGATATATGTCCACATCAGGACGGTGTGTGACTTGCAGGGGAACTTGGAAGTAATGGGGTTCCCATGCACCTGCTGCACTTGTTTTTTCTAGGTGGTAGAGGTCATGTGGTTGGGAGGTGTCTTCTAAGAAGCCTTGACGAGTTGCTGCAGGGTATCCTATAAGTAGTACACACTGCAGCCACTCTGCACCGGTGGTGGAGGAAATCTATGTTTAAGGTGGTAGATGGACTGCTTTGTCCTGGATGGTGTCAAGCTTCTTGGTGGTAGAGAAGCTTTGCATGTCAGGAGGTGAGACACTCACCAAGGAATACCCAGCCTTTATGTGGCTGGTCCAGTTGAGTTTCTGGTCAATAGTGACCTCCGGGTTGTTGATGGTGGGGATTCCACGATGGTAGTGCCATTGAATGTCAAGGGGAGGTGGTTAGAATCTCTCTTGTTGGAGATGGTCACTGCCTGGCACTTGTGTGATGCAAATGTTACTAGTCACTTATGAGCTCAAGCCTGGATGTTGTCCAGGTCTTGCTGCATGCGGATATGGATTACTTCATTATTTGAGGTATTACAAATGGAACTGAACACTGCAATCATCAGCGAATGTGTTCATGAACAAGCATGCATCATGAAGAACGACAGATATTTAGAAAATGGCAATTCCTATTTAAGAATATAAGAATTAGGAGCAGGAGTAGGCCATACAGCCCCTCGAGCCTGCTTGCCATTCAATAAGATCATGGCTGATCTTGGACCTCAACTCCACTTTCCTGCTTTATCCCCATATCCCTTGGTTCCTCTAGAGTCCAAAAATCTATCTACTCAGCCTTGAATATACTCAATGACTGAGCATCCACAGCCCTTTGGGGCAGAGAATTCCAAAGATTCACAACCCTCTGAGTTAAGAAATTCCTCCTCATCTCGATCTTAAAAGGCCGATCCCTTATCCTGAGACGCTGTTCCCTAGTTCTAGACTTTCCAGCCAGGGGCAACAGTCTACCCTGTCATTCTTCCTAAGAATCTTATGTTTCAATGAGATCACCCCTCATTCTTCTAAATTCCAGAGCGTATAGGCTCAGTCTCTCCTCATAGGACAACCCTCTCATCCCAGAAATCAATCTAGTGAACCTTCATTGCAAGTATATCCTTCCTTAGATAAGGAGACCAAAACTGTGCCCAGTACTCCAGGTGTGGTCTCACCAAAGCCTTGTACAATTGTAGCAAGACGTCCTTACTCTTGTACTACAATAAATGCCAACATGCCATTTCCTTCCTAACTGCTTGCTGTACCTGCATGCTAACTCTCTGTGTTTCTTGTACTAGGACACCTAAATCTCTCTGAACAACAACATTTATTAGTTTCTCACCATTTAAAAAATATTCTGTTTTTCTATTCTTCCTGCCAAAGTGAATAACCTCACATTTCCCCACATTATACTCTATCTGCCACCTTATTGCCCACTCACGTAACCTGTCTTTATCCCTTTGCAGGCACTTTGTGTCCTCCTCACAGCTTACTTTCCCACCTAGCTTTGTATCATCAGCAACTTTAGACACATTGCACTTGGTCCGTTCACCTAAGTCATTAATATAGATTGCAAATAGCTGAGGCTCAAGCACTGATCCTTGTGGCACCCCACTGTTTGTCAGGATCAGGATACAGTCTGTCAATCTGAAATGACCCTTTTATTTCTACTTTCTGTTTTCTGTCTGTTAACCAATCCCCTATCCATGCTAATACATTACCCCCAACCCCATGTGCCCTTATCTTGCGTAAGGGCACATGGGGTTGGGGGTACCACCTTTTATTTGGTACCTTATCAAATGTCTTTTGAAAATCCAAATATACTACATCCACTGTTTCCCCTTTATCTACCCTGCTGGTTACATCCTCAAAAAACTCCAATAAATTCATCAAACACAATTTCCCTTTCATAACACCATGTTGACTCTGCCTAATCATATTATGATATTTTAAGTGCCCTGTAACCACTTCCTTAATAATGGATTCCAGCATTTTCCTGACGACAGATGTCAGGCTAACTGGCCTGTAGTTCCCTGTTTTCTCTTAATTAGTCCAGGCCTCTGGATTACTAGTCCAGTAACATAACCACTATGCCACCATTCCCATAATAATCCTGGTCGGATCCCCTGTCATAGTGTCTTTTATTTTTCTTTCATTTTCTATTTGTAATCTCTTGTGATGTATAGCTTGTTGAATCTTGAATTGCAGTGGTTCGACACAGTAGTCACTTTTTTTAAATATTCGTTACATTTTTAAATCAAGTGCCTAAAGTATTTGTGTAGTCAAGCAGCTTTTTTTTTATATAACTAGCTGACAGCCTGAAAATGCTATATTTATAGTCTTGTGTTGTTAAATTGCTGGTTGTCATGGGAGACTACAATGCACTGGCTCACATCTCGTGTGCACAAGACTGCATTTGGGTAGCAAAATAGAGCTGCACTTCTAATATTTTGGGGATATTATGCCGTTATGTCCGGTCACTTTCAAATTGAATACGTGAATGTGCTTGTTATGTGGTGAGACGTGTTTGAAAATACAAATAATCATTTTACCTTATTAGTTTGTAGTCAAAAATGTATAATGAAAAGCAGTTTGACAGTTAAAAAAATTATAGAGCCGAGGGCATGAATACTTCCAGCACTCAGCCTCTGCCGAATGCTATGATCTATCCATCTAATGTCCCAGACTTTAATGTCTATCCATCTTTAATGTCCGAGACTCCTCCATCACCAACGTCCAGACTCCTCTATCACCATTCATGAGTATGTTCTGTCCCACTAGCAGGACAGACCCACCAGAGATGGCGGTACAGTCGGGAGGGAGTGACCCTAGGAGCCCTCAACATTGACTCTGGACCCCATGAAGTCTCATGGCTTCAGGTCAAGCATGGGCAAGGAAACCTTCTGATTCTGGAACAGTTCCCATGGATTGGAGTGTAGCTAATGTAACCCCACTATTTAAAAAAGATGGCAGAGAAAAAACGGGGAATTATAGACTGGTAAGCCTGACATCGGTAGTGGGGAAAATGCTAGAGTCCATTATAAAAGATGTAATAGCAGAGCACTTGGAAAACAGTGACAGGATCGGACAAAGTCAACATGGATTAACAAAAGGTAAATCATGCTTGACTAATCTACTGGACTTTTTTGAGGATGTAACTGGTAGAATAGATAAGGGAGAACCAGTGGATGTGGTGTATTTGGACTTTCAGAAGGCTTTCGATAAGGTCCCGCATAAGAGACTAGCGTGCAAAGTTAAAGCACATGGGATTGGGGGGTAAGGTACTGACTTGGATAGAAAACTGGTTGGCAGACAGGAAGCAAAGAGTTGGAATAAACGGGTCTTTTTCCGAGTGGCAGGCAGTGACTAGTGGGGTTCCGCAGGGATCGGTGCTAGGACCCCAGTTATTCACAATATATATTAATGATCTAGACGAGGGAACTAGATGTAATATCTCCAAGTTTGCAGACGACACAAAGCTGGGTAGGCGTGTGTGCTGTGAGGAGGATGCAGAGAAACTCCAGTATGATTTGGACAGGTTGGGCAATTGGGCAGATGCATGGCAGATGCAGTATAATGTGGATAAATGCGAGGCTATCCACTTCAGTGGCAAAAACAGGAAGGCAGATTATTATCTGAACAGCAATAGATTGGGAAAAGGGGAAGTGCAATGAGACCTGGGTGTCCTTGTGCACCAGTCGCTGAAGGTAAACATGCAGGTGCAGCAGGTGGTTAAGAAGGCAAATGGTATGCTGGCCTTCATAGCAAGAGGATTCGAGTACAGGAGCAAGGATGTCTTGCTGCAGTTGTACAGGGCCTTGGTGAGACCACACCTTGAGTATTGTGTGCAGTTTTGGTTGCCTTATCTGAGGAAGGATGTTCTTGCCATGGAGGGAGTGCAGCGAAGATTCACCAGACTGATACCTGGGATGGCAGGAATGACGTATGAAGAGAGATTGGGTCGATTAGGCTTATATTCGCTAGAGTTTAGAAGCATGAGAGGGGATCTCATTGAAACTTATAAAATTCTAACAGAAGTAGATGCAGGAAGGCTGTTCCCGATGGCGGGGGAGTCCAGAACCAGGGGTCAAATTCTAAGGATAAGGGGTAAGCCATTTTGGACTGGGATGAGGAGGAATTTCTTCACCCAGAGAGTGGTGAACCTGTGGAATTCTCTGCCACAGAAGACAGTTGAGGCCAATTCATTAAATATATTCAAGACGGAGTTAGATATATTTCTTAAGGCTAAGGGGATCAAGGGATATGGGGAGAGAGCAGGGACCGGGTACTGAATTTGGATGATCAGCCATGATCGCATTGAATGGCGGAGCAGCCTCGAGGGGCTGAATGGCCTACTCCTGCTCCTATCTTCTATGTTTCTATGATTACGACCTATCGCCTTTCCTCAGCTGATGAATCAGTATGCCTCCATGTTGAACGCCATTTGGAAGAAGCACTGAGAGTCGCAAGGGCACAGAATGTACTCTGGGTGGGGAACTTCAACATCCATCACCAAGAGTGGCTCGGTAGCACCACTACTGACTGAGCTACCGAGTCCTGAAAGACATAGCTGCCAGATTGGGCCTGCGGCAGGTGGTGAGAGGACAAACACGAGGGAAAAACTTACTTGGCCTCGTCCTCACCAGTCTACCTGGCACAGATGCATCTGTTCATGACAGCATTGGTAGCAGTGACCACCACACAGTCCTTCTGGAGACGATGTCCCATTTTCACACTGAGGACACCCTCCATCGTGTTGTGTGGCACGAGCACAGTGGTAAATGGGATAGATTCAGAACAGATCTAGCAGCTCAAAACTGGGCATCCATGAAGCGCTGTGGGCAATCAGCAGCAGCAAAATTGTATTCCACCACACAATCTGTAACCTCATGGCCCGGTATATTCCTCACTCTACCATTACCATCAAGCCAGGAGACCAACCCTGGTTCATGAGGAATGCAGAAGAGCATGCCAGAAGCAGCACCAGGCATACCTAAAAAGGAGGTGCCAACCTGGGGAAGCTGTAACACAGGACTACATGCATGCTAAACAGCGGAAGCACAGGGCTAAGCGACCCCACAATCAACGGATCAGATCAAAGCTCTGCAGTCCTGCCACATCAGTGGTGGTAGACAATTGAACAACTAACTGGAGGAGAAAGCTCCATGAATATCACCATCCTTAATGGTGGCGGAGCCTAGCACGCGAGTGCAAGACGAGGCCAAAGCGTTTTCCACCATCTTCAGCCAGAAGTCCTTAGTCGATGATCCATATCGGCCTCCTCCTGAGGTCCCCACCATCACAGAAGCCAGTCTTCAGCCAATTCGATTCACTCCACGTGATATCAAGAAACAGCTGAGCGCACTGGATACAGCAAAAACTATGGGCCCCGACAACATATCGGCTGTCATGCTGAAGACTTGTGCTCCAGAAGTAGCCTCGCCTCTGGCCAAGCTGTTTCAGCACAGCTACAACACTGGCATCTACCCGACAATGTGGAAAAATGCCCAGGTATGTCCTGTCCACAAAAATCAGGATAAAATCCGATCCGACCAATTACCGCCTCCTCAGTCTACTCTCAAGCATCAGCAAAGTGAGGGAAGGTGTTGTCAACACTGTTATCAAGCGGTACTTACTCACCAACAAGCTTCTCACCAATGCTCAGTTTGGGTTCTGCCAGGACCACTCGGCTCCAGACCTCATTACAGCCTTGGTCCAAACATGAACAAAGGAGCTGAATTCCAGAGGTGAGGTGAGAGTGACTTTCTTTTTGACAACAACAACAACTTGTATTTATATAGCGCCTTTAAAATAGTAAAACGTCCCATGGCGCTGCGCAGGAGTATTTTAAGACAAAAAAAATTGACACCGAGCCACACAAGGATAAATTAGGGCAGGTGACCAAAAGCTTGGTGAAAGGTAGGTTTTAAGGAGCATCTTAAAGGAGGAAGGAGAGGTAGTGAGGCGGAGAGGTTTAGGCAGGAATTCCAGAGCTTTGGGCCGCGGCAACAGAAGGCACGGCCACCAAAGGTTGAGCGATTTATAATCAGGGATGCTCAAGAGGGCAGAATTAGAGGAGAGCAGATATCTCGGGGGGTGGGGTGGGGGGGGTTGTGGGATTGAAGGAGATTACAGAGATGGGGAGTGGCGAGGCCATGGGATTTGAAAACAAGGATGAGAATTTTGAAATTGAGGCGCTGCTTGACCGGGAGCCAATATCGGTCAGCGAGCACAGGGGAGATGGGCGAATGGGACGGTGCGAGATAGGACACGGGTAGCCGAGTTTTGGATTCCCTCAAGTTTACATAGGGTGGAATGTGGGAGGCCAGCCATGAGTGCGTTGGAATAGTCAAGGCTAGAGGTAACAAAGGCATGGATGAGGGTTTCAGCAGCGCATGAGCCGAGGCAATGGTGGAGACGGGCGATGTTATGGCGGTGAAGGTAGACGGTCTTTGTTATGCTGCGGATATGTGGTCGGAAGCTCATTTTGGGTCAAATATAACACCAAGGTTGCGAACAGTGTGGTTCAGCCTCAGATAGATGTCAGGGAGACAGATGGAGTCAGTGGCTAGGGAATGGAGTTTGTGGTGGGGACCTAAAACAATGGCTTCGGTCTTCCCAATATTTAATTGGAGAAAATCTTTGCTCATCCAGAGTTGTATATCGGAGAAGCAGTCTGACAGTTTAGAGACCGTGGAGGGGTCGAGAGAAGAGGTAGTGAGGTAGAAGCTGGGTGTCGTCAGCGTACATGTGGAAACTGACGCTGTGTTTTCCGATGATGTTGCCAAGGGGCAACATGTAAATGAGAAATAGGAGGGGGCCAAGGATACGTCAAGGCAGCATTTGACCGAGTGTGGCATCAAGGAGCCCTAGTAAAATTAAAGTCAGTGGGAATCAAGGGGCAAACTCTCCACTGGCTGGAGTCATATCTAGCACAAAGGAAGATAGTTGTGGTTCTTGGAGGTCAATCATCTAAGCCCAAGGACATCGCTGCGGGTGTTCCTCAGGACAGTGTCTTAAGTTCAACCATCTTCAGCTGCTTCATGAATGACCTTCCCTCAAGGTCAGAAGTGAGGATGTTCACTGATTGCACAGTGTTCATTTCCATGCGCATCACCTCAGATAATGAAGCAGTCCATACCCGCACGCAGTAAGACCTGGTCGACATTCAGGCTTGGGCTGATGTGTGGCACGAATAGTACTTGCCACTTAAGTGCCAGGCACATGTCTATCTCCAACTATCTCTAACCGTCGCCCCTTGACATTCAGTGGCATTACCATCGCTGAATCCCCCACCATCAACATCCTGGGGGTAAGCATTGACCAGTAACTTAACTGGACCAGCCACATAAGTACTGTGGCGACAAGAGAATGTCAGAGGCTGGGTATTCTGCGGCGAGTGTCTCACCTTCTGACTCCCCAAAGCCTTTCCAGCATCTACAAGGCATAAGTCAGGAGTGTGATGGAATACTCTTCACTTGCCTGGATGAGTGCAGCTCCAACAACAGACGAAGCTTGACACCATCCAGGACAAAGCAGCCTGCTTGATTGGCACCCCATCCACCACTTAAAGATTCACTCCCTGCACCACCGGCGTACTGTGGCTGCAGTGTGTACCCTCTACAATATGCTCTGCAGCAACTTGCCAAAGGCTTCTTCCGCAGCACCTCCCAAACCCGCGACCTCTACCACCTAGAAGGACAAGGGCAGCAGGCGCATGGAAACACCACCACCTCCAATTCCCCTCCAAGTTGCATACCATCCTGACTTGGAAATATATTGTCATTGCTTCATTGTCGCTGGATCAAAACCCTGGTACTCCCTCCCTAACACCACAAGGATTGCAACGGTTCAAGGCGGTGGCTCACCACCACCTTCTTGAGGGCAATTAGAGATGGGCAATAAATGCTGGCCTTCCCAGTGACGCCTACATCCCAGGAACGAATTTTTAAAAAACGATAAAGGGATTTAGAGTCATAGTCACAGAATTATACAGCACAGAAAGAGGCCCATCGCGTCCGCGCCGGCCATCAATCCCTGTCTAATCTAATCCCATTTTCCAGCATTTGGTCCGTAGCCTTGTATGCTATGGCATTTCAAGTGCTCATCCAAATGCTTCTTGAATGTTGTGAGGGTTCCTGCCTCTACCACCCTTTCAGGCAGTGAGTTCCAGATTCCAACCACCCTCTGGGTGAAAAAGTTCTTCCTCAAATCCCCTCTAAACCTCCTGCCCCTTACCTTGAATCTATGCCCCCTTGTTATTGACCCCTCTACTAAGGGAAAAAGTTCCTTTCTATCTACCCTATCTATGCCCCTCATAATTTTGTACACCTCAATCAGGTCCCCCCTCAGCCTCCTCTGCTCCAAGGAAAACATCCCCAGCCTGTCCAGTCTTTCTTCAGAGTTGAAGCGCTCCAGCCCAGGTAACATCCTGGTGAATCTCCTCTGCACCCTCTCCAAAGCAATCACATCCTTTCTATAGTGTGGCAACCAGAACTGCACACAGTATTCCAGCTGTGGCCTAACTAGCGTTTTGTTCAGCTCCATCATAACCTCCCTGCTCTTATATTCTATGCCTTGGCTAATGAAGGCAAGTATCCCATATGCCTTTTTAACCACCTTATCCACCTGTTCTGATGCCTTCAGGGATCTATGTACATGCACACCAAGGTCCCCCTGATCCTCTGTCTTTCCTAGGGTCCTACCATTCATTGTGTCTTCCCTTGCCTTGTTAGTCCCTCCAAAATGCATCACCTCACACTTTTCAGGGTTAAATTCCATTTGCCACTGTTCTGCCCATCTGACCAACCCATCTATATCGTCCTGCAGACTGAGGCTACCCTCCTCGCTATTTACCACCCCACCAATTTTCATGTCGTCTGCGAACTTACTGATCATACCTTTTACATTCACATCCAAATCATTAATGTAGACCACAAACAGCAAGGGACCCAGCACCGATCCCTGTGGTACCCCACTGGACACAGGCTTCCAGTCACAGAAACAACCTTCGACCATCACCCTCTGCCTTCTGCCACTAAGCCAGTTTTGGATCTAATGTGCCAAGGCACCCTGGATCCCATGGGCTCTTACCTTCTTGAGCAGTCTCCTATGCGGGACTTTGTCGAAAGCCTTACTGAAATCCATGTATACCACATCCACTGCACTATCCTCATCCACACACCTAGTCACCCCCTCGAAAAATTCAATCAAATTGGTCAGACATGATCTTCCCATGACAAAGCCATGCTGACTATCCCTGATTAATCCCTGCCTCTCCAAGTGGAGACTAATTCTGTCCCTCAGAATTTTTTCCAATAATTTCCCTACCACTGATGTTAGGCTCACTGGCCTGTTTAATCCCTGGCTTATCCCTACTACCCTTCTTGAATAATGGCACTACGTTAGCTGTTCTCCAGTCCTCTGGCACATCCCCTGTGGCCAGAGAGGTTCTGAAAATTTGTGTCAGAGCCCCTGCAATCTCCTCCTTTGTCTCACACAGCAGCCTGGGATACATCTCGTCCGGGCCTGGGGATTTATCCACTTTTAAGCCTGCTAAAACTGCTAGTACCTCCTCCCTCTCGATGCTAATATGTTCAAGTATATCACAGTCCCCCTGCCCGATTTCTATGTCTACATCGTCCTTCTCCATCGTGAACACAGATGCAAAAAATTCATTTAAAACCCCACCTACATGTTCGGGCTCCACACACAGATTGCCACTTTGGTCCCTAATGGGCCCTACTCTTTCCCTAGTTATCCTCTTGCCGTTAATATACTTATAAAACACCTTAGGATTTTCCTTTATTTTGCTCGCCAGTGTTATTTCATGGCCCCTCTTCACTCTCCTAATTTCTTTTTTAAGTATCCCCCTGCACTTTTTATACTCCTCTAGGGCTTGCTCTGTCTTTAGTCCCTTGTATCTGCCAAAAGCCCCCCTTTTTTTCCTAATTCATTCTCGTATATCCCTTGACATCCAAGGTTCCCTGGGCTTGTTGGGCCCACCCTTGACCTTTACGGGAACATGTTGCCATTGTACTCTCTTATTTTCCTTTCTGAAAGACTCCCATTGCTCCGTTGTGGATTTTCCTACAAGTAGCTGATCCCAGTCCACTTTGGCCAGATCCTGCCTTATCATAGTAAAATCGGCCGTCCCCCAATTTATCACAGATCACAGAAATCACAGAAACCCCACAGTGCAGATAGAGGCCATTTCGGCCCATCGAGCCTGCACCGACACATATTCCACCCGATCCCCGTAACCCCTACACCAACACATATCCCACCCTATCCCCGTAACCCCACGTATTTAATCCCCCTAACACTAAGGGTCAATTTATCATAGCCAATCAACCTAACCCGCACATCTTTGGACTGTGGGAGGAAACCGGAGCACCCGGAGGAAACCCACGCAAACACGGGGAGAATGTGCAAACTCCACACAGACAGTCGCCCGAGGCCGGATTCGAACCCGGGTCCCTGGCGCTGTGAGGCAACAGTGCTAACCACTATTTAGAACCTTTATTTCCGGTCCATCTCTGTCCTTTTCCATGACTACCTTAAATCTCACCGAATTATGGTCACTGTCACCAAAGTGCTCACCTACTAACACTTCTACCACTTGCCCGGCCACATTCCCTAGAATTAGGTCCAGTACCGCCCCCCCCTCTTGTAGGACTTTCTACATGCTGGCTCAAAAAGCTCTCCTGGATGCACTTTAAGAATTCTGCACCCTCTAAGCCTTTCACACTCTGACTAGCCCATTTAATATTGGGGAAGTTGAAATCCCCTACTATTATTACCCTATTATTTCTACACTTCTGAGATTTGCCTACATATCTGTTCCTCTATCTCCCCCTGACTGTTTGGGGACTGTAGTACACTCCCAGCAAAGTGCTTGCCCCCTTTTTGTTTTTAAGTTCTACCCATCTGGCCTCATTAGAGGAACCTGTTAATATATCATCCCTCCTTACAGCAGTAATTGACTCCTTAATTAATATTGCGACACCCCCTCCTCTTTTACCCTCCCTCTGTCTCGCCTGACGATTCTATACCCCGGAATATTGAGCTGCCAGTCTTGCCCCTCCCTCAACCATGTCTCCGTGATAGCAACAATATCATGCTCCCATGTGTTCATCAACACCTTCAGTTCATCCATCTTATTCACAAGACTCCTTGCATTAAAATAAATGCCATCCAGCCTTGCCCTACTCCCTTGTGCCATTACATATTTGCTCTGCCTTCCAAGCTGACTTGTTTTTTCCTCTATATTTGGCTGTACATCACCCCCTATTATAGCTCCACTCTGTATCCCATCCCCCTGCCAAGTTAGTTTAAACCCCCCCAACAGTGCTAGCAAACCTCCCCGCAAGGATATTTGTCCCGTTCTGGTTCAGGTGCAACCTGTCCGACTTGTACAAGTCCCACCAATTGGATAACCCAGTGCTGCCTTCTCCAATTCTGAATCCTACTGTTTTAATGTAAAAGAAAAGAAAAGACTTGCATTTGTATAGCACCTTTCATTACCTCAGGACAGTCAAGCCTTATACACCAGAAATTAATCACTAAATTCATATGGTATCACTGGACGCTTGGTAGACCTTTAGAACTAAGGTATCCTCACAACATAAAAAGCCATTATGATAGAAACTAATATTAAACCACATCGAGTGTGCAGTTAATTAAACAAAATTGAGATTATCCTTTGTCGTCAAAGAAGGAAAAATTGCCTGGGGTATATAACGGGCAGTTGATCTGCCACCACCTGTTCTACACTCCTGAAGTTGAAAGTGCCGCCCAACTAATGTGACAACCAAAATGAAAAATAAGAACCAATTTTTGGAAAATGAGTCTTGCTCGTCCTTATCCTCATCTGTTTGTGTTTATGTTAAACTTAAAAATGTCTCGGGTGAGACCTCTGTGCTTTACTGAAGCCAGTACTTTTGTGGAAATTGCTAAGAAACCTGCCTCATACATTCAGGACCATTAAGCTGTAATTAAGTCTTGTTGATCAGCGCTTTATTTACATAGAAGGACCACTCTGATCTCCTACCTTAATATAAAGATGGTATTTTTCAGAATATTACATTTTTTTTTTTAAGTTCAATTTTTTTAGCATGGAATTCTCTACAAATAGTGGATGTCCAAAGAGACTTGGGGATTCAGGTACATAGATCATTAAAATGTCATGAACAGGTACAGAAAATAATCAAAAAATCTAAAGGAATGCTGGCCTTTATATCTAGAGGACTAGAATACAAGGGGGTCGAAGTTATGCTGCAGCTATACAAAGCCCTGGTTAGACCACAGCTGAGGTACTGTGTGCAGTTCTGGGCACCACACTTTAGGAAGGATATATTGGCTTTGGAGGGATTGTAGCGTAGGTTTACCAGAATGATACCCGGGCTTCAAGGGTTGTTACGAGGGGAGATTACACAAATTAGGGTTGTATTCCCTAGAATTTAGAAGGTTAAGTGGTGATCTGATTGAAGTTTTCAGGATATTAAGGGGAACAGATAGGGTAGAAAGAGAGAAACTATTTCCGCAGGGTAGAAAGAGAGAAACTATTTCCGCTGGTTGGGGATTCTAGGACTATAGAGGACATAGTCTAAAAATTCGAGCCAGACCTTTCAGGAGTAAAATTAGGAAATACTTCTACACACAAAGGGATCAATTGTTAATTTTAAATTGGAGATTGATAGCTTTTTGTTGACCAAAGGTATTAAGGGATATGGGCCAAAGGCGGGTATATGGAGTTAGATCGCAGATCAGCCATGATCTCATTGAATGGCGGAACAGGCTCGAGGGGCTGAATGGCCTATTCCTGTTCCTATGTTCCCACGTTCCTAAGTAGGGCATCAATCTCCGTTACACTGTGGAAGAAGACAGTGGTGATTGGAGGTTCAATTCTAGACCACAGGAAGGCAAAATCAGAGGGCAAGAAATTTCAGGCCACTCTTGTGCATCTTTGTTAGTGATATTGGTACAAGCCTGGGAAGTGGATATTTGCCCACCTTCTCTGCTAAGAAATGGTGATGAGGGACCAAAAGTTGTGCAGAACTTGAGGGAGGGAATTACAATTTGTATTTGGTGGAAGATCGTCTACTTGATCATTTAAGCAACAATCTCATTGATGATTCCCTCTCCCCCAATAATTGTCAAAATATATCTGAGAGAAAAGGTGCCTGAGAGAAATTTTGGATTGTTGAAATGAACGCCGGATTTTGTGGTAGAAATAACGGTGAGGCGAACTGCGCTCACCGTTATTTACGTGGAAATCGGACAGCAACTTCCAGTGACTGCACAGTTAAACGCGGAAATCAGGAAGTTGCTGTCCGAGATGCACTGCACCTCCAAAAGCTGCGTGATAATGGTATCTTGCCTTAGACTCTCAATTCAATTACATTGAACAGCGTGAAATTGCTGTACTTACCTGATGGATACGGACTAAACTTGTCAGAAAAAGTTAGAGCTTGTCCCATTCCAGTGTAAGCACCCTTTTAAGGGCATGATAAGTCTTAATTACTGCCAAACAACCTCTCTGGCAATTAACTTTTACAAGTGTGGATTGTCATTCGTTCAGATTTTAATTATTGTGGCGATTTTTAAAAAAATAAAGCAAATTCTTTTTTTTTACTTTTTCTGTCTCTTTTATTTCTCTCACTTAATCCAATCTTTCTTTCCCTCTTTATTTTGCTTTCTGTACTTGATTTGACATTGAATTAAATATTCTAACTGACACTTCCTAGTTCAGAGTCTGCGCTGCTCGTTAATGATACTTCAATCTGATTAGTTAAAGACATACACAGTTGCTTTCCCTGTTCATATAGGTCCCAGATGCTCTGCAGAGAGTGCTGTTCTTTTTGGATAGTTGGCTGACAGGAACTTCCAGTGCAAAAGCCCACAGAAAGTTTATGGGAAAGTGTAATTGTAATGGCTGACCGTTAAAATCCGGTCCAGTAACTATATCACAAAACAGTTCATTTTTTGGTGACAGGGTTTAAGTATTGTTTGTGCTGTTGACTGTTACAGTCAAACAGTGGTAGAATTGAAATTTTAACTGCTAAAATATAGCATTTGAAAGGAAATTAAATTATTTTTGACCCATTGCTGAACATTGCTGAATAATAATTTTAATTGACAATATTGCCTGTCAGTGGAAGCTACTAACAATTCTCATTATACTTTGAAACAACAAAGGGTATTCTGTGTTATAGATATTTATAATTCTCCCTAATTCTACTGCAATTTTCTAGAGAAGAGGAAAAAAAACTTTAAAGAACTCAGCACAGTTCCTACAATTCTCCAGGTATAGCAGGTTTCTGAGCTCAGTAGGCGTTGAACGGATGTCAGGCTTTTCTCCACAGAAGGAAAGAAAGGGAAAAACAGCAGACAAGCTGCTCTTGGTACACTTTTTAGCCGATTTTTTAAAATTCCTTCATGGGATGTGGGCGTCGCTGATGATTGCGTGTAGACTGATGGGGCAGTAATTGGCCGGATTGGATTTGTCCTGCTTTTTGTGGACAGGACATACCCGGGCAGTTTTCCCAGGTTGACACCTTTTTAGGTATGCCTGGTACTGCTCCTGGCATGCTCTTCTGTACTCCTCATTGAACCAGGGTTGGTCTCCTGGCTTGATGGTAATGGTCGAGAGAGGGATATGCCGGGCCATGAGGTTACAGATTGTGGTGGAATACAATTCTCCTGCTGCTGATGGCCCACAGCGCCTCATGAATTCCCAGTTTGGAGCTGTTAGATCTGTTTTGAATCTATCTCATTTAGCACTCTGGTAGTGCCACACAACATGATGGAGGGTGTCCTCAGTGTGAAGATGGGATTTCGTCTCCATACGGACTGTGCGGTGGTCACTGCTACCAATGCTGTCATGGACAGATGCATCTGTGATGGGTAGATTGGTGAGGCCGTGGTCAAGTAGGTTTTTCCCCTCATGTTGGTTCTCTCACCACCTGCCGCAGTCCTAGTCTGGTAGCTATGTCCTTCGGGACTTGGCCAGCTTGGTCAGTTGTGATGCTACTAAGCCACTTTTGGTGATGGATATTGAAGTCCCCAACCCAGAATACATTCTGTGCCCTTGCTACCCTCCATGCTTCTTCCAGGTGGTGTTCAACATGGAGGAGTACTGATTCATCAGCTGAGGGAGGACAGTAGGTGGTAATCAGCAGGAGGTTTCCTTGCCCATGCTTGACCTGAAGCCATGAGACTTCATGAGGTCCAGAGTCAATGTTGAGGACTCCCAGGGCCACTCACCCCCCCCTACCCCCGACTGTATACTGTCTGATGGGTGTGTCCTGCCGGTGGGACAAGACATAACTGATGTGCTATCAATTACTCATAAAAGACTGAGAGTTAAGAGAGTAACTAAAGGCTTTTATTAGCAAAGAACAGAGCATGCCTCTCGTGGTTGACTGGGTTCCAAGAAGGCAGGGGGCTGCAGGTCAATCACCTTTATACCTGGGCCTGTGTGGGTGGAGCCAGCCGAGACATGTTGAGGCATGCATAGGTACAGCAGTGTGTAACAACAACAACAACAGTGGTTTACCACATTCACCCCTTGTTTAAAATTGAGTCCGGCGGGGTGAAGTGTACTAAAGGTTCGTGTAAGTAAGTCGATCAGGTGGCCTTGTATGCCGTCCTGATCGTCGTGGTGGCGGCGGTGATGGTGCAGCATCCAACGTTGAGTCTGGCGTCTCATTGAGTGGTTGGATGGTCAATGACGGGTCCTGGGGCTGCGGCATGCCGTCTAGCGGGGTTGGGTTGTGGGTAGTGGTGGATGGCAATGGTAGTGTTTCAGGGGCACCCAAAGGTGCGAGATCTCGTGTGGGGGCTGTGTCCTCCCGCCCGTCCGGGTACGCTACGTAAGCGTACTGGGGGTAGGCGTGGGTAGTGGTGGATGGCGAGGGGGGTGTTTCGGGAGCACCCAAAGGTGCGAGGTCTCGTATGGAGACTGTGTCCTCCCGCCCGTCCGGGTACACCACGTAAGCATACTGAGGGTTGGCATGGAGGAGGCTCACCCTCTCGACCAGGGGGTCCGTCTTATGCGACCTCACGTGCTTCCGCAGTAGGACGGGTCCTGGAGAAGTCAGCCATGTCGGTAACGAGATCCCCGATGTGGACTTCCTGGGGAAGGAGAACATTCTCTCGTGAGGGGTAGCATTGGTGGCTGTACAGAGCAGTGACCGAATGGAATGGAGCGCCACAGGGAGGACTTCCTGCCAGCGAGAGGTCGGAAGGCCCTTAGATTTCAAGTTTAAAAGGACTGCCTTCCAGACCGTCGCATTCTCCCTTTCCACCTGGCCATTCCCCCGGGGGTTGTAGCTGGTGGTCCTGCTTGTAGCGATACCTCTCGAGAGCAGGTACTGCCGGAGTTCGTCGCTCATAAAGGATGAGCCCCTGTCGCTATGAATATAGCTAGGGAAACCGAACAAGGCGAAGAGGTCATTCAGACATTTAATGACCGTGGTACTGGTCATGTCTGAGCAAGGGATGGCAAACGGGAAACGGGAGTACTCATCAATTATGTTGAGGAAGTACACATTGCGGTCGGAGGAGGGGAGGGGCCCTTTAAAATCGACGCTCAGCCGTTCAAAGGGGCGCGTGGCTTTGATCAGGCTTGCTCTGTCTGGCCTATAAAAATGCGGTTTGCATTCGGCACAGATTTGGCAGTTCCTGGTCATGGTCCTGACCTCCTCGATGGAGTAGGGCAGGTTACGGGATTTGATGAAGTGAAAAAACCTGGTGACCCCCGGGTGGCAGAGGTCATTGTGGAGGGTCTTCAGTCTATCGACCTGCGCGTTGGCGCATGTACCACGTGATAGGGCATCTGGGGGCTCATTGAGTTTCCCGGGCCGGTACAAGATATCGTAACTGTAGGTGGAGAGTTCGATTCTCCACCTCAAGGTCTTGTCGTTCTTGATTTTGCCCCTCTGCTTATTATTAAAGATAAAAGCTACTGAACGCTGGTCAGTGAGCAGGGTAAATCGTTTTCCGGCCAGGTAATGCCTCCAATGTCGCACAGCTTCCACAATGGCCTGGGCCTCCTTTTCGACAGAGGAGTGTCGAATCTCGGGGCCCTGGAGGGTCCTTGAGAAAAAGGCCACGGGTCTCCCCGCCTGGTTAAGGGTTGCAGCTAGGGCAAAGTCGGATGCGTCGCTCTCCACTTGGAAAGGGATGGACTCATCCACTGCGTGCATTGTGGCCTTCGCAATATCTCCTTTTATGAGAGTGAAGGCTGCACAGGCCTCTGCTGTCAGGGGGAAGGAGGTGGACTTGATGAGGGGTCTGGCTTTGTCCGCATAGTTGGGCACCCACTGAGCATAGTACGAGAAAAACCCTAGGCATCTCTTCAGTGCTTTTTGGCAGTGGGGGAGGGGGAGCTCCATAAGGGGGCGCATCCTGTCGGGGTCGGGGCCGATGACTCCGTTCTCCACTACACAGCCAAGAATGGCAAGGCGCTTGGTACGAAACATACATTTGTCCTTGTTGTATGTTAGGTTCAGCCGCTGGGCCGTACGGAGGAATTTCTCTAGATTAACATCATGGTCCTGCTGGTCGCGGCCGCAGATGGTGACGTTGTCTAGATAGGGGAAAGTGGCCTGGAGCGCGTTCTGGTCGACCATCCGGTCCATCTCCCGTTGGAAGACTGAAACCCCGTTGGTGACGCCGAAGGGAACTCTGAGGAAGTGGTAGAGACGACCGTCAGCTTCAAAAGCTGTGTACTGGCGGTCCTCAGCCCTGATGGGGAGCTGGTGGTATGCCGACTTCAGATCAATCGTCGAGAACACCCGGTATTGTGCTATCTGATTGACCATGTCAGATATGCGGGGGAGTGGGTATGCATCTAGCTGGGTGTAGCGATTGATCGTCTGGCTGTAGTCAATAACTAGGCGCTGTTTTTCGCCAGTCTTCACTACCACCACTTGTGCTCGCCATGGGCTGGTGCTACTTTCAATAATCCCTTCCTTCAGGAGTCTTGCTACCTCGGATTTAATGAAGCTCCTATCCCCGGCACTGTAACGCCTGCTTTTGGTAGCGATGGGCTTACAGTCGCGGGTGAGGTTAGCGAACAAGGAGTGGGGGGGGACTTTAAGGGTGGAGAGGCTGCAAATGGTGCGCGGCGGGCAATTTAAAAGCTGCTGGCTGCAGACTGTGAGTGGGGGGAGGGGTCCGTCGTATGCTAATGTGACACTCTTAAGGTTGCACTGAAAATCCAACCCCAGTAGAACGGCAGCGCAAAGATGGGGCAGGACCAGGAGTTTAAAATTTTTGTATTCTGTGCCCCTTACTGAAAGGGTCACTACACAGTAGCCACCGACGTCCGCTGACTGGGCTTTGGAAGCCAAAGAGATCCGATGTCGCGTCGGCAGGACCGGGAGAGAGTAACTCCGCACCGTGTCGGGGTGGATAAAGCTTTCCGTGCTCCCGCTGTCAAAAAGGCAGGTAGTGGCGCGGCCGTTTACCGTAATGTCCATCATGGACCTGGACAGTTGATGAGGGAGAGATTGGTCCAGCATCACGGAGGCCAGCGTATGGTCGAGCGAGTCGATGTGGTCGTCAGATGAGGCGGTGGCTGAGTCCGGGCCCCCCGTGGTTGAAGTTGGAGACGTCCGAGATGGCGGACAAAATGGCGGTGCCCATGGTCCCGATCCCCACGCGGCTGGGGGAGTCCAAGATGGCGGACAAGATGGCTGCCCCCACGGTTCGCACGCGGCGCTGCTGGCGTTAGCGGTTTTACCTTTGCAGGCGCTGACATAGTGTCCTTTCTTCCCGCAGCCGGAGCAGGTAGCGTTTCTCGCCGGGCAGCGTGCTCTGGGGTGTTTTGCCTGGCCACAAAAATAACATTTCTGTGCCTTGGACATCGCAGCAGCAGTTGAAGGTGGCGGTCCCATGACCCAAGGTTGTGGCGTCCACGTTGCGGAGCGGTTAGGGGAGAAGGCGTCCATATTCCTGTGGGCCGCGTCGAGCGAGAGTGCGAGGGACACTGCCTTTCTCAGGTCCATTTCTCCCTTTTCCAACAGTCTCTGCCGGGAGTAGTCGGACCTTAGACCCGCAACGAAAGCATCTCGGATCAGTCCCTCCGTGTGTGCTGCGGCTGATGCTTCTTTGCAATCGCAGTCTCGGCCGAGTATCCGTAGTGCCCGTAGGAAGGCCTCCACCGATTCCCCGGGCTGCTGTCTGCGGGATCTTAAGAGGTGCCGGGCATAGACCGTATTTACCGGGCGTGCGTATTGCCCTTTTAGCAGACCGATAGCCGCCGCATAGGTCGTCGCGTCCTGGATTATTGTATAAACTTGGTGGCTCACCTTTGAGGCCAGGATTTCCAACTTGTTTTCGTCCAGGGTCACAGTTGAGGCTTGCAGGTATGCCTCGAAGCAACGCAGCCAATGCGCGAATTTGGTAGCCGAACCTGCTTCTTGGGGGTCTAGGTCCAGGCATGTTGGTCTGAGGGCTCGCAGCAGCTCCTGTTGCTCAGCGTTTGGTGCAGCAGCCTGCTGTTCAGCGTTTGGTGCAGCAGCCTGCTGTTCAGCGTTTGGTGCAGCAGCCTGCTGTTCAGCAAATGTCGACATTTTGTTTTTGCTAATAAAATTGATGTGCTATCAATTACTCATAAAAGACTGAGAGTTAAGAGAGTAACTAAAGGCTTTTATTAGCAAAGAACAGAGCATGCCTCTCGTGGTTGACTGGGTTCCAAGAAGGCAGGGGGCTGCAGGTCAATCTCCTTTATACCTGGGCCTGTGTGGGTGGAGCCAGCCGAGACATGTTGAGGCATGCATAGGTACAGCAGTGTGCAACAACAACAACAACAGTGGTTTTCCACAATAACCAGGGATGGTGATGGAGGAATCTGGGACATTGGCTGAAAGGTATGATTCTGTGAGTATAACTATGTCAGGCTGTTGCTTGACTAGTCTGTGGGACAACTCTCCGAATTTTGGCGCAAGTCCCCAGATGTTAGAGAGGAGGACTTTGCAGGGTCGACTGGGCTGGGTCATACAGTCATAGAGTTATACAGCACAGAAAGAGGCCCTTCAGCCCATCATGTCTGCGCCGGCCATCAAGCCCTATCTATTCCAATCCCATTTTCCAGCACTTGGTCCGTAGCCTTGTATGCTATGGCGTTTCAAGTGCTCATCTAAATGTTTCTTGAATGTTTTGAAGGCTCCTGCCTCTACCACCCTTTCAGGCAGTGAGTTCCAGATTCCAACCACCCTCTGGGTGAAAAAGTTTTTCCTCAAAACCCCTCTAAACCTCCTGCCCCTTACCTTGAAACTATGCCTCCTGGTTATTGACCCCTCTACTAAGGGGAAAAGTTCCTTTCTATCTACCCTATCTATGCCCCTCATAATTTTGTTCAGGTCCCCCCTCAGCCTTCTCTGCCCTAAGGAAAACAACCCCAGCCTGTCCAGTCTCTCTTCATAGCTGAAACGCTCCAGTCCAGGTAACATCCTGGTGAATCTCCTCTGCACCCTCTCTAATGCAATCACATCCTTCCTATAGTGTGGCGACCAGAACTGCACACAGTATTCCAGCTGTGGCCTAACTAGCGTTTTGTACAGCTCTATCATAACCTCCCTGCTCTTATATTCTATGCCTCGGCTAATGAAGGCAAGTATCCCATATGCCTTATTAACCACCTTCTCCACCTGTCCTGCTGCCTTCAGGGATCTATGTACATGCACACCAAGGTCCCTCTGATCCTCTGCCCTTCCTAGGGTCCTAACATTCATAGTGTATCCCCTTGCCTTGTTAGTCCTCCCAAAATGCATCACCTCACACTTTTCAGGGTTAAATTCCATTTGCCACTGTTCTGCCCATCTAACCAACCTATCTATATCGTCCTGTAGCCTGAGGCTTCCCTCCTCGCTATTTACCACTCCACCAATTTTTGTGTCATCTGCGAACTTACTGATCATACCTCCTACATTCATATCTAAATCATTAATTTACACTACAAACAGCAAGGGACCCAGCACCGATCCTTGCGTTACACCACTGGACACAGGCTTCCAGTCACAAAAACAACCTTTGACCATCACTCTCTGCCTCCTGCCACTAAGCCAATTTTGGATCCAATGTGCCAAATTGCCCTGGATCCCATGGGCTCTTACCTTCTTGACCAGTCTCCCATGCGGGACTTTGTCAAAAGCCTTACTGAAGTCCATGTAGACTACATCAACTGCACTACCCTCGTCCACACACCGAGCCACCCCCTCTCAAAATTCAATCAAATTGGTCAAACATGAGCTCCCCCTGACAAAGCCACGCTGACTATCCTTGATTAAACCTTTTTTCTCCAAGTGGAGACTAATTCTGTCCCTCAGAATTTTTTCCAATAATTTCCCTACCACTGATGTTAGGCTCATTGGCCTGTAATTCCCTGGTTTATCCCTACTACCCTTCTTAAATAATGGTACTATGTTAGCTGTCCTCCAGTCCTCTGGCACCTCCCCTGTGGCCAGAGAGGTTCTGAAAATTTGTGTCAGAGCCCCTGCAATCTCCTCCCTTGCCTTACACAGCAGCCTGGGATACATCTCGTCTGGGCCTGGGGATTTATCCACTTTTAAGCCCACTAAAACTGCGAGTACCTCCTCTCTCTCGATGCTAATTTGTTCAAGTATATCACAATCCCGCTGCCTGATTTCTGTGCTTACATCATCCTTCTCCATAGTGAACACAGATGCAAAATATTCATTTAAAACCTCACCCACATCCCCTGGCTCTACACACAGATTGCCCCTTTGGTCCTTAATGGGCCCTACTCTTTCCCTGGTTATCCTGTTGCCGTTGTCATGCCCGAAGGCAGTGCCTAGGTCGATGCCGGGTGGTCCGTCCAGTTTTATTATTATTGTTTTTCGTAGCGGTTAGGTAGAAATGAGTGGCTTGCTTGGCCATTTCAGAGGGCAGTTACGAGTCAACCACATTGCTGTGGGTCTGGAGTCATATATAGGCCAGACCAGGTAGGGACGAGAGATTTCCTTCCCTAAAGGACATTAATGAACCAGATGGGTTTTTTACGAAACGCCGATAGTTTCATGGTCACCATTGATGCTAGCTTTTTATTCCAGATTTATTTAAATTGCTATTATTAAAAAATACGAGCAATGTTGTATATTTTTCAAAGTATGGTACAAACTGTTTACTGCTTAATACAGTAACTCCCTTCACTTCTTGAAGTCCAGGGAAGTTATATTCAATCAGTTCTCCCTGATCTTTAATAATCCTTTATTTTAACTGGACCTTAATGGGAAAGCTAATTAAAACCATAACAAGCGATTTCCAAACTCGGTTTATTTCCTAGGCTTGGGTATTTGCCAATAAACCAGTGAATAAGGCATGAATAAAATTCTGTGCAACACTGCAATGGAAAAGTACTTCCCAGTGTATAATAAAGCTGTTAAGTGTGCAGCTCTGGTTGTAGAACTAAATGTTTGTAACAGTGCTGCTAGCTCCAGTGAAACTGAAATATACACAAAGCTGCTTTGATGTGATGTGATCATGGTAATCTAATTAATGATCAATAGCAGTGGAGCAGGTCGTACTGGAAAGTTTCAAAGCTATAAACTCAAGGAAATAGTAAAGTATCCTCACTTATTGTAATGAGTTTTTTAAATGCATAAAGTAAAAATTATGGTCCCGAGCAACTGAAACCTGTTTCCTATCTGCTGGTATTGTGCTTGGCTTTTTGTACTCCCCTCTTCATCTCCCCACCCATAGTGTAACAGGGATCTGCACAACACTATGTCTGAAGTAGCAGTCTAATATTATTTAAATAGAGCATATGCGGCATTAATGGGTAGATAAAATTGTTTGCTGCAAGCCCTGGATTAGAGTCCATTAACATGAATACTGAAGGTTTGTTTAATTAACTTGTATAATTAATAATGGTGTTGTGAGAAGATATGATTTACAGGCCTCGCAAGCAGAGGAGGTGTGTTACCTCATCAGTTTATTTGACGTATTGAGGAGTTTGGAGCAATCCATTCAATTTGCATTTTAATTGCCTTTCTAGCCATCACACCAGCTATGCAGTATCATACATTGGAATGTACTTTGTCAGAAAATGTTTATGTGACATTAATGAAATTTTAGTAATGAAATTGACCTACCAAAAATTGCTGTGCTGCATGTTTTGTGCATTAATTTCCTAGCACCTCTCTTGCCCAGATTGGAACCTTACATAATTTGTAGGAACAAATGAAACCTACAGGAATAAATGAATGAATGAAACCTATGATTCGGATTTATATCTTTTATCCAGTTAACAACAGTAATACAGCTAAGTACATCTTATTCTAGACATATTCTACAAACTAGTCTCGTGTTTCATTGTAAATACGACAAGGCTCTGTTTAATGATATTTGTATTGAAGTTCTCTCTGTATTAAAAAAATCTTTGCATATTCCCTCATGCCTCAGTGTGGAAATGCATCATGCATGATGAGTCTTTAGTTCCACCAGTGAAGGCAACATAGTAAATCCTGATCCTGTCTTCCTCTGACTTTCACTCTACTGATTCTCCAGTCGGAATCACTGAAATCAGGTGAAACCCTCAGGCTGTTTTTCCTTTGCCTTATCCAAGGTTGCTGAGACCAATTGGAGCACCCTTTTGTTACCTGGCTAACTCAGCACAGACTAGAAATCAAACCTTCTGGTCTGTATGGCTTTGTTACATGGTGCTTTTACTAACTGATCCATTGGAGAGCTATGAGGAAATAGACCATTGCGTCTGATAGTAGTACCTCAAGTCTCTGATAAATATAGTTTGACTTCTGCCTGTTGCTTCCCCTTAATGGTTTGACAGTTTGCCATATGGGCAATTGAAAAGATGCTTTTTCTGTAGCCCTGAAGTTTGTTATGGCACAATTGAAATAATATTGTTGTGCAATTGAATCTAAAAAGGAACAACTCATGTTAGCTGGACCGGACAGTATCACCTCTTACCTTCCTTCCTTCTCCCCCCTCCCGCCGCCCCCCCCCCCACCCCCCCCAAATCTCTGCTGTATTCACCAGCATTTTGTGAGAGCCCAGCAACTTAGTTAATCATGGCTCATGACTATCCTCTTTTGGTCCCTGCTCTCTCTTCCTTGTGAGTAAACCTCCTCTGCCTGGGTTCTGGAATTTCTTCTAATTAATTGTACTGTATGTTAAAGAAAGAGGTAATGACCCAGAAATTCGGGTCGGAGGCTTCCGCGGGTGCAAGCCTCCGACCTGCACTTACCTAGCGCACTGGCCGTTGTGCTGTGGGCCCCCGTGGAATTGCGATCCTTGGCCTGCTCCAACTGCCGGCGCGCAGTGCTTGCGTATCCCAGGGGTGCAGTTAGTTTGATGTGTCCCCTGGGATCACGTGGGCCATGGAGAGCCAATCGGAGCAGGGAATGCTTCATTCACAAGTTTGACAGGAAGAGCTGTCAAAACTTATAAATACTACGGGCCCCAAAACATCACTAAATCTTCAAATAATTTTTTTTTTAAATCACATTTTTTAAATAAACTATAAATTACTTGAAATAACTATTTTAAACAATTTAAATTTTTGAAAAAAATAATTTTATTTTCTAACGGGGCTAAAAATAAACTTACCTTTCTTTAAATTATTAAAAAATAATAAACCTGTGGAAAAAATGTTTTAATTGCAATTAATTCACCACTTACCTTGTAAAAAGCAGGCCTTACAACTGCTTTTTATATGTGTAACTCCTGGAGACTTGCCTTCCTGGGAAAACCTGCACAAAAAACATAAGTTCGATGCGCACACGCAGCCTCTCCTGCGCACGCGTTCGAACTCTCAACCCCTTCTTTCAGGGGAACGGAAGTGCCGGTTTCCCGCGCATGCGCAGTGCACGCAGGAAACCGGCACTTCCATTGGGCTTACGGGTGAGTACCCCGTGCGTACTCACCCGTGGAGACCCGAATTTCTGGGCCTATTCTCTTTATTTAGTCATATTATGCTTTTGTGTAGCCTTCAAGAGCCTCTCATTAGCCCAACTGTAGCCTTCCCTGTAGCACTGCTGCACCACCATGACTGTATCCAGTCATTTCTTCCTTTGAAATATCCGTGCTCCACTGATGTCTCTATCCACTACCAACAGTATCCAACTTCTGTTGTGTTGAAAACCAGTTTCTCTTTTCTCCAGCAGGCTTATCTAAACCTAGCAGTCTCATTTTCCTCTCTGACCATGTTCTTTAGGTCCCTGTTGTTCTTAACAACCCACTTTGAGTATGACTTCTGATTTTCAGGTTTTGCTTTTTTCAGAAGTAAGGTAAAGAAAATCAGGTGCAGGAACTGGAAACAAATGCTTGATTTTTTGGGTGAAAAATGAAAGAAAATTTGAAAACTTTGCGTTTAATCAACAAAATGAGTTTTGCATGAACAAATAAGCAATAATTCAAATAAAAATAAAAGCATCTTCGGAAAGTATAATCTGAAAGACATACATCATTAGCTGCATCTTCAGTGCTCTTCCAGCATCGATCTTTGATCAAGCAACTAATGGTGCATTCTGTTACCAATGCTGTCCTCGGTATGGACAGAAGATGAAATGCTTCCGGTGCCAAGCAGAGAAAGCAGCTGCAGGGATCACACCAGAATTGTAGCAGATAAGCGTTAACATTTCTGTGTTTTATTGGATAGTTTGAGAGGTAGCTATTGGTATTAACTCTAAAGTCAGAAGGTTTAACGATGTGCTATGTGCAGTATCATAAACTATCTCTGAAACACACTACATCTCATGCTAATATATGCTGCCACCTCAAATACTCTGGACTATCCATTTTTTAAATCATATTTACACCCCAGACTTTATTGCTCTTTCTTAATTGGTCATTGTATTTTAATATTAAAATATTCTCAATCATTTCACATGCAATCACTAAGATTCTTTTTCAAGCATTGAAAGTTAATTCAAAGAATGTCTTATGAATCTCACTAGTCTTAAAAAGGATATAATTTTTAAATAAGCCAAGATTTATAACCACAGTTTCTTGGCTTATTAAAGCTTATCGATCCACTGTTGTTCCAAATATATGCATTAATTTTCTTCAGTGCTATGCTGTTGACATCATAACAAATCTTGGTATGTTGTAATTCATTTTGAAGGCTCTTATGATTGGACATTTCAACATTTATTTTCCCAAAACCAAAAAAAACAGTAGTTGTATTAATTTTTCAATTTATCAATTTTTTCAATGAAGAAATTGATCTTACATCATTACAGATAATTAAAATATAACTAATTTTAAGCTTTTTATTTTGATGTGCATAAATATATTTTATTAGAAATATGTTCAAATGTTTTGCAATATGTGTTAAATGGCATAAATCTGGCCTCACTTCCCTTTCTGAGGCAACAATTTGTTACAGTCCATAATTAAATAAATAGTTTGCTGCAAAATATTACAGAAATTGCACTTGGAGGAGCTTAACAATTGTTTTAATGACTGCAGTTTGATTAAGTCCTTGTGGAATTGCAGCTGGGGATGTAATGGTACTACTGAGCTGCCATTATTGCTGCACTGGTGTTTATTAATATTATAGTAAAAAGCAAGCCCCTAGTGAAAAGTCATTATCGGGATAAAAGAAACCAAATTGATCTTTTTGGGCTCTTATTGATGTTGTCAGGTTGGGCCTGCTCAAATTTTATTGCTTGGTTGCTCAGTAAATGTCAAGGGGATAGGAAGAGGTGCTGAAAATTTTAAATTAGATCTCAAAGCAGATGTAAGACCAGTAGTTCACTTTCCAGCTCTCTAGTTTTCCAAATAGGGAAAGAAAGTTAATTGGATCATGCAGCCAAGATTTAAACTGTATTCTGTTCCATCTATATAGATATAAACCAAATTTTTTTGGCTGAATTATTTCATTGTTTGAAGGAAAATAAACCATAACGAACTGTGAATGTTGTTGTGCTTTTAAAAGGACTTAGCTGGATAAAACAATCTGTCCAGCACTGAAGTATAAATTGTATCCATGTATTCTAACAAAGAGGATAAGGCACTTTTGCTGGGCAGTGCCAGCAAGAAATGGCAGTTGTCTCTCTTAGACTTATCCCCACAGAGTAGAACATTTTTGTTGAATTACTTCCAGTGCAATCAAACACGTTAACCATAATGGAAGCTTTCTGTGTAGATGTGTATATATAAATATTTTAAAAATCACTTGCCTGCACAGGTGACACTGTGGATTATATAGAGATGGAGTTAGTTCTCAATTGCAATGGAAATCAGTAGTTTGAGAAATCATGGCCCAGAAATTGGGGTCGGGGGCTTCCCGCGGGTGTAAACCCCCGACCTGCACTTAGCTTGCGCGCCGGCCGTTGAGCTGTGAGCCCCCATGGAATTGCGATCCTGGGCCGCCTCCAACTGCCGGCGCGCCGTGCTTGCGTATCCCAGGGGCGCAGTTAGTTCGATGCGTCCACTGGGATCACGTGGGCCATGGGGAGCCAATCGGAGCAGGGAATGCTTCATTCATAAGTTTGACAGGAAGGGCTGTCAAACTTATAAATACTATAAGCCCCAAAACATCACTAAATCTTCAAATAATTTTTTTTTAATCACATTTTTTAAATAAACTATAAATTACATGAAATAACTATTTTAAACAATAATTTAAATTTTAGAAAAAAATAATTTTATTTTCTAACGGGGCTAAAAATAAACTAACCTTTCTTTAAAGTATTTAAAAATAATAAACCTGTGGAAAAATTTTTTTAATTTTAATTAATTCACCACTTACCTTGTAAAAAGCAGGCCTTGCAACTGCTTTTTGTATATGTAACTCCTGGAGACTTACCTTCCCGGGAAAACCTGCAAAAAAAATGTAAGTTCGATGCGCACGCGCAGCCTCTCCTGCGCACGCGTTCGACCTCTAAACCCCTTCTTTCAGGGGAACGGAAGTGCCGGTTTCCTGCGCATGCGCAGTGCATGCAGGAAACCAGCACTTCCATTGGGCTTACGGGTGAGTACCCCGTGCGTACTCACCCGTGGAGACCCGAATTTCTGGGCCAATAGTGCAGATCTGTGGTGCATAAACCCTTAAGCAGAGATCAGCAGTTTCCATCACCGGAAACCCTACCACTGGAGCACTTGGAGAATATCTTGGCATGTTTGGGTAAAACAAATTCCACCCCTTTTCAAAGTAGAAAAAAATGGATTTTTTGGCAACATTCATCTATTTCCAATAGTTAAATTAAATTTTTAGGTTGTGACCCGTAAGTACAGTTGCAAATTGTGTATGCACAGTTTATATAAGTTTGTCTCGCAGGAGTTCAAGTGCTCATGAAAGGGAATGCTAAGTTAGCATTTCGAATGTAAATACTTGATCAGAACTGTAACCTGAGTTTTTATAACTATAGGATATTTGAATGAAGAGAAATGCAGTATATTTATCAAACTTGGAAGAGCATTTAGCCCAGATCTTGACTGTTAGCTGATAAATTTTCATAGTGTGTTCATTGGATAGTTACGGGAAAGCAATTTTGGCTGAGCAAGAAAATACAGCTTTTTTTTGTTGAGGGAGCTAGGAATAAGGAAGGGTAGTTGAAACTGAGTGGTTGCTGTTTTTTTAAATATAGACTAGTTCCATTTCAATTAAGTGGTTTGCTGTTGGTTTGGTCAAAGCGACCTCTAAGCTGATTGGGTGTAGTAATCAGTATGTGGAACACACTAATTAGAAAGTGTATAAAACGAAGGCAGGTGAATAAAACAAAATTTTTAGCTGAGCAAGGAAGTATTTTTCTTTCAGCGAGTTGGGACTGGCGGAGTTAGGGCTGGGAGGAGTTAGTTCATATTGGTGCGTTGTGTAGATCTGATTACCTTCAAGACTTTTAATTGAGCTTGGAGAGGTATAAGTGAGGCAGAACTGAGTGCAGAATTTACAGTGAGTATTTCTTAATGAGAAGTTGGGGTTGTGTGGGAATCTGGTATTGGGTGAAGTTGTGACATCTTATAACCAACAGAAGAGACCAAAACTAAATAGAATGTCAAAACATGTCTTGCATTGTTTAGACTGTGATCCGTATGACCTCCAGCTCATAAGGCAGGCTTGCTATATATTCCTCCAATGCAAGCTCATTGCAACATTCAGGATACAGATTATGAGTCTTGAGGGGTAACTGATGATGCTAAGAGATGTAGGGGGGTGGAAAGCATGTTATGGATAGCTATGTGACCACACTTGAGGAAGATGAAAAGCTGGCGAGCAGAGGAAGCTGTGCGATGTGGCTACAAATATTGAGCGGGAACAGAGCAGTACAGATTGTGGTAATGAGGGGTGATGAACTTATGCTGCTTCACCAGAATAGATATGTGCCCTTGGTGGGTGCAATATCTGGGGAACCAGGAGATGAGGTGCAGGCTACAAAATCTCAGAGCATTGATTCCTGTGGCAACCAGGGAAGAGAGATAGCAGAAGAATTAAGTCAGGGAACCAGAAAAGAAAAACTTACGGAAGGACTGATATGGTACCTTTCTTTAATTAATATGGATATAGGGATGCATGCCAGGCTATGGGAAACTTAACTCAAGTATAAGAGTGTGATGTAGATTTAGGTTCTCGGGAACTGAGGTGCTGGTTTGGAAAGGGAAGCTGGTACTAACCAGATGGACTCCATTTGAACAAGAGGGACTGGGGTACTGTCACATAGGATAGACAAACCACTTAAAAAAAATATTCGTTCATGGGATGTGGGCGTCGCTGGCAAGGCCAGCATTTATTGCCTATCCCTAAATTAGATATCTGAGGGGCTACGGCTAGTACATTTATACCAGATAACCAGGAAAGTTTAAATGGAAGGCTAAATAAGCAGGAGAACACCACAGAAAAGCTAAGCAAAACCAAAAATAAATCACAGGCAAGATAATATAATAAATAACAGGGAATGAATTCACATGTGAATGAAGGAATGGAAAGGGTTGTACACAAATGCTAGAAGTCTAACAGCAAATATGTCCGGGATAGAAGGATTAGTGTGCAAAAAATGTGTAGACATAAGTATCACTGAAACCCTGTGGGGAGGAAAACACAACTGAGATAGATGTAGGCATACTGGAGGAGTGGTATTATATATTTAAAGGAAAACATAAAGGTGCAGAAAAGGCAAGATAATGAAGATGAGTTAGGAGGAGACTGAATCATTCTGGAAAGTTAAACAAAGAAAGCAAGGAAAAGCTACTTGTTGAAATTTGTGACAGACCAAACAGTCAACATCGATCAGATATTTTACAGAGGCATAAGTAAGCATCCAGCAAAGATCATGTTTTAATGGAGATTTTAACTAATCAGATACAGAATGGACATTGGGTAGTGTTAACAGGCTTAAAAAGATAAATCAGAGGGCCTAGGCTGAATGTATAATTAGGATTTGTAGAAAAAATGGTAAGCCCAACGTGCATGTTGGGAGGTAACAAAAGTGATTAAAGATGTATGACATTCTGATGTATATTATTTTAGGTAAAAGTGTAGTAAGGGTCAGTACAAAGAATACAGAGTGTAAAAAGACTGTTAAAAGAGCAAAGCAAGCATATGAAATTAGAATTGCTAAGGAAATTAAAACAAAGTGCATTTTAAAAAAATTACATCGAGGAAATGGAATAAGCTCAAGAGTATAGGACTACTGGTTACAGAAACGGGAGCCAAGATTAGTGAAACTGTGGACATAGACAAAAAATAGTTTTTCAGTTCCGTAGTTACAAGTGAAAAAGACAATTTTGAATAGAGGAAAATATATGTTGCAAGAGAGACAGATTGAGGAGTGATATACCTATCAATTCGTCCAATAAAAAGCGACGAGTTAGGAACGTAACTAAAGGTTTTTATTGACTAAATAACAGAGCCCACCCTCGTGGGTGATCGGGTCCAACAAGGAGGAATACCAGCCAGTCGACTACCTTTATACCTGGGCAGGTAGGTGGAGCCATGGGCGGAGTCGGAGGTGGTCAGCCCAGGTATAACAGCGCGACAAGAGGCGACCTCGTATCGTGATACAACAGTGATAACGGTGATAACAATACAACAGTGATAACTATAGTGTAACGATAAAAGTGGTTTACCACATTCACCCCTTGTTTAGATTTGAGTCCGGCGGGGTGAAGTGTACTACCAGTTCTGGTATGTCAGTCTGTCCGGAGGCCTCGTAAGCCTCTCCGATCGTCGCAGCGGCGGTGCTGCATTATCCGGTGTTAGTGCTGGTGTCTGCGTGGTCGGCGAAGGCTCGTGGGGTTCCGGCATGCCGTCTACCTGGGCTGGAATTGGGGGGGTGGTGGGGGGGGGTAAAGGTGGTGTCTCCGGAGTGCCCGAGGGTGCGAGGTCTCGTAAGGAGACAGTGTCCTCCCGCCCGTCTGGGTAAGCCACGTAGGCGTACTGGGGGTTGGCGTGCAGGAGGTTCACCCTTTCGACCAGGGGGTCTGTTTTATGGGCCCTCACGTGCTTTCGCAGCAAGACGGGCCCCGGAGAGGTCAGCCAGGTTGGTAGGGTGGTTCCCGTAGTCGACTTCCTGGGGAAAACAAACATTCGTTCATGGGGGGTGGCGTTAACGGCAGTGCAAAGTAGTGACCGGATGGAGTGCAGCGCTGTCGGGAGGACTTCCTGCCAGCGGGAGGTTGGGAGGCCCTTAGACTTTAAGGCTAAGAGGACGGCCTTCCATACCGTCGCGTTCTCTCTTTCCACCTGGCCGTTCCCTTGGGGGTTGTAGCTGGTGGTCCTACTTGCTGCAATACCTCTCGCTAGTAGGAACTGACGGAGTTCCTCGCTCATGAAAGAGGAGCCCCGGTCACTATGTATATAGTTTGGGAACCCGAACAAGGCGAAGAGGTCGTTCAGGCATTTAATGACCGTGGTACTGGTCATGTCTGGGCAGGGGAAGGCAAAGGGGAAACGGGAGTACTCATCAACAATGTTGAGGAAGTACACATTACGGTCAGAGGACGGGAGGGGCCCCTTAAAGTCGATGCTCAGGCGCTCGAAGGGGCGGGTGGCCTTGATCAGGCTTGCTCTGTCCGGCCTAAAGAAGTGCGGTTTGCACTCGGCGCAGGTCTGGCAGTTCCTGGTTATGGTCCTGACCTCCTCGATGGAGTAGGGCAGGTTGCGGGCCTTAATGAAGTGGTAAAGTCTGGTGACCCCGGGGTGGCAGAGGTCGTTGTGGAGGGTCTGAAGTCTATCACTTTGCGCGCTGGCGCATGTAATTCGTGACAGAGCATCGGGGGGTTCGTTCAGCTTACCTGGCCGGTACAAGATATCATAATCGTAGGTGGAGAGCTCGATTCTCCACCTCAAGATCTTGTCATTCTTGATTTTGCCCCTCAGCTTGTTATTAAACATAAAAGCGACCGAACGTTGGTCGGTAAGGAGGGTAAATCGTTTGCCTGCCAGGTAGTGCCTCCAGCGTCGTACCGCCTCCACAATCGCCTGGGCCTCCTTCTCGACCGACGAGTGTCGGATCTCAGGGCCCTGTAGGGTCCTTGAGAAGAAGGCCACCGGTCTCCCCTCCTGGTTAAGGGTGGCGGCTAGGGCGAAGTCGGATGCATCGCTCTCGACTTGGAAGGGGATGGACTCATCCACTGCGTGCATAGTGGCCTTGGCAATGTCTCCCTTAATGAGGGAGAAGGCCGCGCACGCTTCCTCCGTGAGGGGGAAGGATGTGGACTTCATGAGGGGTCTGGCTTTGTCCGCATAATTGGGCACCCATTGGGCATAGTAGGCGAAGAGCCCCAGGGTTCTCTTAAGTGCCTTAGGGCAGTGGGGGAGGGGTAGCTCCATGAGGGGCCGCATTCTTTCGGGGTCGGGGCCGATGAGTCCGTTCTCTACTACACAGCCAAGGATGGCAAGGCGCGAGGTGTTAAACACACATTTCTCCTTATTGTAGGTGAGGTTCAGCCGTTGGGCTGTACGGAGGAATTTCTCCAGATTCACGTCGTGGTCCTGCCGGTCGCGGCCGCAGATGGTGACGTTATCTAGGTAGGGGAATGTGGCCTGCAGTCCGTTCTGGTCAACCATCCGGTCCATCTCCCTTTGGAAGACCGAGACCCCGTTGGTGACACCGAAGGGGACCCTAAGGAAGTGGTATAGGCGCCCATTCGCCTCGAAGGCGGTGTACTGGCGGTCCTCGGGGTGGATAGGGAGTTGGTGGTAGGCCGACTTAAGGTCGATGGTCGAGAATACGCGGTATTGTGCAATCTGATTGACCATGTCAGATATGCGGGGAAGGGGGTATGCGTCCAGCTGGGTGTATCTGTTTATGGTCTGGCTGTAGTCGATGACCAGGCGATTTTTATCGCCGGTCTTAACGACCACGACCTGGGCACGCCAGGGGCTGTTGCTCCCCTCGATGATGCCCTCCTTCAGGAGACGCTGCACCTCAGAGCTAATGAAAGCTCTGTCCCCAGCGCTGTACCGCCTGCTCTTGGTAGCGACGGGTTTGCAGTCGGGGGTGAGGTTAGCGAACAGGGAAGGTGGCGGCACCTTGAGGGTGGATAGGCTGCAGGTGTTACGCGGTGGGCGGTTTAACCTTCGCTGGTTGTCGACTGTGAGTGGGGGGAGGGGTCCACCGTATGCTAGGGTTACACTTTGGAGGTGGGATTGGAAGTCCAGCCCTAGTAGGACGGCAGCGCAGAGCTGGGGGAGGACGAGGAGTTTAAAGTTTTTATACTCTGTACCCTTAACCGACAAGGTCACAGCACAGTAGCCGCTAATGTCCGTGGCGTGGGACCTCGATGCCATCGAGATTCGGTTGCGCGTTGGCAGGACAGGGAGGGAGTAGTGGCTCACCGTGTCTGGGTGGATGAAGCTCTCCGTGCTTCCGCTGTCGAACAGGCAGGTCGTGGCGTGGCCGTTTACTTTGATGTCCATCATCGACTTGGACAGGTGGTGTGGGCGGGCTTGATCCAGAGTGACGGAGGCTAGCGTGTAGGTAAGCGAGTCGTTGTCGTCTGCGGGCGAGGCGGTCGTCGGGTCCGGGGGCCCGGTGGCAGTCGGGCGTGGTGGGTAAAATGGCGTCTCCCACGAGGTAGGACAAAATGGCGGAGAAGATGGCTGCCCCCATAACTCACATGAGGCACTATTGGGGTCGGTTGCCTTGATCAAAGATGGCCGCCCCCATGACTCACGTGTGGGGATACTGGCCTCAGTTGCCGTGAAAGAAGATGGCCGCCCCCACAGTTCGCATGAGGCACTGCTGGCCTCTGAAGATCCGCTCCTGCAGGCCTTAGAGAAATGGCCTTTCTTCCTGCAGGTTGTGCAGGTAGAGTTCCTGGCTGGGCAGCGCGACCTCGGGTGCTTCTCCTGGCCGCAAAAGAAGCAGCCGGCGGCCCGATCGCGGGTGCCCGATGTCGGAGCCGGTACCGGGGGTGGCGGGCCCGGTCGGGTCCGGGACGCCGACGCTGAGGTAGGTCCCGGGGGCGGCGTTGCGAAGGGTATTGCGGTAGGGGTCGGGCCCGAGTCCCAGGGTCGCGAGCAGTACCTGGAAAACGCCTCCTGGTCCTGATGGGCCACCTCCAGGGAGAGAGCGAGGGCTTCAGCTTTGTCCAGGTCGAGGTCTTTAGCTTCAAGCAGTCTTTGCCGTGAGTAGTCGGACCGTAGGCCTTTCACAAAGGCATCGCGGATATTATCTTCCGTATTTTCAACAGCCGTCACCGCTTTAAAGTCACAGTTCCTGCCGAGTGCTCTTAGCGCCCGTAAAAATTCAGCTACAGACTCTCCTGGCTGTTGCGGGCGGGATCTTAGGAGGTGCCTGGTGTACATGTAATTTACCGGGCTGCGGTACTGCTGTTTCAGTAGGTTGATAGCGGCCTCGTACGTAGTCGTGTCCTGGATGAGTGCGTATACTCTCGGGCTCGCTTGGGCGTTCAGAAGTCTTAGTTTGGATCTCTGCGGGGCGCCGGATTCTTCCAGGTAGGATTCGAAGCAGTCCAGCCAGTGTTTGAAGTTGAGGGCTGCGTTTGCTGCCTGTGGGTTTAGATCCAGGTACGGTGGTTTGAGGGCTTGCAGCCAAGCCGGCTGGTGTGGCTGTGCTTCTGGGAGGGCTTCTGGCTGGCCAGTAGTAGACATCTTTAAAATTTAGTCAATAAAATTGATATACCTATCAATTCGTCCAATAAAAAGCGACGAGTTAGGAACGTAACTAAAGGTTTTTATTGACTAAATAACAGAGCCCACCCTCGTGGGTGATCGGGTCCAACAAGGAGGAATACCAGCCAGTCGACTACCTTTATACCTGGGCAGGTAGGTGGAGCCATGGGCGGAGTCGGAGGTGGTCAGCCCAGGTATAACAGCGCGACAAGAGGCGACCTCGTATCGTGATACAACAGTGATAACGGTGATAACAATACAACAGTGATAACTATAGTGTAACGATAAAAGTGGTTTACCACAAGGAGTATAACAGAATTTACATTACCACTGAACTGGTGGCTGGATATTTGAATAAGATCAAATAAATAAAACACCTGGGCCAGATGGACTACACCCAAAAGCTCCTAAGAACTCAAGAATGAGGTTGCAATACCACTCCCAGAGAGAGGAAAAAATAAGGATTTGCTCCAAAAGAGAGGAGGACTGGAGAATGGCAAATGTAGTGCCCTATATTTTTTTTTTAAAAAGGTGGTAATCTAGCTAACTATAGACCAGTAAGTCTGACACTAATGCCAGATAAAATTCTGGAATCCATTATCAAGGACACGATAGCTGAGCACTTACGGAGATATAAACTAATTGGAAAGAGTCAAAATTGACATACAAAAGGGAAGTCATTGCAGCAATTAATAGAATTTTTTGATAAAATAGTAAGAGATGTGGGCAAGAATGTAAGTTAATGCATTTGGATTTTAGTAAGACATTTGATAAGATATCTTTATAGAAAATTAGTACACAAAATCATCAGGCCTGATATTGATGGCAGTATGCTAAAATGGATTGAAAATTAGCTGGGTGAATGACAGCCTGTGATTAGGAAGTATTCTAGATGCAGAGGTGTGAAAAGTGGATCTCATAGGCTCAGTGCTGGGTGCTCGGTACTTTTTAACATTTTCATAAATGATCTCAAAATTCTCGGTTGACACCAAAATAGCAGTTGCAATTAATATGGAGGACAAATAAAGGCTACGGGAGGACCTACATTGTTTGAAGAAATGGAAATGGGATAAATGTAAAGTAATATATTTAAGGACAAAGGACAGCCAGAGGATTACAGAATTTATGGGGAAAATGCTGAAAAAGACTGATTTGCATAAAAAGAGGAATGGGTCGTTGCTCAACTTTGTGATGTTTTGCAACCCACACTACAGAAAGGATGTAAAGGTTAAAAAAAAAAAGAACTACTATGATAAGGGGGCTAGAAAACAAATGATATGGGGATGGACTCAAGGATCTGCTACTCTTCTCATTGAAAGGAAAAGACTGAGGGAAATATGATTGAGGTATTCAAAGTAGTAAGCCTTAGGACATAGAGGATTAATCAGGAGTATTGGTATTTGCACAGGACAACCGAACAAGGGGACATAAGTTTAATCTAAGAAGAGATGGATTGAAATGGCTTGTGAGAGAACACCAATTTACTGAGAAGAATTGGTTGTTGGAAGGGCTTACCAAGGGAGGTTCTAGAAGCAAATAGTTTACATAACTTAAATTGGACAAGAGTAACATTATCGGAAATAACAACGGAAAATGCTGGAAAAACTCAGCAGGTCAGGCAACATCCGTGGAGAGAAATTTGAGTTGACATTTCGGGTAACATTATCGGATGTGGCAAGACATTAGGAAGGTAGATGAGAGGGACCAACAGGGGCTGAAAATCCATGATGGTTCCATCAGAGACCACTGGAACAGCCAGAAACTATGTTGGGACCCAGATTCGCTGGGTCTTGGCCTTGAGCTTCAACTTCGGAATAGCCTTCTGCCTCCACCTGACTCAAAGAATGCCATCATCATAAGTGGGGGAGGTGGTGGAGTGGAGACAGGTACTCTACGTCGGCAGCTCCCATAACTTCAGCCCTCAAAGGGACCCAGCGAATTCTTGGCATCAGTATAAATGGTGATGGTAGGCATACTGGTCACGTCCACAAAAGAACTGGGCATCAAAGATTTTAAAGATGTAATTTTTAAAAATCTATACATAATTATTTTAACCCAAGATTGCAACCTGAGGATAGCAGCAAAGAAATCCTTTGCCAACGCACTACAGTCTGAGACTCTACCTATCCAAAATGCTTCTGACTGGATCTCCAAGTGTGGAACTCGAGAACAGTTCGCTGACTTTTATTTTTTTTTAAACGAACCCGTGTTGTCTTTCCAATAGCGTTGACCAGTTTTCGAGGGTTCCTCCCACCACTGTCTCGAACTCTTGCTGTTTGTAATATATTACAAAGGGAGCTGACTAGGGCCAGAAATTTGTCTTTCTGGAGCAGGAATGAACCCTGGTACTCTTCCCCCAAGATCTGATCATGTCTGGGTTCAGCGACAGAGGTACTCTGCAGATGTTTGTGGTCATGTATTTTCCAACTGTGAGCATTTCTATTCAAGTTGGCAACATCTACAAGATGAATATTTGCAAAGCATATGAACCACAAGATAAACTGCAGGTGTTTATTTTTTAATCATTTATTCGAATGTGTTTGCTTTTTTTTCCACCAGTACTTTTAAGTTTCCATGTGGCATGCACCATTCCCTGGATAAGGAGAGCCAGCAGCCTGTTACTTGGCCTCTAATGACACTACTGTGCAAACACTTGCTGGGAGGTGTATGTGAATGGCTTACAGTGATTTGACCTTCAGTGTTCCCTTCCATCCTTTGGGGAAGTGCTTATTGACTGTTCAACACTTTCCCTTATGGCATGGCTAAGGTTGTGAACTCATTGGGGAGGTGTTCTTTTGCTGCATGAAATGGTGACTAACCTTTGTTTAATCATGTTCAGAAGAGCTTGGCCCAGAAATTCGGGTCGGGGGCTTCCCGCAGGTGCAAGCCTCCGACCTGCACTTACCTTGTGCGCCGGCCGTTGAGCTGTGGGCCCCCGTGGAATTGCGATCCTGGGCCTCCTCCAACTGCCGGCGCGCCGTGCTTGCGTATCCCAGGGGCGCAGTTAGTTTGATGCGTCCCCTGGAATCACATGGGCCATGGAGAGCCAATGGTAGCAGGGAATGCTTCATTCATAAGTTTGACAGGAAGACCCGTCAAACCTATAAATACTATAAGCCCCAAAACATCACTAAAACCTCAAATAATTTTTTTTTTAATCACATTTTTAAAATAAACTATAAATTACATGAAATAACTATTTTAAACAATAATTTAAATTTTTGAAAAAATTAATTACATTTTCTAATGGGGCTAAAAATAAACTTACCTTTTTTTAAAGTATTTAAAAATAATAAACCTGTGGAAAAAATGTTTTAATTTTAATTAATTCACCACTTACCTTATAAAAAGCAGGCCTTGCGCCTGCTTTTTAAAAGTGTAACTCGTGGAGACTTACCCTGCCGGGAGAACCTGCAAAAAAAACCATAAGTTCGATGTGCACACGCTGCCTCTCCTGCGCACGCATTCCACCTCTCAACCCCTTCTTTCAGGGGAACGAAAGTGCCGGTTTCCCGCGCATGCGCAGTGCATGCACGAAACCGGCAATTCCATTGGGCTTACGGGTGAGTACCCCGTGCGTACTCACCCGTGGAGACCTGAATTTCTGGGCCATTGTTTCCAGCAACATATGGATTGAAAAAAATGAGCAATGTCTTTGATATTTCTTCATAGATACCAATAAGTACATACGTCAGCTCCTAATTAAGCAGAAAAAGCAATATGTAGATGTAAATACTGAGATCTAAGATGCCTACTTAGTAAATCCATTAACAATTGTATCACATTAAGTTTAAGATGTGATAAATGAGTCATTATATAAAAAGTAGATATTCGTGAAAGCTTAAGTCCCAGTTTTAAAACAAAATACATCTGCAATATATTGACAATTCACATGAAAATACGATGTTGGTACTCCAAAATATTGTTTTGCTTTTAAAGTACCAATGCCTTAATGCTGAGTATGGCAACTGTTAATTTTATGCCGACATGAGGTATAAACATTGCTGTGCTTTTTCTTAAATATATGTATGTTTTTATAAATTCATTAAATTAGGTTTTTTTTTCTTGCGAGTTGCACTACTTTTATAACTTTTTTTTTTCTGTTTTCTTAAAAATTTTCTCTTCTCCCTTTCTCTCCTGAAGGGATTGACTCTTTTAGGGAAGTGGTTCTACAGGATGCCGGACACCCTCTTGTACATTTCCCAAATGCATTCATCAATAAGCTTTGACAGGGAGTTTAGGTAGCATATTCAACAAGAGCAAGCCCAATCCTGTCCTCATCTGGCATCCACACATTACTGGATAGTGATAATGATCCAAAATCCCAGCTAATTTCTTAACTCAGAATAGGGTTGTAGTAGTCCTAATGTCACCTCAACTGAGATCAACTAATTCAACACAGATTGGGAAATACAATAGCAAAATACTGCGGGTACTGGAAATCTGAAACAACAACAGAAAGTGCTGGAAACACTCAGCAGGTCGCTGACCCTTCATCAGAACGGGTTCTTTCAAAAAGTGAGATAAAAGAAACCGGCAATACCTCAACAGTTTAGCAATAGGTAAAGACTCACCCCACTCTTTTTATGGCAGTTCTGACGAAGGGTCATCAACCTGAAACGTTAATTCTTTTTCTCTCTCCATGATGCTGCCTGACCTGCTGAGTGTTTCCAGCATTTTCTGTTGTTGTTTCAGATTGGGAAATATGTGTTTTAGCAATTCAGTGGCATATTGCTGGGCATATGCCCCTCAAAACTTGTTCTTTGTCAAGTCAAAGAACTTCAATTATGAAATTACACTTCATTGCACTAATATGTCAGCATGCCAGTCTTGGAAGCATTGCTGCACAAGATTCCAAAATGCTCTGCTTGTGGTGACAAAACATGGAAATGTTACTTTTTCTGCAGCACAAAGAATATAAATTGGACCCAGAGCATCTTTTCCATTGAGGTTTATATGAATAGAAACCTATAAAATGAGTTTAATGCACACGTCATTATTAGTATAAATTGTCAAGCAATTTGAGGCGAGGAAAAGATAACGCATGAGTTACGAATCACCACAAATTGCTGGACAATTTGCGCCGCTCCGCCAGTTAGTTTCGCAAAAATGGCAGCTCGCCATCCACTTCCCTGTAAGTTTAAATTGCTGCATTGTACATTAATTACCAATTAAACTCACTGCAGAAGGGTAGGGCTGGTACTTTACAGAGTAAGGACCCTTTTAATGATGAGATTTATGTTCCTGCAATGCCACTCAACTCCTCCTGCTTCAGAACGGGAACAATTGAAGCTGGAATCTCATTCCTGCAGGTAGTAAATTGTTCTTGGAGAATTTTTACATTTAAAATGTTTTAATGCTTTTCTAATTTTTTCCTTTCTATCCCTTTTCTGTCTCTCTTCATTGAATCTTTCTTTCCCCTCTTTATTTCTCCTGAACATGATTTGACTTTCATTCACCCTATTTCCTTCTCCATTTCTTTCTCAATTCATAAATCTCATTGTTTAAGGAGATATAATGTTGGGCCCCCGTTCATCGAGGTCCAAGAGGGAAATCTAGAACTCGAGGGCATAGTTTCAGAATAAAGGGTCGCCCTTTTAGAATTGAGATAAGGAGGAATTTCTTCTCTCTGAGGGTCGTAAATCTGTGGAATTCTCTGCCCCAGAGAGCCGTGGAGGCTGGATCATTAAATAAATTTAAGGTGGAGATAGACAGATTTTTGTAAGATAAGGGAGTGAAGGGTTATGGGGAGCAGGCAGGGAAGTGGCTTTGAGCCCAAGATCAGCTATGATCTTATTGAATGGCGGAGCAGGCTCGAGGAGCCAAGTGGCCTATTCCTGCTCCTATTTCTTATGTTCTTATGTTATGTTACCAGCTCGCACTTCCAGCAATTTGCAGGGCAAAAATGTTTCGAGTTGAGGGAAAATGTCTTCATGGGGCACACCATGAGATGCCCCGTTCCAGCAAATTCTGGGCCGATATTTCAGCATGATTTAGTTACATAATTGCTTTCATTTTTTTCTTCTTTCCAATTTTCTTTCCTTCTGTCCTGTCCCAAAGACATAGATTAGTTGCTGGATCAATGAGTGCCAGGCATCCTCCAGTACCGCACCAAGAAGCCATTATTCACATATGAGCCTCAATACTGAGTGTTGGGAGGTTATTTGATCACAGTGGAGCCTGATCCTGTCCTCACCTGATAGCTGCACCTGTGCACCTTCCAGTCGGAGTTACTGGATAGAGATCAGGAGCAAGAGGCTTAATAAATTTTCTACCCTAAGTTGGGATTCTAATGTAGCTCCCCTAGCACTTGCCTGGCTAGATAAGATGGAATTAAAACAGACACGGGATTATATCCGAGACCTGTCTTGTCTGTGTGGCTCTGCTATTCACTGGCTACGCTTACTGAGATATCAGGGAAGTCTAGCATTTTTTTTGATCTGAAAATGTAAAGGTAGTCATTTGGGCAATAATCCACCTCCAGAAAATGCACACAAACTTTTTAAAACATCAATTAATAGAAACTGCTAATTTTTAATCTGGGTTGTCTCTCTTTGTACCTTTCCTTCCCTCCTTTTCATTTGATGATTTCCCACTTCTAAAGGTAATGATACATCTAGCTAGGGTGTTTCTGCTATATGCAAGTCATATTCCACTCTATAAATAACTGTATGCCATTCTCTTATTTAACATGGATATATATTTGTTTTTATATTGGATTGAAATGTTTAATGATGGGTGTTATTATTTGCAGATGTAAAATGTGTCATTTTGTATTTAAAATTCATTAAAAAATCATGTGTTAGGGTACTAGATGCTTGAAATTGTTCTGCTACCAGCAATTTGCACTAATGCAGTTCTTGAAAGAATAATTTATAAATTAGATTGCCGTTTGGACCAGGGTCAGAAATGTTCCACAGAAGGATTTGCAGCAATTCTTGCAGACATAAAGAATGTGGGATATATGTTGCCTGTGCAATACTGTTACTTAGGTTGCCCATTAACCTATTGATTGTCACTATTTTTACCTCATTTAATAGCTCTGCTTTCTGCTGATTGAACCAGAGCTGTCCATGAACTGCAGAACTTGCAAGACAGAAGAGTAATAACTCTGTCCATTCCTGCCTATTTTTAAACACTGATGTCAAAAATAAGTGATATGCTCCATTGACATGCTGAAAATTCAATGAAATGATTCCTAAAATGCTTTCCCAATAAGTGCACCAATGAGCTAAGCTCAGCGAAGTACTTGAGTAATTCAGATATCAAACCTGTTCCCCTTTTACTGCATTGCTACTTGGGATTTGATGTAGCTACATGCAGTATGGAATGCTTTTCATTAGTGGATGGATTTTTTAATTTAAAAAACTGCAAATGTCCATTGGATGGATTTTTTAATTTAAAAAACTGCAAATGTCCATTGAGTCAATCAAAGACATTCCAAAATGCATCCTCCAGCAAATTGGGATAGTTTGATCGAGGGGGGGGAAAAAACATTTGGAGGGTGAGACAAACAATTGACACAGTGAAATTAATGATGACCAAAATGATCATTTCCTAGAGTCCATGTGTAATTTTTTTCTTCAAGTATATGCATATTAGAATGCAGCAAGAAAAGTACAGAAACAATGAAATATGTGTAAGAAGAAAGTATTCTATCTATCTATATATATATAGAGTCATAGAGTAATACAGCACGGATAGAGGCCCTTCGGCCCATCGTGTCCGCGCCGGCCATCAAGCCCTGTCTAATCTAATCCCATATTCCGGTGTAAAAGGGGAGGGGGTGTTGCAATATTAATTAAGGAGTCAATTACTGCTGTAAGGAGGGACGATATATTAGCGGGTTCCTCTAATGAGGCCATATGGGTAGAACTTAAAAACAAAAAGGGGGCAAGCACTTTGCTGGGAGTGTACTATAGGCCCCCAAACAGTCAGGGGGAGATAGAGGAACAGATATGTAGGCAAATCTCAGAGAAGTGCGAAAATAATAGGGTAATAATAGTGGGGGATTTCAACTTCCCCAATATAAATTGGGATAGTCAGAGTGTGAAAGGCTTAGAGGGTGCAGAATTCTTAAAGTGCATCCAGGAGAGCTTTTTGAGCCAACATGTAGAAAGTCCTACAAGAGAGGGGGCGGTACTGGACCTAATTCTGGGGAATGTAGCCGGGCAAGTGGTGGAAGTATCAGTAGGAGAGCATTTTGGCGACAGTGACCATAATTCGGTGAGATTTAAGGTGGTCATGGAAAAAGACAAAGACGGCCCGGAAATAAGGGTTCTAAATTGGGGGAAGGCCGATTTTAATATGATAAGGCAGGATCTGGCCAAAGTGGACTGGGAGCAGCTACTTATAGGAAAATCCACATCAAAACAGTGGGAGACTTTCAGAAGGGAAATAGAGAGAGTACAGCGCCAACATGTTCCTGTGAAGGTCAAGGGTGGGACCAACAAGCAAAGGGAACCTTGGATGACAAGGGATATACAAAAATGCATTAGAAATAAAAGGGGGGCTTTTGGCAGTTACAAAAGACTAAAGACGGAAGAAGCCCTAGAGGAGTATAAAAAGTGCAGGGGCATACTTAAAAAAGAAATTAGGAGGGCGAGGAGGGGCCATGAAATAACACTGGCGAGCAAAATAAAGGAAAATCCAAAGATGTTTTATAAGTATATTAAGGGCAAGAGGATAACCAGGGAAAGGGTAGGGCCCATTAGGGACCAAAGTGGCAATCTGTGTGTAGAACCAGATGATGTAGGCGGGGTTTTAAATGAATTTTTTGCATCTGTGTTCACTATGGAGAAAGACGATGCAGACATAGAAATCGGGCAAGGGGACTGTGACATACTTGAACATATTAGCATCGAGAGGGAGGAGGTGCTAGCGGTTTTAGCAGGCCAAAAAGTGGATAAATCCCCAGGCCCGGACGAGATGTATCCCAGGCTGCTGTGGGAGGCAAAGGAGGAGATTGCAGGGGCTCTGACACAAATTTTCAGAACCTCTCTGGCCACAGGGGATGTACCAGAGGACTGGAGAACAGCTAATGTAGTACCATTATACAAGAAGGGTAGCAGGGATAAACCAGGGAATTACAGGCCAGTGAGCCTAACATCTGTGGTAGGGAAATTATTGGAAAAAATTCTGAGGGACAAAATTAGTCTCCACTTGGAGAGGCAAGGATTAATCGGGGATAGTCAGCATGGCTTTGTCAAGGGTAAATCATGTCTGACAAATCTGATTGAATTTTTCGAGGGGGTGACTAGGGGGGTGGATGAGGGAAATGCTGTGGATGTGGTTTACATGGACTTCAGTAAAGCCTTGGACAAAGTCCCGCATAGGAGACTGGTCAAGAAGGTAAGAGCCCATGGGATCCAGGGTGCCTTGGCGCGTTGGATCCTAAACTGGCTGAGTGGCAGGAGGCAGAGGGTGATGGTCGAAGGTTGCTTTTGTGACTGGAAGCCTGTGTCCAGTGGGGTACCTCAGGGATCGGTGCTGGGTCCCTTGTTGTTTGTGACCTACATAAATGGTTTGGATGAGAATGTAAAAGGTATGATCAGCAAGTTCGCAGATGACACGAAAATTGGTGGGGTGGTCAATTGCGAGGAGGAAAGCCTCAGGCTACAGGATGATATAAACGGGTTGGTCAGATGGGCGGAAAAGTGGCAAATGGAATTTAACCCTGAAAAGTGCGAGGTGATGCATTTTGGACGGACAAATAAGGCAAGGGAATACACAATGAGTGGTAGGACCCTAGGAAGTACAGAGGGTCAGAGGGACCTTGGTGTACATGTACATAGATCCCTGAAGGCAGCGGAGCAGGTAGATAAGGTGGTTAAAAAGGCATATGGGATACTTGCCTTCATTAGCCGAGGCATAGAATATAAGAGCAGGGAGGTTATGATGGAGCTGTACAAAACGCTGGTGAGGCCACAGCTGGAGTACTGTGTGCAGTTCTGGTCGCCTCACTATAGGAAGGATGTGATTGCTTTGGAGAGGGTGCAGAGAAGATTCACCAGGATGTTACCTGGGATGGAGCGCCTCAGCTATGAAGAAAGACTAAACAGGCTGGGGTTGTTTTCCTTGGAGCAAAGAAGGCTGAGAGGGGGACCTGATTGAGGTATACAAAATGATGAGGGGCATAGATAGGGTAGACAAAGAGGAACTTTTCCCCTTAGTAGGGGGGTCAATAACAAGGGGGCATAGATTCAGGGTAAGGGGCAGGAGATTTAGAGGGGATTTGAGGAGGAACTTTTTCACCCAGAGGGTGGTTGGAATGTGGAACTCAATGCCCAAAAGGGTGGTAGAGGCAGGAACCCTCACAACATTCAAGAAGCATTTGGATGAGCACTTGGAATGCCAATGCATACAAGGCTATGGACCAAATGCTGGAAAATGGGATTAGACTGGACAGGGATGGATGGGCGGCGCAGACACGATGGGCCGCAGGGCCTCTTTCTGTGCTGTAAAACTCTATGACTCTATGACATTTGGCCCGTAGCCTTGTATGCTATGGCATTTCAAGTGCACATCCAAATGCTTCTTAAATGTTGTGAGGGTTTCTGCCTCCACAACCCTTTCAGGCAGTGAGTTCCAGACTCCAACCACCCTCTGGGTGAAAAAGTTCTTTCTCAAATCCCCTCTAAACCTCCCGCCCTTTACCTTGAATCTATGCCCCCTAGTTATTGACCCCTCTACTAAGGGAAAAAGCTCCTCAGCATCCATCCTATCTATGCCCCTCATAATTTTGTACACCTCAATCATGTCCCCCCTCAGCCTCCTCTGCTCCAAGGAAAACAAACCCAATCTGCCCAGTCTCTCTTCATAGCTGAAGCGCTCCAGCCCTGGTAACATCCTGGTGAACCTCCTCTGCACCCTCTCTAACGCGATCACATCCTTCCTGTAGTGTGGCGACCAGAACTGCACACAGTATTCCAGCTGTGGCCTAACCAGTGTTTTATACAGCTCCATCATAACCTCCTTGCTCTTGCCTTCATTAGCCGAGGCATAGAATATAAGTATCCCATATGCCTTTTTTACCACCTTATCCACCTGTTCCGCCGCCTTCAGGGATCTGTGTACTTGCACACCCAGATCCCTCTGACCCTCCGCCTTGCCTAGGGTCTTTCCATTCATTGTGTATTCCTTTGCCTTGTTAGTCCCCCCAAAGTGCATCACCTCGCACTTTTCCGGGTTAAATTCCATTTGCCACTGTTCCGCCCATCTGACCAACCCATCTATATCGTCCTGCAGACTGAGGCTACCCTCCTCGCTATTTACCACCCTACCAATTTTTGTATCATCCGCGAACTTACTGATCATACCCTTTACATTCATATCCAAGTCATTAATGTAGACCACAAACAGCAAGGGACCCAGCACCGATCCCTGTGGTACCCCACTGGCCACAGGCTTCCAGTCACAAAAAAACCTTCGACCATCACCCTCTGCCTTCTGCCACTAAGCCAGTTTTGTATCCAATGTGCCAAGGCACCCTGGATTCCATGGGCTCTTACCTTCTTGACCAGTCTCCTGTGCGGGACTTTATCGAAGGCCTTACTGAAATCCATGTATACCACATCCACTGCGTTACCCTCATCCACACACCTAGTCACCCCCTCAAAAAATTCAATCAAATTAGTCAGACATGATCTTCCCTTGACAAAGCCATGTTGACTATCCCTGATTAATCCTTGCCTCTCCAAGTGGAGACAAATTTTGTCCCTCAGGATTTTTTCCAATAATTTTCCTACCACTGATGTTAGGCTCACTGGCCTGTAGTTCCCCGGTTTTTCCCTACTACCCTTCTTGAATAATGGTACTACATTAGCGGTTCTCCAGTCCTCTGGCACATCCCCTGTGGCCAGAGAGGTCCTGAATATATGTGTTAGAGCCCCCGCAATCTCCTCCTTTGCCTCACACAGCAGCCTGGGATACATTTCATCCGGGCCTGGGAATTTATCCATTTTTAGGCCGGCTAAAACCGCCAATACCTCCTCCCTCTCGATGTTAATATGTTCAAGCATATCACAGTCCCCCCGCCCTATTTCTATGTCTACATCGTCCTTCTCCATAGTGAAAACAGATGCAAAAAATTCATTTAGAACCCCTCCTACATCTTCTGGCTCCACACACAGATTGCCACTTTTATCCCTAATGGGCCCTATTTTTTCCCTAGTTATCCTCTTACCCTTAATATACTTATAAAACATCTTCGGATTTTCCTTTATTTTGCTCGCCAGTGTTATTTCATGGCCCCTCCTTGATCTCCTAATTTCTTTTTTAAGTATCCCCCTGCACTTTTTGTACTCCTCTAGGGCTTCCTCCGTCTTTAGCCTTTTGTATCTACCAAAAGCCCTCCTTTTTTTCCTAATCCATTCTCGTATATCCCCTGACATCCAAGGTTCCCTGTGGTTTTTGGAACCACCCTTGACCTTTACGGGAACATGTTGCCATTGTATGATCTCAATCTCCCTTCTGAAAGCCTCCCATTGCTCCGATGCGGATTTTCCTACAAGTAGCTGATCCCAGTCCATTTTGGCCAGATCCTGCCTTATCCTATTAAAATCAGCCTTCCCCCAATTTAGAACCTTTATTTCCGGCCCATCCCTGTCCTTTTCCATGACCACCTTAAATCTTACCATATTATGGTCACTATCACCAAAGTGCTCACCTACTAGCACTTTTTCCACTTGGCCGGCCACATTCCCTAGAATTAGGTCCAGTACCGCCCCCTCTCTTGTAGGACTTTCTACATGCTGGCTCAAAAAGCTCTCCTGGATGCACTTTAAGAATTCTACACCCTCTGAGCCTTTCACACTCTGACTATGCCAGTTAATATTGGGGAAGTTGAAATCCCCCATTATTATTACCCTATTATTTGCACATTTCTCTGAGATTTGCCTACATATCTGTTCCTCTATCTCCCCCTGACTGTTTGGAGGCCTATAGTACACTCCCAGCAAAGTGCTTGCCCCCTTTTTGTTTTTAAGCTCCACCCATATGGCCTCATTAGAGGACCCTGCTAATATATCATCCCTCCTTACTGCAGTAATTGACTCCTTAATTAATATTGCGACACCCCCTCCTCTTATACCTCCCCCTCTGTCTCGCCTTAAGATTCTGTACCCCGGAATATTGAGCTGCCAGTCTTGCCCTTCCCTCAACCATGTCTCCGTGATAGCAACAATATCATACTCCCATGTGTTTATCAACACCTTCAGTTCATCCACCTTATTTGCAAGGCTCCTTGCATTAAAACAGATGCCATCCAGCCTTGCCCTTATATATTTGCCCTGCCCTATATAAATCGGTCCTTCTGTCTGTCTGTCCTGTCCTGTCTGTCTGTCTGTCTGCAGGTGTGTGTCTGGGCGGCTATGCGCTCGAAAGTTACAGGGCGTACCTACGCATACGTTACGTCGAAAGAAAGCTTACCTTTCCAAAACGGTTTTAAGCGTATTTACGTTTCGGCCGGGCTAAAATTGCGCCCGCGGTATCCGAAAAACCTTAACATTCCGCTCATTAGCATCTCATTATCCGCTCATTAGCGACAGAGTGACCTCGAGCTCGACCAATCGTACGCCGGGTTGCTGGCGTGTGCCGCCGAGCCAATCGGTGCGTGTGTGGGCGGGCCTTATCGTTCTGAACCGAGGTGAGTCGCCGCCATCTTGATTCCAAACTTTTCCTTTCTTTTTCCCGCTTTCTGCGTCTTTAAAAAAAAATGTTGCTTTTAAAACACATACTGTTTTTAAAAGAAAAAGATTTCGAAAGTCATTAACTTATCTAATCTCATTAATTTTCCTACCTTTCCCCGTTTTTCCAGGTAGGCCTCGAAGCCTCGGCCTCTCCTCCGCACCCACGCCCGAGCTAGGCACCTCCCGGCCCCACTCGAAGGCTGGAGGGGCGGGCCTCAGCCCAGCGCCGCTACCTTACTAAAGGGTGCGCGCGCGCGCAGCAGGAGCAGCTGAGACGCGGCGTCTCTCTCTCTGGCTCGGCCGAGCGTCAAGGGTTACCCTGGCAACCGGGCCCGCCGGCCGGCCGTCTCGCACAGCCGCAATCTTGAAGCCAGCTCAGGAGGCCGGTGCTCGGAAGATTGCGCCTCCGGTGTTCGGTGCTTGGTTGGTGGGGGGGGGGCGCGCGAGTCTCGGGGGGGCCAACCTAGGGAGTTCGGGGGGTGGGGATCAGGGGGCTCGGGAGTTTGGGGGGACGGGGATCAGGGGGCTCGGGGACGCTCCCCCTTCCCCTCCCCTCCCCCCCTCCCTCCTCTCCCCCCTCCCTCCTCTCCCCCCCTCCCTCCTCTCCCCCCCCTCTCTCCTCCTCCCCCCCTCTCTCCTCCTCCCTCCTCCCACCCTCTCTCCTCCTCCCCCCTTCCCTCCCCCCTTCCCTCCCCCCCTCCCTCCCCCCCTCCCTCCCCCCCTCCTCTCTCCTCCTCTCCCCTCCTCGCTCCTCCTCGCTCCTCCTCCCTCCTCCCCCCTACCTCCCCCGCCCCCCCTCCCCTCCCCCCCGCCCTCCCCCCCGCCCCTCTCTCCCCCCCTCCCTCCACCCCCCCCTCCTCCTCCCTCCCCCCCTCCCCTCCTCCCTCCCCTCCTCCCTCCCCTCCCGCCCCCCCCTCCCCTCCCCTCCCCTTCCCCCCCCCTCCCCTCCCTTCCTCCCAGTCGCTCGCTCTCTTCCCCCCCGTCGCTCGCTCTCTTCCCCCCCGTCGCTCGCTCTCTTCCCCCCCGTCGCTCGCTCTCTTCCCCCCCGTCGCTCGCTCTCTTCCCCCCCGTCGCTCGCTCTCTTCCCCCCCGTCGCTCGCTCTCTTCCCCCCCGTCGCTCGCTCTCTTCCCCCCCGTCGCTCGCTCTCTTCCCCCCCGTCGCTCGCTCTCTTCACCCCCGTCGCTCGCTCTCTTCCCCCCGTCGCTCGCTCTCTTCCCCCCCGTCGCTCGCTCTCTTCCCCCCCGTCGCTCGCTCTCTTCCCCCCCGTCGCTCGCTCTCTTCCCCCCCGTCGCTCGCTCTCTTCCCCCCCGTCGCTCGCTCTCTTCCCCCCCGTCGCTCGCTCTCTTCCCCCCCGTCGCTCGCTCTCTTCCCCCCCGTCGCTCGCTCTCTTCCCCCCCGTCGCTCGCTCTCTTCCCCCCCGTCGCTCGCTCTCTTCCCCCCCGTCGCTCGCTCTCTTCCCCCCCGTCGCTCGCTCTCTTCCCCCCCGTCGCTCGCTCTCTTCCCCCCCGTCGCTCGCTCTCTTCCCCCCCGTCGCTCGCTCTCTTCCCCCCCGTCGCTCGCTCTCTTCCCCCCCGTCGCTCGCTCTCTTCCCCCCCGTCGCTCGCTCTCTTCCCCCCCGTCGCTCGCTCTCTTCCCCCCGTCGCTCTCTCTCTTCCCCCCGTCGCTCTCTCTCTTCCCCCCCGTCGCTCTCTCTCTTCCCCCCCGTCGCTCTCTCTCTTCCCCCCCCGTCGCTCTCTCTCTTCCCCCCCGTCGCTCTCTCTCTTCCCCCCCGTCGCTCTCTCTCTTCCCCCCCCCGTCGCTCTCTCTCTTCCCCCCCCGTCGCTCTCTCTCTTCCCCCCCCGTCGCTCTCTCTCTTCCCCCCCCGTCGCTCTCTCTCTTCCCCCCCCGTCGCTCTCTCTCTTCCCCCCCCGTCGCTCTCTCTCTTTCCCCCCCGTCGCTCTCTCTCTTCCCCCCCGTCGCTCTCTCTCTTCCCCCCCGTCGCTCTCTCTCTTCCCCCCCGTCGCTCTCTCTCTTCCCCCCCCGTCGCTCTCTCTCTTCCCCCCCCGTCGCTCTCTCTCTTCCCCCCCGTCGCTCTCTCTCTTCCCCCCCCCCCCGTCGCTCTCTCTCTTCCCCCCCCCCGTCGCTCTCTCTCTTCCCCCCCCGTCGCTCTCTCTCTTCCCCCCGTCGCTCTCTCTCTTCCCCCCCGTCGCTCTCTCTCTTCCCCCCCGTCGCTCTCTCTCTTCCCCCCCGTCGCTCTCTCTCTTCCCCCCCGTCGCTCTCTCTCTTCCCCCCCGTCGCTCTCTCTCTTCCCCCCGTCGCTCTCTCTCTTCCCCCCCGTCGCTCTCTCTCTTCCCCCCCGTCGCTCTCTCTCTTCCTCCCCGTCGCTCTCTCTCTTCCCCCCCGTCGCTCTCTCTCTTCCCCCCCGTCGCTCTCTCTCTTCCCCCCCCGTCGCTCTCTCTCTTCCCCCCCCGTCGCTCTCTCTCTTCCCCCCCGTCGCTCTCTCTCTTCCCCCCCGTCGCTCTCTCTCTTCCCCCCCGTCGCTCTCTCTCTTCCCCCCCGTCGCTCTCTCTCTTCCCCCCCGTCGCTCTCTCTCTTCCCCCCCGTCGCTCTCTCTCTTCCCCCCCGTCGCTCTCTCTCTTCCCCCCCGTCGCTCTCTCTCTTCCCCCCCGTCGCTCTCTCTCTTCCCCCCCGTCGCTCTCTCTCTTCCCCCCCGTCGCTCTCTCTCTTCCCCCCCGTCGCTCTCTCTCTTCCCCCCCGTCGCTCTCTCTCTTCCCCCCCGTCGCTCTCTCTCTTCCCCCCCCGTCGCTCTCTCTCTTCCCCCCCCGTCGCTCTCTCTCTTCCCCCCCGTCGCTCTCTCTCTTCCCCCCCGTCGCTCTCTCTCTTCCCCCCCGTCGCTCTCTCTCTTCCCCCCCGTCGCTCTCTCTCTTCCCCCCCGTCGCTCTCTCTCTTCCCCCCCGTCGCTCTCTCTCTTCCCCCCCGTCGCTCTCTCTCTTCCCCCCCGTCGCTCTCTCTCTTCCCCCCCGTCGCTCTCTCTCTTCCCCCCCGTCGCTCTCTCTCTTCCCCCCCGTCGCTCTCTCTCTTCCCCCCCGTCGCTCTCTCTCTTCCCCCCCGTCGCTCTCTCTCTTCCCCCCGTCGCTCTCTCTCTTCCCCCCGTCGCTCTCTCTCTTCCCCCCCGTCGCTCTCTCTCTTCCCCCCCGTCGCTCTCTCTCTTCCCCCCCGTCGCTCTCTCTCTTCCCCCCCGTCGCTCTCTCTCTTCCCCCCGTCGCTCTCTCTCTTCCCCCCGTCGCTCTCTCTCTCCCCCCCCGTCGCTCTCTCTCTCCCCCCCCGTCGCTCTCTCTCTCCCCCCCCGTCGCTCTCTCTCTCCCCCCCCGTCGCTCTCTCTCTCCCCCCCCGTCGCTCTCTCTCTCCCCCCCGTCGCTCTCTCTCTCCCCCCCGTCGCTCTCTCTCTCCCCCCCGTCGCTCTCTCTCTCCCCCCCGTCGCTCTCTCTCTCCCCCCCGTCGCTCTCTCTCTCCCCCCCCGTCGCTCTCTCTCTCCCCCCCCGTCGCTCTCTCTCTCCCCCCCCGTCGCTCTCTCTCTTCCCCCCCGTCGCTCTCTCTCTTCCCCCCCGTCGCTCTCTCTCTTCCCCCCCGTCGCTCTCTCTCTTCCCCCCCGTCGCTCTCTCTCTTCCCCCCCGTCGCTCTCTCTCTTCCCCCCCGTCGCTCTCTCTCTTCCCCCCCGTCGCTCTCTCTCTTCCCCCCCGTCGCTCTCTCTCTTCCCCCCCGTCGCTCTCTCTCTTCCCCCCGTCGCTCTCTCTCTTCCCCCCCGTCGCTCTCTCTCTTCCCCCCCGTCGCTCTCTCTCTTCCCCCCCGTCGCTCTCTCTCTTCCCCCCCGTCGCTCTCTCTCTTCCCCCCCGTCGCTCTCTCTCTTCCCCCCCGTCGCTCTCTCTCTTCCCCCCCGTCGCTCTCTCTCTTCCCCCCCGTCGCTCTCTCTCTTCCCCCCCGTCGCTCTCTCTCTTCCCCCCCGTCGCTCTCTCTCTTCCCCCCCGTCGCTCTCTCTCTTCCCCCCCGTCGCTCTCTCTCTTCCCCCCCCGTCGCTCTCTCTCTTCCCCCCCCGTCGCTCTCTCTCTTCCCCCCCGTCGCTCTCTCTCTTCCCCCCCGTCGCTCTCTCTCTTCCCCCCCGTCGCTCTCTCTCTTCCCCCCCGTCGCTCTCTCTCTTCCCCCCCGTCGCGCTCTCTCTTCCCCCCCCGTCGCCCGCTCTCTCCCCACAACGACATGCCCTCGAAAAAGCCTCGGCACCGCTGGGTACCCCAGCTAGTATGAAATATATATGAATGTAAATATTAATGCATTGTATTTTCACCAATCTGGTTGGGCAAAAAATGCAGTAAGCTTTAAAATTCTTCTCTCTTGTAGCACAAATTATGTTTGTAACATTTTTTAGGTTGCGGGAGAAATCATTATGGGGTCAGAACTATTCAGCAAGTGACTCCATTCAGCCCCCACAGATTAATATCTTTATTTCATCTGGATGCCAACCAGTGATTTTCCAATGTTATCCAAAATATGCCACTAGCCAAGTGCAATACATGATCAGGACTGATTTTTTTGTTGTTGAAATCTTCGTTTCTCCTTTATCAAGGACAAAATCAGACACTAACCTGCACTTTGTAGAAAGATCATTCCTTAAAGTTTTGTTTTTCAGAAGCCTAAAAGAATGAAGCTAAAATCCTTTGTAGTGGATTTGTATGTTTGAGCACCAAGGTGTTGTGCCACAGAATTGTTGCACACATCTTTGCACCTTCGATTCCCAAAACACATTGAGCTGGAAATTGTGGTCGGAGTCTTCCCGCGGGCGAATGCCTCCGATCTGCAAGAAAACTACGCACCTATCTGGTGCCTCCGTATCTTCGGACTTGCGGTCCTGGGCCTGCAGGCGTATGCTTGCATAAAGGCCCACGTATCCCAGGGCGCATGCAGTTCGCAAGCGACCCTGGGATCACGAGGGCCAGCCCAACCAATCACAAAGGGGTATTCCCATTATGCTTATAGGGATTCCATTTGTGTACAGAATTCCCATAAGCATAATAGGAATCGCATATAAAACACACTTTCTCCCCACTTAAGTAAAGATCAATTATCACGTTAAAAATTAATTTAAATACAATTTAATTAAACATTTCAAACAAAAATTTAATTTAAAAAAAATTTAAACATTTTAAAGGGGGCAGAAATAGCCTAAACTAATTTTAAAGGTTTTTTAATGTTTAAATGATTTTAATAATTTTATTTTAATATTTATTTAAACCCTTACGCAGGTAAAGGAAGGCCTTATGCCTGCTTTTACCAAGAGTTTCGTAGGCATTAGCTGGGCAGCAGTTGGGCAAATAGCCCAACCTTGCGCTAGCAAATGTCCATTTCTTGTGAATTCGTACGATCGGCCAAGCCGAAACTTGACAGATCGCAAGTTCCGGGTTTTCACGCATGCATATCGCATGTGGAAACCCAGAACTTACGGGGCACTTATGACCGCATACATCTGTTGAAACCACCAGCACTGGTGAGTGAGCCTTAGTCACTTTTCAGTATGGGGTTATCAGACCAGTTAATCTGTTTTTACCATTATTGGTGAATGGAGGACTATTGGCAGTGCAGTACATCTTTACTTCACTTTTCTCTGTCTGTCTCTCTTTCTCATTCTCTCTCTCTCCCATTATGTCTCTCTCTCTGAAGATATTGTAAGGTCTTTAAGCAAGTCTCATGAAATAGTTAAGGGTTAAAGTAAAGTGGAAAAGAACAAATAGAACTGATTTGAAGAACAAATAGAACTGATTTGAATAACAAATGCTAAAACAGCACTAGCAGTCTGTGGAGTTAATTAGGTTTATTCTGCCATGGTACTTTAGTACTGCTGCCCAGCTAATGCCCACGAAACTCTTGGTAAAAGCAGGTATAAGGCCTTCCTTTACCTGCGTAAGGGTTTAAATAAATATTAAAATAAAATTATTATAATCATTTAAACATTAAAAAACCTTTATAATTAGTTTAGGCTATTTTTGCCCCCTTTAAAATGTTTAAATTTTTTTAATTAAATTTTTGTTTTAAATGTTTAATGTATTTAAATTAATTTTTAACGTGATAATTGATCTTTATTTAAGTGGGGAGATAGTGCTTTTTATGCGATTCCTATTATGCTTATGGGAATTCTGTACACAATGGAATCCCTATAAGCATAATGGGAATACCCCTTTTTTTTTCTCTCCCACATGGCAGCTGCCTCTCATTCTGCCAGAACATTTCACACCTAATCTAGAGCTGTCATTTGTCTCCACTAGTCCTATCACCATCTCGTCTCGTTTTGAATACCTCTTAATGTCTCTTCACTTCTTTTGTTCTCTCCCAGCCCTGCCTTTCGATCTATTTCATTTCCTTTCCAGTTTTGAAAAAGGGTTAGACCCGAAACGTCGACTCTATTTTCTCTCCACGGATGTTGCCTGGCCTGCTGAGTTTTTCCAGCATTTTCTGTTGTTATTTCGGATTTCCAGCATCTGCAGTATTTTGCTATGGTACTTTAGTGCTCCTTCAGATTCCAATGCTGATGTCGCAAGTGTATTCTTGGAAACAACACATAGCTAAATTCAGAATATATTGGTTTCAGTACCTTCCGCAGCAACCACCATTATAAATTCTTGTTAGGGATTGACAAATATCGGCTTTACCCACACAGCTAGTTAACAGAATTAGATATTTTAATCATTTGTTTAAAAGCTACAGATACCATATTGGAAGTTGCCAGCTTTAGCAGAGTACCTGGAGCATGCCAGCCTGTTTGAATGTTTTACACACATTTTATTTATACAATTTTCTATTTGGCTAATATTTGACGGTAAAAAAAAAGCATTTATCTTTTGTAACTAAAATTAGTCATGCATAAATCTATTTTGTCTTATTTTTAAAAGAGCTCAATTCTCCAAATTCTAAAGGTAAACACAGTAAAGATAGAAAAAGCTGTGTGAAAAATCAACTGATTGCTAATGGTAGCAGCAATGTTAAAAAAAATAGCAACAGTAATGAAAACATAGCACTCGTTTTTTTTTCCAACTGTGTTCAGTGCCGTGAAATGCAACAATATATTTTCTAACAAGCTACATATTGACTTCAGGTCAATTTCATCAATTCAGAGTCAGAGTCAATCATCCAGTGATCATTCTATAAGCAGGCAGACCTACGAATGAGGACAATAAATATAAGGATTACTGTTCTGAACTACTTTGAGCAGGTAAATGATGTGCATTAATTTTGTGGATTAACAAAATTAAAAAGCAAACCAGTGCAATGGTTTGGTTGGTTACAAATGTTACATCCTGATCAAAATTAAATTGCTCTGTTTACCATTTATTCTTATTGAGCAAAGTCCATCAGACCAGTTTTAACCTGCCGTCCAAGCTCAAAAATGAAAAATGGCCATGAATTAACTGTGATCACCCATGGAACCGTACCCCAGCAAGAATATATGCCTTCAGGAGAGAAGTAGAAAGAAAGAAGGAACTTGCATTTAAGTAGCACCTTTCATGACCTAAAGCACTTTACAGCCAATGAAGTACTTTTTTGAAGCATCGTCACTGTTGTAAGGTAGGAAACGCGGCAGCCAATTTGCGCATAGCAAGGTCCCACAAACCGCAATTAAGTAAATGACACAATAGCAAAATACTGCAGATGCTGGAAATCTGAAATAACAACAGAAAATGTTGGAAACACACAGCAGGCCAGGCAGCATCCGTGGAGAGAGAAACAGAGTTAACGGTCTGGGACCCTTCATCAGAACTGGACAAGGCTAAAGATGTAACCGATTTTAAGCAGGTGCAGAGGCAGGGAGGGGTGGGGGAGGGTAGGAAGGAACTGAAGGAACATTCTGTGCTAAAGTAGGAGGCAGGAAAGATAAAATGTTGCAAATGGGGGTGGCAAAATCATGCAGCCTGAAAAATGGGGGCAGGGGTTACAGTCTGAAATTGTTGAACTCAATGTTGAGTCCAGAAGGCTGTAAAGTGCCTAATCGAAAGATGAGGTGCTGTTCTTCGAGCTTATGTTGAGCTTCATTGGAACAATGTAAGAGGCCAAGGACAGAGAGATCAGAGTGGGAGTGAAGCGGGGAATTAAAGTGATAGGCGACCGGAAGCTCAGGGTCACCCTTCCGGACTGAACGGAGGTGTTCCGCAAAGCGGTCACCCAGTCTGCGTTTGGTCTCCCCAATGTAGAGGAGACCGCATCGTGAGCAGCGAATACAGTATACTAAATTGCAAGAAGTCAATGTAGGTCTCCTTTACATTGTAAATGATTCCCTCTCTTCAGAGATTGTCACCTTCAAAACCCCTTCTTCAACTGTCTACCCCTCTGTCCATGCAAACTACTGGTACATCTCCAGTCTGCCTTTCCTCTCATATCGTTGAATGTATTTTCAACTACCAAATCCATGCTCATTTATCCCGTAAGTCCTCATTTGAATCTCTTCAATCAGTTTACCATGCCTGCCGTTGCACTGAAACCAAATTACAATTGACATCCTCTGTGATTGTGACCATAGTGCATTATCTCTTCTCCTTGACCTCTCTGCAGTCTTTGACATGATCACCCACTCCATCCTCCTTCCAACACCTCGCCTCCATTATCCAGTTTATTCGCTATGCCCTCGCCTGGTTCCACTCTTATCTATCCGATTATAGCCAGAGTATCGCCATCAACGGATTCCCTTTCCACCCTCTCCCTTATGTCTCTGGAGACTCCCTCTTCCTCTTCATCTGCATGATGCCCTGTGGCAATATCATCCACAGACTTTTAGTCAGCTTCCACATGTATGCTGTTGATACCAGTTTTAGCTCTCCGTTCCATCAACTCTCTCGACCTCCCCCAGTGCCTCTGTGTTGTCAGACTTCTTGACCAACATCTAGTCTTGCATGAGCTGCAGATTCCTCCAGCTAACTGTTGTTGAGACCGAAGCCATTTTCTTTGGCCACCGCCACAAACTCCATGCCCTTGCCACCGATTCCATCCCCCGCCACTGCCACAGACTGAACAAGATTCTTCGCAGCCTTGGCATCCTATTCAATCCTGAGATGTGCTTCTGATCCCATGTCCCCATCATCACAAAGCTCGCCTATTTTCACCTCCACAACATCCCCGCCTCTGCCTCTGCCTCAGCCTACCTGCTGCTAGAACCCCCTCTCTTTTGGCTAGCCTCCCATCCTCCACCCTCTGTAAACATCAACATATTCAAAACTCTGCTGCCCGTATCCTATCCAGCGCACAGTCTTGTCCACCCATCATCCGTGTTCCCACTGACCTACACCTAAGCTACACACTCTGGAATTCCTCCCCTAAACCCCTAGGAATCTCCTCCTTTAAGACTCTCCCCAAAACCGAGGAGCATTTGTAATAAGGTGGATGAATTGGCTGCACAAATAGAGGTAAACAAATATGATTTGGTTGGGATTACGGAAACGTGGCTCAAGGATGGCCAAGACTGGGAACTCAACATCCAAGGGTATTCGATATTCAGGAAAGATAGGCAAAAAGGAAAGGGAGGTGGGGTAGCATTACTGGTTAAAGAAGGGATTAATACAATTGTAATGAAGGATATTAGCTCTGATGATGTGGAATCTGTATGGGTAGAATTGAGAAATACTAAGGGGAAAAAAACATTAGTGGGTGTGGTATATAGACCTCCAAACAGTAAGGCGGAGGTTGGGGATGGCATTAAAAGGGAAATTAAAGAAGTGCGCAATAAGGGCACAGCAGTCATCATGGGTGACTTTTAATCTACATATAGATTGGGCCAACCAAATTAGTAACAATACTGTGGAGGAGGAATTCCTGGAGTGTCTACGGGATGGTTTCCTGGACCAATATGTCAAGGAACCAACCAGAGATCAGGCCATCTTAGACTGGGTATTATGTAACCAGAAAGGATTAATTAGCAATCTTGTTGTACGAGGTCCCTTGGGTCGGAGCGATCATAATATGATCAAATTCTTCATTAAGATGGAGAATGAAGTAGTTGACGCAGAGACAAGGGTCCTCAATTTAAATAAAGGAAACTACGATGGTCTGAGGAGCGAGTTGGGTAGGATTGATTGGGGAATGGCACACATTCAAAGACCGAATGGATGAGCTACAGAATTTGTTCATCCCAGTTTGGCATAAAAATAAAACAAAAAAGGTGACTCAACCGTGGCTAACAAGGGAAATTAGGGATAGCATAAGATCCAAGGAGAGGACATATAAATTGGCCAGAAAAAGCAATAATCCTGAGGATTGGGAGCAGTTTAGGAATCAACAAAGGAGGACAAAGGGATTAATTAAGAAAGGGAAAATAGAATATGAGAGTAAACTTGCAGGGAACATAAAAACTGACTGTAAAAGCTTTTATAGATATGTGAAGAGAAAAAGATTGGTGAAGTCAAGTGTAGGTCCCTTGCAGTCAGAATCAGGGGAATTTATAATGGGAAACAAGGAAATGGCAGACCAACTAAATACATACTTTGGTTCTGTCTTCACAAAGGAGGACACAAATAACCTCCCAGAGATGCCGGGGAACATAGGGTCTGATGAAAGGGAGGAACTGAAAGAAATCAGTATTTGTAGGGAAATGGTGTTAGGAAAATTGATGGGACTGAAGGCCGATAAATCCCCAGGGCCTGATGGTCTACATCCCAGGGTACTTAAGGAAGTGGCCCTAGAGATAGTAGATGCATTGCTGGTCATCTTCCAGAACTCAATAGACTCTGGAACAGTACCCATGGATTGGAGGGTAGCTAATGTTACCCCACTATTCAAAAAAGGTGGTAGAGAAAAAGCGGGGAATTATAGACTGGTAAGCCTGACATCGGTAGTGGGGAAAATGCTAGAGTCCATTATAAAAGATGTAATAGCAGAGCACTTGGAAAGCAGTGACAGGATCGGACAAAGTCAACATGGATTTACAAAAGGTAAATCATGCTTGACTAATCTACTGGAATTTTTTGAGGATGTAACTGGTAAAATAGATAAGGGAGAACCAGTGGATGTGGTGTATTTGGACTTTCAGAAGGCTTTCGATAAGGTCTCGCATAAGAGATTAATGTGCAAAATTAAGGCACATGGGATTGGGGGCAAGGTATTGACTTGGATAGAGAACTGGTTGGCGGACAGAAAGCAGAGAGTTGGAATAAACAGGTCGTTTTCTGAGTGGCAGGCAGTGACTAGTGGGGGACCCCAGCTGTTCACAATATATATTAATGATCTGGACGAGGGAATTGGATGTAATATCTCCAAATTTGCAGACGACACAAAGCTGGGTGGGAGGGTAAGCTGTGAGGAGGATGTCGTGAAACTCCAGTACGATTTGGACAGGTTGGGTGATTGGGCAGAAACATGGCAAATGCACTCTAATGTGGATAAATGTGAGGTTATCCACTTTGTTGGCAAAAACAGGAAGGCAGATTATTTGAATGGCAATAGATTGGGAGAAGGGGAAGTGCAAAGTGACCTGGGTGTTATTGTGCACCAGTCGCTGAAGGTAAGCATGCAGGTGCAGCAGGTGGTTAAGAAGGCAAATGGTATGTTGGCCTTCGTAGCAAGAGGGTTCGAGTACAGGAACAAGGATGTCTTGCTACAGTTGTACAGGGCCTTGGTGAGGCTGCACCTTGAGTATTGTGTGCAGTTTTGGTCGCCTTACCTGAGGAAGGACGTTCTTGCCATGGAGGGAGTGCAGCAAAGATTCACCAGGCTGATACCTGGGATGGCAGGAATGACGTATGAGGAGAGATTGTGTCGATTGGGCTTATACTCACTGGAGTTTAGAAGATTGAGAGGGGATCTCATCGAAACCTATAAAATTCTGTCAGGCCTGGACAGACTAGATGCAGGAAGGATGTTTTTGATGGCCGTGGAGTCCAGAACCAGGGGTCATAGCCTAAGGATAAGGGGTAAGCCATTTAGGACTGAAATGAGGAGGAATTTCTTCACCCAGAGAGTGGTGAACCTGTGGAATTCTCTGTCACAGAGGGCGGTGGAGGCCAGTTCATTAAATATATTCAAGAAAGAGTTGGATATATTTCTTGAGGCTAAAGGGATCAAGGGATATGGGGAGAAGGCAGGGACAGGGTACTGAATTTGGATGATCAGCCATGATCTCATTGAATGGCGGAGCAGGCTCGAAGGGCTGAATGGCCTACTCCTGCTCCTATCTTCTATGTTTCTATATTTGACTAAACCTTTGATCACCCTCTTAATATCCTTCTTCGACTGTTCAACTTTTTTTCCTTTCAGCTCTGTAAAGCATCTTGGAATGCCTTTTCTACATTAAGGGTGATACATAATGTAAATTATTTTGTTTGTTAAATTAAATTGATGACATCAGTTTATTTCAAGATAAGCATTTTCTTTTTTTGCCAATACATCAAATGCACAAACATAAAATTGCATATGCAAATAAATTGAACTAATGAGAGATGAAATATGAGGGTCAATCTTCTCCTGGTGCTGTCTGGGGGCAATTAGTGCCGAGCATGTTGAAACACAGAGCTCAGTGTCCGAATTTGCTCTCTGGCCTCATTAAAATAAAGAAATTGCACTTGGGGCATAGTATTGGCTGCAGTCATGAAGACAGAAGGAGGTCCAAGCACTTTCTAGGCTTTAAAGGCACCAGCACTGTTAAAGAGTCAAGCACAGATAAAGCCCTATCAGAGAGCCAGAAAATTTGGGCTTTTCTTTGCAGATAATGGGGAAGGATTTTTAGATGGACATCTTCTGATTAAGAATGATAAGTTGTAAATTAATCTATTTGTGCCAGAAGCTGTGAATTGGATATCAATGGTCTTCACTTTTATTTAATGCTTCTGCTCTGTGTGAATGAGTTTGTGCTGCTGTGCCATCGTTGGGATGGCAACAGTCTACTTTGTAGGGAACTAGCAAGAGTTGGGTGTCGAGCAGTCGGCAGAGGAACAAGGAAAACCAGTATGTGTATGAGGAACGATGGTGCGGAAATAGGAGGAGGGTTCTGGTTTGATTGTGAGGCCTCGCTTTTTATTCCAGGTTGCATGAAGCAGGTGTATGGTCAGAGAGAAGGGAGAATTTCTATTCTGGGGGGAGAAACAGTTGTTAGTGGCTTGAGAGGCTGAGGCAAATGACTTCAGCAGCTATCAAGGGGCTCATGGTTATCTGATTCTAAATAAGTTATAAATCTAAAGGGGGATGTGGGAGTTGCTCAGTACTGAACACTGCTTTCATTACTAAGTGTAAAAGACTAGCACCATTCTGCAACAAGTCCTGAAGCTGCAAAACCATTTTTTTTAATATTCAAAAATAAAGATTTCTCCTAACAATATCAGCTGTCCAATAAGGCAGCACCAAAAGAACAGCTCTGGAATCAATAGTGGCAGGTTTTTGTTAGATCAGTTTGCTCTGAACTGCACCCAATACTATTGGAGGAAAATTGAGTGCAAATGGCTCTGGTATTTATTTGCATGAACTTTACATTGCTACACCCTCTTCAGGTGTAGTCATATGCATACACCAGAAAAGCCACAGAGGAAGTTTGTGTGTACTGCTACTCAGGAGCAGAACGAAATGAAAGGATTTATGCCCATTTTCCTTTTTTTTTGCATGTATTTTTTGCACATTTTGGGAGACAGTGGAAAATCAGCCCTATAAAGTTGCACAAAATGCAAAAAAATTCAATATTCTATGAAATGTTCTCAGAATAGTGGTAATGACTCCCAATTGAATGGTGTTAAATTTGACATATTATCCCGGATTTTGCGGTGGGTATGATGGCGTACTCTCAGAATACACTGTCATATATCGCCTTCGAAATCCATTGCAAATTCGGGATTTTTGTGCACTAAATCTCGAACTTGCGGTCTGTCAACGTGTCCATTGACAGGCCATCCGCTGCACCACAGAAAATGACATCAAGGAACATTAAAAGCGTTAATGAGAAGCAATCCAAGTGTATGTTAAAGCTGCAGGTTTAAAAAAAAAATGTTTACATTTCATTACTTTCTGCACAATGCACAGAATTTGTTTAGAAGTGGGAATTTTGTGTAAGGAATTGGATTCCCACGATAAAAGCTAAATCTGTATGTATTTTTAAAACTGTAGCAATGAAGTAATGTAGTAATTTAAATGAATAAAAGACACTGGCCCATATTTTCCGATCCCTACGAGGTGTGTACACACCTGTGGGGACCTCGCAAATGCCAGTGTCAGGCATGCGAAGCGCATGCACTGAAAACCATCACTTCCGATCTATCAAGAATCCTCTTGACAGATCACACTCCTGCCCTGGAGAAGGACCTCTGCGGGTGGAGAGTTCCGCTTTCTGCAGAACCTCCGCCCGCTGAAATCCTCTAAAAATCTTATGCCTGGTAAAATATGGCGTAAGGCCTGCTTTTACCAGCATAAGAGTTTTAAAAAAGTAAAAGAAAATGTTTTCACTCATTTATAATTTAAAAATACTTTTTAAAAAAGGTAAGTTTATTTTTAGCCCCGTAAAAAACTTTAATTTTTTTTTTCAAAAAATTAAATTTTTGTTTAAAATATTTAATTTAATGTAATTTTAACTTATTTTAAAAATGTGATTTAAAAAAAAAAATTATTTAATGTTTTGATGTGTTTTTGGAGTGATCTCCATTCATATTTTTGACAGGTCTAAGTTGAGAGACCTGTCAAAAGTATGAAGGGGGAATCCGTTCTTTCATTGGTTCCCCATGGCCCACGTGATCCCAGGGACGCTTGCGAACCACATGCGCCCCTGGGATACCTGGGCCCTGCGCATTTCGTAGAGCAGAGGCCCAGGAGCGGAAATGTCCGGACCTCCGGAGCCCTCAGGTAAGGGCGTCGATTTTTTCCAGATCGGAGGCCTCCGCACGCAGGAAACCTCCGATCGGAAAATACGGGTCAATCTGTTTTCTGATTGGAGGACCAGGCCCACGTGATCCCAGGAATGCTTCTGCACAGGCTGCGTCCCTGGGATCTGTGGGCCATTACATTGCCCACCAGCACGTAGTGTCAGAGAGCAAGTTTCCAAAGGAGGGCTGGCATCAGGTAGATGCATATTTCTTTCGCAGGTCGGCAGCGCACTCCGGAGGTACGCTGCCAACCCCAATTTTTGGCCCATTGTCTGTTGCACAATTGTCAACAAAGTGAAACACCAGCTAAGAATGGGCATTTGTACTTACTAAGGTAATTATGCTGCAACTTAGTAGAATTATTTTCTGTATTTCTGAATAAAAGGAACTGGGTGGTTGAAGTTCAAATTAATTTGGATGAGTCGGAATTACTTGGCATTATTCTCTTTTCCTGTTTTTAGTGCCACAGTTTCTTAGCTGCTGCATTATTCACACAGCAATTGCTAATTGTCCAATCTAATCACACTAACATTAATTAGCAACAGCAGGTGGGTTAATAACAGTATATTCAGTGGCATTCATACACTGCAACTGTCATATAGGGAAAATCACCTTCTGGTGTCTGGAGCCAGGAATACTGCTACCAATATAACCGAGACCAGGAGACAAATGCTAAATTAGGGCCGATCCTAGGAATATAGGGTGGTCACTCTGCTTCCATGGATTACTAAAATATTGACATCAAATGGTGAGGAGTGTTACAAAATAGAGATATTTCAGTATTTTAATTTTAGATACGATAAATCCGATATAAAAAAATAGGCTTTAGCCAGCTGTATTTGTACGGTATGCCTATTATTCCTCAGGCAGCATTGAATACTTAATTCATCAGACCTATCAGCATATTAGATGCTAAGAATTGGCTGATCGGGATGGGCTCTCTTTGTTTGTTCAGAAATTAATTAAGCCAAAAGCAAACTTGTTTGGTGGCTGGAGCAGCTGAACTGGAATGTTAATCTATGCAGACTGAGAGACCATGGAATAGACACATTTCTCTGATTGCTTAACCATTAAAGGGAGATGTTTGGAGGAAAACAATAATACATAGACATTGACACCCCACTACGAGACTTCAAAAGTTTGGTTATAATATGAAATAATTTCTATGGCATAAATCACCACACAGATTGCTCATGTCTTTAGTTATGACTGCAGATCCGAAACCCGTGGATCAACTGGGAATCGTGTCCCCCACATACAACATTTTCTTGTGAAAGAACATTTCATCCAGAAACACTGCTGATTATTAAATTATGTAAGAAATAATTTATAAAGAAGGATATTTAATTCCAAAGTGGACTGATTGTAACTTTATTGTTAAGTATTGTACATTCTAATTCTCTAGTGATTCTTGGTTTCTGTATATTCTACCCATAAACAAATCTGATTTTAGTTTTGGTCTGCACACATCACGGTTTGGCATTTTTCAAGAGAGACAGGAGAACGCAGTGATCGCCCAATGTATCTTTGATGGATTATAAAACTTAATTAGGGAGTAATTGTTAATCCTGGGCATGCTACTCTACATACAGGTTTTGGTTCATAGGGGACAATACCTGCTTAAGGAAACCATCTTTTTGCCGTGAATATAGGGCAAATGTATTAAGAGAAAACTAAAACTGTAATAGGGAGATTTCATTTTTATTAAGTTAACATTTTCCAAAAGAAAAGTTAGTTGTACTTCTCTGCTGTTTATGGTTACATTGAAAGCTCTTTTTTATTGATCATGCCTCTTGTGTGTCTGACAGAAAGATTGGATGATAGATTTATTGCCACTATCTGTAAGTTATTGCATTTTGTTGTACTACAATTTCAAAAGCTAGTAAGATAATTGTGCTGGCTACTTACTATGAATGTGTTTTCTGTTTGGTGAATAAAACGAACAGAATTTGAAGTTCTAATTAGTTTGTATGAATAGGAAACACTCATCACTATTCTCTTTCCCAGTTTTCTTTTTAATGGTGCAGTTTCTTTGCTGCTGCGTCGTTCACCCAGCAGTTGCTTATTGTCCAATCTAATCATGCTAGCATTAATTAGCAACAACAGGAGAGTTAATGGCAGCAGAACATTCAATTGCATTAATGAGGTCTCATTCAATAGCTCTTCCTTCCCTGCTTTGTGCCTCTGGCCTGCATTGTGAATGATCTTAGTTATATTATAGGAGGACATTGATGGCAAGGGGATAAATAGAGTTATAGAACAGGAGTCTAAAAAGATGATTTAAAATAAAGTGAGAGGAAATTCTATTAAAAATGAGTTAAACTGTCTGTACAGCAATGCACACAATGTCCATAATAAAACGGGAGCTGGTGGCAATCATGCGTTGCGAGGAACCAGACATAGTAGGGATTACTGAGACATGGCTACAGAAAAATCAGGACTGGGAATTAAACATTGCAGGGTATAACATATTTAGAAAAGATAGAGAGGGAAAAAAGGGAGGTAAAGTAGCTGTACTTATTAGGGATAATATAATGGCAGTAGAAAAAAATGACGCAGCTATCGGCAAGACAAAAATAGAATCCATATGGATAGAGATAAAAGATAATGGGCCAGAAATTCCGGGCCAGAAGCGTGAGTACGGTCGGCTTACTCACGCTTCTGGCCGTTGGAAATGCCGGCGTTCAGCATGAACAGCGCATGCGGGGAACGCCGGCATTTCCAGACCTCGAGCGCGTGCGACTGCACAGGCAGCGCTTGCGCAGTGAACTTCGTGGATTTCATTCATGAAATCCGTGAGGGTAAGTCCTTAGAAGTTACATTTGGAAAAAGCAAGTGTAAAGTTGTTCATTGGCTGCGGAGGAAGATATATTTTATCGTGGAGCTTTTGAAATGCAATATTTTTGTTTGGGAAAGGGAGGGAAGTTATTTTAAGAAATTTTAAGTAAGTTTTAAAGTTTAAATTTTTTTTTTTTTTAAAGGGTTTTCAGAACGGTAGGTAGAAGGAGCAATTGTGGCTGTGTGAATGGAATGTGAGAATGAGTTATGTATGTATGTCCACATATATTCCTTTACGTATATGTATGTATGCTTTATATTCCTTTACTAATGTGTATGAATGTATGTTTTTAATTATGATTTTCCAATAAGTTACTTTCTCTGAAAGTCATAATTAAATAATACATTCATACACATAAATAAAGGAATATATACATAACACGCAAAGGAATATACACAGACATACATACTTTCAGAAGCTCCACGATAAGAAATATCTTCCTCCGCAGCCTGTGGAGCAACTGTACCCATGCTTTTTTCATGTGTAAGTTGTAATGACTGGACCTCACTGAAAGCATTAATGAAAGCGGCGAATTATACTGCGCACGCGCTGCCTGTGCAGTCGCACGCGTTCTGCCTCTGAACCCCTTCGTTCAGAGGACAGGAAATGCCGGTTTTCCCCACATGCACTGTGAATGCTGAAAACCGGCATTTCATCCGGCCAGATGCGTAAGTACCCCGACCGTACTAGCGCATTTGGAAGGGAATTACTGGGCCAACATTTTACATGTCAATAAAATAAAAAATTTAACAATTGCACGACTTGCCCCCTCGCATCTGCGACTGAGGGCCCAAGGAGGTGCATTGCGCAAGAGGTCATCATCGTACGTATCCTCACACTGTTCCTTTGGGGAACTGTATGAAGTGGTGGAAGGATTTATGGCCGTGATTAACGCTCATTCCGTGACCGTAACCATCTTTGAACCAGCCATTAGGGTGGTTAGTCCTATGGCGGGAGGGTTTTACGGGCTCCCACAACCCATCTGAGCGGGGGGGGGCCACCAACACCCACGGACGCAAGTATCCCGCTGGATGTCCACCCAGAATTTAAAGTTGGAGCTCCGACTCCACTTGCCGGGACTGTCTGGAGTGGGGTTCAAAACCCTACTCCTTCTGGCCCAGCGGCGGGGATGCTTACTGCTACGCAAAAGGCCCACTCCGCACAAAAGGTGACACCCATACGTTTCCTGCGCCTTTTCCCTCCCCGTGACTGGAGCCCTATGCTGCCATTTCACGTTGCTAATTGGATTGGGCCTTTGTCATAGCGGTAGGATCCCCGCTGCTGGGCCAGATCAGGGTAGGGTTTCGAACCCCGCTCCAGACAGTCCCGGCAAGTGGAGTTGGAGCTCCGGCTCTAAATTCTGGGTTGACATCCAGTGGGATATTTGTGGGTGTGGGTGGCCCCCCCTCCTTGTATAGCTTGTGGGAACCCGTAAAACCCTCCCGCCATAGGACTAACCGCCCTAATGGCTGGTTCAAAGATGGTTACGGTCACGGAATGAGCGTTAATCATGGCCATAAATCCTTCCACCACTTCATACAGTTCCCCAAAGGGAACAGTGTGAAGACACGTATGACGACGACATTGCTAAATAAATAAATGGAATTTAAAAAATTCTTTTAGGGCTTTTAAAAGTCTTTAAATTGCTTTAATTCTCTTTAAAACTACTTCAGATTACTCAAAATAATGTAAACATTTAAAAAAGTTTATAAAAGTTACCAAAATCTTCAAAAAACTTCCAAAAACCTATTTAAACTGCTGCTTTGCATGTAAAAATCCTTAGCAGCTTGACAGAAACATTGGGGGCGTGTCCAGTGAAACTGAGACCTCAAGGGGCGTGTCTCACTTACACTGCACGCTCCTGGCTTCGCGCTGGCTGCACTCCTGGGCGGCGTGACATCATACGCTGCCCGGGAATGTGCTTTCTATTTCTGCAAGTTCAGGCGTCCCAGAAGCTGATCGGCACGAGCGCGGGGTAAGTGCAAATACGGGGCTTGCACGCGCTGCAAGCCCCGTTCTGGAATTTCTGGGCCAATAAAGGATCAATCACACTAACAGACATAGTCTACAGACCACCTAATAGTGGAAGGGAGCTGAAGAAAGAAATATGCAGACAAATTAGGGAAATGAGTAAAAAACATAGAATAATAATCATGGGGGATTTCAACTACCCCAATATTAATTGGACAGAAGAGGTAGGTAAAGGGGAGAAGGGAATGGAGTTCCCACAATGTGTACAGGACTTCTTTCTAACCCAGTATGTAAAAAGCCCAACAAGAGAGGATTCGCTATTGGATCTAGTAATGGGAAATGAACCAGAGCAGATAAGAGAAATAAAAGTAGGGGAACATCTAGGCAATAGTGACCATAATATAATACGCTTTAAGATGATAATTAAGAAGGACATAAGTATGACGAAAACCAGATTAATAGATTGGAGAAAAGCTGATTTTGAGGGACTGAGAATAGAACTTGGGGAAAATAAAATGGGCAACAATATTGGCAAACAACAATGTAGAACAGCAATGGGAAATATTTAAAACGGTGTTCAACAGAGTGCAGGAACAATATATTCCACTAAAAGGAAAGAACAAACTAAATACTAATGAGACTCCATGGATGAATAAAGCCGTAAGGGAACTATTGAGGGCAAGGAAAAAACATACACTGAGTACATGAACAGCAGGGGAGTGCATGATAAGGGAGAATATGAAGAGATTAGGAGAGAAGTCAAAAAAACAATTAGGAAGGCAAAGAGGAACTATGAAATTAAATTATCAAGGAACATAAAACAAAATAGTAAAATATTTTACAGGCACATCAATAAAAAAGGAAGGTTGGTATGGGAATAGGGCCATTAAGGGATAGACAGGATAATACCACAGGTAACAATAGAGAGATGGTAGAAATATTAAAAATTATTTTGCTTCAGTATTTACCAGGGAGATAGAATAGGTGAACATACATTGGACGCTGAGATTAGTAATGAGATAAGTGCATTTAAAATAAGAAAAGGGAAAATATCAAATAAACTAATCAAACTCAGAGGATAAAACCCTTGGTCTGGATAGATTGCAGCCACGCATTTTAAAAGAATCTAGGGAAAAGATAGCAGAAGCATTACTACACATATTTAATAATTCGTTAGAAAAAGGTGTCATGCTAGAAGACTAGCGGAGAGCTAATGTAATACCTATATTATAGAAGGGGGATAGAACATGTCCAGGGAATTATAGACCAGTCAGCTTAACATCGGTTGTCTGAAAAATATTGGAATCCCTACTAAAGGAGAAAATAGAAGAACATCTAGAAACCAAAAATATAATAATGAACAGCCAGCATGAATTTCAAAAGGGAAAGTCTTGCTTGACCAACCTCATTGAATTTTTTGAAGAGGTAACAGAGAGAGTAGACAATGATAATGCAGTAGATGTAATTTATCTAGATTTTCAAAAGGCCTTCGATAAGGTACCCCATAATAGACTGATGAACAAGGTCAGAGAATACGGAGTCAGGGGACAAGTAGCAGAATGGATAGCTAGCTGGCTTCAAGACAGAAAGCAGAGAGTAGGGGTAAAGGGTAGCTATTCAGAGTAGCAGAAGGTGGGTAGTGGTGTTCTACAAGGATCAGCGCGGGGACCACTGTTGTTGACAATTTACATTAACGATTTAGATTTTGGAATCAAAAACACAATTTCTAAATTTGCGGATGACACCAAATTGGGGGGGTGGGGGAGCGGATAGTCAATACTGAGGAGGACTGCAACAAATTACAGGAGGACATTAATAAACTTGCAGAATGGGCATATAATTGGCAAATGAAGTTCAACACAGGTAAATGTGAGGTATTACATTTTGGTAGGAAGAATAGGGAGGTCATTTATTACTTGGAGGGTGCGAGTCTAGGTGGGGTAGAGGAACAAAGGGATCTCGGAGTGCAAATACACAAATCACTAAAAGTTGTGACACAGGTTAGCAAGGCCATAAAAAAAAAGGCAAACCAAGCACACGGGTTTATTTCTAGCGGGATAGAATTGAAAAGTAGGGAAGTTATGCTAAACCTGCATCGAACCTTGCTCAGACCACACTTAGAGTACCGGGTGCAGTTCTGGTCGCCATATTATAGGAGGGAGGTGGAGGCACTGGAGAGGGTGCAGAGAAGATTTGCAAGGATGATGCCAGAAATGCGAGGGTATACATATTGGGAAAGGAATCACAGACTGGGTCTCTTTTTTCTCGGGTGACCGAATAGAGATCTTTAAAATTATCAAAGGTTTTGATGGAGTGGATAGAGAGAGAATGTTTCCACTTGTGGGGAAGAGCATATCTAGAGGCCATCAATATAAGATAGTCACCAAGAAATCCATTAGGGAATTCAGAAGAAACTTCTTTACCCAAAGAGTGGTGAGAATGTGGAACTTGCTACCACAAGGAGTGGTTGAAGCAAATAGTATAGATGCATTTAAGGGGAGGCTACACAAGCATATGAGGGAGAAAGGAATAGAGGGTTATGCTGATAGATTTAGATGAGGAAAGACGGGAGCAGAAACGCCGGCATAGACTGGTTGGGCCGAATGGCCAGTTTCTGTGCCGTATATCCTATGTAATCCTATGTAATGGATGTCTTTTTTGGGGTTTTTTGTTTAGAATTCTGACCCATGTTTTTGTGCCAGTGATGGGACACTTTCATACATGCAAATCCTCATGCACATGATTTTATTTATCACTGTCTTGACCCTGGTTAAATTCAGAGTTCAACTAATATCGTGCCAAAGCAAAATACTGCAGATGCTGGAAATCTGAAATAAAAACAGAAAGTGGTGGAAATACTCAGCAGGTCAGGCAGCATCTGTGGAGAGAGAAACAGAATTAACGTTTTGGGTCGATGACCTTTCATCAGAACTGGAAAAAGTTAGAGGTACAATGGGCTTTAAGCAAGTGCAGGGGCAGGGAAAGGGAGGTGCGGGGGATGAAAGAACAAAAGGGAAGGTCTGTGATAGGGTGGAAGGCAGGAGAGATTAAATGACAAATGACCTTAATCTCTCCTGCTTTCCACACTATCACAGACCTTCCTTTTTTTGTCCTTTCCTCCCCCCACCACCCCCCTTTCCCTGCCTCTGTACTTGCTTAAAACCCGTTACATCTCTAGCTTTTTGCCTGTTCTACGAAAGCTCATCGACCTGAAACGTTAACTTTCTTTCTCACTCCACTGATGCCACCTGACCTACTGAGTATTTCCAGCATTTTCTGTGTTTATTTAGTATTATAGTGCTGTGGAGAAACGGTAACGTGCGCCTAAAATTTCTCCAAGCTGTTTTTGTTACACTTTTAACTCCTTCAGAACTACAAGAGCATTATTGTACCAAATGTAAAGAAAAATTCCTAGATTGAGGTAGAAATGCTGAATGCCGACATCAGCACTCCTCTTCAATGTGGATTTAAGATAAAATGATTGGGTCTTGCTGAGTGCTTCAGCTGACAAGTTCACCAACCAGTGTGGAGCTGTACCATACAAATTGAATTCATTGATGTCATCCAGGGTGGTGATAGGAGATCTGCAATTGATCTTGGAGATCCTGGGCTAAAGGTGACATAATTCAGCTGCAATGATAATTTGTGTGAGATGACCTTGGGTGAGGCCTGGATTCATTTCAGTTGGTAAATAGCCTACTGATTAAATAGCCTATCAACACTTGAATGAGGTGCTGGAGGAACTGTTCCTGAGTATTATCAGTCCCTTATGGGCAGGAGGGAAAAATTGGAGGAGTTTTTTTTTAATGTTATTGAAAGCGATATACCACCTTCCCAGTTGCTTTTTTATTGTTTTGATAAGATGAAAAGTTTGAATTATTCCCTATTCATCACACCTTACAATACATTATTTTCAGTCAGTGCTGAATTCAGGTGATTGCTGGACTTAGTGCCTTAGAAATTCCATATCACTGCTTATTTTTTCACTGTCATAGCACTCTTAAAATGGACACATGAAACAGTTAGTAGCCAGAATTGTAGTATTTCTGAAGTCATTGATCAGAGGTTTGAAAAAAAATGAAATTACTTGTGGAACTTTAAATTGAATATTCCATTGTAGAAATTGTTATATACTAGGGAAAATCTTATTAATAATGTTAATAATGTGTTCAGTGAATTTTCCTAATTGTATTAATGAACTCAGATTAATGAATTTAAACAGTTCTTAAAGAAAAATCACTCCAGATTCTCCTTATAGCTTGTCATCCAATAGAAAATATTAATAGATAGCCCAAGGGTTAATGCATCCAACCTACCATAGCATGGATGACTGTTTGCACCTGCATTAAGCTGCACAGTGATTTACTATTTATCTCCTTGTTGTCAGGGTTGGCATTTCCCCAGGGAGAGAAAGGAGGTACCAAATCGTCTCACTCCTGATCACAAACTAGGCAAAGGGCACAGGCTTGAAAAAAGGATTCCTGGCTGCTGTTTTGATTGGTAATAGGTAGTGATATAGAAGTACAGACTCGTTGATTTTTTTTTTTGTCCCATTCCTCGCTGTAGAAAAACACATCATTTGTGCCTGGTACCTACCCTAGATAGTGAAGCCACAATCCAGGACTCCTAATACAAGCACCCTTTCCATTAACTTCCACATTGGCACACCAATGCACTGAGCCACTGAACAACAATTTTATTTCATTATTTCAACAGAAGGACATTCAGGCATCCTGTTGTCATTTTTAGGGTAAGTCCCATCAGCTGTGTGCAGTAGAATGATGGCTACACTTGATACTGAACATTGCATTAGACAAGGGTGCTTGGCACAAATCTGTTGCACCATGGAGCTATGTAAACTATATGGAGATTGGGTCACTACTGTGGATGAAATGTGGTATTAGCTAAGATGGAAAGGCTGAGAAAAGGTGTGATACAGTTTAGTTCTCTAGGACTTTGTGCAAAATTTTGAAAACTTACCATGTATCGATGTTCCCCCGCTGAATAATTTTTTGCTATTTATGAATATTCACGTATGAATAAATATATTATTTGAAGCTCTCTCAATGAGCAAGTTTATTGCGTCTTTTAGATTTTACGAAGGAAAATTTGTTTACCATAGTGTTTGGTAATGGTTTTCTAAGTAGGAAATAATGCCAAGAAAAATTTGCAAGAAGTACCTGTGAAGGTGGGTACATTGCTCGAAGTGGATGTGTAATTCCAGAGGTTACGTTAACCCATGGTGCTCCTGATGATAACTAGTTTGTGTGGTTTGATCACAGATGACTGATTTAACTTCTGATTGGAAGAGAGTGTTTTGGAGGAAGGAAGGCCTTACCTAATGAAACTAAGTTACTTGGCAAAATGGAGGGGAAGATGCTGATTTCAAAAAAGGCAATAGCAGGAGAATAGCATTTGAAGTATAAACACGCTACTTTCTGTGATCCGTAAAAATAAATCCACATTCTTATTCCCCTTTAAATGTTGAATTTGCTTTTCAGTTTTTATTTTTGACTTGGTCCTTAAAGGTTGGACTTTGTGCTGTATCAGCTGAGGAGAACAGGACTATTATTATATAAACAGGCATCTGTGTTTGTAGCTCAGATGTAATTCCCCTTTTGTTTGATTTCCGTTGACTTCATTTTATGTCTATTAGCCTTTGCTTTCATGGAACAGAATATAGATTTAAAGAGGAAACCTCCAAACTGGTATTAACTACACATGCATATCCAATTCCAAGCATGGTGCTGATGCCAGCAAATTGCATCTAACCTAACTAGACTTTCACCATTGTGCTTTCCCATGATAAAGTATTACAGGAAGTTCCACTTGGAAGTTTTTCCTGTACAGGAGATCATCTGTGGATTATTTTTTCTATTTTAAAATTGCTTTACATGCATAAATTGAAAACAAACTCATTTAAGGTTAGAGGAGGTAAGATGGAGAGCAATTGCAGCAAGTACCAAATTGTCACAGGAGATGCTTACGGTAGGCTTCTTCATGCCTCCAGCTACACCCATTATGTCCAATTTCATGTTCCCAATGTTCTTTTTGTCCAGCCTCATCATCTGGTGTATTTTTTTCTACAATGAAAACAATGGGGAAAACTACTGTATATAAATAGGTGATCAGATCAGAAGTAGGTCCCAGGCATGCTTAGGATTATAATTCCAAAGTGGTTTCACTATGGGGCCCACAAGGGAACACATTTGTTCTGTGAGATGTAATGCGACGTCCCTCAGGCCTTGAAAGAGTTAACATAATCCAAAAGTTTGAAGACATATAATGGTTGCTAGTATTGCAGATTCTCATGTAAAAAGATTGATTTCTTCAGAAATGCTATTAATAGAAATGCATTCCACATTTTTCATTAATCATTATTTGTTCTATTCAGCAGTATTTTTTTCCATAATTTTCTGCTGGAAATGTGCTTTCTCAAATGATTTGGAAGAATAATTATCACCAGGTCCAGTGCTGCGGTACTTAGAGTCATAGAGTTATTCAGCACAGAAAGAGGCCCTTCGGCCCATCGTGTCCGCGCCGGCCATCAAGCCCTATCTATTCTAATCCCATTTTCCAGCACTTGGTCCGTAGCCTTGTATGCAATGACGTTTCAAGTGCTCATCTAAATGCTTCTTGAATGTTGAGGGTTCCTGCCTCTACCACCCTTTCAGGCAGTGAGTTCCAGACTCCAACCACCCTCTGGGTGAAAAAGTTTTTCCTCAAATCCCCTCTAAACCTCCTGCCCCTTACCTTGAAACTATGCCCCCTGGTTATTGACCCCTCTACTAAGGGGAAAAGTTCCTTTCTATCTACCCTATCTGTGCCCCTTATAATTTTGTACACCTCAATCAGATCCCCCCCCTCAGCCTTCTCCGCTCTAAGGAAAACACCCCCAGCCTGTCCAGTCTCTCTTCATAGCTGAAACGCTCCAGCCCAGGTAACATCCTGGTGAATCACCTCTGCACGCTCTCTAATGCAATCACATCCTTCCGATAGTGTGGCGACCAGAACTGCACACACTATTCCAGCTGTGGCTTAACTAGCGTTTTGTACAGCTCCATCATAACCTCCCTGCTCTTATATTCTATGCCTCAGCTAATGAAGGCAAGTATCCCATATGCCTTTTTAACCACCTTATCTACCTGTCCTGCTGCCTTCGGGGATCTATGTACAGGAAACTCTCGTTTAAGTGGCACCTAAATATCTGGCATTCTCTATTAACAGGCAAAATTCATACTCCGAAAACAACACCTCAATAACCGGAAATGTTGCCGAGTCCGAGTCTCCCACGGTGGCCGAGTTAGTCAGTGGGGGTAGTTCTCCAAACTGCCACTACTCGGCTTCTTGGCGCTGTCGGATGTCCGAACAGCGAAATAACAGGAGTCTGACTGTCCCGCGCTGCCAGCAGTCTCTTCCGATCTGCCATTTTTCTGTGTGTCTCCCGCGCTGCCGGTAGTCTCTTCCGATCCACCATTTTTCTGTGTGTCTCTCCATCTTTATCGTGAATTATCTCTCCCATCTTGCATTATGGGATTCTGTAGGTGAGTACCCAATTACTGTATACTGCACATTTCTTGATTTTTTAAAATTTTTGTTTGTTAAAAATTGCCTCGGTAAATAACCCTCTCCGTCATCTGGAATTTTTAATCAACCGGCACCATCCCGGTCCCGTCGGTGCCGGATACCAAAGAGTTTCCACACCAAGGTCCCTCTGATCCTCTGCCCTTCCTAGGGTCCTAACATTCATTGTGTATTCCCTTGCCTTGTTAGTCCTTCCAAAATGCATCACCTCACACTTTTCAGGGTTAAATTCCATTTGCCACTGTTCTGCCCATCTAACCAACCCATCTATATCGTCCTGTAGCCTGAGGCTTCCCGCCTCGCTATTTACCACTCCACCAATTTTCGTGTCATCTGCGAACTTACTGATCATACCTCCTACATTCATATCTAAATCATTAATGTACACTACAAACAGCAAGGGACCCAGCACCGATCCTTGCGTTACACCACTGGACACAGGCTTCTAGTCACAAAAAGAACCATTGACCATCACTCTCTGCCTCCTGCCACTAAGCCAATTTTGGATCCAATGTGCCAAATTGCCCTGGATCCCATGGGCTCTTACCTTCTTGACCAGTCTCCCATGTGGGACTTCGTCAAAAGCCTTACTGAAGTCCATGTAGACTACATCAACTGCACTACCCTCATCCACACACCGAGTAACCCCCTGTCAAAATTCAATCAAATTGGTCAAACATGATCTCCCCCTGACAAAGCCATGCTGACTATCCTTGATTAAACCTTTTTTCTCCAAGTGGAGACTAATTCTGTCCCTCAAATTTTTTCCAATAATTTCCTTACCGCTGCTGTTAGGCTCATTGGCCTGTAATTCCCTGGTTTATCCCTACTACCCTTCTTGAATAATGGTACTACGTTAGCTGTCCTCCAGTCCTCTGGCACCTCCCCTGTGGCCAGAGAGGTTCTGAAAAATTGTGTCAGAGCCCCTGCAATCTGCTCCCTTGCCTTACACAGCAGCCTGGGATACATCTCGTCTGGGCCTGGGGATTTATCCACTTTTAAGCCCGCTAAAATTGCGAATACCTTCTCCCTCTCAATGCTAATTTGTTCAAGTATATCACAATCCCCCTGCCTGATTTCTGTGCTTACATCATCCTTCTCCATAGTGAACACAGATGCAAAATATTCATTTAAAACCTCACCCACATCTTCTGGCTCGACACACAGATTGCCACTGGGCCTGGAGATTTATCCACTTTTAAGCTACCAGTACATCTACAGTTGTCATTTTAGTTACATAATTAGATGTAACTAGCTAAGACTGACTAGCTGATCACCATGCGATTAAATGGAGGAAGCAGCAGCAAGTTGACAGTAACTCTGGCTCATTTGGTTGCTTAACTAGGTTAGTACCTCATTCTTAGATATTCCTGGTGTTGCTCCTCACATGCCCTTCCATACTCCTTGTGGAACAAGGATTGGTGAGCAAACAGTGACAGATGTGCTATCCATGCAGTTACAGATTGTGGTGGTATACAATTCTGTTACTGATAATGGCCTATAGTACCACATGGATAGTTAGGCTCCTAGATCTGTTCTTAGTCTGTCCCATTTAGCATGGTGGTAGAGCTACGTTGCACAATGGAGGATGCCTTCATGGTGGAGACAAGAATTTGTCTTCACGGGGCCTATGCAGTGGTCACTTTTACCAATGTTATCATGGTCAGATGCGTCTGCAACAGGTTGCTGAGGACGAAATCAAATGGGTGACTTCCTCAAGTTGACTCCCTCAGCAGCTGATGTTGGCTCAATCTGGCAGCAATGCCCTTTACAATTCAGTCAGTGGTGGCATTATAGAGCCGCTCTTGGTGGTGGACATTGAAGCTATCCACCCAGATTACATTCTGCGTGCTTGCTTCCCTCAGAACTTTCTCTAAGTGATATTAAGCATGGAGAAGCACTGATTTGTCAGTTGAGGGGCAAGGTACGGAGTGATCAGCAGGAGGTTTCCTTGACCTTCTCTGACCTTGAAACCATGAGACTTCAACGACCACAGACAATGCAGAGGACTCGCAAGTCCTCTATCACTGTGCCCCCATCTAGGTGGGTCTGTTCAACTAGTGGGACAGGATATACCGAGAATGGTGATGGAGCAGTCTGGGATGTTGGCTGATTGGTTATATTGCTTTCGACCAATTGAATTTCGTAATTTTGTTTTTCTTCCCCAAAAAAGCAAAAGGTTTCACTATACCGGGTACGGTAGCATAGTGGTTATGTTACTGGACTAGTAATCCAGAGGCCCGGACTAATGATCCGGAGACCTAAGTTCAAATCCCACCACGGCAACTGGGGAATTAAATTCAGTTAATTAAATAAATCTGGAATAAAAAGCTGGCATCAGTAATGGTGACCATGAAACTGTCGGATTGTCGTAAAAAACCCATCTGGTTCGCTAATGCCCTTACCTGGAAGGCCTATTTGATTCTTAACTGCCCTCTGAAATGGCCTAGCAAGCCACTCTGTAACAAACCGCTGCGAGAAACAATAAGAATGAACAAAACCGGACGGACCACCCGGCATCAACCTAGGCACCATCTTCGGACAAGACACACCCAGCCCAGTCGACCCTGCAAAGTCCTCCTCACTAACATCTGGGGATTGTGCCAAAATTGGGAGAGCTGTCCCACAGACTGGCCAAGCAACAGCCTGACATGGTCATACTCACCGAATCATACCCTTCAGCCAATGTCCCAGACTCCTCCATCACCATCCCTGGATGTGTCCTGTCCCACCAGCAGGACAGACCCACCAGAATTGGCAGCACAGTCAAGGGGAAGTGGCCCTGGGAGTCATCAACATTGACTCCAGACGCCATGAAGTCTCATGGCTTCAGGTCAAGCATGGGCAAGGAAACCTCCTGCTGATTACCACCTACCACCCTCCCTCAGCTGATGAATCAGTGCTCCTCCATGCTGAACACCACTTGGAAGAAGCACTGAGGGTAGCAAGAGCACAGAATGTACTCTGGGTGGGGGACTTCAATGTCCATCACCAAGAGTGGCTCGGTAGCACCACCACTGACCGAGCTGGTAGAGTCCGGAAGGACATAGCTACCAGACTGTGCCTACGACACAAGGGAAGTGCCTACGACACAAGGGAAAAACCTACTTGACCTCGTCCTCACCAATTTACCTGTCGCAGATGCATCTGTCAATGCAGCATTGATAGCAGTGACCAACGCACAGTCATTGTGCAGACCAAGTCCCATCTTCACACTGAGGACACCCTCCATCATGTTGTGTGGCACTACCACCGTGCTAAATGGGATAGATTCAGAACAGATCTAGCAGCTTAAAACTGGGCATCCATGAGGCGCTATGGGCCATCAGCAGCAGCAGAATTGTATTCCACCACAATTTGTAACCACATCGTCCGGCATATCCCTTACTCTACCATTACCATCAAGCCTGGGGACCAATCCTGGTTCAATGAGGAGTGCAGAAAGGATGCCAGGAGGTGCCAACCTGGGGAAGCTGCAACACAGGACTACATGCACACTAAACAGTGGAAGCAGCATGCTATAGACAGGGCTAAGCGATCCCACAATCAATGGATCAGATCAAAGCTCTGCAGTCCTGCCACATCCAGTCGTGAATGGTGGTGGAGAATTAAGCAACTAACAGGAGGAGGAGGTTTCATGAATATTCCTATCCTCAATAATGGCGAGGCCCAGCATGCGAGTGCAAAAGACAAGGCTGAAGCATTTGCAACCACCTTCAGTCAGAAGTGCCGAGTGGATGATCCATATCGATGTCCTCTTGAGATCCCCACCATCACAAAAGCCAGTCTTCAGCAAATTCGATTCACTCCACGTCATATCAAGAAACAGCTGAGCGCACTGGACACAGCAAAGGCTAGGTGTCGTGCTGAATACTTGTGCTCCAGAACTAGCCGCGCCTCTAGCCAAGCTGTTCAGTCCAGCTACAACACTGGCATCTACCCGACAATGTGGAAAACTGCCCAGGTATGTCCTGTCCACAAAAAGCAGGACAAATCCAATCTGGCCAATTACCGCCCCATTGGCCTACTCTCAATCATCACCAAAGTGATGGATGGTATCAGCGACAGTGCTATCAAGCGGCACTTACCAATAATCTGCTCACCGATGCTCAGTTTGGGTTCTGCCAGGACTACTCGGCTCCAGACCTCATTATAGCCTTGGTCCAAACATGGACAAAAGAGCTGAATTCCAGAGGTGAGGTGGGTGTGACTGCCCTTGACATCAAAGCAGCATTTGACTGAGTGTGGCATCAAGGAGCCCTAGTAAATTGAAGTCAATAGAAATCAGGGGAAAACTCTCCACTGGCTCGAGTCATACCTAGCACAAAGGAAGATGGTTGCACTTGTTGGAGGTCAATCACCTCAGCCCCAGGACATCACTGCAGGAGTTCCTCAGGGTAGTGTCCTAGGCACAACAATCTGCAGCTGCTTCATCAATGGCCTTCCCTCCATCATATGGTCAAAAGTGGGGATGTTCGCTGATGATTGCAGAGTGTTCAATTCTATTCGCAACTCCTCAGAAAATGAAGCTGTCCATTCCCGCATGCACCAAGATCTGGGTGACATTTAGGCTTTATTCGTGCCACACAAGTGCCAGGCAATGACTATCTCCAACAAGCGAGTGTCTAATCACCTCCCCTTGACATTTGTAAGCGGTTTTTGATCCTAGCCCAATTGCTAGACGGACGTTTTGAATCGCCCCCGCCTTACGAAAGTTCTATACCCAGGAATTATTATTCAGAGTAAATGAAATAAGTCACGGACAGGAATGCTTCGGTGAAAAATCAAAGTTATATTTATTTGGTCTAACATACACTGGCTAAAACATGCAGTACTAAACAAAATCACTGTCTCTGTGGAGAATAAAATCCAGGTTACAAACAACATACATACAGTACAAAACTGGGGACTATAACATGCAGTAATTCCCTTGTTGCTATGGTGGACTCTAATTCCACCCCTACCAACGAATTACCCAGTCGCATAAGCCCCTTCGCCTGGGTGAACCAAACGAAGCTCCCACCCTCGGAATAGCCCAAAAACTTCTCTTCTGAGAAAACTCTGAGCTCTTACAGCTCACGGGTTACCGGCGTAGGACACTCGAGACTATGCTTACCGCCCCCCCCCCCCCACCCCCCCACACACGGTCGGTTTTGATCGCTCTGCTCAGCGGCTTATCTGGTACTTCTTGTTGGGTCGATCTGGTTGGAGCGGGAGCAAGAGAAAGAATGGTGGGAAAGGGTCTATCTTTATAGGAGTCTGGCTACCCCTATCTTTCCTGCCAATCTTTAAAATCCTTTTGTTTCTAAGCATTCCGTTGCTTAATCAGTGATGGGCCATCCTCAGACCCATGGGTATTCCGTGATTGGATTAATGGCCCTAAGTCTGGGACATATCTTTCGGTCTTTGTGTTAGGAAAAAAAACTGGCTCCTTTTCGGCTGGCTGAGGCCAGTGGGTTCATTGTTCTGCTTCTCTTCTGAGATGCAGGTGAGAAGTGCTTTTGCATATTAGAGTGGCTTTCTAATAGGTTCAAGTTCAATGGCCCCCTTCCTTTTTCCAGGACTGTCGGGCGAACCCATACATTCTGGATGACTGACGGTTCTTTTGTCACAGCCAACTGCCATCCGTTCTCTGGAGTTTTAACAAATCACACCCCCGCGCATCTGCACAGGGCGATCCCACCACAGGGAAAACACCCTCGGTCCACAAAAATATTCTCGACTGAGTCCATTCTTCAAACAGAGACTTTGCGATCTCTTCACATTCAACGGCATTACGATCACCGAATCCCCCATCCTGGGGGTCACCATTGACCAGAAACATAACTGGACCAGCCATATAAATACTGTGGCAACAAGAGCGAGTCAGAGGCTGGGTTTTCTGTGGCGAGTGTCTCACCTCCTGACTCCCCGAAGCCTTTCCACCATCTACAAGGCACAAGTCAGGAGTGTGATGGAATACTGCTTAATTTTGCCTGAATGAGTGCAGCTCCAACAACACGCAAGAAGCTCGATACTGTTAGATCCGTGGTTCAGTGGATAAATAATTACACGGATGCTGTACATAAACAAATAACAGGTCTTTACTGGAGGAGGGTAATCTCTACACTGGGGTACAGAGGCATGCGCACAGCTTATATACCGGTGTGGCCACTGCCGGTACTACAGTATACAGGAGCTGTAAAAAGTAGTTCTGACTTAAAGCACATACACTACAATTCCTCACTTTTTAGATTAATAATACCCCCTTAATATTCAAATAACAATTACATTTTTACATGTACATTCAATAACAAAAGTCCATTTATAGATTCAGTCTTTAGGGCGGCTTCCTGACCCTTTCGGGATAGCGCCTTTCCGGAGGTTCTTGTTCTTGGTGCAGAGGCGATTCTGACCCCCTTTCATCGGGTAGTTCATCGGGTTCCATTGCTACTGGGTCTGAAGTAGATACTACCGGTATGTCAGGTTCATCCCCAGGTACTCGAGACATGGGGTTGACGCATTCCTGTGACGCTAAGATCTGATCGACGTGGCGTCTCACAATGTTCTCACCGACATCCACTGTGTACATTAATGGCCCCTGCCTTGTACATATCGTTCCGGGTTGCCACTTCTCTGTTCGATAGTCCCGGGCCAAGACTGGTTGCCCTACATTGAAGCTCCTTGTCGGCTTCTCGTTGATGTGCTGGAATTGTTTGTCCTCAACATTTCTTCGCACATTTGGTCTGAGCAAATCCAGACGAGATCTCAACCTTCGGTTAAAGAACATCATGGCCGGGGTCTGGTTGGTAACTGCATGTGTCGCGTTTCGGTAGGCTAATAAGAAATTGTCCATCTTATGCTGTAGTGGAATTTCCTCGTCGCACATGGCCTTTATCGCCGCCTTAAACGTTTGTATGAACATAGAGACATCGAAACATAGAAGATAGGAGCAGGAGTAGGCCATTCGGCCCTTCGAGCCTGCACCGCCATTCAATGAGATCATGGCTGGTCATCCAAATTCAGTACCCTGTCCCTGCCTTCTCCCCATATCCCTTGATCCCTTTAGCCTCAACAAATATATCCAACTCTTTCTTGAATATATTTAATGAACTGGCCTCCACCGCCCTCTGTGGCAGAGAATTCTACAGGTTCACCACTCTCTGGGTGAAGAAATTCCTCCTCATTTCAGTCCTAAATGGCTTACCCCTTATCCTTAGACTATGACCCCTGGTTCTGGACGCCCCGGCCATCAGAAACATCCTTTCTGCATCTAGTCTGTCCAGACCTGACAGAATTTTATAGGTTTCGATGAGATCCCCTCTCAATCTTCTAAACTCCAGTGAGTATAAGCCCAATTGACAAAATCTCTCCTCGTACGTCATTCCTGCCATCCCAGGTACCAGCCTGGTGAATCTTCGCTGCACTCCCTCCATGGCAAGAACGTCCTTCCTCAGATAAGGTGACCAAAACTGCACACAATACTCAAGGTGCGGTCTCACGAAGGCCCTGCACAACTGCAGCAAGCCATCCTTGTTCTTGTACTCGAACCCTCTTGCTACGAAGGCCAACATACCATTTGCCTTCTTAACCGCCTGCTGCACCTGCATGCTTACCTTCAGCGACTGGTGCACAAGAACACCTAGGTCTCTTTGCACTTCCCCTTCTCCCAATCTATTGCCATTCAAATAATAATCTGCCTTCCTGTTTTTGCCACCAAAGTGGATAACCTCACATTTATCCACATTATAGTGCATTTGCCATGTTTCTGCCCAATCATCCAACCTGTCCAAATCAGCCAATCCATTGGTGGCTGGATGATACGGGGCGGATGTGTAATGCCTTACCCCATTCTTTTTCATGAATTTTTGGAACTCTTCGGACACAAACTGTGGTCCATTATCAGAGCAGATCTGCTCTGGCAACCCGTTTCTGGCAAATATGGTCCGTAGGACTGCAATCGTTTTCTCTGTAGTGTTTGAAGACATCTTTATCACCTCAGGCCACTTTGAATGAGCATCCACTGCTATTAAGAACATTGAGTCCATGAATGGACCAGCGAAATCAATGTGCACCCGTTGCCATGGAGAGGAGGGCCACTCCCATGGGTGTAAAGGGGCATGTGGTGGTGCATTTTGGACCTTCTGGCATCCGAAGCAGCTCTTAGTTAGGTCTTCGATTTGTTGATCGATTCCCGGCCACCACACATAAGCCCTAGCTAGGCTTTTCATTTTCACTCCCCCCAGATGACCTTCATGTAACTCATTTAGCACTCTCTCCCTTAACTTGGGTGGAATCACCACTCTGGATCCACACATCACTGTCCCCTGGCATACTGACAGCTGTTCTCTTCTGGATGAGAATGCTGGCAACAGTGAGTCGCCATGTGTTGGCCATCCCCTCACCGTCAATTCATATACCCGTGACAGCGTCGGATCATTGCGGGTCTCCTTCTCTATATCCGCGTTTGTTACTGGCAATCGTTCAATTATCGACGAATAAAATATCTCGATAGGGTCCACTGCTGGTGCTTCCTCCACAGTAGGCAGTGGCAGGCGCGATAGCCCATCAGCGTTCCCATGCTGTCTCGTGCCTTTATATTCTATTTCACATTGATTCGCCCCTAGAAACAGGGACCATCTTTGTAACCGCTGTGCAGTCATTACTGGCACGCCCTTCTTAGGATTAAAGATGGAGACAAGTGGTTGGTGGTCAGTCAGCAAGGTGAACTTCTGTCCATGCAGATAGTGGTTGAATTTTTTTACTCCCCATACTAGGCTGAGGGGCCTCCCTGTCAATTTGGGTGTAGTTGTGCTCGGCTGAGGTTAGTGACCGAGACGCAAAGGCTACTGGCCTCTCCAACCCGTCTGGGAATTTGTGCGACAGCACCGCTCCAATGCCGTAGGGTGATGCATCACATGCCAAACGAATTGGTAGTGCTGGGTTGAAATGGGCCAACACCTCTTTTGATGTGATCAATTCTTTACACTTCTGGAAAGCTCGTCTATGTTCGTCATCCCACTTCCATGGTACCCCTGTTTGCAGTAGGGTGTTCAGCGGGTGTAATACCGTAGACAAATTTGGTAAGAACTTGTGGTAATAGTTTACCAGCCCGAGGAACGACCTCAGTTGTGACACATTTTCCGGTGCTGGAGCCTTGACTACTGCCTCTATCTTGTCAGGGGACTTATGTAACCCCTCTTCATCGATGACGTGGCCGCAATACGAGATCTGTTTCTGGAAAAACTCACACTTGTGGCGATTAGCTCGTAGCCCATATTCCTTTAATCTGGCGAGCACCTTCTCCAAGTTAGCGAGGTGATCACCGTCATTTTCGCCCGTGACCAAGGTGTCGTCCAAATAACACTGGGTCCCTGGAATCCCTTGCAGGACCTGATCCATCGCCCTTTGCCAGATAGACAGCCGAGGCTACTCCAAACACCAGTCGGTTGTATTGATAGAGACCTTTATGGGTGTTGATCGTAAGGTAATGTTTCGAAGCTTCCTCTACCTCCATTTGCAAGTACACCTGGGCTAGATCAATTTTGGTGAAGTGTTTACCACCAGATAGCGAGGCGAAAATATCCTCAATTCGTGGAAGCAGATATTGCACCGTGTGAAGGACTGGGTTCACTGTCACCTTAAAATCCCCACAGATGCGGACCTTCTTTGGTTCCCCAGGCGTATTACTCAACGACCTCTTCATTACAGGAACGATGGGTGTAGCCCACTCGCTCCAGTCCACTTTGGACAGTACTCCTGAACGTTCCAACCCTTCCAGCTCTGCTTCAACTGCTGGTCTGATCGCATAAGGCACTGGTCTGGCCTTCAGAAACTTTGGGCTTGCATTTTCCTCTATTTTAATTGTTGCTGTTATTCCTTTTAGTGTTCCTAGTCCCTCCTGGAACACTTCTTGTGCGTCAGTTAGCATTTTTGACAGTCGTCCAGGTGTGACATCGTCATCCTTTTTGGCCTCCACCTTCAGTGCCTGTATGGAATGCCAATCTAAATGTATCTTCCGGATCCATTCACGTCCTAGCAGTGGTGGTCCTCCATTTGGCAATACATATATATCCATTTTAGGTATTTCCTGACCTTTATATGTCACTTTCACCCTTATTTTTCCTTTGGGGTAGACTTTTTGCCCCGTATACGTCTTCAAGACAATCTTTGTAGTTTTCAAGGGTATGTGTGAAAATAGCCGCTTGTAGTCTCTTTGATTTATGACTGTTAGAGCTGACCCTGTGTCCAATTCCATTTCCACTTGGACTCTGTCTATCTTGAGTGTAACCCAGATAGTCTGGTGATCCTCCATTTCGGTTACATTATGTAGTTTCAGACAACCCAGCTCCTTGCTTCCGGAGTCTGTGTCACTTTTCTGTTCGCCTGAACCACTGTCCATCAGCTGGTGTACCTTTTTGTACTTCTCCTGTGGAGGTTTCTTACTGTTGGTTTTCTTCCCAGACCTGCAGACTCTTGCTATGTGTCCTGCTTTCCCACACTGTCTGCACACTTGGTCCTTGAACCAACAATCTTTCTGGTCATGTGTTGTTCTGCCGCAGCGATAGCACTTCCCTGTTCCATAGGTCATTTTGTTGGTGCCATATTCTTGCGGTCTCCGTTGTATCTCTGCAGCGCCCCTTGCGGCTGCTTCGTGTGATACTGCCATTCTGAAAGCTTTGTCCAGCGTAACGTCCTTTTCTGATAGAAGCCGTTTCTGGGTTCCTTCACTTTGTAGCCCACACACAAACTTGTCCCTTAACGTGTCTGCTAGTCCCGCTCCAAACTGGCAGTATTTCGATCGCTTTCGCAGTTCCGTTAGGTACTCAGCATTGCTTTCGTCTTTGTGTTGGTTCCTTTTATGGAACTTAAATCATTCTGCTATCAGCAGCGGTGTGGGGTTTAAGTGGTCCTGTAGGATTTCTACTATGCTTTCAAAATTCTTGTTTACCGGCTTCTCTGGGGTTATTAGATTTCGCAGTAACCCATAAGTTTTTGCACCCATGGAATTTAACAGAACTAGTGCTTTATTAGCATCTGGCACTTCATTCGCCCTGCAGTACACCTCAATACGTTCCACATATGTCGCCCAATCTTCGACTTCATTGTCAAACGTAGAGATACTGCCACTCTTCGGCATCCTTGGTTGTGCGTTAACTAACACCAATGGCGCCTCCCGCGCTTCCCCTTCTTCTCCGCTGGCACAAAATGGCGTCTCCCGCGCTTTCCTTCCTTCCCGCGCTCGCCCATCTTCTCCGCTGCGGCTTCGCAAAATGGCGTCTCCCGCGCTCTTCCTTCTTCGCGGCTCAATGGCGCCTCCCGCGCTCTCCCTGCTTCTCCATGGCTCAATGGCGTCTCCTGCGCTCTCCCTGCTTCTCCGCAGCTCAATGGCATCTCCCCCTGTTTCGCTCCGCGGACCCTGATCAGCCCGTGATCCCTGGCTGTGCTCTGCGCGTTCTTCTCTTGATATTTGTCGACGCCGCTCAGTCTAGAACCCGGCTGTTTCTTACCCTCTCTCTCTCCGGTTTGCAGTATTTTTCTGCGACGCCGCTCGGTGATCAAGCCCCGGCTGCGCCCTGCTCTCTTCACCCTCTTTCTGACCCCGTCGACGCTGCCCGGCTCTCTCTCTCTGCCGTCGGTCGGCTCCAGCCGCCGCTGCTCGGGAAGGTTCTCCTCTGGACCTGTCGTCGGTCTCTTACTGCTCGTTGTGGCTGGGGAACCAAGCCCGGCTCTCCACAGCCTCCCCAGCGAAGTTGGATCTCTGCCTGACTGCTGGGCGGTTGCTCGCGGTCGACGCCCGTGTTCCTGGACTCGACTTTTTTTTTATGTTGCAGGTAGATTCGCATCAACACTCGTCGCCACTGTTAGATCCATGGTTCAGTGGATAAATAATTACACGGATGCTGTACATAAACAAATAACAGGTCTTTACTGGAGAAGGGTGATCTCTAGACTGGGGTACAGAGGCATGCGCACAGCTTATATACCGGTGTGGTCACTGCCGGTACTACAGTATACAGGAGCTGTAAAAAGTAGTTCTGACTTAAAGCACATACACTACAGATACGATCCAAGACAAAGGAGCCCGCTTGATTGGCACCCCATCCACCACCTTAAGCATTCACTTGCTCCACCACTGGCGCATCGTGGCTGCACTGTGTACCATCTACAAGATGCACTGCAGCAAATCGCCAAGGCTTCTTCGGCAACACCTCCCAAACCCGTGACCTTTACCACCTAGAACAAGTGCAGCAGGCTCATGGGAACACAATCACCTGCAAGTGCCCCTCCAGGTTACACACCATCCTGACTTAGAAATATATCGACATTCCTTCATCGTCACTGGGTCAAAATCCTGGAACTCCCTCCCTAACAGCACTGTGGGACTACCTTCACTACAAGGACTGCAGCGGTTCAAGAAGGCGGCTCACCACTGCCTTCTCAAGGGCAATTAGGAATGTGCAATAAATGCTGGCCTTGCCAGTGATGCCCACATCCTGGAGAAATTTTTAAAAATAATTAAATGTAGGTATTTCCTATAATTACATATGTATGTTGAATTGTTGAAACGTTAAGTAAAAATTAAGCCGTATGCCACGATTGAGTCTTCCTCCACCACCTTTTTCTAAATATTTCGGTCATCTAAACTCCACTACCTTTTTGCAGGTTTGGTTTCTTTTTGCTCTCGTCTTTTGAGGCCTGCTTATGTACTCGCTATTTTTCTAACGGTCTGGTCTGTATTGCAGAGGAAGCTATCCCCTCCACTGTTGTACTGATACATCAGTAAAAAGGTTCCAGCCATAAAATGTATTAATTAATTAATGAACATAATTAGAATCATAGAATGGTTACAGCACAGAAGTAGGCCATTCGGCCCGTTGAGCCTGTGCCGGTTCTCTGCAAGAGCACTTCAGCAAGTCCCACTCAACTCGCCCTTTCTCTGTAGCCTTTTTTTACCTTCATGTACTTATCCAATTCCCTTTTAAAAACCACGATTGAGTCTGCCTCCACCACCCTTTCAGGCAGTGCATTCCAGATCCTAACCACTCGCTGCGTAAAAAAGTTTTTCCTCATGTTGCCTTTGGTTCTTTTGCCAATCACCTTAAATCTGTGCCCTCTGGTTCTCAACCCTTTCGCCAATGGGAATAGTTTCTCTCTACCTACTCTGTCTAGACCCCTCATGATTTTGAACACCTTTATCAGATCTCCTCTCCACCTTCTCTGCTCCACGGAGAACAACCCCAGCTTCTCTAGTCTATCGACGTAACTGAAGTCCCTCATCCCTGGAACCATTCTAGTAAATCTTTTCTGCACCCTCTCTAAGGCCTTCACATTCTTCCTAAAGTGCGGTGCCCAGAATTGGACACAATACTCCAGTTGAGGCCAAACCAGTGTTTTATACAGGTGGTTCATAACTTTCCGGCACGGACTCAATGGACCAAATGGCCTCCCTTCTGTGCCGTTATGACTCTATGTCTCCTTGCTTTTGTACTCTATGCCTCTATTTATGAAGCCCAGGGTCCCGTATGCTTTTTTTAACCACTTTCTCAACCTGCCCTGCCACCTTCAACAAGTTGTGCACATATATCCCCAGGTCTCTCTGTTCATGCACCCCTTTTAGAATCGTACCCTTTAGTTTATATTGCCTCTCCTCGTTCTTCCTATCAAAATGTATCTTCGCACTTTTCTGCATTAAATTTCATCTGCCACGTGTCCACCCATTTCACCAACCTATGTCTTCTTGAAGTCTGTCACTATCCTCCTCGCTGTTCACTATACTTCCAAGTTATAGAATCATAGAATGGTTACATCACGGAAGAAGGCCATTCTTTTTGTGTCAACTGCAAATTTTGAAATTATGCCCTGTAAACCCAAGTCCAAGTCATTAATATATATATATATATTAATATATATCAAGAAAAGCAATGGTCCTAGTACCAACCCCTGAGGAACACCACTGTATACCTTTCTCTAGTCTGTAAAACAACCGTTCTCCACTACTCTCTGTTTCCTGTCACTTAGCCAATTTCATATCCATGCTACCACTGTCCCTTTTATTCCATGGGCTTCAAATTTGCTGATAAGACTATTATGTGGCACTTTATCAAACAGCTTTTGGAAGTCCTCGTACATCACATCAGCCGTATTCCCCTCATCAATCCTTTCTGTTACCTCATCAAAAAACTTGACCAAGTTAGTTAAACACGATTTGCCTTTAACAAATCTGTGCTGGCTTTCCTTAATTAATCCACACTTGTCCAAGACATTTTTAATTTTGTCCATGATTATTGTTTCTAAAAGCTTCCCCACTACAGAGGTTAAACTGACTGGCCTGTATTTGCTGGGTGTTTCCTTGCACCCTTTTTTGAACAAGGATGTAACATTTGCAATGCTCCACCACTCCTGTGTCTAAGGAGGATTGGAAGATTATGGCCAGTACCTCTGCAATTTCCACCTTTACTTCCCTCAGCCCATCCTTGGATGCATCCCATCTGGTCCTGGTGACTCATCTACATTAAGTACAGCCAGCCTTTCCAGTACCTCCTCTTTATCAATTTTTATCCCATCCAATATCTCCACTACCTCCTCTTTCACTATGCCTTTGGCAGCATCTTCTTCCTTGGTGAAGACAGATGCAAAGTACTCATTTACTACCTCAGCCATGCCCTCTGCCTCCATGCGTAGCTCTCCTTTTTGATCCCTAATCGGCCCCTATTATAAAATAATGGGACAAAATTATGTAACAACCCAGGTACTTTGGCTAATGTCTCCAAATTAGAGCCTTTTAACTAATGTACTAGCAACAACAGTCAAGGATAAAAGCTTTTAAAAGTAAAAAGAATGAAAGTGTAATGACTTCGATGAAGGGACCGAGTATAATGTTTCGAAGTTTGCTGATGATACAAAGCTAGGTGGGAAAGTAAGCTGTGAGGAGTACATAAAGAACCTGCAAAGGAACATAGGTTAAGTGAGTAGACAACAAGGTGGCAGATGGAGTATAATGTGGGGAAATGCAAGGTTATTCACTTTGGTAGGAAGAATAGGAAAACATAATATTTTTTAAATGGTGAGAAACTATTACATGTTGGTATTTAGAGAGATTGAGGTGTCCTTGTACAGGAAACACAGAGGGGTAGCATGCAGATACAGCAAGCAATTAGGAAGGCAAATGGCATGCTGGCCTTTATTGCAAAGGGGTTGGTGTACAAGAGTAAGGAGGGCTTTGGTGAGACCACACCTGGAATACTGTGCACAGTTTTGGTCTCCTTATCTGAGAAAGGACATACATGCCTTAGAGATGGTGCAACGAATGTTCACTAGATTGATTCCTGGGATGAGAGGGTTGTCCTGATTGAGTAGATTGGGCCTATACTCTCTGGAGTTTAGGAGAATGAGAGGTGATCTCATTGAAACATATAGGATTCTGAGGAGGATTGGCAGGGTAGATGCTGAGACATTGTTTCCCCTGGCTGGAGAGTCTAGAATTAGGAGATATAGGGGGAGAAATTGGGTGGAGCCGCAAACGGGGCGCCAAGCTCGCCTGGGCGCCAGATTTTGCGCTGCGATCGGAGCAGCAGCGATCGCCGGAAATTCAGCTTGAGCGCCCCAAGAGGGACATGGGGCGAGGCTCAAGGCGCTCCGCGTCCCTCTTAGGGCGCTGAAACTGAATATCGCAGCGCAACGTGCCGCGGTACTGCAGGCCTTCCTCCCATTCTTAAGGGGGAGGGGCCTGCACCAGCGCCATGAGCGATCGTGAGTGCCGGTAAAAGAGCCCGGCACCGAGGAGAAGTGCCGGGCTCTCGGAAAACAGCCGGCAATGTCGCGGGGGGGAGAACAGGAGGCTGGGGACGGAGGTGCTGGCAGGCAGCCGCTGAAAAAAACGGCCGCCCCGCACCTCCACCTTAATTTGCGCCACTGCCGCCACAGGTAGGCCCCGTGAACCGGGTGCGATTAGCGAGCGGCGCTACAGAGGCGGTCGCTGCCCAATATCGCGGTCGGGGTGGTAGCGGGGCGCTGCGCACACCGATGACGTTATCGGTGGTGGCGCAGCGCAACAGGCTAACGCCGCCATTTGCGCCCCAGCTAAATATCGCGGGAGGCATGGCCAGTGGCGCTAAAGCCACTGAGTGCCCTCTTTAGGCGCTAACTGGTGGCGCAGCCCACCGAATTTCTCCCCCATAGTCTCAGGATAAGGCGTCAGACTATTAAGACTGAGATAAGGAGGAATTTCTTCACTCAGAGGGTTGTGAATCTTTGGAATTCTCTGCCCCAAAGGATGCTGAGTCATTGAGTATATTCAAGGCTGAGATAGATAGATTTTTGGACTCCAGTTGAATCAAGGAATATGGGGATTGGGTGGGAAAGTGGTGTTGAGGTCGAAGATCTTATTGAATAGTGGAGCAGGCCCGAGGGACCGTATGGCCTACTCCTGCTCCTAACTCTCATGTTCTTATGTTATTATAAGAAAACTTATGAAGTAAAAAGATGTTAAATGCATAATTTGTGGTGACCATATTTTCTAAACCGAATCTCCAGGGACAAACAAAAGGCGGAAGGAGGCTCGAGTGGAGCATAAACGCCGGCATGGACTGGTTGGGCTGAGTGGCCTATTTCTGTGCCATATATCCTATGTAATATGTAAAAACAGGGTGGGAGCATAGAAAAGTAGCCAGGACGGGAAATGTAGGTTGCGCAGCATAGCCCGGCAACATTTTTTAGCAGCCTATATATTAACAGTTGTACATAAAACATGCACTACAAATGCAAAACAAATGTGCATATAATTACCACGGATGTGACGTCGCGCTATTGAAGCACATTAAGACACCTGCCACCCCACCCCCGTGACCAAGTGTCTAGGTTTAGCCCGCCCCCCTTTCCCCCGGTGACTATGACCGGCCCTCCCACACGGCCTCTCCCTCAATCGCTCCAGTTGCTGTTTTCTCAGGCACTTCGGGCGCCGACAATCCAGTAGCACGAGCCCGTCCGGAAACTCAAGCAACAACCGCCACATGTGCAGAAAGATCGCCCATTTGCGCATGCTCAGTGAGTCACTCTGACCATTGCACAAGTAGCTGTTTAATTTAGCCTTGGAGCCGCAAACTCACAGCTCAGTGGGGGTACACTCACTGCCCAGGGGTTATCCTCACCACCCAAGAGTAAACTTCGGGAATGAATTTTGTGAACCGGGGTCTCTTCCGGGGACATTGTTTGCTCGGGGACACAGTTCCTCACCCGGGGACTGTCCCTGGAAAATGGGGACATATGGTCACCCTAGTATAATTAGATCTAAAACCAATAACTGGAGCAAAAATACTTGGTGAAAGGACAAGTTGAGGAGGTTGTTAAAAAGCATATGAGATCCTTTTCTTTATAAATAGATAGAAGCATAGAGTACAAAAACAGAAACTTATGCTGACCCTTTATAAATCACTGGTTAGGCTTCAGCTGGCATATTGTGTCCAAATTTAGGCATCACACTTTAGGAAGGAAGTTGACCTTGGAGAGGGTGCAGAGGAGATTTACCAGTATGATACCAATGATGAGGGACTTCAGTTATGTGGAGAGACTGGAGAATCTGGGGTTGTTCTCATTGGAGCAGAGACGGTTAAGGGGAGATGTAGTAGAGGTATTCAAAATCATGAAGCATTTTGATGGAGTAAATAAGGAGAAACTATTTCCACTGGCAGGAGGATCAGTATCCAGAGGGGACAGATTGAAGATAATTGGCAAAAGACCAAAGGGGAGATGAGGAGAATTGTTCTTATGCGCAAAATTTTATGATCTGAAATGCACTGCCTGAATCGGTGATGGAAGCAGATTCAGTAGTATCTTTCAGAAGGTAATTGGATATATGTTTGAAAAGGAAATTTTTGCAGGGCTTTGGGGAAAGAGCAGGGGAGTGGGACTAATTGGATAGGTCTTTCAAAGAGCTGGCACAGACATGATGGGCTGAATGGCCTCCATCTGTGCTGTATAATTCTATGATAACTAAAGTATCTCAGAGGCAACAAATGTACGGTAAAAGATTGTTTTTTGACACATTAAAATATAGTTGTAATTATGTAAAATATTTAACTAAAAAAAAAAAAAAATTTGTAATTAAAAAAAAAAAGTGATAGTGACTACGTTATGGATTAAAATTCTGCGTGAAGTTGTATAGATTAACGCCAAAGCTAAATTACCTAGGGCACAATTATGTCATTTTTTTCTACAATACAATGCAGGAACAGCATGAAAGAAACATACCTTTTTATAGTAAATTTTAGCAACGTGTTTATGTACTCTTCACCCTGCCCCCACCATCACCAGCATCTGCTGGATCTGTTTTGCGATTGCCAGAAACTTAGAGGCAAAGAGGGAGGTCAGCAGTGAGAGTACACAAACCATCCATCAATCTGTTGCTAAAGGTAAAATATTTTCCCAACAGATGGTGAGAAGTATAGTTTTTTTTTAATTTTAGAGCTGGATTCTTCACTTCCTCTTCTACATAGAGGAAATATTATTAGGTACTGCCACTTTAATAAAAGATATGGCAACACTAAGTGATTCCAAAAGAAACTTGTCAAATCCAAAGCCTATTTTCACCTCTGCACAAAGCAAGATTGTATCAATTTATTTCTTTGCATTTTACTGAATGGCAGTTGAAACAAGAAATAACTGGAAGACTATGGACTTTCATCACTTGTGTTATAGCTTCAGTCTGAAGAAAAAAACTTACCAACAAGGCCGACTGAACATCCAGCATGTAAAGGATTCTATTTAAATCTCAAATTAATTAGATTGGTATAGGCAACTGGACAATGCATGTTTGATCTATCCAGTTTCTTTTGTCTTTTTTCTTGATCATCCCTCCCTGCAAAGGTTTCTAAACTAAGCAACACTCCTTAAAACCAATATAGCACTTTTACCACAATACAAAGGTTTCCATGATCCAATGATACCTCAAAACTACTTTGCAGAAATAAAAATTAAAAATATACTGTATGTAAGTTACTGACATGACCTTTTATATAGTTGTCAATGTGCTAATGTTCTCATTTTTTAAATATTGGATAATAGTAATACATGTGTATGCTATGAGAACTAGGACTGAAAGGGTTACAGAGAACTGCGAAGGTGTTGTAACAGAGGAGTCTAAAATTAGCTCGGAAAGCTTTTAACATATTCATGACGAGAAGTAGTTGCAGAACATGGCAAAGTGTTTGCTGTCATTTGCACCTTAAAATTTTCCCTGCCATGACAAGAATCAAAAATTCTAATTGATAAGATAACTATTGTGTGTTTTGAAAAAAAAACCTTCAGAAATTGATTCCAAGATTTTGTTTTCCGAAAGAATTAGTCGAAGAAATTGAGCATAATATTTCAACTGCAGAAAAGCAATGTTTCTAATCATTATACAGTTTAAAATGGTAATTTTCAGCATGGATTGCTTAATAAATGTATCATTTTTCTCTAATTCTGCCCCTCAGCTTAAGCTTTATGTAATACTGCACAAGGTAATTCTTATTCTGACTGAATTTCTCTGCACCTTGATGAAATTATCTTTGATGTCAGGCTGTGTGACAGTTAATGATTCTGACAAGCTGGGCTATTTTTGGAAAACATTCCTTATTCTCTCCCCGTTGGAAAAGGAAAAGCAACTTGTCGTTAAAAATTAATCCATCTGGAAAGAGGAAGACTGTGCAGTGTAAGTGCCAGGAGGCACTTGCTGCTTTGCCTGCCACCATTATCACCCTGTGCTTAGCAGTTCCATATTATTTGTTCTACTTACTTCAGGCTGGCAGGGAAGCAGCTTTGCATACTGAGTGTTGCTGGCATTGTTTATACTAAGGAACCCTGAGCAAACCTTCTCCATTTTAGCCACAAAGATCTTTCTACCAGTTTCTTTTTTTAAAACATTTTAAAATGTTCAAAACCTCAAAATCCCCATTTTGAAAATCATTTTAGTGGTATTCGTTCAAATATTGACTCCCTAAACAGAAATAAAATTTCAATTTATCTTTAAAGATTTTTGATATAGTTAAACATAACCATGTTTTATTTCTGGCTCAGTTTCTCTTGCTTAACTTGGCTGAATTCAAGAAAGTCCAGATTTTAAAAATCAGTGTGACCAGATCGAGTGTGGATTCAGAAGGTGAAAGTGTGTATATGATCAAGGGCTAATTTTCAGCATGTAAACACTCCTACTTTTAAATGAGTTCCATTATCTATCTGTTTTATGCAAAGTAATGCTTTCTTGCATCCAGCTAGAATGGGGGCAATGTCAGCCAATCTATAAATAAAACATTTCTTAAAAACTAAAAGTAATTCCTTTATAGTATTTTTTCAAGTAGTAGCTAATTAAGGGGTAGTAAAGACTAAAAGCTACATTATCAAAATCTATAAACTCCAGGTCAATGTTCCATTTTCTCAATTGGCCAGTCGGTAAACTTTATGTATGGGAAGTTACCTGACAGCAGGAACATCACTAAATAGATTTTTTAAACTTATTTGTTATCTACTGCTATAAATAAAAGCTGCACAAAATAATTTTGAATTAAAATCTTATTTGCCTTAATAGTATCTACAGTAAACCTGCATTTAATCCATTATTTTTATAAATTAGATATCTGCTTTTCTTTTGGTCTTGAAATTTTAATAACAGTTTAATCATGAAGAGATTAAATGTGCCTATAAAATAATAGCCTCGAAACATACACGAGTAGTGTTGCTAAAACAATCATTAGCTGAGGAAAAGCGCAACATTTTCACGAGTCAATCATGAATATAGAGCTGTGTGTCTAACAGTAGACTACATTTCTTGCTGTAGGCATAAGCAGTCCCAGTCGAACACTGCTGGTTTGTCTCATACTCCCAGCTGCGGACTTCATCCGCTGCTGTTTTCATAACTGATATCTTGATTGTTCAGTCAACATTAGGAACTTTCACAGTAATAATACACTTATCAGAATTTACAAAATTACATAGTGTCTGTGTAGACTTTTAAGCAATTAACCTATGTTGTTCAATTAACCTGTGCTGACCATAGTACATAAAGATGGTCAACCAAAAGTTCATTTCATCTGGAAAGAGATTATCAACTAAAGCCTCTGCTAGCAAGCTGGTCAACACACACAGTATTTACATAGGATATATGGCACAGAAACAGGCCATTCGGCCCAACCAGTCGATGCCGGTGTTTATGCTCCACACGAGCCTCCTCCTGTCTTTCCTCATTTAAATCTATCAGCATAACCCTCTATTCCCTTTTCCCTCATATGCTTGTCTAGCCTCCCCTTAAATGCATCTATACTATTCGCTTCAACCACTCCCTGTGATAGCGAGTTCCACATTCTCACCACTCTGGGTAAAGAAGTTTCTTCTGAATTCCCTATTGGATTTCTTGGTGACGATCTTATATTTATGGCCTCTAGTTATGCTCTTCCCCACAAGTGGAAACATTCTCTATCCACTCTATCAAAACCTTTCATAATTTTAATGACCTGTATTAGGTCACCCCTCAGCCTTTTTTCCAAGAATATTTCTGTGCCTAATTGTTTTATTATAATGATATATAGTGTCACATGTCACAGTTTCCATATACGCTTCTGTGTAGCTGTGTCTTGCCTTTCATTCCTTCCTGAATTCTTGCTAGCTTGTACCGCTGTCTGTTTCAGCATCCTGTGTCAAATGACTTTTTTTAAAGCAGCAATATCTTCTTGAAGACGTGTTTGCTGGACCTCTGCTGTGCATATACATATGAACAGTGTTATAAATCATGTGGCAATGTGGCATCACATTATTTGCATACAATGTCATCATAAAAATTATGCCTTTTTTTTCTCCCAAAACAAATAACAAAGTTTGCCAAATGTCATTTCATGATGACAGTAGACATTAGGAATTTAATGTCAGCCTCAAGACAGTGTCTTTTTAAAGCATCCTTTTTAATGTCTTTTGGGATCAATAGAAAAGAGAGCAAGTTCTGCTGATCACTTATATCTCTGACTTACCTCTCTTTGTTATAAGGAGAAATAGACTGGGAGGGGTGGTAACATTTCCCACAATAAAGTTAGCTAAGGATTTCTATTTTTATATGTTTTAAAGTTTTTATTTGGTGAACATTTTGCCTTCATCAATATGAGGCATGTCAATACGAGGGAACATAATGTTGGCCCGGAATTTGCGGTTGTAATGATGGCAAAACTGTCAGTGTTCACTGTCATTACAACTGTGAAACTGACAGCAACTTCTGGAGTATGCACATGTGCAGTTAAACGCGGAAATCCAGAAGTTGCTGTCAGTCATTCCCTGCTCCTTCTCAGGGCATGCTGTTGAACTCTCCACAGCCGGCAAACAATTGAAATCACTGAAATGATGAGAAGTTGCGCTTTTACGGTGGAATATCACTCTTTAAAACCCCCTAAAAGGTTAAGCCTTGTTGAATGAGGTATAACTGGGTTTTTAATGGCGTACTGAGTTGTAACTGCTGAATAAACGTTCTGGCCCTGAAAAACTAATTTTATATTTGTGAATGTCAAATTTTTCCATTATGATTAAAAATTCCATTTTTTATAATGGCCCAGAAATTCGGGTCTCCATTCATACGCACGGGGTACTCGCCCGTAGGCCCAATGGAAGTGCCGGTTTTCTGCATGCACTGCGCATGCGCGGGAAACCGGCACTTCCGTTCCCCTGAAAGCAGGGGTTCAGAGGTCAAACGCGTGCGCGGGGGAGGCTGTGCGTGCGCATCAAACTTCGCTTTTTTTTTACAGGTTTTCCCGGGAGGGTAAGCCTGCAGAAGTTAGAAATGTAAAAAGCAGGCGTAAGGCCTGCTTTTTACAAGGTAGGTGGTGAATTAATTAAAATTAAAACATTTTTTCCACAGGTTTATTATTTTTAAATACTTTAAAGCAAGGTAAGTTTATTTTTAGCCCTGTTAGAAAATAAAATTATTTTTTTCAAAAATTAAAATTATTGTTTAAAATAGTTATTTCATTTAATTTATAGTTTATTTAAAAAATGTGATGGGTTTTTTAAAATTTATTTGAAGATTTAGTGATGTTTTGTAAGAAGAAGGAGCCCGTAGTATTTCTAAGTTTGACAGCACTTCCTGTCAGACTTATGAATGGAGCATTCCCTGCTCCGATTGGCTGCCCATGGCCCACGTGATCCCAGGGGACGCATCGAACTAACTGCGCTCCTGGGATACGCAAGCACTGCGCGCCGGCAGCTGGAGCAGGCCCAGGATCGGAATTCCACGGGGGCCCACAGCTCAACGGCCGGCGCGCAAGGTAAGTGCAGATTGGGGGCTTGCACCTGCGGGAAGCCCCCGACCCGAATTTCTTGGCCAATCGTTTTTTTTAAAGTTTGTTTATGATATTTCAGCTTCTACCTTAATCCCATGTGTATGTGCCAATCTTTATTTTGCACTCTGTAAAATGATTAAATAGTGATGGAAAATCAGTGCATATTACTTTCTGGTTTGCTGTCTGAGAATTCTTCAATGTGATTGGCTGCTTAGCCAGCTTGATGACATCACTGTTGCTGGACGCTGGAGATCCCCTAGACTTGGCGTCAGATTAAAATTACATCAGGAAAGGTTGAAATTGACACCACAGAGATTGCTAGATCTTTGTGGGCAGCTTTATTCGAGGTCAGTGGCAAGCGCCATCACTTCACCGTTGACTGTAAAATCCAGACCAACACTTTGCTAGATTTATCAACCAGTGCCAGCATCAAGCACTGTTTGGTCTAATACAGCACCACCAGATGCAGGTCATCGCTCTCCTTCCCCTACAATACCTGAGGCTGAACCTCAGAATAGCACACTGGCATATACAACCCAGTTGTGGAATAAAGTACTAGGGATGGCCAATGACATGAACAATATAATTTTGTTCAAAAAAACGATTCTATTTCTAGAGAATGGATTGAGGGTTATGGTGAATAGGTGGGATTTGTCTATGAAGAAGCTATATGCTTATTAGACGGTGGCCATTTCCAGTCCCTTTTGGCCTCTGAATGTGGTGTCTGGTGTGGTGGACTTACATATACTAGGTTGAGACTGCCTAAACTCATAGGAACCTTGCATAGGCAGTTAAGACGACATTTCAATCCAATAATATTTCAATTGCGTGAACCCAATTTCCAGAGGTGACAAGACAGTGTGTTGATCCACTGTCCCGTTGCTAAGCTTTTCTTTTTGGTTGAGGTCAGTGTTGTAAATATATTTTCCATCACAGAATATTCTGACAGAATTATGGAAGGTTGGATGTGAGTAATAAGGTTGTAATTTAGTTTAGATTGTATCATTAATTCATGAAAGCAAAGCAAGAGTACTTTATGGATGCTCTCTGAACATTAAAATTATAGCTTTATACTCTCGCATCTCTCAATATCTTTTCCAGAATAGATACACATTCATGCCTATTACATACCATGGTTTCAATTAAATAAAAACAGTACTAATAATTAAAATACTAGCTGGAATTGCATCAATTGAAAACAGAGGCTCTTGTGATATCATCACTGCAGAACAATCACATAATTCACATGGTTCAATAAGGGAATTGTTTTGCAGTTTCTCAGCAGAGCTGTGGGAATTAAGAGCCTTGCATATATTATAACTATATTCCCTCATGCTTACAGGCATGGAAGATATTTTACATTATGTGTGATGTTTAAACTGCATAAAAAAGTAATAAAAAGAGTCACCAAAATGTTTAGTTCAAGGGAAGATCATGATGAAGCCACTTATGGTTCCAGTATCTCGATGTCTAATGTGCTTTTGAAGACTCGATTTTAAAATCTGAAGCCTAAGAAATATGTTGCCTGTTAATGTAATTTCTTTAGTTTTCTTGACTGCTCATTTTTCTTTTAAACATTTCATTAAAAGAGGATGTCTGCAGTAATCATTTCTCAATGCTTCAACATCTTAAAAAAAAAAACCTGATGCACATAAATTACCATTGGATGGTGATTCTGAATTTATGACATGGGTCTGAAACTAAGTAGATTGTTTGAAAAGGGATATTGCAGCATCAGCATCAAAGCAGCTCTCATCAGGCAGGACCTTGTAGTGAGAATTCAACTTGTTCCATTCAAAATAATGTTGGAACACAGAAAAGAGTAATGGATACTAACTTAGTAAAAAATCTTAACTTGCTACTTACTATTACAATGGTACTTCTTTCAGAGAAATTAATTTTGAATTATATCTGTTGTCTTCAACAGCCTTTTGGCAGAGGTAGACCATGACTTTTGACTCTTCAAAGGATTTGATTGCAACACAGTTCCAATGGGAAGAGAACAGTTGGTCAGCAGTGCTGTGATACCTGGGTATATAGATTTAAAAAAAAGTGCAGGACTTTTAATTGTCGGGTGAATATTCACTTACACTCATTGGGGCTTTGTGGGCTTAGGAGTCTCTGATTTTAAAGTAGATCTAGAAGCAAATACAACATTTGTGAGTGAAAATTTTATGCATGCTCAATTTTTAAAGAGTAACTCAGCTGACTTTATTCCGTTGCGCTAGCAAAATAAAATTACATTGAGAATGTCCAGGAGCCATAATGAAAATTAAATTTTTGGCAGATTCCAAAAGCAAGCTCATTTCATAAGCAAACAAATTTCTGTGTTTTTCTTGTGCCATATTAATTTTTAATTTGTTGATCATTTTCATGTTTTAACTTTTTTATTTTTCCAGAAAGAAGGCAAATGGAGGCCTCCCATTGATAATGTAAACAAATCATTACTATTTAATGTCTGTAGACCTCTGTTTTGTTATATACAATCCTCACTACTTACACCATCCTCGCTTATCCCAGATAGCCGCCTATATCGGGAAAATGGGGTTATCCATTTGCCATCACCATAGGCGTCAATTACAAAGATGCCACTTAAAATGTAATAAGTGCGCCGGCTATTTGGTTCCATTCAGTACCTACCGATTTTTTTTTTAAAGCTGATTTTTTTTTTAAATGGCTGTACCCAATCAACATTTCACTTTGCAACATAAACAGAGCCATGAGCAGAACCGTGGAGACATAAATAGAACCAAGACATTGGGCCGGATCTTGCGGTCAGTGGCGGTTCGTTACACTTACACTTGCCCATAGACTTTTCTATGGGATTTTGCACTGGAAGTTCCTCTCAGCCCACTGTCAAAAGAGCACAGCACCCTCTAAAGGGGATCTGGGACCTGTGTAAAGAGGGCAAGCAAGTGTGTATCTCAACCAATCAGATTGAAGAACCGTTAATTAGCAGCACAGAGTCTGAACCAGGAAGTGTCAGTTAGAATATTTAATTCAATGTCAAATCAGCTATAGAAAGCAAAATAAAGAGAGGGAAAAAAAAGTTGGATTAAAAGAGATGGAAAGAAAAAGTTAAAAAAAAACAATTATTTCAATTTTTATATTTTAAATCTCCAACAATAATTAAATTTAAAAAAATAATTAAAATCTGAAAGAATGAGACTCCACACTTGTTAATGTTAATTTTCAGTGCCAGATAGGTGGTTTGACAGTAATTAAGATCATTAAAAGGGTACTTACACTGGAATGGACAAGCCATAACTTTTTCTGGCGAGGTTCGTGGGTATATATCAGGTAAGCAATGCTCCCTATAAGGCGTGCGGCCACGCACCCCTTTGCCAGTCCCGTGCAGCCCGGGACCAGATTTTTCAATGTAAAGTTTTGTGCATTGTGAATGGGCCGCTCAGCCACTTAGGGGGCCATGCACCCAAAAAGAAATAAGGGAACATTGCAGGCAAGTACAGCAACTTCACACCATTCCATGTGTTTCAATGCCAAGTATCTCAGCAAGCTACCGGTATAGCGAAGCTTCTGGAGGACTAGGACATCTCGGACAGCAACTTCCTGATTTAGGCATTTAACTGCTCCTGCGTGGTTGCTGGAAGTTGCTGTCCGATTTACACATTACTAACGGTGAGCCCTGTTAGCCTCACCATTACTTTTACCGTAAAATCCAGCTCATTGTAGCAGAGGTTGACCTGATCCCACTTTAAACGCATCAGCTGATTGAAGCTGCCCGAAGTCTCCACTGCCTCTCGTAGATGTTAACATTGTGAATAGCCGATGGAGACATTGCACTGTTGCTGTTCGCACTGTTAACTACGGGAAGCAGTCGGAAAGTGCAGTCCTGCCACCTTCAGTTACCTGCCACCTTCAGTTACCCGCCCCCCCGCCGTGACCTCTCAAACTCCTGCAAGCCCTTCTTGTCAGCCTGTTGAACCTCACATTTGTAAAGAATTCCTTTTATAAATCTTTGCTTACACTGGCCACCGCATGTAGCAGGCCAATCACATTGACACCAACGCGTTGCTATAAACAATGGGGACTGTATGTGATGCAGTAGAAAATTTGGTTTGTTCCAAGTGCTAAATTATAGTTGTCAAATAGTTGGTCATTTCATGTGAAATTCAAATGGTGCTTCAAAGCTGACAGAAAAAAAGCTATAGTTTAGAAATTTTACGTTGGTAGTGCCACTTAGATTGGTGAAATATAAATAATGTCAATTAATTATTACATAGCCTATATAGTTTGATTGGTGGAAGAATCCATTTTTAAATCATAATCGATTGCGTAAATATATATAGGAAACCCACTACTACTTGGAAGTCGAATTGATAATATAAATTGTGTTAAGGATGTAGAACTGGAGAGGTTACCCACCCCGATGGAAGTTCTCAAGCAAGCATTAATATGAGTTCTGATGAAGGGTCATCAACCTGAAATGTTAACTCTGTTTCTCTCGCCACAGATACTGCCTCAGCTGCTGAGTATTTCCAGCATTTTCTGTTTTTATTTATAATTAATATGACAAGGGCGTTTTCAGCACTTTGTTACTAACCTTTTTATTTGTTCTTGGGATGTGTGTGTTGCTGGCAAGGCCAGCATTTATTGCCCATCCTTAATTGCCCTTGAGAGGGTGGTGGTGAGCTGCCTTCTTGAACCGCTGCAGTCCGTGTGGTGAAGGTATTCCCACAGTGCTGTTAAGGAGGGAATTCCAGGATTTTAACCCAGCAACGATGAAGGAATGGCGATATAGTTCCAAGTCAGGATGGTGTGCAACTTGGAGGGGCACTTGCAGGTGATGGTGTTCCCATGAGCCTGCTGCCCTTGTCCTTCTAGGTGGTAGAGGTTGCAGGTTTGAGAGGTGCTCTTGAAGAAGCCTTGACGAGTTGTTGCAGTGCATCTTGTAGATGGTACATACTACAGCCACGGTGCGCCGGTGGTGGAGGGAGTGAATGTTTAAGGTGGTGGATGGGGTGCCAATCAAGCGAGCTGCTTTTTCCTGGATGGTGTCCAGCTTCTTGAGTGCTGTTGGAGCTGCACTCATCAAGGCAAGTGGAGAGTATTCCATCACACTCCTGACTTGTGCTGTGTAGATGGTGGAAAGGCTTTGGAGAGGCAAGAGGTGAGACACTCGCCGCAGCATTCCCAGCCTCTGATCCGCTCTTGTGGCCACATTATTTATGTGGCTGGTCCAGTTAGGTTTCTGGTCAATGGTGACCCCCCAAGATGTTGATGGTGGGGGATCGGTGATGGTAATGCCATTGAATATCAAGGGGTGGTGGTTAGTCTCTCGCTTGTTGGAGATAGTCATTGCCTGGCACTTGTGTGGCGCAAATGTTACTTGCCACTTATCAGCCCAAGTCTGAATGTCGTGCAGGTCAGGCTGCATGCAAGCATGGACTGCTTCATTTACTGACGATTTGCGAATGGAACTGAACACTGCAATCATCAGCGAACATCCCCCCTTCTGGCCTAATGATGGAGGGAAGGTCATTCATGAAGCAGCTGAAGATGGTTGGGCCTAGGATACTGCCCTGAGGAACTCCTGCAGCGATGTCCTGAGGCTGAGATGATTGACCTCGAACAACCACAACCATCTTCCTTTGTGCTTGATATGACTCCAGCCAGTGGAGAGTTTTTCCCTTGATTCCCACTGACTTCAATTTTACTAGGGCTCCTTGATGCCATACTCGGTCAAATGCTGCCTTGATGTCAAGGGCAGTCACTCTTACCTCACCTCTGGAATTCAGCTCTTTTCTCCATGTTTGGACCAAGGCTGTAATGAAGTGTGGAGCCGAGCGGTCCTGGTGGAATCCAAACTGAGAATCAGTGAGCAGGTTATTGGTGAGTTAGTGCCGTTTGATAGCACTGTCGATGACACTTTCCATCACTTTGCTGATGATTGAGAGTAGACTGATGGGGTGGTAATTGGCCGGATTGGATTTGTCCTGCTTTTTGTGGGCAGGACATACCTGGGCATTTTCCACATGTCGGGTGGATGCCAGTGTTATAGCTGTACTGGAACAGCTTGGTTAAAGGCGCGGCTAGTTCTGGAACACAAGTCTTCAGCACGACAGCTGGGATGTTGCCTGGGCCCATAGCCTTTGATGTATCCAGTGCGGTCAGTCATTTCTTGCTATCACATGAAGAAAATCAAGTTGGCTAAAGACTGGCTTCTGTGATGGTGAGGACCTCGGGAGGAGGCCGATATGGATCATCCACAAGGCACTTCTGGCTGAAGAAGGTTGTAAATGCTTCAACCTTGTCATTTGCACTAACGTACTGGCTCCGCAGTCATTGAGGATGGGGATGTTCATGGAGCTTCGTCCTCCCATTAGTTGTTTAATTGTCCACCACCATTCATGACTGGATATTACAGAGCTTTGATCTGGTCCGTTGATTGTGGGATCGCATAGCTCTGTCAGTAGCATGCTGCTTCCGCTGTTTAGCATGCATGTAGTCTTGTGTTGCAGCTTCCCAGGCTGGCACCTCATTTTTAGGTATGTCTGATGCTGCTGCTGGCATGCTCTTCTGCACTCCTCATTGAACCAGGGTTGGGCCCCTGGCTTGATGGTAATGGTAGAGTGAGCGATATGCCGGGCCAAGAGTTTGCAGATTGTGGTGGCCCACAGCGGCTCATGGATGCCCAGTTTTGAACTGCTGGATCTGTTCTGAATCTAGCCCAATTAGCATGATGGTGGTGCAACACAACACGATGGAGGGTGTCCTCGGTGTGAAGATGGGACTTCGTCTCCACAAGGACTGTGCGGCGGTCACTGCTACCAATGCTGTCATGGACAGATGCATCTGTGACAGGTAGATTGGTGAGGACGAGCTCAAGTAGGTTTTTCCCCTCGTGTTGGTTCTCTCAACACCTGCAACACCTGCTGCAGTCCCAACCTGGCAGCTATGTCCTTCAGGACTTGGCCAGCTTGGTCAGTAGTGGTGCTACTGAGCCACTCTTGGTGATGGACATTGAAATCCCCCACCAGAGTGCCCTTGCTACCCTCAGTGCTTCTTCAAAGTGGTGTTCAACATGGAGGAGTACTGATTCATCAGCTGAGGGAGGGCAGTAGGTGGTAATCAGCAGCAGGTTTCCTTGCCCATGCTTGACCTGAAGCCATGAGACTCCCAGGACCACTCCCTCCCAACTGTTCGACAGTGCCACCACCTCTGGTGGGTCTGTCCTGCTGGTGAGACAGGATATACTTTGTGTCTGTCTTTACGGAAGAAGACGCAAAAAACTTCTCCGAAATAGTGGAGAAGCAAGGCTCTTGCGAGAATGAGGAACTGAAAGAAATTAGTATTAGTAAAAAAAAAAGTACTGGAAATTAATGGGACTGAAAGCCAATAAATCCCCATGACCTGATGGCCTACATCCTAGGGTTTTGAAAGAGGTGGCTATAGAGATAGTGGACGCATTGGTTGTCATTTTCCAAAATTCCATAGATTCTGGAATGGTTTCCGCGGATTGGAAGGTAGCAAATGTAACTCCACTATTTCAGAAAGGAGGGAGAGAGAAAACGGGGAACTACAGACCTGTTAGCCTGACATCAGTAGTACGGAAAATGCTAGAATCTGGAGTCATAGAGTCATAACGGCACAGAAGAAGGCCATTCGGCCCATCGAGTCCACGCCGGCTCTCTGTAGAGCAATCCGGTCAGTCTCTTTCCCCTGCTCTATCGCCGTAGCCCTGCAAGTTTATTTCCCTCAAGTGCCTATCCAGTCTCCCCTTGAAAACATTGAGTGTCTCCGCTTCCACCACTTCCGACGGCAGCGAGTTCCAGGTCCTCAGCACTCGCTGCATAAAAAAGATTTTCCTCACATCCCCCTGTATCTCGTGCCCAAAATCTTAAATCTGTGTCCCCTTGTCCTTGTACCATCAACTAGTGGGAATAGCCTTTCCCCGTCTAGCCTATCCAAACCCGTCATAATCTTGTACACCTCTATCAAATCACCCCTCAACCTCCTTTGCTCTAATGAAAACAAATCCAGCTTCTCCAACCTGTCCTTGTAGCTAAGATCCCCCCATCCCCAGAACCATTCTGGTAAACCTCCTCCGCACTCTCTTAAGGGCTTTCACATCCTTCCTAAAGTGTGGTGACCAGAACTGGACGTGATTGGGCAGAAGCATGGCAGATGCAGTATAATGTGGATAAATGCGAGGTTATCCACTTTGGTGGCAAAAACAGGAAGGCATATTATTATCTGAACAGCAATAGATTGGGAGAAGGGGAAGTGCAACGAGACCTGGGTGTCCTTGTGCACCAGTCGCTGAAGGTAAGCATGCAGGTGCAGCAGGCGGTTAAGAAGGCAAATGGTATGTTGGCCTTTGTAGCGAGAGGGTTCGAGAACAAGGATGTCTTGCTGCAGTTGTACAGGACCTTGGTGAGATCACACCTTGCGTATTGTGTGCAGTTTTGGTCGCCTTATCTGAGGAAGGATGTTCTTGCCATGGAGGGAGTGCAGCGAAGATTCACCAGACTGATACCTGGGATGGCAGGAATGATGTATGTGGAGAGATTGGGTCGATTGGGCTTATACTCACTGGAGTTTAGAAGAATGAGAGGGGATCTCATTGAAACTTATAAAATTCTGACAGGATTGGACAGACTGGATGCAGGAAGGATGTTCCTGATGGTCGGAGAGTCCAGAACCAGGGGTCACAGTCTATGGATAAGGGGCAAGCCATTTAGGACAGAGATGAGGAGGAATTTCTTCACCCAGAGAGTGGTGAACCTGTGGAATTCTCTGCCACAGAAGGCAGTGGAGGCCAATTCATTAAATATATTCAAGAAAAGGAGTTGCATATATTTCTTAAGGCTAAAGGGATCAAGGGATATGGGGAGAAAGTAGGGACAGGGTACTGAATTTGGATGATCAGCCATGATCTCATTGAATGGCGGAGCAGGCTCGAGGAGCCGAATGGCCTTCTCCTGCTCCTATCTTCTATGTTTCAACACTCCAGTTGTGGCCGCACCAACGCTTTATAAAGGTTCAGCATAGCTTCTCTACTTTTGTACTCAATACCTCTATTTATGAAGCCCAAGATCCCATATGCTTTACTAACCACTCTCTCAATATGTCCCAACACCTTCAGGGAACTATGCACATTAACTCCCAGGTCCCTCTGTCCCTGCATACTCTTTAAAACTGTGCCATTAAGTATATATTGCCTCTCCCTGTTCCTTCTGCCAAAATGCATCACCTCATACTTCTCTATTAAATTCCATCTGCCACTTGTCTGCCCATTCTGCTAACCTTTCGATGTCCTTTTGCAGTCGATTGGTATCATCCTCACTGTTTGCCACAGCACCAAGTTTGGTGTCATCAAATTTCGAAATTCTACCTCTGCTTTACATCCACCCTATCAAACCTCTGCATAAATTTAAAGATTTCTCTCGCGTCTCCACACAGCCCTCTCTTTTCTAGAGAAATGAGCCCCAGCATAAGACCATAAGAAGCAGGAGTAGGCCAATCGGCCCCTCAAGCCTGCTCTGCCATTCAATAAGATCATGGCTGATCCAATCTTGGCCTCAACACCACTTTCCCGCTCTCTCCCCATACCCTTGACTCCCTTGTAGCTCAAATGTCTATCAATCTCCGCCTTGAATACATTCAATGACTCCGCCTCCACAGCTCTCTGGGGTAGAGAATTCCAAAGATTCACGACCCTCTGAGAGAAGAAATTCCTCCTCATCTCCGTCTTAAATGGGCGACACTTTATTCTGAAACTATGCCCCCTAGTTCTAGTTACCCCCACTAGAGGAAACATCCTCTCAGCATCCGCCCTGTCAATCCCCCTCAGAATCTTATATGTTTCAATAAGATCACCTCTCATTCTTCTAAACTTCAATGAGTATAGGCCCAACCTGCTCGACCTTTCGTCATACGTCAACCCCTTCATCCCAGGAATCAACCTAGTGAACCTTCTCTGCACTGCCTCCAATACAAGTATATCCTTCCTTAAATATGGAGACCAAAACTGTACGCAGTACTCCAGGTGCGGTCTCTCCTGTGCCCTGTAAAGTTGCATCAAAACTTCCCTACTTTTATACTCCATACCCCTTGCAATAAAGGCACACATTCCATTAGCCTTCCTAATTACTTGCTGTACCTGCATGCTAACTTTTTGTGTTCCATGTATGAGGACCCCCAGATCCCTTTGTACCGCAGCATTTTGTACTCTCCATTTAAATAATAATTTGCTTTTCCAAAGTGGATAACCTCACATTTTCCCACATTATACTCCATCTGCCAAATGTTTGCCCACTCACTTAGCCTGTCTATATCCCTTTGCAGGCTCGGTGTCTGCCTCACAACTTGCTAACCCACCTATCTTTGTATCATCAGCAAATTTGGCTACAGTACACTCGGTCCCTTCATCTATAATATAGATTGTAAATAGTTGAGGCCCCAGCACTGATTCTTGTGGCACCCCAGTAGTTACTGATTGATTGCCAACCGGAAAATGACCTGTTTATCCTGACTCTCTGTTTTCTGTTAGTTAGCCTGAAAAGATTATTACTAGTCATAGCCCTTTTTGGGCTACCCCAGATCAGGCGTATTCCCCAGACGTTCACTTTCAACTAAAGTTAGAGGTAGTCGAATCCTAAAGATGCGTAATTGGGTCTAAAGGTCCAGACTATCTCTCCCTAAAGGAAAGGAATGACCTGAAGATGTTACCGTCTTCCAGATAGCGCTTTTAATAAGTTTAGCTAGACTGTAACCTTACAGATATTATGAGGGTCTGGAAAACTGGCCCAGAATTCTGCAACTCCTCACCAAAGAGTGTACAGAGATTGAGTTTGCGAGTTTGATACAGAAGTACTATGTGAGACAATTCTAAAAATATATAGATTTATTAAAGAACCGACATGTAATTACAGTTGGTGTTTCAATCGTGACATTAACAGTTCCAAATACAAAAAGCTTACAATTCTTATTATCAGAGATCCTTATTCTTAAATCTTAACTTCGTTACATTTTTACATTTCTTAGTCTTATTCCAGGATATCCACCAAAATCAAATACAAGTAACTTTTTGATCCCCGAGATACAAAGAGTTGAAGACTTGCAGAGCTTGCCTCTGAAGCCTGAGAATCGCTTTGCCCCTTCAAGTGAATCTGTCTTACCATTTGAAAGTCCAATTTTTATATCCTTTTTCAGTGTTATGTCCTTTGAAGTTTTCTGCTGATGTAAGCTAATCATCTCTTGTCATTTTTCTGTTGACCCTTTCTATTCTTACTGTTAGATCAGCTTGTTACAAGCAGTCTTGTGTCTCTACCTTTAACTGTTCAAAACTTATCATAAAAACAGTGTGATGGCTGTGCATCTATTTGATGTCATTCTTATGAAGGTCTTCTGTTTGTATCTTTTGCATTTAGAATACCTCAGCTGGTTGCACCATTGTCTTTTTAGTTACCTCAGTTGGTTGCAACACATAATCGTGTCTCCGTGTTTCATTTGATGTTACTTTTACGAAGGCATATGTTTCTTTAATTTATGTGTTTCCGAAATATTGGTTTAAAACACTTTAACAGGGTATATACCATTGTGTTCTTTCCAAGCTGCAGAATTCCTGGAACCGCTAACCTTCTGCTTCAATAAGGCTATTGTCTCAGTGTCAACAACTTATCTTATCTCAAAAGCCTGTATGCTGTTTACAGCTTTAGATTGTTGAGGCTTCCAGATTTCCAAGCCCAGTATGTCACGTTTTAATAAAGTCAGAATATTTCATAGAATGGTGTATTTTTCTGAATATGGCATATTCCTTCACAAGCCAATCCTCTATCCATGCCAATATGTTACCCCCAACCCTGCGCGCTCTTATCTTGTGCAGTAACCTTTTATGAGGCACCTTATCGAATGCCTTCTGGAAATCCAAATACACTACATCTACTGGTTCCCCTTTATCCACCCTGTTTGGTACATCCTCAAAAAAAAAACTCTAGTAAATTTGTCAAACACGATTTCCCTTTCATAAATCCATGTTGACTCTGATTTTCTAAATGTCCTGCTGTTACCTCCTTAATAATGGATTCCAGCATTTTCCCAAATACAGATGTTGGGCTAATTGGCCTATAGTTTCCTGCTTTCTGTCTCCCTCCTTTCTTGAATAGTGGCGTTACATTTGCGGTTTTCCAATCCACTGAGACACCTCCAGAATCGAGGGAATTTTGGTAGATTACAACCAACGCATCCACTGTCTCTGCAGCCACTTCTTTTAAGACTCTAGGATGCAGGCCATCAGGTCTTTAGCCCCATTAGTTTGCCTAGTACTTTTTCTCTAGTGATGGAGATTATTTTAAGTTCCTCCCTCCCTATAGCCCCTTGATTATCTATTATTATTGGGATGTTTTTAGTGTCTTCTACCGTGAAGACCGATCCAAAATAATTGTTTAGAGTCTCTGCCATTTCTCTCTTTCCCATTATTAATTCCCCAGTCTCATCCTCTAAGGGACCAACATTTACTTTAGCTACTCTCTTCCTTTTTATATACCTTTAGAAGCTCTTACTGTCTGTTTTTATATTATTTGCTAGTTTACTCTCATACTCTATCTTCTCCCTCTTTGTAATTTTTTTAGTCATCCTTTGCTGGTTTTTAAAAATTTCCCAATCCTCTGGCCTACCACTAATCTTAGCAACATTGTATGCCTTTTCTTTCAATTTGATACCATCCTTAACTTCCTTAGTTAGCCACGGGATGGTGTATCCTTCTCGTAGAGCCTTTTTTCACTGGAATATACCTTTGCTGAGATTTATGAAATATTTCCTTAAATATCTGGCACTGCTGATCTACCGTCTTACCCTTTAATCTATTTTCCCAGTCCACTTTAGCCAACTTTGTCTTCATACCATTGTAATTGCCTTTATTTAAGTTTAGGACACCAGTTTCAGACCCACGTTTCTCACCCTTAAACTGAATGTAAAATTCTATCATGCTATGACCACTCTTTTCTAGGGGATCCTTTACTATGAGATCGTTAATTAATCCTGTCTCATTACACATTACCAGATCTAAAATAGCCTGCTCCCTTGTTGGTTCCTCAATGTATTGCTCTAAGAAACCACCCCAAATGCACTCTATGAACTCGTCCTTAAGGTTACCCTTGCCGATTTGATTTGTCCAATCTATATGATGATTAAAATCGCCCATGATTATTGCAGTACCTTTCTTACAAGGCCCCATTATTTCTTGATTTATACTCTGTCCTACAGGATAGCTACTGTTAGGGGGCCTATATGCTACTCCCACCAGTGACTTCTTACCCTTACTATTTCTTATCTCTGCCCAAACTGATTCTACATCTTGATCTTCTGAGCCAATATAATTCCTCACCACTGCAGTGATCACATCCTTTATTAACAAAGCTACCCCACCTTCTTTTTCTTTCTGCCTATCTTTCCGAAATGTCAAATACCCCTGAATATTCAGTTACCAGCCTTGGTCACCTTGCAACCACGTCCCTGTAATGGCTACCAGATCATACCCATTTATTTCTATTTGTGCTGTCAACTCATCTATCTTGTTACGAATGCTGCGTGCATTCAGATAAAGAGCCTTTAATTTTATCTTATCATTTTTCCTTACTCTGACTCTATTTCTTGGTGCACTCTTATACTTGTACGCTCTGCCCCTTCCTGATGCATTCTGGTTATCGTCACCCCTGTCTATTATTAAGGACATTGTAACAGGGCAGTTTTAAAAAAAAAAAAAAAAAAAATAGGATTGGGCAGAGTCAACACGGATTTATGAAAGGGAGATTGTGTTTGACAAATCTGTTTTTTGAGGTTGCAACTAGCAGAATAGATAAGGGGGAATCACTGGATGTGGTGCAATTTGGGTTTTCAGAAGGCTTTCGATAAGGTGCCATGCAAGAGGTTATTAAACAAAATTAGGGCTCATGGGATTGGGGGAATTTACTAGCATGGATTGAGGATTGGTTAACGGACAGAAAACAGAGAGTAGGAATAAACGAGTCATTTTTGGGCTGGCAGGCTGTAATGAGTGGGGTACTGCAAGGACCAGTGCTTGGGCCTCAGCTATTCACAATGTATATCAATGATTTGGATGAGGGGACCAAATGTAGGGGACCAAGTTGGCTGATGATACAAAGCTGGGTGGGAAGGTAAGTTGTGAAGAGAATGCAAGGAGGCTTCAAGGGGAAATAGACAGGCTAAGTGAGTGGGCAAGAACATGGCAATTGGAATATAATGTGGAGAAATGTGAAGTTATCCACTTTGGTAGGAAAATTAGAAAAGCAGAGTATTTTTTAAATGATGAGAGGTTGGAAAATGTTGGTGTTCACAGGGACCTGGTTGTCCTTGTACACAAATCATTGAAAGTTAACATGTAGGTAACAGCAAGCAATTAGGAAAACAAATGGTATGTTGGCCTTTATTACAAGAGGATTTGAGTATAAAAGTAAAGACGTCTTACTGCAATTATATAGGATTCTGTTGAGACCACACCTGGAGTATTGTGTACAGTTTTGGCCTCCTTACCTCAGGAAGGATATACTTGCCATAGAGGGAGTGCAACAAAGGTTCATCAGACTGGCTCCTGAGATGGGGGGATTGCCCTATGAGGAGAGATTGAGTAGACTGTGCCTATATTCTCTATAGTTTAGAAGAATGAGAGGTGATCTCATTGAAACATACAAAATTCTTACAGGGCCTGACAGGGTAGATGGAGGGAGGATGTTTCCCCTGGCTGGGGTGTCTAGAACCAGGGGTCACAGTCTCAGAATAAGGGGTCGGCCATTTCGGACTGAGATGAGGAGAAATTTCTTTACTCAGAGGGTGGTGAATCTTTGTAATTCTCTACCCCAGAGGGCTGTGGTGGCTCAGTTGTTGAGTATATTCAAGACAGAGATCGATAGATTTTTGAATATTAAGGGAATCAAGGGATATGGGGATCGTGCAGGAAAGTGGAGATGAGGTAGAAGATCAGCCATGATCTTATTGAATGGTGGAGCGGGCTCGACAGGCCAATTTTCCTGCTCCTGCTCCTATTTCTTATGACATACCCAGGGATGGTGATGGAGGAGTCTGGGAAATTGTTTGAAAGGTATGATTCTGTGAGTATGACTATGTCAGGCTGTTGCTTGACTCATCTGTGGGACAGCTCTCCCAATTTTGGCACAAGTCCCCAGATGTTAGTGAGAAGGACTTTGCAGGATCGACTGAGCTGGGTGTGCCATTGTTGTGTCCGAAGCCGGTGCCGAGGTCACTGCTAGGGTGGTCCGTCCAGTTTTATTCTTATTGCTTTTCGGAGTGGTTTGCGACAATTGAGTGGCTTGCTAGGCCATTTCAGACAGCAGTTAAGAGTCAACCACATTGCTGTGGGTCTGTGGTCACATATAGGCCAGACTAGGTAAGGACAGCAGATTTTCTTCCCTAAAGGACATTAATGAACCAGATGGATTTTTATGACATTGTGATAGTTTCATGGTCACCATTATTGATACTAGCTTTTTAATACAGGAGTGAATTTAAATTCCCCAGGTGCCGTGGTGAGATTTGAACTCATGTCTCTGGATCATTAGTCTAGGACCGCCAGTTAGCCAGCACAACTCTTCTTAGTACAAGCATGGAAAATGCCAAATACATCACATCTTAAAACAATAATCTGATAGATGAGTTTCCGTGACAACAAATTGAGAGCACAGCTTGAATGATTTATGTTGATCATAAAAGATCTTGAGGCATTACTGCCTTAAATTCAGTTGGGAGAAAACAGAATTTTCTTGGAAAGTACAATTTGTTACTTTTGATAATGTATGATGTTTTTCTATTGCAGCAAAAAGAATCTGCAATGCGATTGTACTTCTACTAGTTTTCATGCCACTGATATGCCATGTGTTGTGTGTGATGTTAAGAAATACTTAGGACCTACATTATTTTTATAGGTTTTTTGTATAATTCGCTCATATGTAATAAGTTTCATATACAAACATAGGACATATCAACTTGCTCTCATTGCATCTTCTAGTTGAAGACAATCTACACAGACTTTCCCTGCTGAGGTTCTGCTTTTGAGCAACATCTTGTTGCCGTGATATCTGAGATGCATGGAAATATTTCAATGATGTACTAACACTGTGTGTGAAGTATGTGGATGTGTATTTACTGATTTTAATTAGCTGATTTAACAGACTGTTCTACTGTAGAGCAAACACAATTAATTTAGAAGTGAAGTCCAGGTGTCCTATGCATGTAAAATGTGTCATGCGTCAGGTATGAGTAACTGCTGTCGTCTTTTGAGTTTCAAAATACCGTGCCGAACTCCTTGAAACAAATGGTTTACTGTTTTATGAAACCTCACTTAATGTCAATCTTTTTCTAACAAAACCTTCTGATGCAAGTGAGATCAAAGAACAATGTAATAAATATGTACTGGAAAAATCTTTATTATGCACACAGATAAAATGAGATGAGACCATATGTTTTGTTTCCAGCATAGTTAGGTACATTAAATGAAATTATCTACTTCATTTTTTATGAACTGTTTCTCCTGAGAAGAAACAGAACCATTCTTTCAGAATTTAGACGTCTTCTTGAATTCATAAGTTTAAAATACACATTTGAGTCAAAAGGAAGCAAGGATTTAAGATTAGTTTCCACTATATCACATGCTAAATTCTACTTCAGGCAAATGGGAATGAGTGACCATGATTGAAGAGATTTTTTAGGTTCAGTTTTGTATTGTTCTTCTGTTTATTTGTTTTCGAGATGTGGAGAACGCTGGCAAGGCCTTCTAAGGAGACGATGCTTGTGAGCCTTCTGTTTTGTATGGATTGTACAACTGAGTAGTTCAGTCGGCCACTATGGGCGGGATTTAGGGTCAACCATGGAATCTTTAGGGGTGGCAAGTTCCCTTTGCCAAATTACGTTAGTGAACCTTTGGGTTTGTATGATGATCTAATTTTTCTAGTGCTAGTCCGCAAATTAACAGATTAATTGAAATTAGCTTTGCAATTTGCCACGGTGGAATTTGAACTCTCAGCGTGCCCTAACCTTTATACTGCTGTACCTGTGATTTCTGAAAGTTGTACTGGGTACAATCTGATATGAAATAAAATGGTATTGGAATTCAAAAACAGAAAATATTAGAAATACACAACGAGATCATCAGCATCTGAAGGATAGGTTAACATTTTACGCTGAGATGCTTTGTCAGAAAGGGAAAAAAACAAGACAGCAGAGTTTCTTTGTAGGGCTAACCAAAAAAAAAGAGAAGGAAGAACAGTAAGTAATTAAATATTAGTAGGAAGAAGCAGCAGAGAGGTTTAATAGCATGTAAATATATTTTCTTTTAAAAGCTGGAAAGAGGTAAAAAATGTTCAGTGATATACAGAGGTCATCTTATTGAAAGGTGACATTTCCTTGCGAATTAAGATTTAGTTTGGTATATAGCTTCAGAAATGGCACACGAAAGTGATTGCAATTCAAATCTGAAACATACAAATTACCATCAATCATTAAAAATCTTGTGTATGCACACACAGCTTCTCCACAAACCTTAATTCCCGTTGTCATGATTTTTGGCAACACTTTTATGTCAACCGTTTATGTATAAAACTGCCTGTGTAAACATTTTGTAATGTCATTTCCTTATGGAAAGAGTTATTTGTCATTGTTTATGGATGAACTAATCAAATCACTCAAAATGCTTTTTGAAAAATTCAGCATCTCCCATTATTTTCTCAGCAACTGAAGTTTCTAACGTCTACAGTAAGGTTTTACTTTCCTTAAACTTTTTACTTTAAGGCCTCTATCTGTTTCAAATCATTGGGCTTCAATTGGATATTTTTAGTTCAGGATAAACAGAGCTTCTGGTAACATTTGTGTATTCTAAGCATGCACAATTTCCTGAATTTTTCAGCATATAATTTGTGCATTCTGAGCATCTACAGTTTGCAGAACTTCTTAGCATGAGTTGATGAAAGTGTCGCCTCTCATCCTGTGAATATTTAAGTGTGTCTTTGCTTTTTCCAAAAGACTTTCCAACCGACTGCAGATTGAATTCTCAAAGCTTTATTTCAGGGAAATTATGACATTTATTAACTATTGTCGCTTTTCTCTTCGGAACCGCTCTAAAACGGACAACACTTGTGGTCAGCAGCAACTGTGATTGTAGTTTCTTTAAAAGGTTGTTCATCAAGAATAGATTTTTTTTTAGTCACTTCTCTTTTATTTCTATAGAAAATTCAGTTTAAAAAAAAATCTTCTGAACCATTTTTGAGGCTTACAAATTTTTTTATATAAAACCTTAGAAATGGTGCAGATGTTGAACGTTTCAGCATTTTATGTGGTAACATTTGCTTGTTTATGGAATGTAATGAATTTAAACACCATATTAATCAGCAAATTCACTGGAAGAGCAATAAAAGGTAAATTTTCCACTTCGGTTCTCCCAGTCCAGGCCAGGAAATAATATTAAGAAATTGCACACTCCCATCACATGACTTTTCACCCATTTGGATGGAAAATCACGAACTGAGTGCGCACAATTTCCCAAAAGTAGAGGCAGGAAATTTGCCTGTAAATTCTTTCAGGCAGGAGTGTAATTCTAAGAATGCTGACTAGCAAGGGAGGTGGTGGTTTTGGTGGGGAGGCAGGTGTACATGAGGGCACCAAAAGGGCTACACATGGGTCAGCAGTGGATGTGGATGGACAGGAACAATGGGGTGGTGGTTACAGCACTTGTTGGTTTTGTGTGTAGAGAGAGAAAGAATGAAGTATATTTCAAGTAATTCACCATTAACTTAAACTGGAATTATATTACAAATTGGTTTTGTATCTAGAGAGAGAATGAAGTATATTTCAAGTAATTCACCATTAACTTAAAAACTGGAATTATAGTACAATACCTATAATAATACCTATCAGGCCTCCGCTTCAACATTATTCTTATTGTATCTGTGTCACACTGCTTCTTCCACACTGAATACCATACCTCTTAATCAACAATTTTGAAAATCAGGAATGCAGATTTATAAATTAGGGACAATGGATCAAATCAAGGGCATTTATTTTACTATGTGTAATTCAAGCCTCGTGACCCTTTTGTAGAATCATAGGCTTGAATTTTAATCGGGAGGCGGGTTGGGAGCGGGGGGGCTTGGAAGTGGCCAGGAAACCCGGGTGAATTTAACGACAGGGCCTGATTTGCATGGGAAAGCTCTGATTCCCCACCCGCAGCCAGCCAGATTGAGAGGCTGGCTGACTGTGGGCGGGTAGGCTGTGACGCTAGGCTGCAGAGAGGAGGGAGGGATTGCATGGAGGCCGGAGGAGCAGGGTCAGAATCGTTCGGAGTGGGGTGGCGGGAACAATCGGAGAGGGTGGTGGGGGGAGTTGGGAACAATTGGTGTGCCGGAGGAGCGGGGGAGGGAACAGGGGCTGTGGGTGGGTGATCATCAGAGGGCCGGAGGATCGCGTGGGGGCCAGTGGTGGTGATCGGAGGGCCGGAGGTTGATGAACGGGGGGGGCCGGGAGTGATCATCGGAGGATCACATGGGGGCCGGTGGTGATTGTCGGGAGGGCCAGAGGATCGTGTGGTGCTCATCGGAGGGCCAGAGGATCATGTGGTGGCCAGCGGGTGATGAACGGGGGGGCCCGAGGGTGATCATCAGAGGATCGCATGGGGGCCGAGGGTGATCATCGGAGGATATCGTGGGGGCCGGTGGTGATCATCGGAGGATCGCGTGGGGACTGGTGGTGATCATCGGGAGGGCCAGAGGATCGTGTGGTGGCCGGTGGGTGATGAATGGGGAGGGCCGGGGGTGATCATCGGAGGATCGCATGGGGGCCGAGGGTGATCATCGGAGAATCGCATGGGGGCCGAGGGTGATCATTGGAGGATCGCGTGGGGGCCGAGGGTGATCATCGGAGGATCACGTGGGGGGCCGGGGATGATCATCGGAGGATCGCGTGGGGACCAGTGGTGATCATCGGGAAGGCCAGAGGATCGTGTGGTGGCCGGCGGGTGATGAATGGGGGGTGCTGGGGGTGATCATCGGAGGATCGCATGGGGGCCGAGGGTGATGATCAGGGAACTGGATGAGCAGTGGGAGGGCCGGGGGGGGTGGGGTGATAATCGGGGGGGGCCAGGAGCAGCACAGGATCGGGGGTGTTGGAGCAGCATGATCAGGGTGCCAGAGGAGCATGGTTGAGGGGGGGACGGTGCGGTTGGAATTGGAGGCCTGGGGAGGAGAATCGGAGGCCTCGTGGGGGGCGGGGGATGGTCTCCAACCGTGGGGGTTGGGTTAGGCAGGGACTGTGGAACCAGTAGTTCTCGCCTTTAGCTGGGTTAAAATTACCCCCATAGAAACTTTTAACACTGAAGGAGACCATTTGGCCTGCTGTGCCTGTGCTGTCTCTTTGAAACAGCTGTCCAATTTAGTCCCGAACCCCCGCTTTTCCCCCATAATCTTGCAAATTAGTCATAGGAACAGGAGTAGGTCATTTAGCCCCTCGAGTCTGTTCCGCCATTCAATGAGATCATGGCTGATCTGTGATCTAACTCCATATACCCGCCTTTGGCCCATATCCCTTAATACCTTCGGTTAACAAAAAGCTATTAATCTTCGATTTAAAATTAACAATTGATCGAGCATCAATTGCCATTTGCGGAAAAGAGTTCCAAGCTTCTACCACCCTTTGTGTGTAGAAGTGTTTCCTAATTTCACTCCTGAAAGGTCTGGCTCTAATTTTTAGACTATGCCCCCTCGTCCTAGAATCCCCAACCAGCGAAAATAGTTTCTCTCTATCTACCTTTTCCGTTCCCTTTACTATTCTGAAAACTTCGATTAGGTCACCCCTTAACCTTCTAAACGCTAGGGAATACAACCCTAATTTGTGTAATCTATCCTCGTAACTTAACCCTTGAAGTCCGGGTATCATTCTGGTAAACCTACGCTGCACTCCCTCCAAGACCAATATATCCTTCCTAATAATAATAATAATAATCAACTTTATTGTCATTGTTAGTGCACAAGTGCAGTACAACGAAATGTAGGCTTGCGGCTCCCGAGAGTGTACATTTTGATTAAGACATTTAACATTCAACATTCATTTGGCTTGTAATACATAAACATAAACATAATAAAGTGCATTGGCAGATGTGCAGGCTTTAGAGTTTATTTGTGGAGTTCAGTAGGATGACAGCCCTGGGAAAGAAGCTGTTCCTAAATCTGGTCGTTCGGGTGCGAATGCGTCTCCCAGATGGCAGGGGGGTGAACAAACTGTGGCTGGGGTGGGTAGGGTCTTTGATGATGGTCAGTGACCTCCGTAAACAGCGTTTCTGGTAGATGTTCTCTATGGTCGGTAGCCGGGTGCCGGTAATGCTTTGGGCAGTTTTGACTACCCGCTGCAGGGCTTTCCGGTCATAGGAGCTACAGCTGCCATACCATACTGTGATACAGTTCGTCAGGATGCTCTCTATTGTGCAGCGGTAAAAGTTCGAGAGGATCAGGGGTGACAGGTTACATCCCTTCAGCCTCCTTAGGTGCCCAGAACGGCTCACAGTACTCCAGCTGTGGTCTAACCAGGGCTTTGTACAGCTGCAGCATAACTTCTACCCCATTGTTCTCTCGTCCTCTAGATATAAAGGCCAGCATTCCATTAGCCTTTTTGATTATTTTCTGTACCTGTTCTTGACATTTTAATGATCCATGTACCTGGACCCCAAGTCTCTTTGGACATCCACTGTTTTTAGTTTTTTTTTACCATTTAGAAAGTACCCTGATCTATCCTTTTTAGGTCCAAAGTAGATGACCTCACATTTGCTTACATTGAAATCCATTTGCCACAGTTTTGCCCATTCACTTAATCTATTAATATCCCCTTGTAATTTTATGCTTTCATCTACACTGCCTACAATGCCGCCTATCTTTGTAACATCGTCAAATTTGGATATATGACTTTCTATGCCATCATCTAAGTCGTTAATAAAAATTGTGAATAGGTGAGGCCCCAACACAGATCCCTGCAGGACATCACTAGTCACATCCTGCCAATTAGAGTACCTGCCTATTATCCCTACTCTCTGTCTCCTGCCACTCAGCCAATTTCCTAACCAGGTCAATAATTTGCCCTCTTCAAAGTCCAATTGCTTTTTGAAAGTTCCTATCGAATCTGCTTCCACCACCCTTTCAGATATTGCATTCCAGATCTTAACAACCCTCTGTGTGGGGAAAAAAAATTCTCCTTATTTCCCCTCTAGTTCTTTTGCAAATTATTTTAAATCTATAACCTCTGGTTACTGACCCACCTGCAAGAGGAAACTGTTTCTCCGTATTTGCTACATCAAAACCCCTCATAATTTTGAATAACCTATATTGGGACTCCCCTTAACCGTCTCTGTTCTAAGGAGAACAATCCCAGCTTCTCCAATCTCTCAACATAACTGAAGTCCCTCATCCCTGGTATCATCCTGGTAAACCTCCTCTGTACCCTCTCCTAGCCTGTGACATTCTCCCTAAAGTGTAGTGCCCAGAATTGTATACATTACTTCAGTTGATATTGTCAACAGCTTCCCCTCCCCTTCAAATTTTCCATCATCATCCCTCTCCTCAAAATCCCACCTTGGACCCCTCTGTCCTTCCAAACTACTGCCCCATCTCCCTTTCTTCTCAAGTTCTTGAATGTGTTGTTGCCTCCCAAATCCGTGCCCATCCTTCCTGCAACTCCATGTTTAAATCCCTCGAATTAGATTTCCGCCCCTGCCACAGTACTTAAATGGCCCTTATCAAAGTCACAAATGACACCCTATATGACTGTGACTGTGGTAAACTATCCCATCTCATAATTTTTGAATGTAGCCTTTGACATGGTTGACCACACCATCCTCCACCAACACCTCTTCTCTGATGTCCAGTTGGGTGGGACTGCCCTTGCCTGGTTCCATTCTTATTTATCCAGTCATAGTCAGGGAATCACCTGCATTGGCTTCTCTTCCCGCTCCCGCACTGTTACCTCTGGAGTCCCCCACATTTCTATACTTGGCCCCCTGTTACATGCTGCCCCTTAGCGACATCATTCGAAAACACACTGTCACATTCCACATGTACGCTGAGGATACCCAGCTCTATCTCACCACCTTCTCTCTCAACCCCTCCACTGTCTCTGATTTGTCACAGTGCTTGTCCAATATCCAGTGCTGGATACATAGATACATAGATACATAGAAGATAGGAGCAGGAGTAGGCCATTCGGCCCTTCGTGCCTGCTCCGCCATTCGATGAGATCATGGCTGATCCTTTAATTCAGTATCCCGTCCCCGCCTTCTCTCCGTAACCCTTAACCCCTTTTGCCCGTAGAAATATATCTAATTCCCTCTTAAATATATTTAATGAGCTGGCGTACACTGCCCTCTGTGGCAATGAGTTCCACAGGTTCACCACTCTCTGAGTGAAGAAATTCCCCCTCATCTCTGTCCTAAATGGTTTAGCCCTTATCCTTAAATTATGTCCTCTAGTTCTGTTCTCACCCGCCAAGGGAAACATTCCTTCTGCATCCAGTCTGTCTAGACCTGTCAGAATTTTATACACTTCTATGAGGTCCCCTCTCAATCTTCTAAACTCCAGTGTGTACATCCCTAAACTACATAGTCTCTCCTCATAGGTCATTCCCGCCATTCCTGGTATCAGCCTGGTGAATCGCCGCTGCACCCCCTCCATGGCAAGAACATCCTTCCTCAGATGAGGCGACCAAAACTGTACACAGTACTCGAGGTGTGGTCTCACCAGTGCCCTGTACAGCTGCAGCAAGGTATCCCTGTTCCTGTATTCTAACCCTTTTGCTATGAAGGCCAGCATTCCGTTTGCCTTCTTGACCGCCTGTTGCACCTGCATGCTCGCCTTCAGTGACTGGTGTACAAGAACACCCAGGTCTCTCTGTACTTCCCCCTCTCCCAATCTATTGCCATTTAAATAATAATTTGCCCTCCCGTTCCTGCACCCAAGGTGGATAACTTCGCACTTGTCCACATTATAGTGCATCTGCCATTTATCCGCCCAATCGCCCAGTCTGTCCAAATCGCTCTGGAGCTTCCTGGTCTCTTCCTCTGAGCCCACCCCCCCTCCTAGTTTAGTGTCGTCTGCAAATTTGGAAATGCTGCATCCGACTCCCTGATCCAGGTCATTAATGTAAATTGTGAACAGCTGGGGGCCCAGGACAGATCCCTGTGGTACCCCACTTGTTACTGCCTGCCATTCAGAAAATGAGCCGTTTATTCCAACTCTCTGTTTTCTATCTGACAGCCAGTTCCCTATCCACGCCAAAACTTTCCCCTTTATCCCATGAGCCTCAATTTTCCATGCTAATCTTTTATGTGGGACCTTATCGAAGGCCTTTTGGAAGTCCAGGTACACCACATCTACTGGCTCTCCCCCATCTATTCTACCAGTTACTCCCTCAAAAAATTCCAATAGATTAGTCAAGCACGATTTACCCTTTGTAAATCCATGTTGACTCTGTCCTATCCTGTCCCCATTTGCTAAGTGCTCCGCTATTTCATCCTTAATGATGGACTCCAGCATTTTGCCCACAACTGATGTAAGGCTTACAGGTCTGTAATTACCTGCTTTTTCCCTACCCCCCTTTTTGAATAGTGGGGTAACGTTAGCTACCCTCCAATCCATCGGCACTGTTCCCGAGTCTAATGAATTCTGAAAAATCATCCTTAGTGCATCCGCTATCTCTAGGGCCACCTCCTTCAGTACCCTAGGATGCATGTTATCAGGCCCTGGGGATTTGTCCACCTTCAATCCCTTTAGCTTCCTTAACACCATATCCTTAGAGATATTGATTTGCGTCAGTTCCTCCTTTGCCAATGTCCCTATTTTTCCCGATATCCCAGGGAGGTTTTTTGTGTCTTCCTTCGTAAAGACTGACCCAAAGTATGCATTTAGTTGATCTGCCATTTCCTTATTTCCCATTATATATTCCCCCGTATCTGACTGCAATGGACCAACTTTGGTTTTCACCAGTCTTTTCCTTTTGATATACTTATAAAAGCTTTTGGAGTTAGTTTTTATATTTTCCGCCAGCTTGTTTTCGTAAGCTATTTTGCCCCTCTTGATCATGCCCTTTGCCCTCCTTTGCTCTATCTTAAACTGTTCCCAATCTTCCGCTCTGGCGCTTTTTTTGGCTATTTTATACGCCCTATCTTTGGATTTTATGCTGTCTCTAATTTCCCCTGTTATCCACGGTTGAGTCACCTTTTTAGATTTCCTTTTATGCCAGATTGGTATAAACAATTTTTGCAATTTTGTCATTCTATCTTTAAATGTTTGCCATTGTTTATCTACCTCCAGTCCTCCCAGGAACGTTGTCCAATCAGACCTACTCAGTTCCCGTCTCATGGCATCATAATTCCCCTTGTTTAAATTCAGGACCTTAGTCTCTGAGTCAATTTCTTCGCTCTCCATTTCGAGTGAGAAATCGATCATGTTATCAGAAGTTTCCTCCAACTAAATATTGGGAAGACTGAAGCTATTGACTTCGGTCCCTGCCTCAAACTCTGTTCCCTAGCCGCCAACTCCATCCCTCTCCCTGGCAACTGTCTGAGGCTGAACCAGACCGTTTGCAACTTTAGTGTCGTATTTGACCCTGAGATGAGCTTCCGACCACATATCCGCTCCATCACCAAGACCGCCTACTTCCACCTCTGTAACATGGCCCGACTCTGCCTCTGCCTCTGCCTCAGCTCATGTGCTGCTGAAACCCTCATCCATGCCTTTGTTACCTCTTGACTTGACTATTCCAATGCTCTACTGGCTGGCCTTCCATCTTCTACCATACATAAACTTGAGCTCATCCAAAACTCGTATCCTAACTCGCAGCAAGTCATGCTCACCCATCACCCTTGTGCTCGCTGACCTACATTCGCTCCTGGTCTGGTAACACCTCAATTTAAAATTCTCATCCTTGTTTTCAAATCTCTCCATGGCCTCTCTATCTCTGTAACCTCCAGCCATACAACCCTCCGAGATCTCTGTGCTCCTCCAATTCTGGCCTCTTGCGCATCCCTAATTTTTATCGCTCAACCTTTGGCAGTTGTGCCTTTAGCTGCCCAAGCCCTAAGCTCTGGAATTTTCTCCCTAAACATCTCTGCCTCTCTTCCTCTCTCTCCTTCTTTAAGATGCTCCCTAAAACCTACCTCTTTTCATCTGTCCTAATGGCCCAGAAATTCGGGTCGGGGGCTTCCCGCGGGTGCAAGCCCCCGACCTGCACTTACCTACCGCGCCGGCCGCTGAGCTGTGGGCCCGCGTGGGATTCCGATCCTGGGCCTCCTCCAACTGCCGGCGCGCAGTGCTTGCGTATCCCAGGGGTGCAGTTAGTTCATTGCGTCCCCTGGGATCACGTGGGCCATGGAGAGCCAATGGTAGCAGGGAATGCTTCATTCATAAGTTTGACCTATAAATACTATAAGCCCCAAAACATCACTAAATCTTCAAATAAATTTTTTAAAAATCACATTTTTAAAATAAACTATAAATTACACGGAATAACTATTTTAAACAATAATTTAAATTTTTGAAAAAATTTATTACATTTTCTAACAGGGCTAAAAATAAACTTGCCTTTCTTTAAAGTATTTAAAAATAATAAACCTGTGGAAAAAATGTTTTAATTTTAATTAATTCACCACTTACCTTGTAAAAAGCAGGCCTTGCGACTGCTTTTTACATGTCTAACTTCTGGAGACTTACCCTCCCGGGAAAACCTGCATAAAAAACGTAAGTTCGATGCGCACGCGCAGCCTCTCCAGCGCACGCGTTCAACTCCTGAACCCCTTCTTTCAGGGGAACGGAAGTGCCGGTTTCCCGCGCATGCGCAGTGCATGCACGAAACCGGCACTTCCATTGGGCTTACGGGTGAGTACCCCGTGCGTACTCGCCCGTGGAGACCCGAATTTCTGGGCCATTATCTCTTTATGTGTCAAATTTTGTTTGATAACACTCCTGTGAAACACCTTGGGACGTTTTTCTGCGTTAAAGGCGCAAGTTGCTGTTGTTGTTGTTGAGGCCTAACCAGTGATTTGTAAAGGTTTAGCATGACTTCCCTGTTTTTGCATTCAATACCTCTATTTATGAAGCCGCCTTATCAACTTGCCCTGCCACCTTCAAGATTTGTGAATATGCACCTTTTGGTACCTCTGCTCTTGCACTTGTCCCACCTCAAAATAGTACAATTTAAATTATACTGCCTCTCCATGTTGTTGTTCCCAAAGTGTATCACTTCACACTTCATGCCCTTTAAACTGTACATCATCAAAATATAATAGTGATTGAGAAGTGTGAAAAATTACATGACGGATTTCAGACTTGCTGTACGTCCTAACTCCTGTAACAGTTTAGCCACTCTTATACTGCCGTTAGTTTAGGTCCGATTCTACGATGACTGCATTTGTGAGCTGGCAACGACCATTTTACTAAATCCAGCTCCTTTATTCCAGGGGTAGAATTGAAGACACAGTATAAAAGCAGTTTAAAATAAGTCTTGGGAACGATAATTTTAGACATGGAGAACATTTTACAATTCAGGAATGCTACTCTGAAGTTGGGACAGTGGAACAGGATTAAAATTCACACACAAATTTGGGATATTTTAATTAAATTGGGATAGTTGAATGGCACTTTTCTTAGAGAAAACAAAAATTAAATTCTTGTACTGAAATAAATGTTAGACTGCATAACATACAACAAATGTCTCGCAGTGAGTTTACAGCAATAATTCAATCCCCCTGTTCTGTTAACGTTCATCAATCATTTGAGCTTCACTTTCCTGGTTTATGGTTCATCAAATGAATTACTGCCTTATATCTCACTGCCAACCATTTATTATAATGTGTGTGGCTATATGAATGAAAAATGCCCAATTGAGACATTCAGACAAGCTCGTCCCTTTCTAAAAACAAAAAAAATGATATCACTCTATTCATACGGTGTTGATATACAGTATGTGTTTCATCTTTCATAGTCTAATGGCAAGATGGTATGCAGACTCATTGTAATGATGTATCTGTCTCGTCCATGAAGCTTAGTGAGGAAGGAGATACATGGGCTAATAATGGAAATATCCTTATATCCGAGAATACGTTGTTCAGCTCATGAAATAATACTGATGCATTTTTAAACGCACTAAATATTTACAGGAAGTTGAAATGTGCTAAAAAAGAAATTTAAAACAGCCTCATCTTAAGTCAGTTCTCTGACGACAATAATCATTCTCATGGCTCTTCTATATCCAGCTTCCAGAGCTTAAATGTTTCCCTTGCGTCTTGGTGACTAGCACTGGATGCAATACTCACGATCTAATCTGACCAGAGCATTGCACAGTTTAAACATGACTATATCAAACTTCAGGTTTTTTTGCTGTAGAATATAGCATTCTGTTTTCTTTGTTGATTACCATTCTGCAGGAATTGGATATGCCAAATGTCAAGCTATTTCAACACCATTAATGGACTACTTACAATTACATTTTTTGGGCTTGACTAAATATTTCCCTCATGCTCAGTGTGAAAGACCACTTCTGTTAGTGAGACCTCACTCTCTTTAAACTGGAATGTAACTTTGTGTACACAATAATGTAACAATGCCTTGAGATTAAACAGGAACCTTTGTTGCTGTTTGTTAATGTATATTAACACACTGAAATTGGTACAGGCCCACTCATATTCTTTGAACAGCAGAAAAATAAACACTCCAAAAATCCATACGACTTGGGTTATACACTATAATTAAGGATTATTAAAAATAGGTAGTAATGGAACATAGCATATTAAACTTGATAATAGAACTTCTACAAGATGTGAGAATCAAATAATTTCCTTTGTATTTTTAAATATTGACCAGCATCTATGATATGAGGATTCAATTCACTAACATGGAGTCCCCGACTCCTTAGTCTCTATCCCAATGGGCTCAGAAAAACTGATGAACTGGGAGAAAGCTGTCACGTTTATCCTCAGAATCAATGGCTCCTGGCTATATATCTGCCCTTCACATTGCAAAGGATCAGGATTCTCTCCCCTCACAAAGCAATCTCAAGTCGTTCATCTTGTCCCAGTTCAAAGCCAGGCTGTGAAAGGCTTGCTAGCAGGTACCTTGTTAAGACAATCATGATTTAGCTATGCCTCCTGCAGCCAGGTAATAAACAACAGGTCAACAAGGGCAGACATCGATGACGAAGTCCAACACCGCCTTCAGTGTGCCAGTGCAGCCTTCGGTCGCCTGAGGAAGAGAGTGTTTGAAGACCAGGACCTCAAACCCGGCATCAAGCTCATGGTCTACAGAGCAGTAGTAATACCCACCCTCCTGTATGCCTCAGAGACATGGACCATGTACAGCAGGCACCTCAAAGCACTGGAGAGGTACCACCAACGCTGCCTCCACAAGATCCTGCAAATCCATTGGCAGGATAGGCGCACCAACGTCAGTGTTCTCACTCAGGCCAACATCCCCAGCATCGAAGCTTTGACCACGCTCGATCAGCTCCGATGGACGGGTCACATCATCCGCATGCCCGATACGAGACTCCCAAAACAAGCGCTCTACTCGGAGCTCCGACACAGCAAGAGAGCCCCAGGTGAGCAGAGGAAATGCTCCAAGGACACCCTCAAAGCCTCCTTGAAAAAGTGCAACATCCCCACCGACACCTAGGAATCCCAGGCCCAAAACCGTACAAAATGGAGGAGAAGCATCCGGAAAGGCGCCGAATACCTCGAGTCTCTTCGCCGGGAGCAAGCGAAAGCCAAGCACAAACAGCGGAAGGAGTGCACGTCAACCCAAGCACCCCACCCACCCGCCCCTTCAGCCACCATCTGCCCCACCTGTGACAGAGACTGTAGGTCCTGCATTGGACTCATCAATCACCTGAGAACTCATTTTTAATGTGGAAGCAAGTCATCTTCGGTTCTGAGGGACTGCCTAAGAAGAAGAAGAAACAACATTAAGTCGTCTTTTCACCTATGATCTTGACCAGTAATCCTCATTCAATTGTCTATCTAAAAGCAGTGATCATATACCTTTGAAGCAACATTTTCCATACCCTTTTCCAACATAAAAGTAGAGATACCAACAGTTGGGAGATTCTTTTTCAATTAGCAATAATCAAATTTAAAGTGACCATAAATGTACATATTTCAAATCATAAAGTATCTATTTTAATATGACTGATCTTTCCCCTCCACACAATATCCACTTGTGTTGTACTTGTAACATTTTTGAATATTTGACTACTTTACATAGATTGAGTTTATTTATATTATGATGCTGTTAAATTAAATTTGGCTCATGTGGGATTAAGCACACAAAACTTCTGGGATTGGAGATCAGGTCATAAAGTCATAATGGCTCAGAAGGAGGCCATTCGGCCCATCGAATCCGTGCCAGCTCTCTGGAGAGCAGTCCAGTCAGTTCCATTCCCCGGTCAATCCCCGTCGCCCTGCAAGTTTATTTCCCTCAAGTGCCTATCCAGTCTCCCCTTGAAAACATTTGAGTGTCTCTGCTTCCACCACTTCCTTCGGCAGCGAAATCCAGGTCATCACCACTCGCTGCGTAAAAAAGTTTTTCCTCACTTCCCCCCTGTATCTCTTGCCCAAAACCTTAAATCTGTGTCCCCAAGTCCTTGTACCATCAACTAGTGGGAACAGCCTTTCCCCGTCTAGCCTATCCAAACCTGTCATAATCTTGTACACCTCTATCAAATCACCCCTCAACCTCCTTTGCTCTAATTAAAACAAATCCAGCTTCTCCAACCTGTCCTTGTAGCTAAGATCCCCCATCCCCAGAACCATTCTGGTAAATCTCCTCTGCACCCTCTCAAGGGCCTTCACATTCTTCCTAAAGTATGGTGACCAGAACTGGACGCAATACTCCAGTTGTGGCCTAACCAACGCTTTATAAAGGTTCAGCATAACTTCTCTACTTTTGTACTCAATACCTCTATTTATGAAGCCCAAGATGCCATATGCTTTACGAACCACTCTCTCAATATGTCCTGCCACCTTCAGGGACCTATGCACATTAACTCCCAGGTCCCTTTGTCCCTGCACACTCTTTAGAACTGTGCCATTAAGTGTATATTGCCTCTCCCTGTTCCTTCTGCCAAAATGCATCACCTCACACTTCTCTATATTAAATTCCATCTGCCACTTGTCTGCCCATTCTGCTAGCCTTTCTATGTCCTGTTGCAGTCGATTGATATCCTCACTGTTTGCCACGCCCCCAGGTTTGGTGTCATCGGCAAATTTAGAAATTCTACTCTGTATTCCAGTATCCAGGTCATTTATATATTTCAAAAAAAACAGTGGCCCCAGCACTGACCCTTGGGGAACACCACTGTCTACCATCCTCCAGTCTGAAAAACAGCCATATACCACAACTCTTTTTTCTGTCCTTAAGCCAATTCCTTATACAAGCTGCCACTGACCCACTTATTCCATGAGCCTCAATTTTGTTAACCAGCCTTCTATGTGGTACTTTGTCAAACGCCTTCCGAAAATCCATGTACACAACATCCATTGCATTCCCTTCATTAATCATCTCTGTTACTTCATCAAAAAATTCAATTAGATTAATCAAACACAATCTGCCTTTTACAAACCCATGTTGGCTGCCCTTAATTAGCTTAAACCTCTCCAAGTGCCCGTTAATTTTTTTCTTGATTATTGTTTCTAAAACTTTACCCACCACTGATGTTAAACTGACCGGCCTGTAGTTACTAGGATTATCTTTACACCCTTTCTTGAACAATAGTGTCACATTTGCCACTTTCCAATCATCAGGCACCTCCCTCGCATCTAGGGAAGATTGGAAAATTATGGCATGCTCTTCCGCTATCTCCTCCCCCAATTCCCTTAGCAACCTGGGATGAAAGCCATCTGGACCAGGCGACTTGTCACTCTAAGCATACCCAGCCTTTCTAGTACATCCTGTCTATCAATTTTCACCCCTTCCATTACTTCTACCGATATTTTGTCAGCGTCCACCTCCTTAGTAAACACCGATACACGATACAAAGTACTAATCGGCACCACCCTGCCTCTTACTACCCGCTAACTGTTTACATGCTGGTAGAATATTTTTGGGTTCCCTTTTATGTTAGTCGCCATTCTACTCTCACATTCTCTCTTTGCCAATCTCATTTTTATCTTCACATCCCCTCTCAACTTACTGTATTTGGTCTGGTTCTCCTTTGAAGAATACACCAGACATACATCATACACCCTCTTTCTTTGTTTCATCATCTTCTCTATCTCCCTTGTCATCCAAGGAGCCCTTGCTTTGGTTCCCTTACCCTTCCCTCTTGTTGGAATGTACCTAGCCTATATTTGGAACATCTCCTCCTTAAAGATCACCCATTGTTCCGTTACAGTTTTTCCTGTCAGTCTTTGGTTCCATTTTACCCTGGCTAGGTTCTTTCGCATCCCATTGAACTTGGCCCTTTTCCAGTTTAGAAGTTCCACTCTAGATTGTTCCTTGCTCCTCTCCATTACTAATCTAAATATTATGATACGATGATCACTCGTACCCAAGTGTTCTCCCACAAACACTTGGTCGACCTGGCCCACCTTATTCCCCAGCACCAGATCTAGCAATGCCTCCTTCCTAGTTGGGCCAAGAACGTATTAGTCAAGGAAATTCTCCTGAACACATTTCAGAAATTCCTCCAGAAACGTCTGCCAGAATGATCTTCACTAATACATTCTAGCAAAATTAACACTTAATATGCTAGAATGATCCATTCATTTGAGCTCAGAGGGAGGCGGGAGTTGTAGCTGCCAGAGGAGCCACACCTAGGAGGGCAGTAGTAAATTTGATTGGCAGCTCAACTGGCCAATCCCTTGCACAGCTGGGGTACGGACAGTGGTGAAGTTTTTGGCTTCACATGCAGCTAGATCACAAGTGAGCCTATAGAAATTTGGAATGGAAAACTGAGATTTTGCTAATCTATAAAGTGCTAATGGGCAGAATGTCATGTTTTAATATTTTCTATGTTATGAGGAACATTATGAAATAGTTTAAAATTTATTTCAAGCATATTTTGTTCAGTTTACAGTTAACCTCATCTCACGAGAATGTTTATCAATCCGCCTTCCAGATGATGGGAAAAATTCAGATGGGAGTATGTGCAAGATTACAGTATTCAAAACGTACACTGAGGGGTTTTACTATTGCAATCCTCAGGTCCTGCTATTGTATGACTGGTTATTGGCCAATAAAAGTAAACTCCTGATCATAGGTGACACAGGTCTACTTACTTGAGTCCCAGGGCCACTGAGCCTGAGGTAATATGTTGTGCAGGCCTGAAATTTGTCTCTACTAGATTTTGTCTTCCACTGTTCTGTCCACTTACATATTTTGCCTGGCATATTTTGTAGTTTCCTTTTCCCCCAGATCTAAATTGTAGAATATTCCAATATACAATATAAAAGGATGTATTATTAGTTTTGAAGGTCATGATATTTCACTACAGTATTTAAGTTTAACCTTCCCAAGAAAGTGAAAGTAGTAAATGGCTGATTGGGGCACAGAAAATAATTTACGGGATTGTGTTTGAAAATCACAACTCTGAAAGCCAAAGGGCGAGCTGGTATTGTGCTTCACAATGTCATGAGTTGAATTGTCAAACATCCCATATTCCTTGAACCATGTATGAATACAATAATAAAAGTAAACTGAATTTCAAAGTTCAAAATGCAGATGACAGTTATAACCTCATAGGACTGGATCTCATTTAATATCATCTCAACTTTACCTCTGGGATGCCAAATACCCAAGATGTTTGGTGTATTGCATTCTTGATATTTATTGCATTGATTTTTTTAATAGCTTTTTTTATGTAGCCCAGTTGAAATAAAAACATTGAATCCTGTACAGGCCCAGTATTAAAACATAAATATATTGCAAGATTTGAAGTTCCGTAATTAAATATTTACAGATTTCAACTTTTAATGTATAAATGTTTCTTTCATCGGATATGTAAATTTCAGACTATTCTTAAAGTGAACAATATATGACTTTACACAACAAAATGTTGGTCATGTAATTGTTGTGGTATTCGAGAGGGTGAGTAATCATGTTTACAGGTGTGGGTTTTGTTGGCACTTGGGGATTCAATTTTTCACTTGTGGGCTTATAAATACAATGGAAAGAATTGATTTAGTTTTAGTTATTAAATGTTAGCGTCTGATTTGGCAAGTCATGAAGGAAACCAATTGATTCTTGTCTACTGATACACTAGTGTATGCCAAATGGTGGATTGGTGCACTCTTGGATGACATTATAAATTATTCTAATTATCTACTGACATCAAGGACAATGGATGACATGGGATTTGGGTTGAATTAATTGATCTGTTTTCAATCCCATTTTGTTACCAGAATAAAGTTTGGATCATGCACAAAGAATTGACAGCTGAATATGCAGCAGTGAGCTTAAAAATATCGACTTCATAAAAAGGCCACTTTGATCAATTCAATTATGAATATAGTGTTTTGTATAATTTATAGCACTAGTGCTAGATAATTAAAATTATTTTCCACTTTGCCTCTGGCATCAATGCTGAGCAATCAACAGTTTGGAATCATTTAACTACTGGCAGTGTACACTCAGCTCAGACTAGCATGTGACAATACACACTCGATCTCAAACACCTACTCTTCTGGTTTTTAATTCCCTCAAATTCATTTTTTTCTTTCAAATATTTTCCTCTTTAATTTTCCCCCTTATCATTACTGCCTTCATCAGAGGCATTCACAAAGGACTATGGTCCCATGGGCATCATCTCTCCCTTCCAAGTGGTATTATTCATATTTGAGGCTGGAAAGTGAGAGTCATCATAATCAATCTTTATCCATTTCTCCATGCATTCCCCCAGCAAGGGATCACTGGAGGGAGATTAGGAATCAGATTCCTAGAAGAGACGCATCAGTTTCCCCCACTCCTTACCCCTCCCCCCCCCCCCCCCCCCCCCCAAAACCCTGGCCAAGATAGGGTAACTCAATCCAGATCAAGCCTTGAGTGCCGGGCTGATCGTGCAGGATCGCGGCTGCCTTGGTGGTCCAAGTAGGTACTTTTTAGATTTTAGACTTTAAGGGAGGAAAGGAGTCTTTGAACGTGGCAGCGCTGCATTGCCCAGTGTGCAGCGCTGCATTGCCCAGTGTGCAGCGTTGCTGACGTCTCCGTCCCGCTCTCCGACTTTAGCGCCCTAAGAAGGAAGTGGAGTTAGTTCCACTTCCCTCTTGGGGAGCTAAAACTCAATTTCGCAGTCGCCGGGCACGAAAGTTAGCGCCCAGGCGATGTTGGCGCCCCAAAATGGTCAATACCGATTTTTTTCCCCCATAACTTTGCTGAAACATATGGCTCAATGGCGTATCACATGCTATGTTTACTCCATAAGGTAATCACATAAGCCATTCTTCATTCATTGCTAACATCCTGAGGCATTCTATGCTATGAGCTTATGTCCTCCATACTTGGGTTGTCAATCTGTGAATTTGAACGAGACTGCTATTTATAAAAGCACGGTCAGGCTGTCAACTGCATTTAACAATATTTTCCTGAGATGGACTATCGGTTTTTCTTTCCTTGGAAGCCATTTTGGTGCTTACTTTGAGCTATTTGGTGAGCAGTCGGACTAATTTCCTTGGCAGTCTGTTGGGGAGGTGTGGGAAGGGAATAAACTCTGTCTATTAGAGTATCTATTGCAGAATTCCATTTTACAGAAAAAATTACCTCTATATAGATACAGGAAGGAAAATAAGGAACATAATAGCCAGGAAAATGTGAACAAGCTGCTCCATTAATAGCACATTAACAGTTGTAGTTTGCAAACAAAATGCTCGTTTACATGTTTTTGGATGCCTTTGCTATATAGCTAAATGCCACAGGGTCAAGTTCCACTTGTTTACACTAGTAATATTAGTGCAATTTGGGTAGAATCTGCCGAACCAGTGCAAACGATCACGGGGATTGTAAACGTGCGTTACATAATAACATAAGAAATAGGAACAGGAGGCCATTTGGCCCTTCGAGCCTGAACCGCCATTCAGTAAGATCATGGCTGATCTTCTACCTCATTGCCACTTTCCTGCACTATCCCCATATCCCTTGATTCCCTTAATATTCAAAAATCTATCGATCTCTGTCTAGAATATACACAACAACTGAGCCACCACAGCTCTCGGGGGTAGAGAATTCCAAAGATTCACCACCCTCTGAGTGAAGAAATTTCTCCTCATTTCAGTCCTAAATGGCCGACCCCTTATTCTGAGACTGTGACCCCTGGTTTCAGATCCCCCAGCCAGGGAAAACATCCTCCCTGCATCTACCCTGTCAAGCCCTGTAAGAATTTTGTATGTTTCAATGAGATCACCTCTCATTCTTCTAAACTATGGAGAATATAGGCCTAGTCTACTCAATCTCTCCTCATAGGTCAATCCCCCCATCCTAGGAACCAGTCTGGTGAACCTTCGTTGCACTCCCTCTATGGCAAGTATATCCTTCCTTAGGTAAGGTGACCAACACTGTACACAATACTCCAGGCGTGGTAATGCATCCACTATCTCTATAGCCACCTCTTTGAACACCCTAGGATACAGGCCATCAGGTCCAGGGGATTTATCGGCTTTCAGTTACATTAATTTCTCCAGTACTATTTTTTTTACTAATACTAATTTCTTTCAGTTCCTCATTCTTGCTAGACCCTTAGTACTCCACTATTTCCAGGAAGTTTTTTGCATCTTCTTCCGTGAAGACTGACACAAATTATTTGTTTAATTTCTCTGCCATTTCCTTAATCTCCATTATAATTTCTCCTGTCTCAGCCTGTAAGGGACCCACATTTACTTTTGTAAATCTTTTCCTTTTTACATACCTACAAATGCTTTTACACTCTATTTCTTTGGGCTGGATTTTACCTTTCAATGCGGCTTGGGGGCGGGAAAGCTGCCTTCCAGATTCCGATACTGCCCCCAACGACGTCCGACGAACAGACGCTATTTTGCGTCAATTGGCCTTAAGCCCGCCCTGCGAGCTTGCCGGCAAATTAAGAGAAAGTCATTGTCAGATGACGTCCGTTGATGACGTGTCAGCTGCTGGTTTTCTTAAAGGGGCCACAGACAATTTTATTTGACAGGTGATTTTTTAGTGTTTGACAGCATTGAGGTGCTGCAAACACTGACAATCACTGTACACAGGTGAGCCCTTGCACCCAGGCTCTCCAGTGATTTTCTCCTTAGGCTAGAAACATAGAAGATAGGAGCAGCAGTAGGCCATTCGGCCCCTCGAGCCTGCTCCACCATTCAATGAGATCATGGCTGATCATCCAAATTCACTACCCTATTACTGCCTTCTCTCTATATCCCTTGATCCCTTTAGCCTTAAGAAATATATCCAACTCCTTCTTGAATATATTTAATTAATTGACCTCTACTGCTTTCTTTGGTAGAGAATTCCACAGGTTCACCACACTCTGGGTGAAGAAATTCCTCCTCATCTCTGTCCTAAATGGCTTATCCCTTATCCTTAGACTGTGCCCCCTGGTTCTGGACTCCCTGACCATCGGGAACATCCTTCCAGCATCTAGTCTGTCTAGTCCTGTAAGAATTTTATAAGTTTCAATGAGATCCCTTCTCATTCTTCTAAACTCCAGCGAGTACAAGCCCAATCGACCCAATCTCTCCTCATACGTCATTCCTGTCATCCCAGGCATCAGCCTGGTGAATTTTCGCTGCACTCCTTCCATGGCAAGAACATCCTTCCTCAGATAAGGCAACAAAAACTGCACACAATACTCAAGATGTGGTCTCACCAAGGCCCTGTACAACTGCAGCAAGACATCCTAGTTCCTTTACTCAAACCCTCTCGCTACGAAGGTCAACATACCATTTGCCGCCTTAACCGCCTGCTGCACCTGCATGCTTACTTTCAGCGACTGGTGCACAAGGACGCCCAGGTCTCATTGCACTTCCCCTTCTCCCAATCTATTGCCATTCAGATAATAATCTGCCTTCCTCTTTTTGACACCAAAGTGGATAACCTCGCATTTATCCACGTTATATTGCATCTGCCATGCTTCTGCCCAATCACCCAACCTGTCCAAATCATACTGGAGTTTCTTGGCATCCTCCTCACAGCACACACGCCCACCCAGCTTTGTGTCGTCTGCAAACTTGGAGATATTACATCCAGTTCCCTCGTCCAGATCATTAATATATATTGTGAATAGCTGGGGTCCAAGGACCGATCCCTGCGGTACCTCACCAGTCACTGCCTGCCACTCGGAAAAAGACCCGTTTATTCCAACTCTTTGGTTTCTGTCTGCCAACCAGTTCTCTATCCAAGTCAATACCCTGCCCCCAATCCCATGTGCCTTAATTTTACATGCTAATCTCTTATGCGGGACCTTATCAAAAGCCTTTTGAAAGTCCAAATACACCACATCCACTGGTTCTCCCTTATCTATTTTACCAGTTACATCCTCAAAAAATTCCAGTAGATTAGTCAAGCATGATTTACCTTTTGTATATCCATGTTGACTTTGTCCGATCCGGTCACTTTTTTCCAAGTGCTCTGCTACTACATCCTTTATAATGGACTCTAGCATTTTCCCCACTACCGATGTCAGGCTTACCGGTCTGTAATTTCCCGTTTTCTCTCTACCACCCTTTTTGAACAGTGGGGTAATATTAGCTACCCGCCAATCCATGGGTACTGTTCCAGAGTCTATCGAATTTTGGAAGATGACCAGCAATGCATCTACTATTTCTAGGGCCACTTCCTTAAGTACCCTAGGATGTAGATTATCAGGCCCTGGGGATTTATCCGCCCTCAATCCCATCAATTTCCCTAACACCATTTCCCTACAAATACTGATTTCTATCCGTTCCTCCCTTTCATTAGACCCTATATTCACCGACATCTTTGGGAGGTTATTTGTGTCCTCCTTTGTGATGACACAACCAAAGTATGTATTTAATTGGTCAGCCATTTCTTTGTTCCCCATTATAAGTTCCCCTGATTCTGACTGTAAGGGACCTACGCTTGACTTCACCAATCTTTTTCTCTTCACATATCTATAAAAGCTTTTACAGTCAGTTTTTATGTTCCCTGTAAGCTTACACTCATACTCTCTTTCCACCCTCTTAATTAAGCCCTTTGTCCACCTTTGTTGAATCCTAAACTGCTCCCAATCCTCAGGTTTACTGCTTTTACTGGCCAATTTATATGTCCTCTCCTTGGATCTTATGCTATCCCTAATATCCCGTTAGCCACGGTTGAGTCACCTTGTTTGTTTTATTTTTATGCCAAACTGGGATGAACAAATTCTGCAGTTCATCCATGCGATCTTTGAATGTTTGCCATTTCCTATCCACCGTCAACCCTTTGAGTGACATTCCCCAATCAATCCTACCCAACTCGCACCTCATACCATCGTAGTCTCCTTTATTTAAATTCAGGACCCTAGTCTCTGAGTCAATTACTTCACTCTCCATCTTAATGAAGAATTCTATCATATTATGATCGCTCTGACCCAAGGGGCCTCGCACAACAAGATTGCTAATTAATCCTTTCTCATTACATAATACCCAGTCTAAGATGGCCTGATCTCTAGTTGGTTCCTCGACATATTGGTCCAGGAAACCATCCCGTATACACTCCAGGAATTCCTCCTCCACAGTATTATTACTAATTTGGTTAGCCCAATCTATATGTAGATTAAAGTCACCCATGATAACTGCTGTGCCCTTATTGCACGCTTCTCTAATTTCCCATTTAATGCCATCCCCGACCTCCGCATTACTGTTTGGAGGCCTATATACCACTCCCACTAACGGTTTCTGCCCTTTGGTATTTCTCCGTTCTACCCATACAGATTCCACATCATCAGAGCTAATATCCTTCCTTTCAATTGTGTTAATCCCCTCTAACCAGCACTGCTACCCCACCTCCTTTTCCTTTCTGCCTATCTTTCCTGAATATTGAATACCCCTGGATGTTGAGTTCCCAACCTTGGCCACCCTGGAGCCATGTTTCCGTAATCCCAATCATATATTCGTTTACCTCTATTTGCGCAGCTAATTCATCCACCTTATTACGAATGCTCCTCGCATTAAGACACAAAGCCTTCAGGCTTGTTTTTTTAACGCTCTTAGATCTTTTAGAATTATTTTTTACTGTGGCCATGTTTGATTTAAACCCTTGATTTCTCTGCCTGCCACTTTTGCTTTTCTCCTTCCTCTCTTTTGCTTTTATCCTTGTTTCCCTTTCCTCTGTCTCCCCGCTCAGGTTCCCAACCCCCTGCCATTTTAGTTTAAACCCTCCCCCAGAGCATTAGCAAACACTCCCTCTGGGACATCGGTCCCTGCCCTGCCCATGTGGAAACCGTCCGTTTTGTACTGGTCCCACCTCCCCCAGAACCAGTTCCAATGTCCCAGGAATTTGAATCCCTCCCCGTTGCACCATTCCTCTAGCCACGTATTCATCTGAAATAGCCTTCTATTTCTACTCTGACTAGCACGTGGCACTGGTAGCAATCCTGAGATTACTACCTTTTGAGGTGCTATTTTTTAATTTACCTCCTAACTCCCTATATTCAGCTTTTAGGACCTCATCCCGGTTTTTACCTATATCGTTGGTACCTATATGCACCACGACAACTGGCTGTTCACCCTCCCCTTCCAAAATGTTCTGCAGCCGCTCTGAGACATCCTTGACCCTTGCACCAGGGATGCAACACACCATCCTGGAGTATTGTTTGTGGCCGCAGAAACGCCTATCTATTCCCCTTACAATAGAATCCCCTATTACTATAGCTCTCCCCTTTTTTCTCCCGTCCTGTGCAGCAGAACCACCCCTGGTGCCAGGAAGTTGGCTGCTGCTGCCTTCTCCTGGTAAACCATCAGTATCCAAAATAGTATATCTGTTTGAGAGGGGGATGGCCACAGGGGACCCCTGCACTACCTGACTGCGCCTACTACTCTGCCTGTTGGTCACCCATTCCCTTTCTGCCTGTGCCACCTTTACCTGCGGTGTGACCAACTGATTAAACGTGCTATTCATGATGTCCTCAGCATCGCGAATGGTCCAGTATGTATCCAATCGCAGCTCCAGTGCCGCAATGCCGTCTGTCAGCAGCTGCAGCTGGACACACTTCCTGCACACATGGTTGTCGGGGACAGATAAAGTGTCCCTGAGTTCCCACATAGCGCAGGAGTAGCATACCATGGCACCGAGCTGTCCTGCCATGACTTACCCTTTAATTAATTCAAGTTAAATTAAACAAATCAATCCCACCAATTTCACTACAGTTAAATGATATAATTAAGGGCCCTGGATTACCAACAGTTCCCGCTACACCACAGAGACCCTAGAAATTGTAAACCACAGAGTTTAAGTCTAAAAAAGAGAGAAATACTCACCAACCAATCACTTACCTGCTTTCTGGTGACGTCACACTTCGATTAGATTTTACTTCTCTCTCCAAGCTCTGAGATTGGTAAGCCTACCTGCTCCTCTGGTGAGAAAGGTTCTCCCAATGAGGTGGGACAACACAAACACTTCAAAACTTGTTACCTACAAAAAAGTCTAAATGCATTAAAAATGATTTTCCCAACATTTTCTTACCTCTGAAACTCACCAGTATCATTGGATCCTTCACACCACTTCTGCAGCTGTCATCAATGAAGAAACATTACAGTAGACCCACAGCAGGCCACACTTACCCTGGCGTGGTGTCCGCACGTCAGGAAGCCCGCAATAGACCTGTCAAAATTGGAAAAAGCTTCTTAACTGCCTGGTAACAACCTGTTAAGTGCCTATAATCCTCTTCCCGCCGTTAGATGTCGGGTCCATGTGCAAATCGGGGACCCGACACCCGGGAAGATTATTTGGAGGCGGCTTGACAGCGGGTTCGGGACCTGCTGTCAGTCTTTGCAATTTTGCCACTGGTCCCGCCTCCAAACCCGCCCCCTGTGCGCCGGCAAAATTCCCCCCCCTGTCTCTCGCTAGTTTACTCTCATTCTATTTTCCCTTTCTTTATAAATTTCTTGGCCCTCCTTTTCTGAATTCTAGATTGGGAAAAGGGGAAGTGTAACGAGACCTGGGTGTCCTTGTGCACCAGTCTTTGAAGGTAAGCATACAGGTGCAGCAGGTGGTTAAGAAGGCAAATGGTATGTTGGCCTTCATAGTGAGAGGATTCGAGTACAGGAACAAGGATGTCTTGCTGCAGTTGTACTGGGCCTTGGTGAGACCACACCTTGAGTATTGTGTGCAGTTTTGGTCACCTTATCTGAGGAAGGATGTTCTTGCCATGGAGAGAGTGCAGCGAAGATTCACCAGACTGATACCTGGGATGGCAGGAATGACGTATGAGAAGAGATTGGGTCGATTAGGCTTATATTCGCTAGAGTTTAGAAGAATGAGAGGGGATCTCATTGAAACGTATAAAATTCTAACAGGGCTAGATGCAGGAAGGATGTTCCCGATGGCGGGGGAGTCCAGAACCAGGGGTCACAGTCTAAGGATAAGGGGTAAGCCATTTAGGACAGAGATGATGAGGAATTTCTTCACCCAGAGAGTGGTGAACCTGTGGAATTCTCTACCACACAAGGCAGTTGAGGCCAATTCATTAAATATATTCAAGAAGGTGTTAGATATATTTCTTAAGGCTAAAGGGATCAAAGGATATGGGGAGAAAGCAGGGACAGGGTTCTGAATTTGGATGATCAGCTGTGATCTCATTAAATGGCGGAACAGGCTCGAGGGGCCGAATGGCCTACTCCTGCTCCTATCTTCTATGTATCTATGTAAAATCCTCCCAATCCTCAGGCTTACTACTCTTTTTGGCAACATTATAAGCCTCTTCCTTTGATCTAATACTATCTTTAACTTCTCTTGTTGACCACGGTTGGACCACTTTTCCTGTGGGGTTTTCGTGCCTTAAAGGAATGTGTATTTGTTGTAAATTATGTATTCTTTAAATGCTCACCATTGCTTGTCTACTGTTATACCTTTTAATGTAGTTTCCCAATCTACTGTAGCCAACTCATACCTACGTAGTTTGCTTTGTTTAGTTTCGGATTTAACTAAATCACTTTTAAACTCAATATAAAATTCTATCATAATATGGTCACTCTTCCCTAAAGGCCCTTTTACTACAAGGTTATTAATTAACCCTTTCTCATTGCACAATACTAGATCTAAAATAGTCTGTTACCGAGTTGGTTCCTCAACATAATGATCTAAGCCCAAAACCACTTGCATTCATGTTTTCTGCGATCTTTCATTCTGGTTCAAGATTCAATTCACCCAAATGAGGCCTCGCCCACAAAACTGGCCACACTTCCCCCAATCGAAATTGCGAGATTCTGCCAATTGTGCTGGTTCAGGAAGGCTCTTTAAGTTACGCTTATTTTCATGGGTGCACAGGCACTAATAGGCATGTTTTAAAAATATTTTTCATATGAAACAATATTTTTACTAAGAAACCGATGAAACTATTAACTGGTTCAATATAGTTTATTTAATTCCTTTTCAGTGGTTTAAACCTAGGTTATTCAAAGGTGGAGGACTGGACACCCTTATTAAAAATGCTTATTTTTGCTGATCTACACATTTTCAGCTGCATTAATAAAACTGCACCAGGTTACCACTCTATGCTTCCCAGTTCCTATTTACAATCTAGTGGTGTTTTTATTTTAAAACTTTCCCCCTATGACACCAAAGCATTCACCTATCTGCTATGGTAAAAATTATGTAAAAGCTGTAGGATTTATTCTTACTGGTGTAAAATGATACCCATCCTTAACAAACACAGTGTATGTTTTATTAATGTTTACCTGGATACAAAAGTGTACAGATAATTTCACATCTGGACTGCTCTCAGTGGCACCTCAGTAATGCTGAACAGTCCATGTAGTAATTTAGTACACCTATACTTTAATAACAACCTCTAAAGAATTCTTGATGACTTCTCTGCTCTCATTACCTTTAAGGCTGAATTTTCAAAGCTGAAAGTGAAAAATTAGGGGCAGTTTTATACATTTTACTCTTGTCCACTGGGAGATGGACTGAGAGTGGCAGAGTTAATTCTGTTGCTGACCCTTCACCACCTTGTAGAGAAAGAGATAATGACAAGGCAACAGTTGTGAGCTTAATACAAATCTTGGTCCTTAAGGGTTTAAGGAAGTCTGAGACTCATGCCTTAGCCCATTCTAATGCTGAATATGCTTTATTCGTATATCAGGTGCAAACACTTGTATAGTTTTGATAGCAAAATACTGCAGATGTTGGAAATCCGAAATAACAACAGAAGATGCTGGAAAAACTCAGCAGGTCAGGCAACATCTGTGGAGAGAAATTTGAGTTGACGTTTCGGGTTTGACCCTTCTTCAAAACTGGAGAGAAAAGGAACTAGATCGAAGGCAGGGCTGCGATCGGACAAAAGAATAAAAGAACCAAAAGAAGTAAAAGAGATTAGAAGCTAGACGAGATGGTAATAGGCTGGGATTAGGTGTAAAGTGTGCTGGCAGGGCAAAAGATAGCTGCCAGGTGTGAGAGAGAAACAAAAGGAAAGGGGGGGGGGAAGGTATATAGTTTTGTTCAATTAACTATCCAGAGCCACAGGTTCTTGCCTTGCCATGTATTTACTAAATAACATTGAGAATTCTCATGTAGTCATTTATAATGGAAAAATCTTATCTATACAAGTAAGCATGATTTGTTGATGAGCCAATCGAATGACTGATGCGCTATCAACAATACCAAAGACTACGAAATGGACTTATATGAAGTAGGCTTTTATTGACTAAGAACTAGAGCATGCCTCTGCTAGTGAATCCATCCTAAGAGCTCCCGGGGGAAGGGTGGTGAGTCACCTTTATACCCGGGCTTAGGGGCGAAGCCAGGGGCTGAGACATGCCTGGACTTGTACAGGGTTAACAGTGGTTTACCACACAGGCATGTACAGGTTAACAGTGGTTTACCACAATGACTAAATGATTATTGTCTGCCATTTTATTCCTCAGTAACTAAAATTTCTAATATCTAAAATAAAACTTCAAACATGATTTAAACATTAATATATTTTACAATACCATGGTAAAGTTTATCGATTAAATTGTTTTTGTGTCTTTTAATGCCTTCATTAACTTGAAGGCCTCAGCCTCTCCCAAAATTACCCCACTATTCAAAAAGGGTGGTAGAGAGAAAACGGGGAAATACAGACCAGTAAGCCTGACGTCGGTAGTGGGGAAAATGCTAGAGTCCATTATAAAAGATGTAATAGCAGAGCACTTGGAAAACAGTGACCGGATCAGACAAAGTCAACATGGATTTACAAAAGGTAAATCGTGCTTGACTAATCTACTGGAATTTTTTGAGGATGTAACTGGTAAAATAGATACGGGAGAACCAGTGGATGTGGTGTATTTGGACTTTCAAAAGGCTTTCGATAAGGTCCCGCATAAGAGATTAGCATGTAAAGTTAAGGCACATGGGATTGGGGGCAAGGTATTGACTTGGATAGAGAACTGGTTGGCAGACAGAAAGCAGAGAGTTGGAATAAACGGGTCTTTTTCCGAGTGGCAGGCAGTGACTAGTGGGGTACCGCAGGGATCGGCCCTTGGACCCCAGCTATTCACAATATATATTAATGATCTAGACAAGGGAACTAGATGTAATATCTCCAAGTTTGCAGATGACACAAAGCTGGGTGGGCGTGTGTGCTGTGAGGAGGATGCCGAGAAACTCCAGGATGATTTGGACAGGTTGGGTGATTGGGCAGAAGCATGGCAGATGCAATATAACGTGGATAAATGCGAGGTTATCCACTTTGGTGTCAAAAACAGGAAGGCAGATTATTATCTAAATGGCAATAGATTGGGAGAAGGGGAAGTGCAACGAGACCTGGGTGTCCTTGTGCACCAGACGCTGAAGGTAAGCATGCAGGTGCAGCAGGCAGTTAAGAAGGCAAATGGTATGTTGGCCTTTGTAGCGAGAGGGTTTAAGTACAGAAACAAGGATGTCTTGCTGCAATTGTGCAGGGCCTTGGTGAGACCACACCTTGAGTATTGTGTGCAGTTTTGGTCACCTTATCTGAGGAAGGATGGTCTTGCCATGGAAGGAGTTCAGCGAAGATTCACCAGGCTGATACCTGGGATAGCAGGAATGATGTATGAGGAGAGATTGGGTTGTTTGGGCTTGTACTCGCTGGAGTTTAGAAGAATGAGAGGGGAGCTCACTGAAACGTATAAAATTCTGACAGGACTGGACAGACTAGATGCAGGAAGGATGTTCCCGTTGGTCGGGGAGTCCAGAACCAGGGGTCACAGTCTAAGGATAAGGGATAAGCCATTTAGGACAGAAATTAGGAGGAATTTCTTCACCCAGAGAGTGGTGAACCTGTGGAATTCTCTACCACAGAAGGTAGTAGAGGCCAATTCATTAAATATATTCAAGAAGGAGTTGGATATATTTCTTAAGGCTAAAGGGATCAAGGGATATAGGGAGAAAGCAGGGACAGGGTACTGAATTTGGTGATCAGCCATGATCGCATTGAATGGCGGAGCAGGCTCGAGGGGCTGAATGGCCTACTCCTGCTCCTATCTTCTATGTTTCTAAAGCCAGCCTCCTACTTGATATTGTTGCCCAGAGTTGTGAATCTGTTTACAGAAGGCAGGTCTCACAGTCTGAGCACATGTAATGTGCACAATTTCCCAGAACACATCAGTTGCATTTAAATTAACCAAATGATAAAACGCTACTCTCTCATTCCCTAACAAAACCTATTTGATTGTTTTTTTTAATTATTTGAAGAAAAGTTAGAGGAGAATTGAGATTTATAACGAACTTTTTCACAAAAAAAAGAAACTGCCTGTATGCAAGTTTTTCATATAATATATATATGTGTGTGAGAGAATAAAATATGATAGCCTGTGCTGATTACAGATCTATCGCAGCTTTAGTTGGTTATCAAATTATAACATACTCTATAAACTTTAGAATGCATATTAAGCACACACACACACTGCCTTTCCTTATTCTAATTTGAGTTTATTTTTTATAAGTTGAATTTTGAAAGCAAAATGAAAACTTCCATCACCTGACTATCACCTGACTATCATCTGGGTTTTGTTGATAGTGAGAAAATTTAAATATTCTCGTTACTGACACACAGGCACATATTTTACTTAGCTCGGCGAGTCCGTGACAGGTGATGTCAGCGGGGCCCGACCCCGCTGCTGGCTCCATCCCACTTTGTAAAATGATTTTATGTTGATAGGGCATGTTAAGTCCAGCCCAGTGCGTTTCCCGGGCCAATTAGAGGAAGTGGATCTGTTGACATCATCAGCCAGTTTCCTTAAAGGGACCATGGCCACCTTTATTTTGACATTTGTGCTGTCCGTGTTCTACAGCATTGAAGTGCTGCAAATACTGATAATCACTGTACAGAGATGCAGGGTTGCATCCAGGTTCTCCCATGACTCCCTCCATATGCCACAGAACGCAAGGAAGTCTTCTTCCTTGGACACCAACACAGCCTGGTTGCACATTGTAGAGGAGGGCACAAGCAGGGATGTCGTCAGGTGGACCTGGGTGCAGTGGCGCAAACCTTTCAATGATCTCATTAGATCATTAAACGTTAGTACAAAGCCACACTCACCTTCATCCTCCTGTGCCTCTCATCACACCGCCATCACTCTGCCTTCCCTACCCTACTCCTGCACATGCTTACTCACACCAACTTACCTTGCACCTCCACCCAACCCCCTCTCTCTACCTACATTACCACATCCCCATCTCACTAGCCACCCCACACACTCGCCCTCGTCCTAGTGCAATCACACCAACTAACAACACACAAGGGTAGGCACTTGGGTGTTTTATCCAATATTCATGTAAAGTTTGTGTCAATGCGCTGTCAAACATTGAAACCTTTATTTTCAACACTTTGGGGGAGAAATTCGGTTGGTTGCACCACCGATTAACGCCTAAAGAGGCCGAGAAGTGGGGCGCTAGCCAATTTCCGGGCGGGCGCAGGGAGCCTAGCGCCTCTCCCCATATTGAGCATGCATCTAGCGCCAGCGCAAACTCTTAGCGTCCGCTCGCGGGCGCAGGCTGATCATGACGTCATTTCAGTGTGCAACGCCTTTTTGGCGCCCCGGACCAGAAATTGAGTGGCGCCCGCCTCCGTTCCGCCTGGCGCTAATAGTGACAGCTCACTGGAACGTTCCCCTGGCACTCTCGGGCTAGGGGGGCGCTCTTTAAAGGGGACTGCACTGTTATCAAAGCGTCAGCCATTTCGAGAGCGCAACTTGTTGGTTGGTTTCAGAGAGTTGCAGAGCTGCAGTGGGGAGAGCCTTATTGCCATTCAGCCAGCGGTGCCAGAGGACCGTCAGCCCTGTGAACATTACCTTGCTGCTGATGAGACATTACAACCTTTACCTTGTTCGCTCTTATTATGGGGGCTGCTCTGGAGGGGAACGTCCTGCTGGTCGACCATGCTGAGAGGGCACAGAGACGGAGGGAGAGAGGGCCAGGAGTGGCCAGACGGGGGAGGGCCAACAGACGTCGCCACTGCAGACCTTACGCGCCGAGGGTTTTCAGGCAGCAGTTCTCCTACCACAACATGTCAGAGGAGCAGTGTGTCAGAAGGCTGTGATTCCACAAGGAGGTGGTGACTGAGGTGTGCCACCTGCTTCAGGACGATTTGCAGCCGAAGATACGGTGCAGGACCTCTCTGTCGGTGGCCGTAAAGGTTACTGTAGCCCTGAATTTCTTTGCCAGCGGCTCGTTTCAGGCAGCAACTGGGGACATTGCTAACATTTCCCAGTTTGCGGTGCATTGCTGCATCCGCCAAGTTACAGATGCCCTATATAAGAGGAGGCGGCAATTCATCTCGTTCCCTTTGACACCGGAGAAGCAGCGGGAGCGCGCACAGGGCTTCGCGGCAATAGCTGACTTCCCCATGGTGCAGGGCGCCATTGACTGTACGCACGTTGCTTTGCACGCGCCTGTACATAATCCCGAGGAGTACCGCAAGGAGTTCCACTCCCTCAATGTATAGCTGGTCTGTGACCACCGGCAGCTGATCCTCGCGGTCAACGCACAATACCCTGGCAGCAGCCACGACGCTTTCATCCTGCGACAGACCTCCGTGGCAGACCTTTTCGAGGCCCCGGCTCACCCACGAGGCTGGCTTCTCAGAGACGAGGGCTATCCTCTGTGCCCCTGGTTTATGACCCCGCTCCGCTCGCCCAGCACCCCGGCAGAGGAGCAGTACAACGCCAGCCATCAGGCGACGCGGAACATTGTGGAGCACACAATTGGTGTGCTCAAGCAGCGGTTCCGCTGTCTCGACCATTTGGGGGGCGCCCTGCAGTCCTCGCCGGAGCGAGTCGCCCACGTCGCCGTTGTCTGCTGCATGCTCCACAACCTCGCCATCCAACGCACCCAGCCAATGCCAGCCGACCTTGAAGGACCAGCGGAGGAGGAGGAAGACTGGAGGGTTCCAGAAACTGGAAGGGCCGTCCGTCAGTGGCTCATAAGGGGTCGGTTCTAGGCCCCTCTGACAGAATGCTTGGTGTCATTGGGAGAGAACCGTCCGGGTCACCCAAAGCCTATGAAGGCCAGAATGATTGCAAATAGTATAGATGGCCATTGTAAATAAAACCTTTTCTTTATTTTCAAAAATGTGCTTCCTTCCAACATGACAAAGCAATGGCAACCGAAAACATAACTAACGAAATAACACATAACTGTCTCGCAAACCCGCCAGACTACCCAAAACATAACTAACATTCACAGCAGGTGTATACGGCCTTGAATTCAACAAATAAGATGTCTCGGCAGCTCCCTCTACTCTTTACCCCTTGATGGTGATCTACTTCTCTTACGAGATCGGCCCCTTCCCTCCCTGCAGCTCCTCCGTAATTGGACCCCAGTGGCTGCATCAAGGCTGGGGGACGCCTGCTGAGTGTCCGAAAATGCAGAAGCCCCTGAGGGATGGCGTGGACGACCTCTGGGCTTGGAGGGCCCGGGTGCTGACTGCTCCAACTGTGCATGGGTGGAAGCAGTCTGTCCTGCAGGTGGTAGCAGCTGCAGTGGAGACGTCCCAGTGGTGGCATCAGGAATGCTGACATCCTGAGAGCGGACACTTGCTCCGTGCTCAGCCGACACATAGGCACTCTGACGGGGCAGCACCGCAGCATGCGCCCCAATCAGCTGGTCCACAGATTGACGGCCTGCTGTGGTGCTGCAAGGGCCCCGGGTAATCCTGCCTGATCCATCGAGGGTGGCAGCAGTCAGTGCTCGCGTGGCCTCAATCTGCGTCTGCATGAGGCCAGCGAGTGACTGAGTGGCAGCACTCAGCACTTGCATGGCAGGTGCCAGTGCTTCGGTGAAGCCCTGGACAGTCCTTTCCAGTGCTTCGCTGAAGGCCGGGACAGTCCTTTCCACTGCTTCGGTGAAGCCCTGGACAGTCCTTTCCAGTGCTGCCCCGAAGTCGTGGACAGTCTTTTCCAGTGATGCCCCGAAGTCTTGGACACTCCTTGCCAGTGTCTCGATGGATTCAGGCATCCTTGCCACTGCAGCCATCAGCTCAGTGTGCCTGAGCCGAGCCTGGGCGCTCATTTCAGCGAGGGACCGCACCTCTTCCGCGCTCTGTGCAGCAGTCATCGTGGCCTGACTCGCCCTCCGGGGAGACGGCCCCCGAGCTTCCCTACCCCCCTTGCGTTGCTGCAGCCTGCTGGTTCCTGGAACTGGTTCCTCATCAGAGCCACCCCCCCTGCTCCCCTCCAGGGAAGTACTATCCCCAGTCTCCAGATGGGCTGGCTCGCCTGAGGCTGGCACGGATGTTCCGGCTTCCTCCTGCTGGTCGCCTCCAGAGTCAGTGGCACTGGCAGCTTGAGGGCCCGTCTCCCGAGCTGGTGATGCAGCATCTGAAAGCAGGGAGGTTGAAGAGTGGCTTTAGCGAAAGGACAGGGTGGCAGCAAGGGATGCAAGATTGCTGCAATGCTATGACATGGGTCCAGAGTGAAAAGCATGCTGGTGGGGGGAACAAGTGGAAGGAGACAGATCAAAAAGGTGATGACCTTACCATCGCTGTGGGTCGGCAGCTCCAGTGGTGACAGGTCCAGTCATCCGGCCTCCAACAATCTGGTGAACTCTCTCCTCGAGGTCCGTGAGGGTCTGGAGGCGAGGAGGTCCTCCTCCGGTCCAAAGCTGCTCTTTGCGGTTCCTGGCCAGCTTGGCCTGCAGGAGAAAGGACGGGAAGTGATGAGACATGATGCCCTGAGCTGTCATCTCATGCCCCCCATAGTGGAATAGCCCTTACATCATGCCCTGAGTTGTCATCTCATGCCCCCCATGGTGGACTAGCCCTTACATGATGCCCTGAGTTTAATGTGCACGTGTGTTCCCAGAAAGGGCCATGGGTGCTTGCTGACAGATGGCCAATGGGGCATTGCGCACCCTCTGGCCATAAAGTCAGGTGCAGATGGAGGGATGAAGAAGATTGCCAAAACACCACTCACCCTGACGACCCGAGTGAGGTCGTTGAATTTCTTCCTGCATTACACAGGGCTCCTGGTCACCATGCTGTTGGAGTTGACCTTTTGAGAAACTTCCCTCCAAGCTCTGTGGTATTCCTCCTGATTAGGCCTCCTGCCATTGTCTGGGTACAGCACAGCTCGCCGGCGCTCCACTGCGCCCACCAAAGCATCCAATGCCCCATTGGTAAAGCGCTCCGCTCTCTGCCTCACCCTCTCCATCTTCTCAAAGTTTTTAACGCCACAGAATGCCCAGCGCCGATTTTGAGGCCTACAAGTCACAGAGTGTGGCTGCTGATCCTTACTGACCCACCCCTTTAAGAGCTGGCCGGCGCCTGAAAGTCTCGTGGTCATCGATTATTGACAGCACCTGCACTGCGCCTGCCCGCGCCGATATTGAGTAGCGCCGCCGAGTTAGCGCCTTAGGAGCCCCATGTAATGCCTGATTTTGCGCCGCAATCACCTTTAGGGGCGCTGCAACCCAATATCGTGCGAGGTGGCGATAAGTTGCGTCTGGCTATAAAATTTGCGCAGCGCCAATTCTACTGCCCCAAGCGGGGCTATACCCAATTTCTAGGCCTTTATGTTCTTGGAAAGATTTGTGTGCACCTTTGGAAGTGGCTTAGTGAGTTTCAGTGAATTGTGAGACGTAACGGTGCCCCCCGCAGTGGTGGTGAGTGTGAAAGGAATGGCTTGGACATTGTAGGGATACTTTATAGTGCCAACCTGGCGCATCATGTGGCAGCCAGGGTGTACAGCGTCAAGTGAAGTAAATCTGGCCATGGTGAGGCTATCCCTGGCCTCTCGGGCAACAATGTGCTCTGATGCCGATGCCCTGTGTCCTGTGCAGCATCAGGTGATTGCGGAGAAGGTTGGTATTGTTGTTTGTGCTGCTGGTGTGCCTGGTGCTGCTGGTGTTGGGGCTGATCGTGGTCGGATTCTGAGGACCAAGGTGAGAGCGTATAAAGGACACCCATGTTGATGGAAAAGATGGCAGGTGACGTACAGATGACAGAAGCATTCTGTCAATGGTGAAAGTGTTCTTCCAATGAGGTGATGCTGGATGGAGAGTGCAAAGCCTGCAGAATCTGTGCTAGAAATGGACTTTAAACAGCTTGTGGCTGTGGAAAGTGAAGATCTGTCAGGTGGGAGCTTGTCCATTTGAAGCTGTCGAGGAATCAGCTGGGGATCCAGGAGGTAGTATTGCAGGAGCCTCAGTCCCTGCACTTGTCCAAAAGATTTGAGGTTCTTGCAACCCTTGTGGACGAGTGCGGGGACTGCAGGGAGGATGAGCAAACTGACCACAACACCGTGGTACAGGAAGCTGTTCAAGTGGGGAGAGTAAAAAGGAAGGTGGTTGTAGTAGGCGACAGTATAGTTAGGGGGGATAGACACTGTTTTCTGCAGCCAGGAGCCTGAGTCCCGAAGGCTATATTGCCTACCTGGTGCCAGTGTAAAGGACATCTCCGCTGGGCTGGAGAGGAACTTTGAGTGGGATGGGAGGATCCAGTTGTTGTGGTCCACATAGGTACCAATGACATAGGTAGGACTAAGAAAGAGGTTCTGCTGAGAGAGTTTGAGCAGCTAGGGACTAAATTAAAAAGCAGAGCCACAAAGGTAATAATCTCTGGATTATTACCTGAGCCACGAGCAAATTGGCATAGCGTCAATAGGATCAGGAAGATGAATGCGTGGCTTAAAGATTGGTGTTCAAGAAGTGGGTTTCGATTCATGGGGCACTGGCAGCAGTACTGGGGAAAGAGAGAGCTGTTCCGTTGGGATGGACTACACCTGAACCATGTGGAGACCAGAGTTCTAGCGAATCGAATAACTAGGGAGGTAGATAAGGTGGGGGGGGGGGGGGGGCTGGGGGGGAGTGTCCCGATGGAGAGAAATTTAGAATGCTAAAGAGAAAAAACAAGGAAGCAGTGCAGGTGAGTGATTGGGCTGACCAGATTGTGTCAGGAAGGGACAGAGCATACAAACAGAAGAGTGCACTAACAAATAGGGACCAGGTGAGAAAAAATGCTAAGACAAATAGGACCATAGTACAAAAAAATGTTAAGATGTCTAAAAATGTTAAAAAGACAAATCTAAAGGCACTTTATCTGAATGCACGAAGCATTCGTAATAAGGTAAATGAATTAACAGCGCAAATAGATGAAAACGGATATGATATAATTGCGATTACGGAGACATGGCTGCAGGGTGACCAAGGCTGAGAGCTGAATATCCAAGGATATTCGATATTTAGGATGGACAGGCAAAAAGGAAAAGGAGGTGTGGTGGCGTTGTTAGTAAAGGATGAAATCAGAGCAATAGTGAGAAAGGATATTGGCTCAGAAAATCAAGATGTAGAATCAGTCTGGGTGGAGCTAAGAAGCAGCAAGGGACAGAAAACATTGCTGGGAGTTGTATATAAGCCTCCAAACAGTAGTGGTTATGTAGGGGACGGCATCAATCGGGAAATTAGAGATGCATGTAACAAGCGAACTACAGTAATCATGGGTGACTTTAATCTACATATAGACCGGCCAAACCAAATTAGCAATAATACTGTGGCAGATGAATTCCTGGAGTGTGTACAAGATGGTTTTTTAGACCAGTACATTGAGGAGCCAACTAGGAAACAGGCTATCCTAGAATTGGGTATTGTGCAATGAGAAGGGGTTAATTAATAATCTTGTTGTGCGGGGTCCTTTAGGGAAGAGTGACCATAATATGATCGAATTCTTCATTAAGATGGAAAGTGAAATAGTCCAATCCAAAACTAGGGTCCTAAATCTAAACAAAGGTATGAGGAGGAAGTTGGCTATGATAGATTGGGAAGCTTCATTGAAAGGCATGATGGTGGACAGGCAATGGCTAACATTTAAGGAACAAATGCATGAATTGCAACAGTTATACATTCCTTTCTGGCGCAAAAACACAAAAGGAAAAGCAGCCCAACTGTGGCTAACAAAAGGAATTAAGGATAGTATTAGATCCAAAGAGGAGTCATATAAAGTTGCCAGAAAAAGTAGCAAGCCTGAGGATTAGGAGCAGTTTAGAATTCAGCAAAAAAGGACCAAGAGATTGATTAAGAGGGGAAAAGTAGAGTGTGAGAGTAAACTTGCAAGGAACATAAAAGCAGACTGTAAAAGCTTCTACAAGTATGTAAAAAGAAAAAGATTAGTGAAGACAAATGTAGGTCCCTTGCAGTCAGAAACGGGAGAATTTATAATGGGGAACAAGGAAATGGCTGGGGAATTAAACAAATACTTTGGTTCTGTCTTCACAGTAGAGGACACAAATAACTTCCCAGAAATGCTAAGGAACCAAGGATCTAGTGAGAAGGAGGAATTTAAGGAAATTAGTATTAATAAAAAAATAGTGCTGGAGAAATTAATGGGACTGAGAGCTGATAAATCCCTAGGGCCTGATAATCTGCATCCCAGAGTACTAAAAGAGGTAGCCATGGAAATAGTGGATGCATTGGTTGTCATCTTCCAAACTTCTATAGATTATGGAACAGTTCCTGCAGATTGGAGAGTAGCAAATGTAACCCCACTATTTAAGAAAGGAGGGAGGGAGAGACAAAACAGGGAACTACAGACCGGTTAGCCTAACATCAGTAGCAGGGAAAATGCTAGAGTCTATTATAAATGATGTGATAACAGGACACTTAGAAAATATCAACGGGATTAGACAAAGTCAACATGGATTTATGAAAGGGAAATAGTGTTTGACAAACCTACTGGAGTTTTTTGAGGATGTAACTGGTAGAATAGATAAGGGAGAACCAGTGGATGTGGTGTGTTTGGATTTTCAGAAGGCCTTTGATAAAGTCCCACATAAGAGGTTAGTGTGCAAAATTAAAGCACATGGGATTGGGGGTAATATACTGGCATGGATTGAAAATTGGTTAACAGACAGGAAACAGAGTAGGAATAAATGGGTCATTTTTGGGGTGGTAGGCGGAGACGAGTGGGGTACCACAGTGATCAGTGCTTGGGCCCCAGCTATTCACAATATATATCAATGATTTGGATGAGGGAACCAAATGTAATATTTCCAAGTTTGCTGACGACACAAAACTAGGTGGGATTGTGAGTTGTGAGGAGGATGCAAAGAGGCTTCAAGGCAATTTAGACAAGTTGAGTGAGTGGGCAAATACATGGCAGATGCAGTATAATGTGGATAAATGTGAAGTTATCCACTTCGGTAGGAAAAATAGAAAGGCAGAGTATTATTTAAATGGTGATAGATTGGAAAATGTTGATGTACAAAGGGACCTGGGTGTCCTTGTACACCAGTCACTGAAAGCAAACATGCAGGTGCAGCAAGCAGTTAGGAAGGCAAATGGTATGTTGGCCTTCATTGCAAGAGGATTTGAGTACAGGAGCAACGATGTCTTACTACAGTTATACAGGGCCTTGGTGAGAGCACACCAGAAGTACTGTGTGCAGTTTTGGTCTCCTTACCTAAGAAAGGATATACTTGCCATAGAGGAAGTGCAGCGAAGGTTCACCAGACTGATTTCTGGGATGGCAGGACTGTCCTATGAGGACAGATTAGGTCGACTAGGCCTGTATTCGCTAGAGTTTAGAAGAATGAGAGGGGATCTCATTGAAACGTATAAAATTCTGACAGGGCTAGACAGACTAGATGCAAGGAGGATGTTTCCCCTGGCTGGGGGGCCTAGAACGAGAGGTCACAGTCTCAGAATACGGGGTAGGACATTTAGGACTGAGATGAGGAGAAATTTCTTCACTCAGATGGTGGTGAACCTGTGGAATTCTCTACCACAGAAGGCTGTGGAGACCAAGTCACTGAATATATTTAAGAAGGAGATAGATAGATTTCTAGACACAAAAGGCGTCAAGGGGTGTGGGAAGAGAACGGGAATATGGTATTGAGATAGAGGATCAGCCATGATCATATTGAATGGCGGAGCAGGCTTGAAGGGCCGAATGGCCTACTCCTCCTATTTTTCCATGTTTCAATGGCCACTGAACTCTCGCCTCAGGTTGACAGGCGTGGTTCCCCAACAGTGTGGTTCCCATGGCCATGAAGTTAACGTGAAAAGCTAAGTTTAAAAAACGTGTTAAGCATCTGTCAACTAGATGCTAATGAGATTAATTGGGTCCCCCGCCGCTGCCTGTCGGATCTGCTCAGTGCTGACAGACCCGACATTGGTAAAGGTGTGTGGCGGCGGGTTGACAGTGGGTTCCCAACCTGCTGTCAAAAAAAAAAAAACACTTTCCCACCTGACCCGCCACTGAACGCGCCCGCTGACCCCCAGCAAAATTCCTGCCAGAGATTCTCTTCCAGGAAGCAATCACAAAACAACATTTGCAGATATCTCTTACAAACTAGTGCTGCCAGATGTGGGATACCCACCCATCCATGCCAAGTTCTGTCAGGCTAGCCACTCCCTCCTCTTGCTAGTGACAGACACCAGGGCCGGGATCTTAGCTGAAGAGGCGCATTGGGGACAGGACTGCTGCCTATCGGGCTCTAGTCCTGGCCCCAGCGGCGTCCGACGCACAGACACTATTTTGCATCAACTGGCCATGTTAAGCCCGCCCTGCGGGCTTGCCGGCCAATTAAGAGAAAGCCGGTGTCAGATGACATCAGTTGATGACGTGTCATCTGCTGGTTTTCTTAAAGGCGCAACCACCATTTTTTTTTTGACAGCTGATTATTTCAGTGTTTGACAGCATTGAGGTGCTGCAAACACTGTACAAAGGTGAGCCCTTGCACCCAGACTTTCCAGTGACTCTCTCCTTAGGCTAAAACAGATGGCAGCTGCAGGTGAGGTTACAGAAGTGATCTGTCACTGGTGAGAGAGGTTCTCCCAATGAGGTGGGACTACACAAACACTTCAAAGCTTGTCATGTACAGAAAATTCTAAACACATTAAAAATGACTTTCCCGACATTTTCTTACCTCTGCAACTCACCCAGTGTCCCATTGGATCCTTCACACCACTTCTGCAGCTGTCACCTAGACACAAACATTACAGTACAATGAAATGATTGCAAAATTGGTTTTGGAGTATTCTATTGATATAATTAAAATATACATTGTTTCAATGAACAGTAAAGCAAAAAGCAGCAGCAGTAAGAGCGAAAGAAAGAGCTTGCATTTATATAGGGCCTTTCATGATCTCAGAACATCTCAAACAACTTGACAGTCAAATACTTTTGAAGTTAAGTTGCTTCTCATGTAGGAAAATGTGGCAGCTAATTTGCATGTAGCAAGGACCCACAAACAGTAATGAGATAAATGATCATATCTGTTTTAGTGATGTTGGTTAAGTTATAAATATTAGCCAGGACAATGGGAGAACTCCTGCTTTTCTTTGAATAGTGCAATGGGATCTTTTACATCCACATGTGAGAACAGATGGGGACTGTTTTATCATCTCATCCGAAAGTTGGGGCAACACTAAAGTGTGAGCCTAGATTATAAGTTCAAGTTTCTAGAGTGGGTCTTTTAACCACAACCTTCTGACTTGGAGGCAAGAGTGTTACCACCGAGCCACGGCTCTATGTAGGGTAGAATTTCCAAATACTGACAACTCAGCAAATGCCCCTTGCTGTATTTCTAAAAGTAGAGGTTTTGTTTTTTTCAATTGGTCATTTCTGAACTATTAAGAATAAGTTAGTCTCAGTTTTTTCTTGAGCTAAGTGGCATTTTATCAAGCTGAAGGACTTGCTGTTTGGTGGAAGAAAGGGTGGAAAAACCTATTTAGAAACTATTTGGGTGCAAGAAATTATTTAGCAAGCTGAGATGTATGGAACTGACCATGTGTCTTTAATATGATGACATGCTCCAAATAAAGCTGAATAATTGGTTCACTTTGTAAACTTTAAATGTGCCAATGTCCAGCTTCAAAACTTCTTCTTTAAATTTTTAATTAGGCTTTCAAGAGGAACTTCAAATCAATGGGAATCCTATTCATCTGATGTAACCTGCCACATTTGATTTAGATAGAATTGCATAGAAATTACAAATCGGAAATAAGTCGTTCGGCCCAACCAGTCTGCTTTGGCATTTATCCTCCCCATGAGCAGTAATCCTGATGTATTCACCCTGTTCCCATATCCTTTTTACTTCAACTACCTATCTAACCTATTCAGCTGTGGCTCAGTTAGTAGCGCACAAGCCTCTGAGTCAGAAGGTTGTGGGTTCAATTCCCACTCCAGGGACCTGAGCACATAAAGCTCAGCTGACACTCCAGTGCAGTGCTGAGGGAGTGCTGTACTGTCGGAAGTGGCGCCTTTCGGATGAGATGTTAAACCGAGGCCCCGTCTGCTTTCTGAGGTGGACGTAAAAGATCCCATGGCACTATTTCGAAGAAGAGCAGGGGAGTTATCCATGGTGTCTTGGCCAATATTTATCCTTCAATCAACATAACAAAAACAGATTATCTGGTCATTATCACATTGCTGTTCGTGGGAGCTTGCTGTGTGCAAATTGGCTGCCGCGTTTCCCACTTTACAACAGTGACTCCACTTCAAAAATACTTAATTGGCTGTAAAGCGCTTTGGGACGTCCGGGGGTCGTGAAAGGTGCTATATAAATGCAAGTCTTTTTTCTTAAATGTTGACATGGTCTCTGCTTCAATAAACTAACTGCAGTAGTGAACTCAACAGCCTCACAACTGTAAAAACGTTTCTCCCACTTTATGTCCTAAACATTTAATCTTGTACCGATGTTCCCAACTTTTAGACCCCTCAATTACTGGAAACAGTCAGTTTCTATCTGCTGCTTCATCCCTTCATAGTTTGAAACACCTCTATCAAATCACTCCGTAATCTCCTTTGTTATAACAAAAACAACCTGGAGCCCAAAAGCTTCAGTTGAAATATAAAAAAACTACATTTATTTGCACAAATATTTACAAATCGCTTCTATACTTTCTCCTTTCAAATAGAAAAAAATATGATTTATAATTTGTTAATTTCTTGATAAGATTTCCAAAGTTTTTTTAACATTGAAGAAGTTGGTTGATGGTCTCATTCCCCAAGGTTTGCGTCTTCCTAGCATACGTATTAAGCTTTACATAATGCATATTTACTGTTGATTACACCTTTAAACAAAACCCAAACAATGCTAGGTTAAGTGTGTGAAGAGCTTGGCTACACGCAGGTGGCATGCATATTATTTATATCCTCATATATATTCAATTTCATCCCCTACAGTCAAAGCCACAGTTGAGGCACTTGGGTTCTGAATTGTGCTGTATATAATTTTTTATTGTTTTATTTCTACTGTCATAAAAGCAGTGTAGGCTGTTTCAGTCTGTCATTTGGTAATTTGTGTGTTTTCATAAAATAGAACCTGAGCTCAAGTAATGGCTGCGGTAACTTCACTAACAAGCTATAACATATTTCTTGAAAATTAAGCATTGTTTAACTTATTTTTCAGCTGATGACATGCAGCAACAATAACATTCAAAGCAACTTGAAGGCAAACATTCTGCTAAAATTGGAAGTTAGCATTTAAAAAAATCACTTGATTACATTTTTAAAATTCTAACTTTTCTTACCATTTCTGTTCCACTTATTAACATTTGCATTACAACACCTGTCTATGGACTGTTTTCTCCTTTTGTATGTGTTTAGAATATATCAATATTGAACATGACGATTTTTTTTTTGAGTTGTCATACAAAAGATGGTTTGTTGAGGAGTGCTAACTGCTTGAACTGGGGTTGTCACCTTTATGTGAGTTCATGTTTGCTCTGGGAATTCTCACGTTTGGGGTGGAGCCTATTTGCACAGACAACCTAAATATGTGTCAGCGTGGCTTGCCTTTGATAAAAGTATGTTTGTTGTGAGCTCTCCCAATGGTTTAGTGGATAAATAGGTGTAATGATGCAGTACCATGTCAAACAGATCAGGAAGATCCCAGGTTTAATCCTTGGTGTGTGCTGAGTTAGCTATCTCAGCCACAACAGCAATCAGGACAGAACAACTGACCTTAGTTCCCTTTGGGTAGAGAGGAAAAAGTCAACCAGGATCCTTGCTCCTGATTATATGAACATTGCTGAAAAGTGCCTCTGTATGGACAGATAAGGACAATATCATCTTTGGTCATGATGTCCCTACTAGTTGAATAGCCTGTCTATACTGACTGTCCAGACTATGGAATCCTTTATGTGAGATGTGAGATGCCTTGGAATTCAATCCCAACACAAGTCACTGCCTTCAGGTGAGGAAGCAGACAACTTTAGGAAAAAAGCAGAACTATGCCTCAGAACAGTGAATGTCTCTGGAAGAATTACATTTCTGATGGAACTGAAACTATAATTGTGCCCTCTTGAATACATTATTTAGTTTGTATGGAAGTATTAACTAGGAGGCTGACTGTCCCACAACCACCTCTCCTGCTTCTGCACCTGATTCTAGCACCAAATTTGAAATTTTCTCGTGCCAGCCATTTTTGTTTTCAATTCTGCATTTTTAATTGTAAAGAGGGATTTTGCAATGGTTTCCATGGACACAGAAATGTGGAGAGCTGCGCGTCCTGGTTATTGCCAAATCTAATCAACAGTGTGCTAATGGCGATAAGAGTCATACATGATTAAAGGGGTTAAGTCAGTAGAGACTTAAACTGGATTAATTAGAATTGTTGGTTGAGTAAATATGGTTATCAGGAGCCGAGATGCATCACGAATAGCATGTACCAATACAGCGCTATTTGTAACATTTGTTCTTACACTGAAAAACGTATCTTCTATTAAACAAGAACTGCAAACCTGAACTCCCTAACACCAATTAGCTTCTTCCAGCTGTGGATAGAATTCACACTTGAACCATCTAAGTGCAATGAAATGCAATCTGTAAGGCTATCCATGCTAGCTACATTGGTAAAACATTAATTAAACTTCCTCCTTGATTCAAAGAGATATCATAGTAAACACACTATATCAGGTAGTAATGGCCATTGCAGTTTGGTGTGGATTTAAAAGTTAAATGAAACACTCTTGAGTGTTTGATTTCTGGTTTTGGTTATGATTGATATGCCAAGTTTGAGTACAATCTGAGAAATCATGCTTTTCATTCATAGGCCTATAAAAAATACAGTGAAAATGCCTTAAATTCCATCCATCTACAGAGACAACCTAAAGTGTGCCCCAGGTATGAATTATTGATTCTGATTTGGAAATGGTTTCGGAGGTCATGTCTATCAAATTGGCCGTGTCCCAGAGGTGGTTATTTAAAGCCTGTCGCCACCATTTCCAAAATGCTGTCATATATAACGACATGGAATATCTTTGAAAACTTAACCCTCATATGAAAACTTAACCCTCATATAAACCTAATATTCTGATGTTCAACAATTCAGATACTACATATTCCACCAATTGTACAGTGGCCTTTACTAGTAACAAAGATTAATGTTAGGCTCTACATCCCAGACTAAAAAAAAATCTCCCATTTTTGCAATAACACTTTGTTTGTCCCAAAAACAAAGATAATGTAATTATGAAAACTTTTTTTCTTGGTGATGATCAATTTTAATTAGCAATTTTTGGCACAAAGATTTTTTTTCTATGAAAGCTGTTAATATAGTTAGCTTTCTACACCTCCCTGTGAGAACACTCACTTAAAGGGTTTCTGGAAACAAGAACTTGATAAGTTCACAGTTATAAAAAAAATGTAGATAAATGGATTTGTTGAAAAAAAGAAAGATTCTGCAGATTTTTTCCCCAAAATAGCATCAAAGTCATTAAATTGAGCACTATCCAGTTAGTCAGCAGTCCAATCTCATCAGTATTCGTTTACAGGTGTAATCTCATTAGTACACTATTACAGGCAAAATTTTGTCTGTTCCAGAAAAACTCATTAACCCTATTTATATTATAATGTGTGGTAATACATTTACTGACTAGTTTACTGGACTAGCAGTGCCACAGAGTGCTTTATTTGCTGTATTATTGTCAGAAAGGAAGGACAGGCAGGAAGGAAGGGGAGGTGGGGTGGCTATGTTAATAAAGGAAGGAATCACTGTAATACAGAGAAATGATATTGGGTCAAAAGATCAGGATAATGAAACAGTTTGGGTGGAGGTAAGGAATAATAAGGGGAAAAAAACACTAGTGGGCGTAGTCTATAGGCCTCCGAACAGTTGCAACTCTGTTGGACGGAGTATCAATCAGGAAATAGTTGAGGCTTGTAATAAGGGAACATCTATAATTATGGGGGATTTTAACTATCATATTAATTGGACAAATCAAATTGGGCAGGGCTGCCTTGAGGATGAGTTCATTGAGTGTATTAGGGATGGGTTTCTTGAGCAGTATGTAACTGAACCGACCAGGGGGCAAGCAACCTTAGATCTGGTCCTGTGTAACGAGACAGGATTAATTAAAAATGTCCTAGTAAAGGATCCCCTTGGAATGAGTGACCATAACATGGTTGAATTCCATATTCAATTAGAGGGTGAGAAGGTTGGATCTCAAACAAGCGTGCTAAGCTTGAATAAAGGAGACTATGAAGGTATGAGAGCGGAATTGAGTAGAGTGGATTGGGAAAATAGATTAAAGGGTAAGACGATACATGATCAGTGGTGTACATTTAAGGAGTTATTTTACAACTTCCAAAAAATATATATTCCACTGAGAAGAAAAGGGTGTAAAAGAAAAGACAGCCATCTGTGGCTAAGTAAAGAAATTAAGGATAGTATTCGACTAAAAACAAGGGCATATAAGGTAGCCAAATCTAGTGGGAGGATAGAGGATTTGGAAAACTTTAAAAGACAGCAAAAAATAACAAAAAGATTGATTAAGAAAGGGAAGATAGATTATGAAAGTAAATTAGCAAAAAATATAAAAACAGATAGTAAGAGTTTTTATAGTTATATAAAAAGAAAAAGGGTGGCTAAAGTAAATGTTGGTCCCTTAGAGGATGAGACCGGGAAATTAATGGTGGGAAATATGGAGATGGCAAAAACACTGAATGAATATTTTGTATCAGTCTTTACAGTAGAGGACACTAAGAATATCCCAACACTGGACAAACAGGGGGCTAAAGGGGGGGAGGAGCTAAACACGATCAAAATCACTAAGGAAGTGGTACTCGGTAAAATAATGGGACTCAAGGCGGATAAATCACCTGGACCTGATGGCTTACATCCTAGGGTCTTGAGGGAAGTGGCGGTAGGGATTGTGGATGCATTGGTAATAATTTTCCAAAACTCCCTGGACTCGGCAAAGGTCCCGGCAGACTGGAAAACTGCTAATGTAACACCCTTATTTAAAAAGGGCAGTAGGCTGGAAACTATAGACCGGTTAGCCTAACATCTGTGGTAGGTATAATTTTGGAGTCCATTATTAAGGAGACAGTAACAGGACATTTGGATAATCATAATTTAATAGGACAAAGTCAGCATGGTTTTATGAAGGGGAAGTCATGTTTGACAAATTTGCTGGAGTTCTTTGAGGAAGTAACATATATAGGGTGGATAAAGGGGAACCAGTGGACGTAGTGTATTTAGACTTCCAAAAGGCATTTGACAAGGTGCCACACAAAAGATTATTGCTTAAGATAAAAAATCACGGGATTGGGGGTAATATTCTGGCATGGATAGAGGATTGGCTATCTAACAGAAGGCAGAGAGTTGGGATAAATGGTTCATTTTCAGACTGGCAATCAGTAACTAGTGGTGTTCCGCAGGGGTCGGTGCTGGGTCCCCAACTCTTTACAATCTATATTAACGATTTGGAGGAGGGGACCGAGTGTAACATATCAAAGTTTGCAGATGATACTAAGATGGGAGGGAAAGTAGTGAGTGAGGAGGACATAAAAAACCTTCAAGGGGACATAGACAGGCTAAGTAAGTGGGCAGAGATTTGGCAGATGGAATACAATACTGGAAAGTGTGAGGTTATGCACTTTGGCAGGAAAAATCGTAGAGCAAGTTATTATCTTAATGGCAAGAAACTGGAAAGTACTGAAGTGCAAAGGGATCTGGGGGTCCTGGTACACGAAACTCAAAAGGTTAGTATGCAGGTGCAGCAAGTGATTAAGAAGGCCAATGGAATGTTGGCTTTCATTGCTAGGAGGATAGAATATAAAAATAGGGAGGTATTGCTTCAGTTGTACAAGGTATTGGTGAGACCGCACCTGGAATATTGCATACAGTTTTGGTGTCCATACTTAAGAAAAGACATACTTGCTCTCGAGTCAGTACAAAGAAGGTCCACTCGGTTAATCCCAGGGATGAGGGGATGGACATATGAGGAGAGGTTGAGTAGATTGGGACTCTATTCATTGGAGTTCAGAAGAATGAGAGGCGATCTTATTGAAACATATAAGATTGTGAAGGGGTTGGATCGGGTGGCTGCGGGGAGGATGTTCCCGATGATGGGTGAAACTAGAACTAGGGGGCATAGTCTTAGAATAAGGGGCTGCTCTTTCAAAACTGAGACGAGGAGGAACTACTTCACTCAGAGGGTGGTAGGTCCATGGAATGTGCTGCCCCAAAAAGCTGTAGAAGCTACATCATTACATAAATTTAAAACAGAAATCGACAGTTTCCTAGAAGTAAAGGGAATTAAGGGTTATGGGGAGCGGGCAGGAATTTGGACATGAGTCTAGGTTCGGATCGGACATGGCCCTGTGGGTAGCGGAACGGGCCCAGGGGCCGTGTAGCCTGATCCTGCTCCTATTTCGTGTGTCTAATTCTGTTAGATTCAGGAGATGGTTCTGTGATAGTAGATTGGCGGTTAGGATCAGATCAGCCATGATCTTATTGAATGGCGGAGCAGGCTCGAGGGGCCGATTGGCCTACTCCTGCTCCTATTTCTTATGTTCTTATGTAGAATCAGGGAATTTGTTCTGTAATCTAGTTGCTAAATTAGCAGTTAGAATCATTGGCCTCCTTCTTCTGTGCTGTATTAGTCTTTCAGTCCATGAAGTCTGCGGAGGCTCTTTCGAAGAGCAATCCAGTTAGTCCCACTCCCCCATTCTATCCCCATATCCCTGCAATTTTTTCTCCTTCAAGTATTTATCCAATTCCCTTTTGAAGGCTACTATTGAATCTGTATCCACCATCCTATCAGGCAGTGCATTCCAAATTCTAACCACTCCTTGTGTTAAAAAGCTTTTCCTCATTTCGCCTCTGGTTCTTTTTTCAACCACCTTAAATCTGTGCCCTCTGGTTATTGAACCTTCTCCCATTGGAAACAGTTTCTCATTATTTACTCGGATCTAAACCCTTCATGATTTTAAACACCTCTATCAAATCTCCTGTTAGCCTTCTCTGCTCTAAGGAGTAAGGAGAACAACCCCAGCTTCTCCAGTCGATCCACGTAACTCTAATCCCTCATCCCTGGAACCATTCTAGTAAATCTCTTCTGTACCCTTTCCAAAGCCTTCATGTCCTTCCTAAAGTGTGGTGCCCAGAATTGGACACAATACTCTAGCTGGGGCCGAACTAGTGCTTAATATAGGTTTAGCATAACTTCCTGACTTTCTGTCTCTATTTATAATGCCCAGGATCCCATATGCTTTATTAACTGCTTTGTTAACCTGTCCTGCCACCTTCAAAGATTCGCGCACTAGCACCCCAGGTCTCTCTCTTCTTGCAACCCGTTTAAAATTGTACCATTTAACAATGTGGTAATGATTAGATAATTTGTTTTTAATGTTGGTTAAGGGATAATTATTGGCCAGGACACCGGGAAGAACTCCCTGCTCCTCTTCGAATATTGCTGAGGGATCTTTTACATGCACCAGAGAGGGCAGATGGGGCCTTGCTTTTGCGTCTCATCTGAACAATGTCACCTCCAACAGTGCAGCTTTCTCTCTCCCTCCATCTAATTGCGCGTGAGAAGGAGGTGGTGAGCCGCCACCTTGAACTGCTGGAGTCCACCTGGTGAAGATCCTCCCAAAGTGCTGTTAGAGATGGAATTTCAGGATTTTGACCCAGCAACGAGGAAGGAACGGCGATATATTTCCAAGTCAGGATGGTGTGTGACTTGGAGGGGAACTTGGAGGTGGTGGTGTTCCCAGTGCCTGCTGCCCTTTGCCTTCTTGGCAGTAGAGCTCGCGGGTTTGGGAGGTGCTGTCGAAGAAGCCTTGGTGAGTTGCTGCAGTGCATCTCGTAGGTGGTAGACACTGCAGCCATGGTGCGCTGGTGGTGGAGGGAGTGAATGTTTAAGGTGGTGGGTGTGGTGCCAATCAAGTGGGCTGCTTTGTCCTGGGTGGTGTTGAGCTTCTTGAATGTTGTTGGAGCTGCACTCAGCTAGGCAAGTGGCGTGTATTTCATCACACTCCTGACTTGTGCCTTGTAGAAAGTCTTTGGCGAGTCAGAACGTGAGTCACTCGCCGCAGAATACCCATCATCTGACCTGCCCTTGTGGCCACAGTATTTATGTGGCTGGTCCAGTTAAGATTCTGGTCAATGGTGACCTCCAGGATGTTGCTGGTGGGGGACTCGGCGATGGTAATGCTTGAATGTCATGGGGCGGAGGTTGGACTCTCTCTTGTTGGAGATAGTTATTGCCTGGCACTTGTGTGGCACGAATGTTACTTGCCAATTATCAGCCCAAATCTGAATGTCGTCTAGGCCTTGCTGCATGCGGGCATGGACTGCTTCATTATCTGAGGAGTTGCGAATGGAACAGAACACTGTGCAATCATCAGCGAACATCCCCATTCTGATCTTATGATGGAGGGAAGGTCATTGATGAAGCAGCTGAAGATGGTTGGGCCGAGGACACTTCCCTGAGGAACTCCTGCAGCGATATCCTGGGGCTGAGATGATTGGCCTCCAACAACCACAACCATCTTCCTTTGTGCTAGGTATGACTCCAGCCAGTGGAGAGATTTTCCCCTGATTCCCATTGACTTCAAAAAGAAAATACTGCAGATGCTGGAAATCTGAAATAAAAACAGAAAATGCTGGAGATACTCAGCAGGTCAGGCAGCATCTGTGAAGAGAGAAACAGTGTTAACGTTTCAGGTCGATGACCTTTTGTCAGAACTGGAAAAAAGCAAGAAATGGAACAAATTTTTAAGCAAGTGTAGGAGCTGGGAAAGGGGGGAGGGGATGAAAGAACAAAAGGGAAGGTCTGTGATACAATAGAAGGCAGGAGCGGTTAAGGGACATTAAGAGATATTCAAGGCAAAAGGAGGTGGTAATGGGACAGGTTAAGAAATAAAAGATGGCTCTAGATAAAGTGTAAATTGCGCTGGCAGAATGAAAGACAGCTGCCATGTGGGAGAGAAGAAAAGAAAACACAAACAAAAAAAAAGTGTGGGAAAAAAAATATATATATAAGGGCCGAGGTTATGATCTGAAATTGTTGAACTCTATGTTGAGTCCGGAAGGCTGTAAAGTGCCTAATCGAAAGATGAGGTGCTGTTCCTCGAGCTTACGTTGAGCTTCAGTGGAACAATGTAAGAGGCCGAGGACGGTGAGGTCTGGGTGGGAGTGGAGCGGAGAATTAAAGTGACAGGCGACCGGAAGCTCTGGGTCACCCTTACGGACTGAATGAAGGTGTTCCGCAAAGCGGTCGCCCAATCTGCGTTTGGTCTCCCCAATGTAGAGTAGACTGCATTGTGAGCAGTGAATACAGTATACTAGATTGCAAGAAGTACAAGTAAATCGCTGTTTCACCTGGAAGGGATGTTTGGGGCCCTGGACAGTGGGAAGGGGGGAGGTATAAGGGCAGGTGTTGCATCTCATGATGCCATTTTTTTTTAACACTTTTATTTATTAGTTCGAAAAATATTTGAGGCTGCTTGACTGGGCCGGGTGGTTGGAGACTGTGAGTCATGAGATGAAACCTCCAGGATTACAACCAACCAGAGTTGGCAACCCACATAGGTCTCTCTCCCTTTCCCTGAGATGTAAGGGGTGAGTTGCAGGCTTACGGCAGCAATAATAGCTGTTAAAAAGTTCTGAACCAGCTATCTTTGAATACCATGACTAGAAAGGTGAATTTATGTTTATGGAGATAGTAAGTTGTGTCTTTACTATTTCTCTGTAACTGAGGAGTGTAGGAAATTGACTGGTCTCCCTAAAAAACACTGTATATTGTTCAGTGCTTTTCAGTCCATATTCCATAAAGAGAGGAGAATGCACCTGGTGGCACATGCAATGTTACAGTTGCCTGGATATGAAGCAAGGGTTCTCTTTTTACAATCCTTGGCTCATCTTACCGTTTAACTAAATGTTGGATAGTAAAAGGTGCACTCCAGATTATTGGTCTAAGAGATGGGTTTTCAGCAGGGTGAATGGAGAGCTCGGGGAATGTTAAATTTGAGGCATCGGGGAAATGGAAGCCAATGTAGGTCAATGAGGATTGGGGTAATGGATGAGCAGGACTTGGTGAGGGATAGGACACGAGCAGAAGAGAATTGGTTGACCTGAAGTTTATGGAGGATAGAGGATGGGAGGCCGACCAGCAGATCACTGGAATGGTCAAGTCTGGTGATGACAAAGGCATGGATGACAGTTTCAGCAGCACATGGGCTGAGGCAGGGACGAAGGCAGGCGATATTACAGAGGTAGAAGTCAGGTGGTCTTTTTGATGAGGTCAGGATTGAACAGAACGCCAAGGTTGTGAACAGTTTTTTCAGCATTAGAGAATGGCCGGGAAGGGGTGGCAAGTTTATGGTGGGAGCCGAGGATGATGGTTTAGTCTTGCTCGTGTTTAGCCAGAGGAAATTGTTGTCAATCACAACTGGATAGTGGGCAGTGGAGGGGTAGAGCAGGATGTCATCAGCATACATGTGGAAGCTGACACCATGTATGTGAATGATGTCATCAAAGAAAAGCCATTGCTGGAGATGCTCTGGCATATGATCAGGTAAGTAAGAGTGGAACCAAGCGAAGGTATTCCCACTGGACAATGGAGGAAAGGCATTGGAGGAGAGCAGTGTGGTCGGCCATGTCAAAGACTGCAAAGAAGTCTTTAAAAAGCCTTAGCTCTCTGTGGAGCCTTTTGTGTTTCTTGCTGTTGTCTGGATACAACTATAATTATTGTACACATTAACACTCCTGTCAGCTTTTATTGACATCTCTTGTTCTGAATTGTTAATTTGTTCTCTACTAAGCTAATCAAATTACTTGTGCATCAAATCAATGCAGATAACTTTTTTATAATTCAAGTTACTTTCTATTTGCAGTGATTTGACTGTAAGGTTACTAAAAATTCTATCTCTCTTATACTCTTCCCTTTTTTTAAAGACTGTGATGCTATTGTATAGGAATTGGTATAAGGCCATCTATACAGGAAACAGATGGGTACATTAAAAAAAATCAAGTACTAGATGGTACCAGTTTAACGCTACTGTGAATCATTTGTGATAAGTGGTAATGTGGCATAATCCCATATCAACAGAATACAAATGGGACAGAACAGCAGTGGTTATTTTTTTATTCATTCTTAAGATGTGGGCGTCACTGGCAAGGCCAATATTTATTGCCTATCCCTAGTTGCCCATAGAAAGTGGTGATGGGCCTTTTTCTTGAACCACTGCAGTCCGTGCAGTGAAGGAGCTCTCACAATGCTGTTAGGGAGGAAGTTCAAAGTTTTTGACTCAGTGATGATGAAGGAATGGCGATGTATGTCCAAGTGAGGATGATGTGCGACTTGGAAGGGAATTTGGAGTTAATTGTTTTCCCTGTCTGTAATGCACATGCAGCCAAGGTACACTGGTGGTGGAGATGGTGGATGTTTAGGCAAGTGGAAGAGGTGCCAATCAAGAAGACTGCTTTGTCCTGGATGGTGTTAAGATTCACTCATCCAGGCAAGTGGAGAGTATTCCATTACACTCCTGACTTGTACCTTGTAACTGGTGGAGAGGTTTTACAGAGTCAGGAGGTGAGCCACTCACCATAGAATACCCAGCCTCTGACCTGCTTTATTAAACAAGGCATTTATGTGGCTAGATAAGTTGAGTTTCTGGTCAATGGTAACCCCTAGGATGCTGATGGTGGGGAACTTGGCAATGGTAATGTCATTGAATGTCACGCGGAGGTGGTTAGGCTCTCTCTTGATGGGGATGGTTACTGCCTGGCACTTAATGTGGTGTGAATGTTACTTGCCACTTATCAACCCAAGCCTGGATGTTGTCCAGGTCTTGCTGCATGCGGGCATGGACTGCTTCAGTATCTGAGCAATTGCAAATGGAACTGAACACTGTGCAATCATCAGCTAACAGCTCTACATCAGATCTTATGATGGAGGGAAGGTCATTGATGAAGCAGCTGAAGATAGTTATGCCTATGATACTGCCCTGAGGAAGTCCTGCAGCAATGTCCTGGGGCTAAGATGATTAGCCTCATACAGCAGGTTATATCTCTCAAAAAGATCCTCTCTTCTCTCACCCATCTAGTCTTCTTCATACTGCAGGCTGATATTGACCAATTACTTTTGATTCTATGTCAGAAACATATTCTATGTTTTGAAAAAGGGTTCACCCGAAACGTCGACGCAAATTTCTCTCCACGGATGTTGCCTGGCCTGCTGAGTTTTTCCAGCATTTTCTGTTGTTTTTTGACCAATTACTTGTTTACCTCAGTGCCTAGCTGCTTAGCTATTGTAATGCTAAAAACCAAGGATCCAGCAAGAAAAGAAACATCACCTATATATTCCTGCTGGCTTACTAGACACAGGTGCACCTGTTACCTTCAGATTCTGACTTTAGTATAGTCTTCCCAATGCTTCACTCATATTGTCTGCAGTAATGTTGAAGAAGTTGGGTGATCAGATGTATATTTGATGGACTTGCTGTTTTTACATCAAAGCATTCTGATCTGTTTTCTTAAATCCTCTTGCATGCCTTTGTTCCCTTATATTTAGCAGAAAATTAATTACTAGCCACTTGCATTTTGCCAGCAACTGGCAGACACCATGGCCCTGATATTTAGTGGGAGGGTGTGGGGGAGCACGTATTTGGGGTGGAGGGAGGCATCCGGCAAGGCCGGGGACGCAGAAGGGCCTCAATATAATTTTTCCTTCTGCTTCCTGCCAGGCAGCTGGCAAAAGTAACAGGCTAGCTGGCTGCTGGGTGGAAAAACCAGTGGCAGGAAGCCGTTCTTGGGGACGATGCCCGGCGATTGTGATCTTGGATCAGGCTGGAGATCAGGGGTTGGAAGGGAGAGGAGGGGGGGGCGTCGATTACGGCCGGTGGGGGTGGGTGGGGCTAGAACAGAGATTGCGATCAGCAGAAAGAAGGCCGAAGGTTTGCTTGAGGGATCAGGGGAAGCACTTCTGCTACTCCTGGCCCACAAGGAGTGCTACAAAAAGCACTTACCTTCTTGATCCGGCAGCTCCTGCAGCCATCTTGGCAGGGGCGGTGGGGTTGGGGGTGGGGGGGTGCGGGTGGGAGCCAAATGTAGTAGCCGTTGTTCATTTTCCTGAACATGTAGATGATGCTGTATTGCTCTGATTCCCTTGCTCAGTTAGCCATGTCTCTTTCTCACCCATAAGTGAATTCGAAAAACCATTGGCCCGGAATTTGCGGTTGGGATGGCAGCGAACTGGTAGCATTCGCTGTCATTCCGCCTCTGAAACTGACCACAACTTCGGGATTTGGCGCATGCGGAAATCCCCAAGTTTCAGTCAGTCATTGGCCTAGAAATTTGGGTCGGGGGCTTCCCACGGGTGCAAGCCTCCGACCTGCACTTACCTAGCGCACCAGCCGTTGTGCTGTGGGCCTGCGTGGGATTCCGATCCTGGGCCTGCTCCAACTGCCAGCGCGCAGTGCTTGCGTATCCCAGGGGCACAGTTAGTTATTCAGCCCCAAAACATAACTGAAACTTCAAATACATTTTTTTTAAATCACATTTTTAAAATAACTATAAATTACATAAAATAACTTTTAAATAATAATTAAAATTTTTGAAAAAATTAATTACAGTTTCTAACGGGGCTAAAAAATAAACTTACCTTTAAAGTATTTAAAAATAATAAACCTGTGGAAAAAATGTTTTTATTTTACTTAATTCACCACTTTTGTTAAAAGCAGGCCTTGCGACTGCTTTTTAAAAGCGTAGCTGCTGGAGATGTACCCTCCTGGAAAAACCTGCAAAAAAAACAGAAGTTCCAGGCGTACGCGCTGCCTCTCCGGCGCACGCGTTCGACCTGTGAACCCCTTCCTTTAAGGGAACGGAAGTTCCGGTTTCCCACGCATGCGCAGTGCATGCATGAAACCGGCACTTTTGTTGGGCCTACGCGTGAGTACCCAGCGCGTACTCACCCGTGGGGACCCGAAGTTCTGGCCCAATTGACAGCTCCGAAACAGGCTGCACTTCGCTGCTGACCACAAGTTCCAGGCCATTATCTTGTTCTCCCTAACCAACTGCTGCTGTGCCTCCATGGTGCTTCAGCCTAGCATTCTTCTTTTCCATTTTTGTCTTTTAATGGGTTCCAATGCAGTAGTATTTCCACTTATCTTTCTATTGAGTTCATTTGCATTTGCAGTTTATCTGTTTTGCTCACCCAGAAATATTTCCTATCCTGTTGCATCTATTGAATTCTTGCAGGCTCTCCCTCACAAAGGTATAGATTTTGCACTTTGCTTTATCTGTCATCTCTATTGTTGTTTGCTTAGCCTTTACCATCTGACAAAGGCTCTGTGGCTTGAGTTGCCTCTTCAGCTTTCCTTTTCTCTTTGATTAGAGCAGCCTTTGTATATCACCTCCATTGGCTAGGTCACTAATTGGGGAAAATCTATGGGGGAAAAATTGGGTTGTGCTAACTTCGCCGGGGCGCAAAAAAGTTAGCGCCTTGGGGCGCTAGCGGGAGGCACAAAGCTACCAAATTTTGTCCCCTATGGCTCTTACCAATCAGAACTGTTTCTGCTTTATTGGTTTGTTTGGAACATTGAGCTCCATATTTGTAAGCAGTCCCCGCTTGTTTCCTCCTTTTCATCCACACTGTAACCACAGTATATTGTTAATTATATCCAATTTCAGCTCCTCTCGTCTTGCTCCTTCCATACTGCAGTGTAGTAAATAGAATTTTCCGTTTCCTCTCCAAGTCAGCTTCTAACTTTCCTTCTGCTGTTACAAGGGCTGATTCAGAAATGTTGGAGTTAATCCCAGGAAGGCCAATTCACGAGTATCTGATCCAATCGCAATGGACTCATTCAGGATCACCTAATTAGAAGCTCACAGTTGATTGGAAGTATCCACTGAATCCCAATGGGCTAATTTTTGAAATATTAGAATTGATCTGATTGAGGCTTGCCCACATTTTTTATAATTACCTTGTTACTGCTCTCTCGTGGGATGTTTGAAATTAAGTAACATCACAGCTATTGCAATAATCATCTTTTTGGGAGTTTCAATTTAATTTTCATGCACTAGCAAATCTCCTATGGTATTGCTCAAGTGAATCAGAGATTACAGTAATCTTGGGGAATGAGGAGAGCACATGGCCGTTGAAAGGATTTGGAGAAGAGTTTGTGAGATGTGCTCAAAGACAGTGAAGTAACTTTTTTTTCGATTGGTTCATGGAAAACAAATGGTATTTTCCTTACCCACTACTGGTAGATACATCATGAAATCATACATACCACCTAGAAAACACATCAGGTTCCACATGTGCGCTGATGATACCCAGCTATACCTCACCACCACCTCTCGACCCTTTCACTACCTCTGAGTTGTCACACTACTTGTCCAACATCCAGTCTTAGATGAGCTGCAATTTCCTCCAATTAAATATTGGGAAGACCAAAGTCATTGTCTTCAGACCCTACCTCAAACTCCTTTCCCTAGCCACGGATTCCATCCCCTTCCCTGGCCACTGTCTTAGGCTGAACCAGAGTGTTCACAATCTTGGCGTCTTATTTGACTCCAAGCTGAGCTTCCGATGCCATATCGTCTCCAACACCAAGACTGCCTACTTCCACCTCATTAATATCTGTAACCACTCCTGCCTCAGCCCATCTGCTGCTGAATTTCTCATCCATGCTTATGTTACCTACAGACTCGACAGTTCCAATGTACCCTATCTCCAAGATCTCTGCCTTCCTCCAATTCTGGCCTCTTGTCCAGCATGCCTTCAGCAGTCTAAGCTCTAAACTCTGGAACCTCCTCCCAAAACCTCTCTGCCTTTCCACCTGTCCCTCCTCCTTTAAGATGCCCCTTAAAATCTACCTCTGTGACCACCTGCCCTTATATCTCCTTCTTTGGCTTGTTGTCAATTTTTGTTTGATTATGTTCCCGTGAAGTGCCTTGGGATGTTTTACTACTTTAAAGGCGCTATATAAATGCAAGTTGTTGATGTTGAAATAAAATCTAAGTGCATGAAAACCTGAAGGGGAAATCCAAAGGTTGAAAGAACAAAAAGGGTGGTGTGTTTCTCGGGAGGGGGTTCTGGGAGTATAATTCTCTGGAAAAATTCTGAATTTGCACATTAAAAATTATGCATTCTGTGGATATTAATGCATTCTTCTCCTTCGGCAGTCCCTCAGAACTGAGGATGACTTGCTTCTACATTAAAAATAAGTTCACAGGTGACTGATGAGTCCAATGCGGGGACCTACAGTCTCTGTCACAGGTGGGGCAGATGGTGGTTGAAGGGGCGGGTGGGTGTGGTGCTTGGGTTGACGTGCGCTCCTTGCGCTGCCTGCGCTTGGCTTCCGCTTGCTCCCGGCGAAGAGACTCGAGGTATTTGGCGCCTTCCCGGATGCTTCTCCGCCACTTTGTGCGGTCTTGGGCCAGGGATTCCCAGGTGTCGGTGGGGATGTTGCACTTTTTCAAGGAGGCTTTGAGGGTGTCCTTGAAGCATTTCCCCTGCCCACTTGGGGCTCTCTTGCCGTGCCAGAGCTCCGAGTAGCGCGTTTATTTTGGGAGTCTCGTATCGGGCATGCGGACGATGTGGCCTGTCCATTGGAGCTGATTGAGCATGGTCAAAGCTTCAATGCTGGGGATGTTGGCCTGAGCAAGAACATTACTCCTATAAGCACCATGCAATCAAAATGTACTACGGCTTCATACAATATATATTCAAATGTATACTTTCATAAAATATGTGGAATGTTCACCTATATATACAGTGGCTTCATAAAATATGTATGTGTATGTAATTTCTCAAGAATCCTGCAATGTATATACCTTTTAAGGGGAGAACTATCTTTTACAGCTCATGTATACTGCAGTACCGGCAGTGACCACACCTGTATATAGCACTGAGTAGTAATCTGTACAGATCAGTTCAGTGTGAGCCACGTTGAGTAAACACCTGTTGTACCGTTCTCCTGCAGTCTGTGTCTTAGTATACACAGACACAGCATTGGCGACAAGGCAAGTTCGAACCTACCTGCAACTCTGCATCACCTCCCGGGGATTCGTTCCTGGAGATCAGTGGATTGGAGGTCAAGGCCAGAGACTCGGGCGTCGACCACAGGCAACTGCCCAGTCATCCAGCAGAGACTCGAGAATTGCGGGGGAGGCTGTCGAGAGCCAGGCTTGGCTTTCTAGTCGAGGTGGTCCAGCAAAACGGGCTGGCAACAGGTAGTGCGCAGACCCTTCCTGGACAGCGGCGGGCTAGAGCCCGACCGAGCGGCACAGCAAAGGGCCGAGCAGCGTCGAAGAGAGAGAGAGGGCAGAGCGCAAAAGGCGCAGCTGGTGTTCAGGGGCCGAGCAGCTTCGAAGAGAGGGAGAGAGAGACGCGCAGAAACCCGCGAGGTGCTGCCATTGCCACGAGGACCGCCGAGAGCGGCGTTGGCAGCAGCACAGGAGAAGCGTGCGAAACCTACAGGGCACCACCATTGTCACGAGAACCGCCGGGAGCGGCGTTGGCAGCAGCGGGGGAGGAAGGAAAGCGCGGGAGACGCCATTTTAAGCCATTGGGAGACGCCATTTTAAATCACACCCAAAATGCCGAAGAGTGGCAGTATCACCGCATTTGCCAATGAAGTCGAAGATTAGACTACATATGTCGAACGAATAGAGGTATACTGCAAGGCAAATGAGGTGTCAGATGACAAGAAAGCGTCGGTGTTGTTAAATTTAATGGGTGCAAAGACGTATGGTTTATTACGAAATCTAGTAACCCCAACGAAGCCAATGGAAAAGAGTTTTGAAGACATAGTAACGATACTACAGGAACATTTAAACCCCACACCGCTGCTGATAGCAGAAAGATTCCAGTTTCACAAACGGAACCAGCATAAGGGTGAAAGCAATGCTGATTATTTAACAGAACTGCGCAAACTATCGAAACACTGCCAGTTTGGAGCGGGACTGGCAGATACCTTAAGGGACAAGTTTGTGTGTGGGCTTCAAAGTGAAGGAACCCAGAAACGGCTTTTACCTGAAAAGGACCTTACGCTGGAAAAGGCTTTCAGCATTGCGGTATCATATGAAGCAGCCGCACGGGTCGCTGCAGAGATACAACAGAGACCGCAAGAATATGGCACAAACGAAATGTCATATGGAACAGAGAAGTGCTATCGCTGCGGCAGAACAACACACGACCAGAATGATTGCTGGTTCAAAGACAAAGTGTGCAGACAGTGTGGAAAAGTAGGACACATAGCACGAGTCTGCAGGTCGGGAAAGAAAACCAGCAATAAGAAACCTACCAAAGAAAAGTACAAGAAGGTACATAAGATGACGCAGAAGTTCAGATGAACAAAAGAGTGTTAGCGACTCCGAAAGCAGGGAACTGAGTTGTCTGAAACTACATAATGTGATCACAACGGAGGATCACCGAACCATTTGGGTCACTCTCAAGTTAGCAGGAGTCCAGGTAAAGATGGAATTGAACACAGGATCAGCCCTAACAGTCATAAACCGACGGGACTACGAGCGGCTATTCTCACACATACCCTTGAGAGATACAAAAATTATTTTGAAGACGTACGCGGGGCAAAAAGTCTACCCCAAAGGAAAAATAAGGGTGACTGTTATATATAACGGTAAGGAAACACCAAAACTAGACCTGTATGTATTGCAAGATGGAGGACTACCATTACTGGGATGTGAATGGATCTGGAAAATACAACTGGATTGGCATTCCATACAGGCACTGACTGTGGCTGACAAAAAGGATGACGACGTCACACCTGGGCGACTGTCAAAGATCCTAACTGACGCGAAAGAAGTGTTCCAGCAAGGACTCGGAACACTAAAAGGCATGACAGCGACAATTAAAATTGAAGAAAACGCAAGCCCAAAATTTTTTAAGGCCAGACCAGTACCTTATGCGATCCGCCCAGCCGTCGAAGCAGAGCTGGAGAGTCTGGAACGTTCAGGTGTACTGTCCAAGGTAGACTGGAGCGAGTGGGCTACACCCATCGTCCCTGTGATGAAAAAGTCGTTGAACAGCACGCCTGGGGAACCAAGGAAGGGTCGCATCTGTGGGGACTTTAAGGTAACAGTGAACCCGGTCCTTCACACCGTACAATATCCACTTCCGCGGATTGAAGATATTTTCGCCTCGCTATCTGGAGGGAAACGCTTCACTAAGATTGATCTGGCCCAGGCGTATCTGCAAATGGAGGTGGAAGAAGCATCAAAAAAATACCTCACAATCAACACCCATAAAGGCCTCTACCAATACAACCGGCTGGTATTCGGGGTAGCATCAGCTCCGGCTATTTGGCAGAGGGCAATGGAACAAGTCCTGCAAGGGATCCCAGGGACCCAGTGTTATTTGGACGACATCCTGGTCACGGGCGAAAATGACAGTGACCACCTTGCCAACCTGGAGCAGGTGCTCACTATTTTGCAGGAATATGGGCTCCGAGCTAACCGCCCCAAATGCGAGTTTTTTAGAAAACAGATCTCGTATTGTGGCCACTTTATCGATAAAGAGGGGTTACATAAGTCCCCAGAGAAGATTGAGGCAGTAGTCAAGGCTCCAGCACCGGAAAATGTGTCACAACTGAGGTCGTTCCTCGGGCTGGTAAACTACTACCATAAGTTCTTGCCAAATTTGTCCACAATACTACACCCACTGAACACCCTACTGCAAACTGGGGAGCCATGGAAGTGGAGTGACGAATGTAGACGAGCTTTCCAGAAGAGCAAAACACTAATCACATCGAAAGAGGTATTGGCCCATTACAACCCAGCATTACCAATTCGGTTGGCATGTGATGCGTCACCCTACGGCATTGGAGCGGTGCTGTCGCACAAATTCTCGGACGGCTCAGAGAGGCCAACAGCCTTTGCGTCACGATCACTAACCTCAGCCGAGCGTAACTACGCCCAGATTGACAGGGAGGCCCTCAGCCTAGTGTGGGGAGTGAAAAAGTTCAATCACTATCTGCACGGGCAGAAATTCACCTTGTTGACTGATCACCAGCCTCTTGTCTCCATTTTTAATCCGAAGAAGGGCGTTCCGGTGATGACTGCGCAACGACTACAAAGATGGTCACTTTTTCTAGGGGCGCACCACTATGAGATTGAATATAAGGGCACGAAACAGCATGGAAATGCTGATGGGCTATCACGCCTGCCACTGCCTACTGCGGAGGAAGCACCAGCAGTGGATCCTGTCGAAATATTCCATTCGACTATAGTTGAATACCTACCGGTAACTAACGCTTGTATCGAAAAGGAAACCCGAAATGACCCGACACTGTCTCGGGTATATGATTTGACGGTGAAGGGATGGCCAGCACATGGCGACTCACTGTTGCCAGCATTCTCGACAAGGAGAGAACAGCTGTCAGTGTGCCGGGGGACCTTTGATGTGTGGATCCCGAGTGGTAATTCCACCCAATTTAAGGGATAGAGTGCTCAATGAGCTTCATGAGGGTCATCTGGGAGGGGTAAAAATGAAAAGCCTAGCCAGGGCTTATGTGTGGTGGCCGGGAATCGATAAACAAGTCGAGGACCTGACCAAGAGCTGCTCAGGATGCCAGAAAGTCCAAAATGCACCACCACAGGCCCCTCTGCACCCATGGGAGTGGCCCTCATCTCCATGGCAACGGGTGCATATTGATTTTGCTGGTCCATTGATGGACTCGATGTTTTTAATAGCCGTGGATGCGCACTCGAAATGGCCTGAGGTCATCAAAATGTCCTCCACCACCACGGAGAAAACTATTGCAGTCCTACGGACCATTTTTGCCAGGAATGGCTTGCCAGAACAGATTTGCTCCGACAACGGACCACAGTTTGTGTCCGAAGAGTTCCGGAGGTTCTTGAAAAAGAATGGGGTAAGGCATTACACATCCGCCCCGTATCATCCAGCCACAAATGGATTGGCTGAGAGGTTCGTACAAACCTTTAAGAAGGCAATAAAGGCTATGTACAATGACAACATTCCGCTGCAGCACAAGGTGGACAATTTCCTGTTCGCATACCGGAAAGCGTCACCAACCAGGCCCCAGCCATGATGTTCTTTAACCGAAGGTTAAGATCTCGCCTGGATTTGCTCAGACCAAACATACGAAGAAATGTTGAGAGTAAGCAATTCCAGCACATCCATGAGAAGCCAACAAGGAGCTTCAATGTAGGGCAACCAGTCTTGGCCTGCGACTACCGAACAGAAAAATGGCAGCCAGGAACGATATGCACACGGCAGGGCCCACTAATGTACACAGTGGACGTTGGGGAGAGCATCGTGAGACGCCATGCTGACCAGATCCTAGAGTCACAGGAACAAGTCAACCCCATGCCTCGCCCATACGTACCTGGTGATACATATACATAGATACATAGAAGATAGGAGCAGGAGTAGGCCCTTCGAGCCTGCTCCGCCATTCAATGAGATCATGGCTGATCATCCAAATTCAGTACCCGGTCCCTGCCTTCTCCCCATATCCCTTGATCCCTTTAGCCTTAAGAAATATATCCAACTCTTTCTTGAATATACTTAATGAACTGGCCTCCACCGCCCTCTGTGGCAGAGAATTCCACAGGTTCACCACTCTCTGGGTGAAGAAATTCCTCCTCATTTCAGTCCTAAATGGCTTACCCCTTATCCTTAGAGCATGACCCCTGGTTCTGGACTCCCCGGCCATCAGAAACATCCTTCCTGCATCTAGTCTGTCCAGGCCTGACAGAATTTTATAGGTTTCGATGAGATCCCCTCTCAATCTTCTAAACTCCAGTGAGTATAAGCCCAATCGACACAATCTCTCCTCATACGTCATTCCTGCCATCCCAGGTATCAGCCTGGTGAATCTTCGCTGCACTCCTTCCATGGCAAGAACGTCCTTCCTCAGGTAAGGCGACCAAAACTGCGCACAATACTCAAGGTGTGGTCTCACCAAGGCCCTGTACAACTGCAGCAAGACATCCTTGTTCTTGTACTCGAACCCTCTTGCTACGAAGGCCAACATACCATTTGCCTTCTTAACCACCTGCTGCACCTGCATGCTTACCTTCAGCGACTGGTGTACAAGAACACCCAGGTCTCTTTGCACTTCCCCTTCTCCCAATCTATTACCATTCAAATAATAATCCCGATAATGATGAACCCGACGTACAGGTCACATCTACCCCAGAAACAGTAGCATCAGCAGCTGATGAACTAACCGACGACGGGGCCAGAATCGCCTCCGCACCATGAGCAAGACACTCAGGAAAGGCGCTATCCAGAAAGGATCAGGAAGCCTCCCCAAAGACTGAATATATAAATAGACTATTTTCAGCTAATGTTGCATGTTAAAAGTGTTAATTGTAATTAGTTTGATATTTATTTGTTAAATGAGTGTTATGGTACTGTTAATCTAAAAGGGGAGAAATTGTAAGGTATATACCTTTTAAGGGGGGAACTATCTTTTACAGCTCATGTATACTGCAGTACCGGCAGTGACCACACCTGTATATTGCACTGAGTAGTAATCTGTACAGATCAGTTCAGTGTGAGCCACGTTGAGTAAACACCTGTTGTACCGTTCTCCTGCAGTCTGTGTCTTATTATACATCAAAGACCGAATGGATGAACTACAGAAGTTGTTCATCCCAGTTTGGCATAAAAATAAAACAAAAAAGGTGACTCAACAAGGGAAATTAGGGATAGCATAAGATCCAAAGAGAGCACATACAAATTGGCCAGAAAAAGCAATAATCCTGAGGATTGGGAGCAGTTTAGGATTCGACAAAGGGATGAATTAAGAAAGGGAAAATAGAATATGAGAGTAAGCTTGCGGGGAACATAAAAACTGACTGTAAAAGCTTTTATAGATCTGTAAAGAGAAAAAGATTGGTGAAGTCAAGCGTAGGTCCCTTGCAGTCAGAATCGGGGGAATTTATAATGGGGAGCAAAGAAATGGCAGACCAACTAAATACATATTTTGGTTCTGTCTTCACAAGGAGGACACAAATAACCTCCCAGAAATACCGCGGAACATAGGGTTTGATGAAAGGGTGGAACTGAAAGAAATCAGTATTTGTAGGGAAATGGTGTTAGGAAAATTGATGGGACTGAAGGCCGATAAATCCCATGGGCCTGATAATCTACATCCCAGGGTACTTAAGGAAGTGGCCCTGCAAATAGTAGATGCATTGCTGGTCATCTTCCAGAACTCGATAGCCTCTGGAACAGTACCCATGGATTGGAGGGTAGCTAACGTTACCCCACTATTCAAAAAAGGTGGCAGAGAAAAAGCGGGGAATTATAGACCGGTAAGCCTGACATCGGTAGTGGGGAAAATGCTAGAGTCCGTTATAAAAGATGTAATAGCAGAGCACTTGGAAAGCAGTGACAGGATCGGATAAAGTCAACATGGATTTACAAAAGGTAAATCATGCTTGACTAATCTACTGGAATTTTTTGAGGATGTAACTGGTAAAATAGATAAGGGAGAACCAGTGGATGTGGTGTATTTGGACTTTCAGAAGGCTTTCGATAACGTCCCGCATAAGAGGTTAGCGTGCAAAATTAAGGCACATGGGATTGGGGGCAAGGTATTGACTTGGATAAAGAACTGGTTGGCGGACAGAAAGCAAAGAGTTGGAATAAACGGGTCGTTTTCCGAGTGGCAGGCAGTGACTAGTGGGGTACCGCAAGGATCGCTCTTAGGACCCCAGTTGTTCACAATATATATTAATGATCTGGACAAGGGAATTGGATGTAATATCTCCAAATTTGCAGATGACACAAAGCTGGGTGGGAGGGTATGCTGTGAGGAGGATGTCATGAAACTCCAGTACGATTTGGACAGGTTGGGTGATTGGGCAGAAACATGGCAAATGCACTATAATGTGGATAAATGTGAGGTTGTCCACTTTGGTGGCAAAAACAGGAAGGCAGATTATTATTTGAATGGCAATAGATTGGGAGAAGGGGAAGTGCAAAGAGACCTGGGTGTTCTTGTGCACCAGTCGCTGAAGGTAAGCATGCATGTGCAGCAGGTGGTTAAGAAGGCAAATGGTATGTTGGCCTTCATAGCAAGAGGGTTCGAGTACAAGAACAAGGATGTCTTGCTGCAGTTGTACAGGGCCTTGGTGAGACCGCACCTTGAGTATTGTGTGCAGTTTTGGTCACCTTACCTGAGGAAGGACGTTCTTGCCATGGAGGGAGTGCAGCGAAGATTCACCAGGCTGATACCTGGGATGGCAGGAATGACGTACGAGGAGAGATTGTGTCAATTGGGCTTATACTCACTGGAGTTTAGAAGATTGAGAGGGGATCTCATCGAAACCTATAAAATTCTGTCAGGTCTGGACAGACTAGATGCAGAAAGGATGTTTCTGATGGCCGGGGAGTCCAGAACCAGGGGTCATAGTCTAAGGATAAGGGGTAAGCCATTTAGGACTGAAATGAGGAGGAATTTCTTCACCCAGAGAGTGGTGAACCTGTGGAATTCTCTGCCACAGAGGGCGGTGGAGGCCAGTTCATTAAATATATTCAAGAAAGAGTTGGATATATTTCTTGAGGCTATAGGGATCAAGGGATATGGGGAGAAGGCAGGGACAGGGTACTGAATTTGGATGATCAGCCATGATCTCATTGAATGGCGGAGCAGGCTCGAAGGGCCGAATGGCCTACTCCTGCTCCTATCTTCTATGACACAACAAATCCAATAACAAAAGTTCAAAACTGATATTCTGGTTAACTTTAAGCACTTTTATACTACCCGATTAATCTTTTGCAAAAAAAAGGAAAAACAACAGTTTCCAAGCAGACTTCTTCCGAAACGTTTTCTCAATGGTCACTCTTGCACATCCAACTCTCTGTTGCCCCCATTCACAAAGGTACTTTACCACCTCTGGACCCAGTTCACAGTGACGCTGAATCCTATCCAATTTCCCAACCTTTAACAGAATTATTATCTTCTCCTCCAACACCCCTAGTTCATACCGGTGTTCTTCTCACTCTGCCTCCTCAATTTAAACATGCACTCCTCTTCCCCCTCCAAACAGTTAAGCTGGTCATCTTGTCTTCCCTCCCCTCCCCCAGAGTTCATGCTGGCACTCTCCCTCCCCACTCTTACTCAGTTAATCCTGGTAATTTCCTTCCTCCTCCTCCCCCACTCCCCAAAGCACCGCTTCCACCTCTTCCTGTACCTCCAATAAATACTCCCAGCTTCTGCCCACTTCCCTGTACCTTTTGTTATCATTTACCCCTCCGTAAGTGCACTGGACGAGATCCCTCTCTTATCTCAGCACCACTCCCCAAACCTAAGGGCAGGGATTGTGACCTCTATCCTATAGATGGGCACTCCTGTTCTCTTGAGAGTTCCCAGCTCAATCTTAAAAAGGCTGTGCCATTAATGCTGGGAGCTGCATTCAGAGGGGAGAGGGACCTGTCCAGTGTATTAGCAGGTTAACTTGGAGAGGAACAGGTTTGGTTAGAGAGGGGTCTAGTCCACACTGACCAGACCCTCAAAATGCTGACTGTCAACATGAAATAATAATGATTGACATGTAGGAGAAATACATTTTATCCCTGCATATACTACATTTACATATAAATCTGTCCATGATACATGTGGGAGAAGGCCGTCTCAAGACTATGGGGCTAGCTACGTAATTATTTTATCTGGTAGGGTGGTGTAGAACATAGCAGTAATGCATTTAATTGATCCGGTTTAGAGGCGATGAAGTGTGTTCAGGCTCAGACACTTAAACCAGGGCCTACACATGGACCATAAAAACCAAACCAGAGCAGACTTCCTAGCTTAATCCTCAATAGTATGCAAAGCGACCTAGAATCAAATCCATCAATTCGCCTTTTTGTTTTTTTGGTGCATGCCCACATTTCTGAGCCAAATTTAGATATGGATATTACTAATGCGCTGTAGAGCCGTACTTTGAACTTGCGAATTATGTTCAATCTCCATATATGTGATAGAAAGTTTATTGTGGAGCTCGCAAGTACAATATACCTATGGCAGTAAGGAAACAGTCTCCATTGGAGGAAATTATGCTGTGTAAGCAAGTGAATTGTATCACTGACTCTACTGTCTTGGGTGGATTGTCATCCAATTCGAAGGTAGTAGATTCCAGTTGAGTTTTGCCTGCCTACTGTGCTCAACCAGGCCAAGCATTTAACCAGTGATCTATTTGGAGTGTCTACCTCCTAGGATGTCTTCTGCAGAACTGCTGAGCTGATCTGATCTCTAAAAGTATCTTGAAATTGTATTTTACTGATGGTGATTTGAGCTTCTTGACATCAAACCTATGGCTCCTGTTGCAATCTCTAGGTATCTCTACCAAAATTATATAATTAATCACAGCACTTTTTGCCCACGCAAGCAGCCAGTTCCGTATTGACAGAACACTTTCTGAGCCTTTCGAGTTTAATACCAGAGTACGTCAGGGTTGTGTACTCTTCCCAACCTTGTTCTTCATGGGTGTTGACTGCATCATGAAGTCAACAACAGAAGAAAGTGGATTTGGGACCAGCCTAGGCTGTAACTATATGTGTACATATCTGGACTTTGCCGACAACATAGTGGCCTTGGCTGAAACTGTGGACACCTGTGGTAAACCACTGTTATTGTTATTCACTGTTGTTGTTGTTGTTGCACACTGTTGTACCTATGCATGCCTCAACATGTCCCGGCTGGCTCCACCCACAGGCCCAGGTATAAAGGTGATTGACCTGCAGCCCCCTGCCTTCTTGGAACCCAGTCAACCACGAGAGGCATGCTCTGTTCTTTGCTAATAAAAGCCTTTAGTTACTCTCTTAACTCTCAGTCTTTTATGAGTAATTGATAGCGCATCAACACCCTCATCAAAGCCTGTGAATTTTTGACCAAGAGGTATCTAGCGTAAGGGGGCTTAAAATAGAGGCAGAATACTTACCTCCCCATTCGCAACACACTCCCATCTTCCACCAATGTAACTCCCGGGTTCCAGGAGGCATATGATGCACTCACTGCAGGCCGGCAAGGGCCTCATAAATATGCAATGGTTGGGACCCTTTGACACAAATAGGACCCTGTGTGATTTTAACACGCAGTCACATGATTCTCACTGTGCCGGGCCTGGCAGAGAAAGTTGGCAGCAAGAAGGATTGGGGACAGAAGACGTGGAGGAAGGTCATTAAAAAAAAAATTATAGATTGCTTGTGGGCCAGGAGAAGCAAGAGGATTCCTCCGGGCCCCACAATGACACCTTGGGCCTGCCCTGTCTGGGCTTCCCTCCCTTTCCTTCGACCGCAATCACCTCCAGACCCCCAACCCACTTACCTGACTGCTTGGGACCTTTTCTTTGGACTCCCAATGACGGCAGCCTCCTACCGCCCCAAATCCCCCTCCTGCTCGCGGGCCAGGTAGCTTTTCCACCTGGTTTTTGGCGGGAGCTTCACTTTAAACATGGAAGTGAGGCCCAGGAGTTAAAATGGTGCAAATCTGAGGCTGGAAATGAGTCCAATACATTGTTAATGATGGCAATCAAAGATTGGATGAAATCCTAAATTTGACCTTCATTTTTCAATATAAATTAGAAAGGTTACGCAAGCTGTATCAGGCTGATTTTTTTGCATGATTCACTTCATGATTTATTTTCTGCAAGTGAAATTTTGGATGCATATCAGTATAAACTGAAGTGGGCACACTTGAATTTCCCATGCTGCTGCTGTCCCCATTTTGTTCAATTCTCAAGTCTCTGTAAGCTCTCTGCTAAATTTCATCCTTACTGATTTGCTGTCCTTTATTTCCATATAATAGAGGAAAACTGTTAAAAAGTGTAAATGTGTTTGCTCATTTGTATATGTACACCAAAAAAGCTATCCCAGTGTGAGACAAAAATATAAATGGGGCAATTTAACTGCATTAATTGTACCTGTGGTTTGTATCCTGAGCCTGACTCCATGACCCCGATTTTCTGCCAGCCATCGGGTGGGTTTTCAGGCGGGCGGGTGTCGTGATCCCCCCCCCCTCCCCCCCAACCACCTGATTCCCCGCCCCGTCCGACTTTCGGACCGCCGTTTCTCTGCGACCCGAATCCGTCCCGCCCGCCGCTGGCGGGACTGGCCGTCGGGACCCTAATCATCAATTATTAGCATGTTTAATGCCATTTTAAGGGGCCCTTGCGATTTTCAAGGGTTCCCCACGCTAAACACGCCTGCGGGGAACCCCGCTGATGAAACCTGGCGTGAAGCTTGCCGGCTTGCTTGCTCTCAGCTGCAGGTCATTCGGGAAAGCTGCGATTTAATTGGAGAGCATTTGTATGTTGAAGGACCTTGTTGTTGCAGGCTTGGGGCTACTTCTTCAAGGCTTAGGCACAGCTGTGGAAGGTTGGAGCCTCACACACTTCTCCAATGTGATCTCCTGGGAAGCCCCTCTCGCCACCCTCACTCAGCGCTTCCTCAGCGGAGGCATCTACCAGAAGCATGGGACGCCTTTTTTTCCTTCCCCCCCTTGCCATTAGAGGATCTCCAGCAGCAGAGGCGGCAGCAGCAGAACCAGGAACAGCAGGATGAGCACCAGGCTGCTGCTCACTCACCTGAAGCTGCACAGGCCAGAAGGGACCAGCACTTGGAAGTGGCTTGAGAGCACCTTGCTGCGCTTTAGGGGGCCATGGGGACCCGTATCTGCACTGGCAGTCCTACTCAGAAGGACTTCCATGAAGGTCTGGTTTCTCTGTTCAATAGATGGCCAACGCTCCTCAAGAGATGTCATTCTCTTATGAGCACTCACCATGTTTTCCGTACCCTGGCGAGTTATCTCCACCATGGAGGTTGCCAACCTTTCCATGGTGATGCGTTCATGCGCCAATGACTCCACAAAGGCTCTGCTCATGGTCGCTATGGACTCCTCCATTCGCTCCACACTCGCAGCGACCCTGGAGACAAAACCCGCCAGAGACTCCTGCATCTGTGCATGGAGATCCATCACCTCTTCTCTTGCGGATGGACCCAGAGGCAGAGGGCCAACATGCAGCGCAGCTGAGCTGAGCTGGCAGAGTCCTGCGCCCTCCGATGAGGACTCTCCACTGCTGTCACTGTCTCCAGAATCTGCTGAGGCTCACTTGTGAGCTGTGAAACACCAGGTGACAACACTACTCTATGTCCCGAAGGTCCCCCCGAGGTGTGAGTGTCTGCGCTGGTGCTGGGTGCGCTTACTTCTGCTGACGCGCCCTAGAGGTTGGAGCTTCCTCTGAGGAGTCAGGCTGCACAGCCTCTTCCTCCTCCACAGTGGGGACGGGGGCTCTGGGTGGTCCTGTGGGGGAGTAGAGGAAGGAGTTAGAGATGTGATGCCAAGGTTACATGCACATTCGAGTTGACATCTGCTGACACCTGCATCCATGCAGCCTTGGTCTCAGTGGGAGGCCTCTTCCTGCCTGACCTCGGGAAGAGGACCTCCCTGTGGGCCCTAACCCCATCCAATAATGCCTGCAGTGAAGCTTCATCGAATTTGGAGGCAGCTCGGGGTCTGGCACTGGCCACAGCTGCTGCAGGCTCCTCTGCCATCCTGTATGGTTCATTTGGAAGCCAACAGAGGAAGCAATGCTTGCTGTGGACCTTGAAAGCACCACAAACGATGACATCATACTGTGGGGCTTTCTGACTAGAAATGGACAATTAGCAAGGCTGTCCACACGCTGGAAATTAATTGGCCACTTGAGGGAAAATTGCGTGCAGCTGGCTGACCCATTTTTTTTCGGGTTAGAACCCCACATTCGGGGAATCCGACCATTTCCCACACAATCCACAAAATCGGGCCCCATGTTTCAGCACAAAGACTAGATCCAGAATCACTGCATTGCCTGTAAGTGTGCTTTGCTCCAAAGCTGTTTGACAGAACATTCTAGATTAGGCATGCAAACATTATTGTATTAGGTTATTTCTGACTTCTGCAACCAGCAAAGAGATAATAACAGCTGAGAATTAACATTGTCAATGGTGCACTGTTCATATGTTGCAAAAATACAACAGTGCTTTCCTTCAAAGAGTTGTTCAAGCAGTTTCCCTGCCCCCTCCCCCAGTCCTGCAAAAATGAACACAAAATTGAATAGTAGTTAAAGGCAGCCTTTTCTATGTCTCCTTCGAGCACAGCAGTCTGAAGAAGTCAGGGGAATCATAAGAGTGAAAACAGTCCTGCACAAATGTGACATGATCTAAAGCAAGTTCATTGGACGGATTTTGCGGTGGTAGTGATGGTGAAGCTGTCAGCTCTGAAACTGACAGCAACTTCAGGATTTAGCGTGTGCGCAGATAAACACACAAATCCAGAAGTTGCGGTAAGTTAATATATTCAAGAAGGAGTTAGATATATTTCTTAAGGCTAAAGGGAATCAAGGGATATGTGGAGAAGGCAGGGACAGGGTACTGAGTTTGGATGATCAGCCATGATCTCATTGAATGGCGGAGCGGGCTCGAGGGGCCGAATGGCCTACTTCTGCTCCTCTCTTCTATGTTTCTATGTAAGTCATTCCCTGCTCCGCCACAGGTGGAACTGTGGAACTCCCCAGAGCGGGTAATCAATTCAAATCACACTGAAGGACGAAAACTTCCCTTATTACGCTGGAATATTGCTGTTTAACCTCCTTCCCACCACCCCCCCCCCCTGAAAAAGTTAAGCTTTGTTGAAAGAGGTGTAACTGGGTTTTTAACGGCGTCTTGACTGCTGAACAACAGCTCTTTTCCTGAAAAACTAATTTTATATTTGTGGAATGTCAAATTTTTCCATTAATAAGGTTTTTAAAATAATTAGTTTATGAAAAGGTTTGATATATTTCAGCTTCTACCTTAATCCTATTTGCATGTCCCAATCTGTATTTTCACTATGTAAAATTTATAAAATGTAAATTAGAATCTGTACATTTTACTTCCTGGTTTGCTTTCTGTGAGAATTTTTCAAAGTGATTGGCTGCTCAGCCTGCTTGCTAACATCACTTGCTGGATGCTGGCTATTCGCTTGATGTGGCACCAGATTCAAACAAAGGTCGGGAGAGCTGAAATCGACGCCACAGAGATCGCTAGATCTTTGTGGGTGCCTTTCTTTGAGGTCAGCGGCAAGCACCATTGCTATTCCGCTGACCACAAATTCCAGGCCAATGTCTTTAGCCCTTGCTTTCCATATTCTTTATTAAATCCCACATGAGCCTGTTACATAGCAATAGTTCTCATTTTGCACCATTGAACTCTTCTGTTCTAAAGCCTTTTCACCATTTGAATATTGATTTATCATATCATAGAAACATAGAAGATAGGAGCAGGAGTAGGCCATTCGGCCCCTCGAGCCTGCTCCGCCATTCAATGAGATCATGGCTGATCATCCAAATTCAGTACCCGGTCCCTGCCTTCTCTCCATATCCCTTGATCCCTTTAGCCTTAAGAAATATATCCAACTCCTTCTTGAATATATTTAATGAATTGGCCTCTACTGCCTTCTTTGGCAGAGAATTCCACAGGTTCACCACTCTCTGGGTGAAGAAATTCCTCCTCATCTCTGTCCTAAATGACTTACCCCTTATCCTTAGACTGTGACCCCTGGTTCTGGACTCCCCGACCATCGGGAACATCCTTCCAGCATCTAGCCTGTCTAGTCCTGTTAGAATTTTATAAGTTTCGATGAGATCCCCTCTCATTCTTCTAAACTCCAGCGAGTACAAGCCCAATCGACCCAATCTCTCCTCATACGTCATTCCTGCCATCCCAGGTATCAGCCTGGTGAATCTTCGCTGCACTCCTTCCATGGCAAGAACGTCCTTCCTCAGATAAGGCGACCAAAACTGCACACAGTACTCAAGATGTGGCCTCACCAAGGCCCTGTACAACTGCAGCAAGACATCCTTGTTCCTGTACTCAAACCCTCTCGCTACGAAGGCCAATATACCATTTGCCTTCTTAACCGCCTGCTGCACCTGCATGCTTACTTTCAACGACTGGTGCATAAGGACGCCCAGGTCTCGTTGCACTTCCCTTCTCCCAATCTATTGCCATTTAGAATCATAGAATGGTTACAGCACAGAAGGAGGCCATTCAGCCCGTCAAGCCCGTGCCGGCTCTCTGCAAGAGCACTTCAGCTAGTCCCACTCCCCTCCCCTTTCCCCATAAAGTTGACATGCAAGTTGAAACAGTTGGAAATGTCATGTGTTGGAATGGCGTCGAGACGGGTAAAAGGCTGCGCCCCGCTGCACCGCGCCTCCCTGGATGTGCTGCTGGGGCCTGTGAGGAATCGGAGTGAGATACTGTTTCCCAGTAACGGGAGGAAGAAGCCTGCTGCTGAGACAAAGAAGGCATGGCTGGAGGTGCTGAGGAGGTCAGCAGCAGGAGCGTGGTGACACGCTCCTGGATCCAATACAGGAAGCGCTTCAATAACCCAAGCAGGACAGCAATGGTCAGAGCAATAGCACATTGCCCTACATATTGATATGCATATCTTTGTAGGTTGCTGATTAAATTAAATTTATATAGCAACCCAATCTTAACAACAGACTAAGAAGCCCTGCATGCAAGATTATTAACATAAATAAGCTACAGAGCATATACTGTAGCGTAAGTTAAAGAAAATACTGAATATATTTTAGTAGCTTTTGAGCTCAAGATGACAAAGAATTACATTTTTTTTACCTTAGAAAGCAGTATCTTGGTTAAATACTCCCACATCAAGTATAAATGCAAAGTAAATCCCCCAACTCTGACCTAAGATTGTTTTTAACTCCAAACTGAAAAGAACATCCTTTTGTGCTGTGCAAATTTATTCAAATATATTTTTTACTGATTATTTTCCTGTTATGAACTTTTGATTAGAACTCTATATAATCAGTCAATGCAAGTTTGAGGAAAAAAAGGAAATTCGTCAGAGAAAAAAAAAAGCAGCAAGGAGATTGAGAGGAGTGATTTCAATAATCAGTGAGTTATCTTGTACATCAGTTCGAATGCATAGCGAAAAATATGGCTTTGTTTCTATACTGGCGCATGTGCATTTTTATGTATACAAAAGAAAACTAAGACTAAATAATGCAGGAAAAAAGTGTGCTGTACAAGATAAGTCTAATTGCTGAGATATGAGCACTTGTCTCCAAATTGGGCCGCTAAAGAGATGAATGCATGTGAAACTAATTCACGTCAATGAGTATTTTTTTCTGAAATTAATAACCACTCCAAAATTCAAGTACAACTTGACAACACTCCATGACAGTTCAACCGTTTGAGTTAAATATAACAGTTTCTGTTTATGTAATCCATAGTCTAAGTACAGTCAGTGCTTTTAGTTAATTCCTGGGGAAACCAGTGTGTCTGACCAATTTGATTGCTCATTTGCACATAGTATTGCAAGTAGGCACAACTTGGGAACTTCTATTGCGTGTGTAGAGGGACTTAGACGTTTGGTCTCGATTTTAATTCCCAAGGCGGGTTGGAGTCGGGTTGCGTGGTGGGCAAGTTCGGGAGCCGCTTCTGGCGGAACCAGCTGCAGAGTTGTGATTTTTATTAAAGTACCTGTACCTTGTTAATTTCACGGAGGCGCGCTGGCCGGTCCAATGAGTGGGATCGGGTTGGCTGGCTGCCTCTGATGACATAATAGCAGCTGCTTTTAAAGCTGCCATCCAGCCTGAGCCTTTCCATTGTCGTTTCCTGAACTTCTTTTCAAAGCTATGAATTCTTCCAGAGGCAAGGCAGCTCCTCGTTTTAATGATGACTCCCTCCAAGTTCTTGTGGATGCTGTTAGAGGGCGCAGGGAGATTCTCTTCCCTCCTGATGGCCGGAGGAAGCCTCCTCAGCAGACCAAGGCAGCCTGGCTGCGCATTGCTCAGGAGGTGAGCGCAAGGTGCATTTATGCATGCTCATGGATCCAGTGCCGCAAAAGCTTTAATGATCTTGTGAGAACATCAAAAGTGAGTATCCAATATCACTTGCCTTCACTCTGCTTCCCTTCTCTTTTCATCACCAGCACTCTGCGATGTAAGCTTCCTCCTTCACATCCCACCTTACCCTTACTTCCCTTGCACCCTTTCCTATCCATCTCTGTCTCTGCACTGAATCGCTTCAGCATCCTGCCTATGCACCCTTTAGACTCGCTCTCACTGTCATGCGGTGACAACAACTAACAACACACAGGGAGCTAGCTTCCTCTTGTCACCTTACCCCATCTTCGTCTCAGTCAAAGCTTCTATGGTAGGGATTAATCACACTCACTCCATCACTGTGACTGAAACCGCTTGTGTCCCTCCTTGCAGGAAAAGATAGCCTACAATAAGAGGGAGAGAGCAATGACTGGAGGAGGAACACCTACCCTTGCAACATTGACCAGTACTGAGGAGGCAGCAAACGAGATTGTTGGAGGTGGCGGGGACCTGGAAGTGGGCAATGGAGAGACAGGCACACTAGAGGAAGCTGGTAACATATTAGAGTTTCATCCCTCTCAGAAAGCAATGGAATATGATGTTCATAGAGAATCGCTTTGTATCATCTGCTCAAAAGGATGTATCTGCCACATCAATATCAGATGTCTAATTCAAGCCTTTACTCTCCCACAGGAACATCGAGCGCCCCCCTTCCCTTGATCCAGGATGAAGAGCCGGACATCTCCTCAGAGGAACCTGAAGCCTCTGAGGGACCAGCGTCACCAGGACTCAGCGCACCCAGCACCAGCGCAGCAATGCACACCTCAGTGGGGCCATTGCGAGTTAGACTAGTGTTGCCACCTGGTCTATCACAGCGCACAAGTGAGCATCAGCAGATGGTGGAGATAGCGACAGCAGTGGCGAGTCCTCTGCGGAGGTCACAGGACTCTCCTAGCTCTGCTGAGCTGCATGCAGACGCTATGCCTCTGGGGCCATCCAGAAAAAGAGCGGTTTGTGAAATACAGGAACAAGTGCAGGTGTCTCTGGAAGGGTTTTCCTCCAGGGTTAGTGCGAGTGTAGAGAGAATGGAGGAGTCCATCACTAACATCAGCACTGCCTTGGTGGAGGCAATGGCGCATGAATGCACCACCATGGATAGGATGGCAACCTCCGTGGAAAGGATGGCTACCTCAGTGGAAAGGATGGCTACAGCCATGGAGGAAATAAGTCACCAGAGTCAGGAAAACATGGTGACTGTTCAGAATAGAATGACATCTCTGGAGGAGCGATGGGCAGCTATTGAGCAGAGAGACCACATCAACTCGTTAGTACCTGACACACTGGACCCACTCCAATTTGCCTACCGCCCAAACAGATCTAGGGATGATGCCATCGCCACTGTACTGCACACTGCCTTATCACACCTGGATAAGAGGAACACCTATGTGAGAATGTTGTTCATTGATTATAGTTCAGCATTCAATACCATTATCCCCTCCAAGCTTGTCAACAAGCACAGTGAGCTAGGACTTAACACCTCCCTATGCAACTGGATCCTGGACTTCCTGACGGGAAGACCCCAGGTGGTGAAAATAGGCAGAAACACCTCCTCCACACTGATCCTGAACACGGGAGCTCCCCAGGGTTGTGTGCTCAGCCCCCCTTCTGTACTCCCTGTTTACCCACGACTGCGTGGCCACGCACAACTTCAACTCCATCATCAAGTTTGCTGATGACACTACCGTTGTAGGCCTGATCACAGATGGCGATGAGACAGGCTATCGGGAGGAGGTAAGAGCCCTAGGAGAATGGTGCAAGTACAACAACCTCTCCCTCAACATCAGCAAAACAAAGGAGATGATCGTGGATTACAGGAAGCGGCAGGGGGAGGGACACACCCCAATCTACATCGAAGGGGCTGAGGTGGAGAGGGTCAGCAGCTTCAAATTCCTGGGTGTATTCATTACGGAGGAGTTAACGTGGTCCCATCACATCGACGTCGTAACCAAGAAGGCATGCCAACGCCTGTTCTTCCTCAGGAGACTGAAGAAATTTGGAATGGCCCCCCAGATTCTCACCAACTTCTACCGGTGCACCATCGAGAGTATCCTGTCCGGCTGCATCACTACCTGGTATGGCAACTGCACCGCCACAGACCGCAAGGCTCTACAGATGGAAGTGAAAGCTGCACAACACACTATAGGAATTAAACTACCTGCTGTGCAGGATATCTACCCCGAGAGGTGCCGAGGGAAGGCCCTGAGAATCATTAAAGACGCGAGTCACCCCAGCCACAATCTCTTCGCCCTGCTCCCGTCCGGTAAGAGATACCGAAGCATACAGTCTCGTACCAACAGGTTTTGAAACAGCTTCTACCCCCAGGCCATAAGACTCATGAACGATTAATTTATTATTATTTATTACTGTTGTTTTATTTATTATTACTGTCTTTCTATTAGTATTTTTATCATTGTTATGCCATATTTATTCAAATGTTGGGAGGACTCAAAAATCAACATTTCATTGTGCAGTACACACGTCTGCTGCATATATGACAAATAAAATTGAATTGAATTGAATTGAATTCATGGACGTCCTTTTGAGGACTGCCAGTGCAGATACGGGTCCTCGTGGCCCCCCTGAAGTGCAGCAAGGTGCTCTCCTGCCACTTGCCAGCACTGAGGTGCAGCTGACCCATGAGAGGGATGTTGTTGGCAGGACAGAAGGAAGTGTGGGCTCCTCTCAAAGCGCTCGCGTGACCATGCCACTGCGCAGCCCTCGGTCAGAGACCCCACTTTGCAGAGACAACTGAGCTGGCCTTTTCAGCCCCTGCACAGCCGCAGGAAGAGCAGACTGTTGATGAGCCCTCCCAGGCTCCCAAACCACAGGACGCCCGCTATAGGTGTCTAAGCAGGCGCAGCTTCCTAGTCAGCAAGGTGCCTCTACATCTGCTGAAGGGGAAGCACCACGTAGAAGCACGCGTAAGAGAAAGATTAAGCACCTATAGTCACAAGGGGACTCACTTGGGTGGTTTCTTTTTTTTTCTGATTCTTTCTGATATATTTTGTGATGTTTAAAAAGAAATTATGTCATACAGTTGATTGTGTGGTCTATGTGTTCTGGGAAATGGCAAAAGTGCATTGAGGGCTCAGGGCAACTTGCATTTGTAATGCTGATGGTAAAAGTGATAGGAAATAAGAGGGTATAGCAGAGATGATGTATGACGTTGGACAAGTGTCGCCTGCAATTATAGAGCCATGTGGTATCCACCTATGGTTGAAGAGTAAGCTTATGGTAGTTTGGCATGGCAGTGTGCACACCCTGGTTGACGGGCATCAGTGAACTGGAGGGATGCTGCATTGGTCACAGCAGGGCATGCAAGGCTCCCCTCGTCCTCTTCCTACTCTTCCCAGGAATATCTGTGCTGAGCCACGCGGCTGCTACTCCCCCAATTACGAGGACCAGGATGAGAGGGCATAAATGTTTCCCATCCCCTTGCTATAGATTTCATTTGAGGTAACAATCTTGCAAACGCACAGTCGAAGTGGCCTGAAATATTTCCATTCATGGCACTCTGCAGATGGGTGTCAGTTTGAACAGTCAGAAGGTTAGTAGATGTGCAAAATGTTATCCCATTCCTGCAACAGCAAAGTTGTTGCATTTGAATGTCAGACATGTTTCAGGGGCGCTTTTAAAGTGCTCCACCAATGCATACAGATCATGTCCTTCAGCAACTCCTCTCCTTGAACCTGGCCTGTAGTCGGGAAACAGGAGCCAGAAGCAGGAAAATGGAAAACCACTATCAAAATAGGATGAGCAAGGCAGTTAACAGACTGTTAACTGCCTTAACTACCCGAGAGGGCAAATACATGGAAGATGCACTATAACGTGGATAAATGTGAAGTTATCCACTTCGGTAGGAAAAACAGAAAGGCGGTGTATTATTTAAATGGTGATAGATTGGGACATGTTGATGTACAAAGGGACCTGGGTGTCCTTGTACACCAGTCTCTGAAAGCAAACATGCAGGTGGATCAAGCAGTTAGGAAGGCAAATGATATGTTGGCCTTCATTGCAAGAGGATTTGAGTATGGGAGCAACGATGTCTTACTACAGTTATACAGGGCCTTGTTGAGACCACACCTGGAGTAGTGTGTGCAGTTTTGGTCTCCTTACCTAAGAAAGGATATACTTGCCATAGAGGGAGTGCAGCGAAGGTTCACCAGACTGATTCCTGGGATGGCAAGACTGTCGTATGAGGAGAGATTGGGTTGACTAGGCCTGTATTCACTGGGGTTTAGAAGAATGAGAGGGGATCTCATTGAAACGCTTAAAATTCTGACAGTGCTAGACAGACTGGATGCAGGGAGGATGTTTCCCCTGGCTGGGGGGTCTATAACGAGGGGCCACAGTCTCAGGATACAGGGTAGGACATTTAGGACTGAGATGAGAAATTTCTTCACTCAGATGGTGGTGAACCTGTGGAATTCTCTACCACAGAAGGCTGTGGAGGCCAAGTCACTGAATATATTTAAGAAGGCGATAGATAGATTTCTAGACACAAAAAGCATCAAGGGGTATGGGGAATATGGTATTGAGATAGAGGATCAGCCATGATCATATTGAATGGCGGAGCAGGCTCGAAGGGCCGAATGGCCTATTCCTGCTCCTATTTTTCTATGTTTCTATGTTCCTGTCCCACCAGTTGGAAACGGGTCAGTTTGGGAGCAGCTAAACAGACATTCAGGAAAATCGGGTGGGGGCGAGATGGAGGCGAGTTGGGTGTCTGAAGCCTTTTTCCCCGATTTTTCCCAACAGATCCGCCTCCTCATGGCTATTAAAATCGAGCCCTTTGTGTCTCACTGAAATTATTTCCAGGGAAACATTGAACTACCTATCATTTTTCTCCTGATGTGGCCTGAGATTATAATGAAATGCAAAATCTGACCTTTTTAAAAAATAAAAAAAAACATGTTTTTTTAAGTCATGAAAGTTGCTAGAGTGGAATGTTTATTGAATGCTCTATTTTGACACTTTTTAAATTGCTTTTTGTGCTGAACCATGATTGAACTTTTTTGGATGTAGATACCATCTGAAAAAAATTGTCATACATAAGAAAGTAAAAAATGTCAAGGACAAGACCATTCTGCCCATTGAAGCACATCCCTCCAGTAGTGTAATTTTCCCATCTCAGTACTCAGTTGCATTTTAAACAACTCTAACGTACTTGTCTTTGGGTCTTGCTCTTTGATTAAAGAAGTTGTTCCTAATATTTGTTTTAATTTTATTTTTAACTAATTTAAATTTATGTCCTTTGGCCCCATCTTGCTGGTTACTTTGAGCTAATATTCTAGGTTTGCCTTAGCTATACTTTTTATTTCATATACTTTGATTTAGCGTCCTTCTCGACTGCAGAGCTTGAGCTTCTCTAACTTTTGTCAGTGATCTACACCCAAAATATTAACTTCTTTCTCTTTGCAGATGTTCATGTATCTATTTTCTATTTCCAGCATTTTCTGTTTTTACTAAGATTTTTTGCTTTTATCTCTTCCCCTTCTCCCGTCTTTTTATCCTTCCTAAACATGCCATATCCCTGCCTATTGAATTTACTCCCCATCTTCTGGGGTAAGACACATTTCCCTATAATATCAGAATTCCTTGCTGCTACATATGACTTAGTTTGAGTATTTTATTCAGCTATCTGCTTTTAATTGTCTTAATTTGTCTTTTTTTATGATGTAGCTAATTGTAATTTTGTAGTTCTTCAGTAGTGTAATGCATTTGGTGTGCTTTTGTCCCGAACAACAGATCAGTTCAGCACCGATAACACACAATATGGTATCTGATATGAATTGGACTGTTGGGATGTCAGTGGCAGGTGGTGAGCTGCTTTATTACGGGGGCGGGGGTTGGGGGGGAGTGAGAAGACTAAAAATGGAAGGCAGTTTTAAAAGATGTATGTATATTTTATGAAATTTTTAGATTTGAAGACCAGTAAATTATTGGTAACCGGTAATGTTTACCATTTCGCATATGATTTGAAAAGTTTCCAGTACAGTTTTTGAATATGGAAATGGTGTTGCAATTTGACCTGCCCTCTGGGGGAAAAAATAGCATCAGTCCAGCTTACTGTACAAACTTAAAAAACAAATCCAAGTACAGTTCTCATGGCAGTATCTTGTGCATTTCACATTAATTTGAGATTAATGTAAACTGAAGCAGCTCAGCGAGGTGATGCCATATATTTTTCTTAATTGTTCTAAACTAAATATGATGATACTGACACTGTTATGGCTTTCGCATCTCCTGCAAGCTGGATTAAGTCGATTACACCATCTTTGGAACTGTGTACAAACAATGTACTGGAAATGACCTGAGGAAAGTAGATATAGTTTAATGACTGATCTTTTCTGTACAAAGTAATTATATTTTCAATTTTTTTCCCCCGCAAGTAATGCTTTTCATTATTTGACAAATGTAAGTTTTACAAATCATTTTATAGCTTTCAACCTCTGAAGCTGGTTTGAGGTTTTTTATGTGATTACCCTACAATTTATTGTAATATTGCCTGATTTACTTTCATTTTTTCACCTAAATGGATGACTGGAGATTAATTTTTAGTGTCTGTTGTTTTAGCTTATCTATGAAGGTACAACTGGCTCAAATTAAGTATAGTTGAAATCAAACCAGCTGTAGCACGTTGAACTTTGAGCAGAGCGTTTTCAACCTTAAACCAGTCTCCAGCCCTGCTGCCAATACTTTTGCTAACTTAAAATACTAAAACACTAACACAACACATAAAGACATCGAACCACATATTGTAGATTCAGACCTTCATTTTCTCCTCTCCCTTTTTGAGAAGCAAAACGTCTTCCTACTTTTTACATATAATTACATAGAGTCTGCAGCACAGAAACTGGCCATTTCTGGCTTTTGTTATATGATCCCAGGACTTCCTGAATAAAAGTTGATCAAACCCCACCAGTCAGATGCAAAATTTTTTAATAAGGTATTTCACAAACTTCTCTGGAAAGTGCTTCCAAAGCCCAAGAGATGGCTTTTGTCTTTTGTGACAGGCATCCTTGGCAATGCTCCACAAAATCCAAGGAGGTTCAAGGCTTCCCAGATATGTCACAGAAGCCCCAGGAGATTGCTCTTGGCTTACCTAGCAAATGTTATGCAAATTCCTAGAGGTGGCTCAGGGCTTCCTTGGCTGATGTTCCCAAAGTCCCAGGATTAGCCTTTGGGTTTCCCTAGCAGACACTTTTAAAACTCCACATAGGTGATCCAATGTTCCCTGTTGGATGCTTCACCAAGAGCAGGCAATGACTACAACATTCCCTGGGGGTGGGGTCAATCCAAAAACCCTAGGTGCAGAATCCAGTTTTTCTACTAATGGTTAACATTAATCCAAAGCACTAATAAAATGTATTAGACTTTTGTACACTTAGGGGGGAGTAATTACAGACGCTTGGAACATTGAAAAATAATAGTAGCATAGATTGAGGACCATTCTGTAGTTCCCCACATTGCTCTGAGTCCATTAAATAACAAATAGCATTACAAATTTACAGAAAATCATTTCAGTGTAATAAACATCAATATAAAGAGTTGTCAATGGATAATGAGTACCTATACCTGATATTTGCTAGTCCTTACTGTATTTCTAAGCATAATACATTTGCAACATAGACTGCAAAGTCGCAGACCATTTTCCTGTTGACCTCTTCTGGCAAATTAAGAGAATTGATGTAAAAAAGACATGTAGCTTAAGGTCATATATTTTCCATTAGACATGCTAGACCCAACAAACTTCTTGTTAACACTTGTCAGCAAACAACTTACTGTACAGAAAGAGCATAATGCATATTGTATTCAATAAAATCTTGAAATCACTTGACCCCATAATAGTGCGGCACTACCATTTATTCATGTGCCATTTGGATAACATCCTAAAACATATTTTATCAATGCTTGAATTTATCATGGCTCTTGACTTATAGTAAGGGATCATGAATTTAATCATTCAAAATATATTCAGAATCAAAAATGCTGATCTAATAGCCAGTGGTTGTACAATACTTCCAGTGCTTTAGAAAAAATAGCAGGGAAAATACTTTCAACAAGAAGCACTACCTCCTACACTGACCCTTAAAGAGTGGTAGTTTATTGGATGCTATCAGAAGGAGTACATTGACATTCCAGCAAATAATTATGCATGCTAACCTAAAAAAAGTAGCAAAAGAACTTGAAATAAACTGACTGCCCCAAAAAATAACTTAAACAGCCCAGAACATGGGCCTTATGACATGTGAAAACAAAGAGTTAAACAGAAATTGAAGTGGTACACGAGCCTCTCATAACTTAAGCTGCAGGTATACCCAACATTCCATCACCTTCATTGCTGTAACCTTAGCTTTTATGCACTGAAGAGGTGAATATAGAAATTACTCCAGGGGGATTTGAATGTTGAAGGCAGGAGATTTACTTTTGAGGGTTACAGGTATTTTAAGTACGAAATATAAAAGTAGGATATCAATGCAACTTTATAGGGTAAATTTAAACTAAACAAGCTAATGTCCTTTATTAACTATTGGGTAGAGGAATTTCAAATGGACACAGTACTAACACAACAACTACTTACTTTTGTCCAGCACCTTTAATTTAGAGAACATCCCAAGGCACTTCATAGAGACGCAATCAGAAAAAAATGGACGTATTCACCTGCTATTGTCACCAACAATAATTTCTAGTCTATGTTGCTCTTTTAAACCTGTTAAAAATATTTATTTTCTTAGAATTACACAGAATATATGTTAGATCCGTGTATCTTGATGTTGTGTGTCCTTCAATAACTAGACAAGAGACTGCAGGGAACAATCAACAGGTGTTTACTGGATGAGGGTTACTCTAAAACTAACTTTACAGATCCCTACTCAGGGTTTATATACAGGTGTGGTCACTGCCGGTACTACAGTATACAGGAGCTGTAAAAAGTAGGTCTCCCCTTAAAGATACATACACTACAATTGCTCCCCTTTTAGATTAACAGTACCATAACATTCATTTAACAATTAACACTTTTAACATGCAACATTAACTGAAAATAGTCCATTTATAAATTCAGTCTTTGGGGCGGCTTCCTGAACCTTTCTGGATAGCGCCTTTCCTGAGTGTCTTGCTCTCGGTGCAGAGGTCCCCTGTCGTCAGTTGGTTCATCAGCTTCCGATGCTACTGTTTCTGGGGTAGATGCTACCTGTATGTCGGGTTCATCACCAGGTACGCGAGACATGGGGTTGACTCGTTCCTGTGACTCTAGGATCTGGTCGACATGGCATCTCACAATGTTCCCCCCAACATCCACTGTGTACATTAATGGCCCCTGCCGTGTGCATATCATTCCTGGTTGCCATTTCTCTGTTCGGTAGTCGCGGGCCAAGACTGGTTGCCTACATTGAAGCTCCTTGTCGGCTTCTCATTGATGTGCTGGAATTGCTTATTCTCAACATCTTTTCGTACATTTGGTCTGAGCAAATCCAGACGAGATCTCAAGCTTCAGTTAAAGAACATCATGGCCGGGGTCTGGTTGGTAACTGCATGTGTCGCATTTCTGTAGGATAACAGGAAATTGTCCACCTTATGCTGCAGTGGAATGTCGTCATCGCACATGGCCCTTACTGCTTTTTTAAAGGTTTGTACGAACCTCTCAGCCAATCCATTTGTGGCTGGATGATACGGGGCGGATGTGTAATGCCTTACCCCATTCCTTTTCATGAATCTTCGAAACTCTTCGGACACAAACTGTGGTCCGTTATCAGAGCAAATCTGCTCTGGCAAGCCGTTCCTGGCAAATATGGTCCGTAGGACTGCAATCGTTTTCTCCGTGGTGGTGGACGACATTTTGATCACCTCAGGCCATTTCGAGTGCGCATCCGCGGCTATTAAAAACATTCAGTGCATGAATGGACCAGCAAAATCAATATGCACCCGTTACCATGGAGATGAGGGCCACTCCCATGGGTGTAGAGGGGCATGTGGTGGTGCATTTTGGACCTTCTGGCATCCTGAGCAGCTCTTTGTCAGGTCCTCGATTTGCTGATCGATCCCCGCCCACCACACATAAGCCCTAGCAAGGCTTTTCATTTTCACCCCTCCTAGATGGCCTTCGTGAAGCTCATTGAGCACTCTCTCCCTTAACTTGGGTGGAATTACCACTCTGGATCCACACATCAAGGTCCCCTGGCATACTGACAGCTGTTCTCTTCTGGATGAGAATGCTGGCAACAGTGAGTCGCCATGTGTTGGCCATCCCTTCACCGTCAAGTCATACACCCGAGACAGTGTCGGGTCATTTCGGGTCTCCTTCTCTATATCAGCGTTAGTTACTGGCAAGCGTTCAATTATAGTCGAATAAAATATTTCGACAGGGTCCACTGCTGGTGCTTCCTCCGCAGTAGGCAGTGGCAGGCGTGATAGCCCATCAGCGTTTCCATGCTGTTTCGTGCCCTTATACTCGATTTCATATTGGTTCGCTCCTAGAAAAAGGGACCATCTTTGTAGCCGTTGCGCAGTCCTCACCGGAACGCCCTTCTTTGGATTAAAGATGGAGACAAGTGGTTGGTGGTCAGTCAGCAAGGTGAACTTCTGCCCGTGCAGATAGTGGTTGAACTTTTTCACTCCCCACAATAGGCTGAGGGCCTCCCTGTCAATCTGGGCGTAGTTACGCTCGGCTGAGGTTAGTGACCGAGACGCAAAGGCTACCGGCCTCTCCGAGCCGTCCGGGAATTTGTGCGACAGCACCGCTCCAATGCCATAGGGTGATGCATCACACGCCAACCGAATTGGTAGTGCTGGGTTGAAATGAGCCAACACCTCTTTTGATGTGATCAATTCTTTGCACTTCTGGAAAGCTCGTTTACATTCGTCATTCCACTTCCATGGTACCCCCGTTTGCAGTAGGGTGTTCAGTGGGTGTAGTACTGTAGACAAATTCGGCAAGAACTTATGCTGGCAGTTCACCAGCCCGAGGAACGATCTCAGTTGTGACACATTTTCCGGTGCTGGAGCCTTGACTACTGCCTCAATCTTTTCCGGGGACTTATGTAACCCCTCTTCATCAATAACGTGGCCACAATACGAGATCTGCTTCTGGAAAAACTCGCATTTGTGGCGATTCGCTCGGAGCCCATATTCCTTCAATCTAGTGAGCACCTGCTCCAGGTTGGCAAGGTGATCACTGTCATTTTCGCCTGTGACCAGGAAGTCGTCCAAATAACACTGGGTCCCTGGAATCCCTTGCAGGACTTGATCCATTGCCCTTTGCCAAATAGCCGGAGCTGATGCTACCCCGAACACCAGCCGGTTGTATTGGTAGAGACCTTTTATGAGTGTTGATCGTGAGGTACTGTTTCGAGGCTTCTTCTCCCTCCATTTGCAGGTACGCCTGGGCCAGATCAATCTTAGTGAAGCGTTTCCCTCCAGATAGCGAGGCGAAAATATCTTCAATCCGCGGAAGCAGATATTGTACCGTGTGAAGGACTGGGTTCACTGTCACCTTATAGTCCCCACAGATGCGAACCTTCTTTGGTTCCCCAGGCGTATTACTCAACGACCTCTTCATTACAGGAACGCTGGGTGTAGCCCACTCGCTCCAGTCCACTTTGGACAGTACTCCTGAACGTTCCAAACCTTCCAGCTCTGCTTCGGCGGCTGGGCGGATCGCATAAGGCACCGGTCTGGCCTTAAAAAAAAAAAAACTTTGGGCTTGCATTTTCCTCTATTTTGATCGTCGCTGTTATGCCTTTTAGTGTTCCGAATCCCTCCTGGAACACTTCTTGTGCGTCAGTTAGCATTTTTGACAGTCGCCCAGGTGTGATGTCGTCATCCTTTTTGGCATCTACAGTCAGTGCTTGTATGGAATGCCAATCTAGCTGTATCTTCCGGATCCATTCACGTCCTAGTAGTGGTGGTCCTCCATCTGGCAATACATATAGGTCCATTTTTGGTGTTTCCTTGCCGTTATATATAACGTTCACCCTTATTTTTCCTTTGGGGTAGACTTTTTGCCCCGTCTACGTCTTCAAGACAATCTCTGTATTTCTCAAGGGTATATGCGAGAATAGCCGCTTGTAGTCCCTTTGGTTTATGACTGTTCGGGCTGATCCTGTGTCCAATTCCATTTTCACTTGGACTCCGGCTATCTTGAGCGTGACCCAGATAGTTTGTGATCCTCCATTTTGATCACCTTATGTAGTTTCAGACAACCCAGCTCCTTGCTTCCAGAGTCTGTATCACTTTTCTTTTCGCCTGAACTACTCTCCGTCACCTTATGTACCTTCTTGTACTTCTCCTGTGGAGATTTCTTGCTGTTGGTTTTCTTTCGCGACCTGCAGACTCTTGCTATGTGTCCTACTTTTCCACACTGTCTGCACACTTTGTCCTTGAATCAGCCATCATTATGGTCATGTGTTGTTCTGCCGCAGCGATAGCACTTCACTGTTCCGTGTGACATTTCATTTGTGCCATATTCTTGCGGTCTCCGTTGTATCTCTGCAGCGCCCCGTGCGGCTGCTTCGTGTGATACTACCATGCTGAAAGCCTTGTCCAGCGTAAGATCCTTTTCTGATAGAAGCCGTTTCTGGGTTCCTTCACTTTGAAGCCCACACACCAACTTGTCCCTTAAGGTATCTGTTAGTCCCGTTCCAAACTGGCAGTGTTTCGATAGCTTGCACAGTTCCGTTAAATACTCAGCATTACTTTCATCTTTATGCTGGTTCCTTTTGTGAAACTTAAATCTTTCTGCTATCTTAAGTGGTGTGTGGTTTAAGTGGTCCTGTAGGATTGACACTATGTTTCCAAAATCCTTTTCCACTGGCTTCTCTGGGGTTACGAGGTTTCGCAGTAAGCCATACATTTTTGCACCCATTGAATTCAACAATACCAGCGCTTTCCTCTCATCTGGCACTTCATTCGTCTTGCAGTACACTTCTATGCGTTCGACATATGTCGTCCAACCTTCGACTTCATTGTCGAACGCTGTGACACTGCCACTCTTCAGCATCCCTGGGTGTGGTTAGACTGGCTCAAAATGGCGTTTTCCCCGCGCTCTCCCTTCTCCGCTGCGGCTCAAAATGGCGTTTTCCCGCGCTCTCCCTTCTTCTCCGCTGCGGCTCAAAATGGCGTTTTCCCGCGCTCTCCCTTCTTCTCCGCTGCGGCTCAAAATGGCGTTTTCCCGCGCTCTCCCTTCTCCGCTGCGGCTCAAAATGGCGTCTCCCGCGCTTTCCTTTCTTGCCCGCTGACGCTGCTCGGCCCTTGAACACCGGCTGCGCTCTGCGCGTTTTCTTTTCTTCCCCGCTGACGCTGCTCAGCCCTTGAACACCGGCTGCGCTCTGCGCGTCTCTCTCTCTCGTTGACGCTGCTCGGCCGTTGAACACCGGCTACGCTCTGCTCTCTCTCGTTGACGCCGCTCGGTCCTGAACACCGGCTGCACCCTGTGCGCTCTACCCTCTCTCTCCTCCCGTCGACGCCGCTCGGTCCTGAACACCGGCTGCGCCCTGTGCGCTCTACCCTCTCTCTTCTCCCGTCGACACTGCTCGGCCTTTTTCTGTGCTGTCGGTCGGCTCTAGCCGCCGCTGTCCGGGAAGGGTCTGCGCCATACCTGTTGCCAGCCCGTTTCGCTGGACCACCGTGACTGGAGAACCAAGCCCAGCTCTCAACAGCCTCCCCTGCGATGCTCAAGTCTCCGCTGGATGGTCGACGCCCGTGCTTCTAGACTCGGCCTCCTTCTTTCACTTTTCTGCAGGAGTGAATCCCTGGGAGGTGATGCAGAGTTGCAGGTAGGTTTGAATCTTCTCGTCGCCAATGTTAGATCCGTGTATCTTGATGTTGTGTGTCCTTCAATAACTAGACAAGAGACTGCAGGGAACAATCAACAGGTGTTTACTGGATGAGGGTTACTCTAAAACTAATTGTACAGATCCCTACTCAGGGTTTATATACAGGTGTGGTCACTGCCGGTACTACAGTATACAGGAGCTGTAAAAAGTAGTTCTCCCCTTAAAGATACATACACTACAATATACAGCACAGAAACCGGCCATTTGGCCCAACCAGTCCCCATGCTGGCGTTTATGCTCCACTCGAGCCTCCACCCATCTTTCTTTATCTAACTCTATCAGCATAACTCTCTATTCCCCTCTCCCTCATGTGCTTACATAGAAACATAGAGATAGGAACAGGAGTAGGCCATTCGGCCCTTCGAGCCTGCTCCGCCATTCAATGAGATCATGGCTGATCTTCGTCTGAGATCATAGCTGATCTTACCAGTTCAGTACCCCGTCCCCGCCTTTTCTCCGTAACCCTTAATCCCCTTAGCCTTCAGAAATATATCCAATTCTCTCTTGAAAATATTTATTGAATTAGCCTTCGCAGCCCTCTGTGGCAGGGAATTCCACAGGCTCACCACTCTTTGAGTGAAGAAATTCTTCCTCATCTCTGTTTTAAATGATTTGCCCGCTATTTTTAGACTGTGGCCCCTGGTTCTGTGCTCCCCGGCCATTGGAAACATTCTCTCTGAATTCAGCCTGTCCAGGCCTGCCATAATTTTATATGTTTCGATGAGATCCCCTCTCAATCTTCTAAACTCCAGTGAGTACAAGCCCAAACTATTTAATCTCTCTTCGTAGGTCATTCCCGCCATTCCAGGTATCAGCCTGGTGAATCGCCGTTGCACTCTTTCCATGGCAAGAACATCCTTCCGCAGATGGGGCGACCAAAACTGTACACAATACTCCAGATGCGGTCTCACCAGCACCTTGTACAGCTGTAGTAAGGTATCCCTATTCCTATACTCGAACCCCCTTGATATGAAGGCCAACATACCATTTGCCTTCTTAATCGCCTGTTGCACCTGCATGCTCTCCTTCAGTGACTGGTGCACAAGAACACCCAGGTCCCTCTGCACTTCCCCATCTCCCAATCTATTGCCGTTTAGATAATAATCTACCCTCCTGTTTTTACCCCCAAAGTGGATAACCTCGCATTTATCCACATTATAGTGCATCTGCCACGTATCCGCCCATTCCCCCAACCTGTCCAAATCGCACTGTAGCCTCCTGACATCCTCATCAGAGCCCACCCCTCCTCCTAGTTTAGTGTCGTCAGCGAATTTGGAAATATTGCATCCAATTCCCTGATCCAGATCATTTATATATATTGTGAACAGCTGGGGTCCCAGGACAGATCCTTGCAGCACCCCGCTGGTCACTGCCTGCCACTCCGAAAACGAGCCGTTTATTCCAACTCTCTGTTTTCTATCCGCCAGCCAGTTCTCTATCCACGTTAATACTTTGCCCCCAATCCCATGAGCCTTAATTTTGCATGATAATCTTTTGTGTGGAACCTTATCGAAGGCTTTCTGGAAGTCAAGGTACACCACATCCACTGGCTCTCCCCCATCTATTTTACCAGTTACTTCCTCAAAAAATTCCAGCAGATTAGTCAAACACGATTTACCCTTTGTAAATCCATGTTGACTCTGTCCGATCCTTTCCCCATTTGTCAAGTGCTCCGCTATTTTATCCTTAATAATGGACTCTAGCATTCTGCCCACAACCGATGTAAGGCTTACTGGTCTATAATTCCCTGCTTTCTCTCTACCCCCCTTTTTAAATATTGGGGTAACATTAGCTACCCTCCAATCCACGGGTACTGTTCCCGAGTCAATGGAGTTCCGGAAGATGATCCTTAGAGCATCTGCTATCTCCAGGGCCACCTCCTTAAGTACCCTAGGATGTAGTTTATCAGGCCCCGGGGATTTGTCGGCCTTCAGTCCCCTCAACTTACCCAGCACCATATCCCTAGAGATACTAATTTCTGTCAGCTCCTCCCTCTCATTAGTCCCTATGTTTGCCGATATTCCTGGGAGGTTATTTGTGTCCTCCTTTGTGAATACAGAACCAAAGTATGAGTTTAATTGGTCTGCCATTTCCTTATTCTCCATTATATATTCTCCCGAATCGGACTGCAAGGGACCGACTTGGGATTTTACCAGTCTTTTCCTCCTGATATACCGATAAAAGCTTTTGCAGTCTGTCTTTATGTTTGCTGCAAGTTTACTTTCGTATTCTATTTTCCCCTTCCTGATTAATCCCTTTGTCCTCTTTTGCTGTATCTTGTACTGCCCCCAATCTTCCGGTCTGGTGCTTTTTTTTGCCAGTTGATATGCCCTTTTTTTTGATTTTATGCTGTCCCTAATTTCCCTCGTTATCCACGGTTGAGTCACCTTTTTAGGTTTATTTTTGTGCCAAACCGGTATAAACATGTTCTGGAATTCTTCCATTCTATCTTTGAATGCTTGCCATTGTCTATCCACTGTCAATCCCCCCAGAAACACCACCCAATCAATCTTACCCAATTCCCGTCTCATACCCTCGTAATTCCCTTTATTTAAGTTCTGGACCTTAGTCTCTGATTCAATTTCCTCACTCTCCATCTCGACTGAGAGCTCGATCATATTATGATCGCTCTGACCCAAGGGGCCTCGTACAAGAAGATTGCTGATAAGTCCCTTCTCATTGCACAATACCCAGTCTAAAATGGCCTGATCTCGAGTCGGCTCCTCGACATATTGGTCCAGATAACCGTCCCGAAAACATTCCAGGAATTCCTCCTCCTCAGAATTTTTACTAGTTTGGGTAGTCCAATCAATATGTAAATTAAAGTCACCCATGATGACAGCTGTGCTCTTATCGCACGCTTCTCTAATTTCCCTTTTTATGCCTTCCCTCACCTCCATATTACTATTTGGAGGCCTATATATCACACCCACTAACGTTTTCCTCCCCTTGCTATTTCTCATTTCTACCTCCCCTTAAATGCATCTATACTATTTGCCTCAACTGTGGAGGCCAAGTCACTGAATATATTTAAGAAGGAGATAGATAGATTTCTAGACACAAAAGGCATTAAGGGGTATTGGGAGAGAGCGGGAATATAGTATTGCGATAGAGGATCAGCCATGATTATATTGAATGGCGGAGCAGGCTCGAAGGTCCGAATGGCCTACTCCTGCTCCTATTTTTCTAGGTTCTATGTTTTCTAACCACTCCCTGTGGTAGCGAGTTCCACATTCTCGCCACTCGCTGGGTAAAGAATTTTCTTCTCCATTCCCGGTTTGATTTCTTGATGACCATCTTATATTGATGACCTCTAGCTTTGCACTTCCCCCACAAGTGGAAACACTCTCTCTGAGTCTGCTCTATCAAAACCTTTCATAATTTTGAAGACCTCTATTAGGTCACCCCTCAGCTTCCTCTTTTCAAGAAAAAAGAGACCCAGCCTGTTGATCCTTTCCTGATAGGTATAACCTCGCATTTCTGGTACCATCCTTGTAAATCTTTTTTGCACCCTCACCAGTTCCTCTATATCCTTTTCTATAATATGGTGACCAGAATTACATAGAATTACATGTTACAATCAATTAAAAAACAAAGTAATTAAAACATGATTTGCGGGAACAGGCGCAGGTAGCTAAATTTTATGCTATTAGGTGCACCTGGATGACTCTCTTTAGACATGAACAAAAAAGCTGAATTCCAGAGGTGAGGTGAGAGTGACTACCCTTGGCATCAAGGCAACATTTAACCAAGTGTGGCATCAAAGAGCCCGAGTAAAATTTAAGTCATTGGGAATCAGAGGGAAAACTCTCCACTGGCTGGAAAGAAAGAAAGCAAGCAAGAAACCAATTTGCGCACAGCAAGCTCCCACAAACAGCAATGCGATAATGACCAGATAACCTGGGCTTTCTTGTTATGTTGGTTGAGGGATAAATATTGACCAGGACACTGGGGATAACTCCCCTGCTCTTCTTCGAAATAGTGCCATGGGATCTTTTACGTCCACCTGAGAAGGCAGACAGTGCCTTGGTTTAACGCCCCATCTGAAGTAGTCATACCTAGTACAAAGGAAGATGGCTGTTGTTGTTGGAGGTCAATCATCTCAGCCCCAGGACATTGCTGCAGGTGTTCCTCAAGGCAGTGTCCTCGGCCCAACCACCTTCCCTCCATCATATGGTCAGAAGTGTGGCTGTTCGTTGATGATTGCACAGTGTTCTGTTCCATTCACAACTCCTCAGATAATGAAGCAGTCCAGGCCCACATGCAGCAAGACCTGGATGACAGTCAGGCTTGGACTGATAAGTGGCAAATAACATTTGCACCACACAAGTGCCAGGCAATGACCATCTCCAACAAGCGAGAGTATAACCACTGCCCCTTGATATTCAATGGCATTACCATCACCGAATTCCCCACCATCAACATCCTGGGGGTCACCATTGACCAGAAACCTAACTGGACCAGCCACATAAATACTGTGGCAACAAGAGCAGGTCAGAGGCTGGGTACTCTGCAGCGAGTGTCTCACCTCCTGACTCCCCAAAGCCTTTCCACCATCTACAAGGCACAAGTCAGGAGTGTGATGGAATACTCTCCACTTGCCTGAATGAGTGCAGCTCCAACAATACTTAAGAAGCTCGACACCATCCAGGACAAAGCAGCCCGCTTGATTGGCACCCCATCCACCACCTTAAACATTAACTGCCTCTACCACTGGCACACCGTATCTGCAGTGTGTACCATCTACAAGATGCACTGCAACAACTCGCCAAGGCTTCTTCGATAACACCTCCCAAACCTGCGACCTCTACCACCTAGAAGGACAAGGGCATGAGAACACCATCACCTGCAAGTTCCCCTCCAAGTTACACACCATCCTGACTTGGAAATATATCGCTGTTCCTTCATCGTCACTGGGTCAAATTCCTGGAACTCTACTCCCGAACAGCACTTGGGAGTACCTTCACCACATGGACTTCAGCGGTTCAAGAAGGCAGCTCACCACCACCACCTTCTCAAGGCAATTGGGGATGGGCAATAAATGCTGGCCTTGCCAGCGAAGCCCACATCCCAGGAACAAATAAAGAAATGTCTGGGGTTTGCAATCTATTAGATTGCTATTCATTATTAATGTCACTTCTCATTTCCCAGTGGATACTAACTGCTCAAATACAGATGGTGTGAGCTCTCTTCCTGGATACTGCATGGTAAGAAAGTGATCTTCACTGTGTGTACATAAAGAAACTTAAAACAGCTTTTAAAATTAGAGTGTAACTGTGCGCTGCACTAACCCTAAAGCAACCTAACTGTCTTCATCATAGATCCCAGTAGTACATTATGGTAAAATATGGGAATGTTATGGGAATCTCAGTATACTCACCTTCATTCCAAAGTCATTCCCTAACTTATTTCCAAACTCTGACAAATACACAAATACAATGACAGGAATGGCTAAATAAGGCCAGTTAGTTCATTTGGAGCAAGGAACATCCTCCATGTGTTAAAATGAACTGAAAAAAGCCTTGAATAAAACAACAGCTTGGCATGCCCCATGAGGAAAATGATACAATTTTAAAAGTTATATTTTAGCAGCATATTTGTTACATGCAACCTATTTGGAGACAAACACGAAATAAACACACCTGCAACTGTGACTCAGAGACCACCAGCGCATCATAAAACTTTTTTGGCTCAACCTCGTGCAAAATGAACAATGGGAAAAAGTAATACAGGAAACTTTGTGATATCCGGCACCGACGGGACCGAGCTGTTGCCGTCCCATCAAAACTGCCGGACAAACCAGTGCTAATGTTAAAACATACAGAGCTTTTGAGCTCCGTATCTAGCAATAAACCCTGTTGCTTCTAAACAGTCGGCCGTAGCTTGCAAGCATCTCTGTAGCTAAGCAACAGCTTTAGCTAGACCTTGCAGAGCCTGACTGGTGAAAAAAAAGCAACGAAAAGAAAAAAAACTGACTAAACCGACTCCTGAATTTTGCCAGTGGATCGAGCATTCCGGACAGTTAACCTCCAGATAAACCAAAGTTTCCTGTATCTGGATGACTCTCTGACTGCCTCCAGCCCTCCTTCCCAATCTCCAAGCACAGTGAAAATAGTTTTTTTTGTGTTAAATACTGATAAGTTTACACCTGTGTTGGAAACACTGTCGACTTCAAAAGCTAATGGTTGGCATGCATGGATGGGATCCACCTTGTGCCGTGGGATTTTTTTTAATAAGTTGTTGATTCTTCAGTGCACGTTCCTAATTTTTTAACTAAAAGTTTGCCCCAGGAAATATTGATATTTAAGTTGTAAGCCTAATTGGGTTAAGAACACAATACATAAATATATCTCTTCTGGATGCCTACTCAGGCTGTACTAATGGACTCGCCATACATAACTTTATATTTTCTGGTGATCGTTAACCTTACATTGTTTGCTTCTGCAGAGAAGAATTTCCTCACAAGTCATGTCAATCTTGCTGTTTGTGAAAACTGTTATTCCAAATACTCCTTGATCTTGACCTTCCCCAGACTTTATATCAGTTCAGCCAGTAATTGGTTGACTTCCAGTTACTAAAAATAGAACTTTTTTATTTTGATGGCTGCAGTGGTTTGCGTCCTCATTCCTTTCGCTATTGCATTCTATTCCTTGCTAATTGAGTTTGTGTTTTGTAGCAATTTAATTCTAAAAAAAAATAGTCTCTCTCTCTGGACTTATCTTTACTGCTGGCCATTCATGCTTACTGTGGTTTGTGAGTAAAGAACTTTCCCTGAGTGCAGTATGTTCGACAGTACAACAACAACTTGTATTTCTATGGCACCTTTAATGTAGTAAAACATCCCAAGGTGCTCACAGGAGTGTTATCATACAAAATTTGACACTGAGCTACATAAAGAGATATTAGGCCAGATGACCAACAGCTTGGTTAAAGACGTAGGTTTTAAGGAGCATCTTAAAGGTGTAGAGATTTGCGTATCTCTGGTAAACAGGATCGCGTGCAAACCAATATGGTGGGTATATTGTCTTTAATCAGAGTTTAAGCTAGCTATACAGCAAAAACATACGACCGTGACAAGCAGCTGATACTGGACCCAATTGGACAGATGGCTGGCGTGCGTGAACAGTTCTCTGGCTTGCGGCCTCTCTTCCTCTCCGAGTTGGTGAGCATGGGATCACTCTCGGTACCCAATGGAGCGTCGAGTTCTTTGTCTCAATTCTTGGATGAAAGCTCTCCCTCAAAGGGGTCTCATGATCTCAGCCAATTTATCTATCTTGTTTTTACATTTTGAAGGTTACTCATTAGAATTCGTCCTATCTCCCTTGTCCCTATCCTCCCTGGTACAATTGGTACTCGGCCTGACCTTGTCCCCTTTCAATCATGAGGCCCAAACCAGAGCTGTCCCACTTCAGCCGATCATTATCTCACTTTCATGAAGCAAACTGCTCCATCCTGAGATGGATACCTTAACTCCCCTAAATTCCTTTTATTCTATGTCTTTCTATACTAATTAACTTTTAATTATCTTCACAATTACTTCTGCTAAACAAACTCCAAATTCTACCCTATAATATGGTTATTAGTAATAATGGAAGAAACATAGGTTGGGCCTTCATTGGCCAAATTAAAGATACATCAACAAAGTCAAAACCCTAACTTACAAACAACAGATATGGCAGGCAAGGCCATCCTGTGGGCCCCTGTGTGGAATGTTTATGTCTCATTTTATCTAACTAACTGAAGACATTTTGCCTCAAATTCTAATACGAGTTTTCAGGAAAACAAAACTTAAACAGTCCCCAGTAAAACATAACTTATACATTAATCCCTTACTTGTCTCGAGCAGAAACATACAATCATTTAAACACAGTATTATTCGTGTATCCATATACATTTTTAGGCACCCCTAGTTTCTAACAAAGGAAGAGAGAGAGGCGGAGAGGTTTAGGTAGGGAATTCCAGAGCTTAGGGCCTAGACAGCTGAAGGCACAGCCGCCAATGGTGGAGCAATTAAAATCAGGGATGCTCAAGAGGCCAAAATTAGAGGATTGCAGATATCTCAGAGGGTTGCAGGGTTGGAGGAGATTACAGAGATAGGGAGGGGTGAGGCAAGGAGAGATTTGAAAACAATGATAATTTAAAAATTGACAATACCTGCTGCTATTTGACTTTGTCATTTGTTATTTAAGTCTCAATCTATCTAGTGTTCATGATGTCACTTTTTATCATGAGCTACCTCTGCCAGTTCAGCTTCAAGCTACACACACTTCAGCACTTCACTTTTGCCTCATTAGTCTGTGTCTCCATATAGTAACTATTATATGCCAGGAGCTTTCAGCAAGGTTTTAATGACAAGAATTGTACAGAACAATGAAAAAATGTAATACAAAATTCAGTAATTAAAGTTTTGCTTTAGTTTTACTTGGGAAATAAATGTACTGGAAATCTGTGTCTGAAAGAGTATTAGGTGGATTCAGAGGATCCTAGAATCAGTTGCTCTACAGGTTGCTCCTTAATTACATGAATGAATGAATGGGGTCACACAAAATATCTACTTCTAGACTGCCTCAAACCAACAATTTAAAACATGGTAACAAGGGATAAGGATATTGAAACAATACTGAAGTAAATATATCTTCCTTTATAACTTTACAGGTTATGTGACAATGGACAAGTCTGCTGCAGCAGGGCATCTAACGGCATCTGCCGTTAGTTAGTCTTCTTCTTGCACGTTTAGGTTTCTAAATCTTTTACGTGACAAGTTTCTGAAAGTGTGAGCTGATAACATCACAGTGAGGGAAACCGGGCATCTAGGACCTGAGTGAACAGGAGAATGGCGAATTCAATGTAAAATCAAATACAGAAAGAAAAATAAAGGGAAAGAAAGATTCAATTATGAGGAAGACAAAAGAGACGAAGGAAGTTTTTTTTTAATGTAAAAATTAAAAATGTTACATTTTTACAATCTCCAACAACATTTAAAACCTGAAGGATGAGACTCCACACTTCTAATAGTTAATTTTCAGGTTGATTGGCAGTTGGTAAAAGTTATCATGTTGTTAAGAGTACTTGGACTGGAATGAACAAGATTTAACTTTATGTGGCGCATTTAATTTGTTTGAACCGCGCAAATTCAGTAACTTCCCTCCGCTCAATGCATTTTAATGGTGAGCCCGACAGCGAGATGCCATTTTCACAAAGCAACTCAGACAGCAACTTTTGGATACTTGAGTTTAACCGCGCATCTGCCCCTCGGCTGAAATTGCTGCAGCATTTGCACGTAAATAATGACAAGATCAAGGAGTAATTTGACAGGAAAATCTGGCCCAATATTTGATCCAGTTTAAGTTGCATCTAAATATGATCCACCCATTGTTAAAAATGCTAACATATTTTTGAGTTTTATTTCTAGGTGTAAAGCATTCAAAAGAAATTAAGTTATGTTAAACTTGCATAAGACCCTGGTTAGGCTGAGTACTGTGTACAGTTATTGGGGTAAAAGAGAAGTCTTCCCTCCTCTCAAGCAGACCCCCTGAGATTAGGGGTCGACGCTTGCCCTATAGCAACCACAAATTCACCAGACGGACACCATGGATAAGTTTCACGATCTTTATTCAAGCATATGCAGGGGGAAAATCTCAGTCTCATCCCAGAGGAAGGATTCTTCCACCGAGTATCAAATACGTACAGCAATTATACCCTAACATGAGGCGTGCACCCCTCATGCACACCCCTTCTACGATCACTGATTGGTGTACAGAATACGGGAAGGGCTGTGTCCATTTGTTGCCCCCTATCAGGGAGATTGCTGAATGGTTCACAGAAACCTATCTTTACAGCATTCGCGGGCAAAATTATCTGTTCCTACTCTGGCCAGGAGTGCTTACCTCATCCCATGAGAATCTGTATGTCCTGCCTTATCTTAAGCAAGGACAAAAGACCAGCTTGTTAGCATACAGTTCCTGTCTTATCTAGGTCTTCTAGTTTCCACTAATTTTAATTCTAAGAAGTTATAGTTTATTCTAACTTTAATTCTAAGAAGTCTTTTTTTGTCCCCTCACAATAGTTCTGGTCTCTGGTGTATTTGGACTTTCAGAAGGCTTTCGATAAGGTCCCGCATAAGAGATTGGCATGCAAAGTTAAAGCACATGGGATTGGGGGTAAGGTACTGTCTTGGATAGAGAACTGGTTGGCAGACAGGAAGCAAAGAGGTGGAATAAACGGGTCTTTTTCCGAGTGGCAGGCAGTGACTAGTGGAGTACCGCAGGGGATCGGTGCTATTCACAATATATATTAATGATCTGGACGAGGGAACTAGATGTAATATCTCCAAGTTTGCAGATGACACAAAGCTGGGTGGGCATGTGTGCTGTGAGGAGGATGCAGAGAAACTCCAGTATGATTTGGACAGGTTGGGTGATTGAGCAGATGCATGGCAGATGCAGTATAATGTGGATAAATGCGAGGTTATCCACTTTGATGGCAAAAACAGGAAGACAGATTATTATCTGAACGGCAATAGATTGGGAAAAGGGGAAGTGCAATGAGACCTGGGTGTTCTTGTGTACCAGTCGCTGAAAGTAAGCATGCAGGTGCAGCAGGTGGTTAAGAAGGCAAATGGTATGTCGGCCTTCATAGCGAGAGGATTCGAGTACAGGAGCAAGGATGTCTTGCTGCAGTTGTACAGGGCCATGGTAAGACCACACCTTGAGTATTGTGTGCTGTTTTGGTCACCTTATCTTGAGGAAAGATGTTCTTGCCATGGAGGGAGTGCAGCAAAGATTCACCAGACTGATACCTGGGATGGCAGGAATGACGTATGAAGAGAGATTGGGTCGATTAGGCTTATACTCGCTGGAGTTTAGAAGAATACATAGATACATAGATACATAGAAGATAGGAGCAGGAGTAGGCCATTCGGCCCTTCGTGCCTGCTCCGCCATTCGATGAGATCATGGCTGATCCTTTAATTCAGGGTTAGAATACAGGAACAGGGATACCTTGCTGCAGCTGTACAGGGAAGTTATCCACCTTGGGTGCAGGAACGGGAGGGCAAATTATTATTTAAATGGCAATAGATTGGGAGAGGGGGAAGTACAGAGAGACCTGGGTGTTCTTGTACACCAGTCACTGAAGGCGAGCATGCAGGTGCAACAGGCGGTCAAGAAGGCAAACGGTATGCTGGCCTTCATAGCAAAAGGGTTAGAATACAGGAACAGGGATACCTTGCTGCAGCTGTACAGGGCACTGGTGAGACCACACCTCGAGTACTGTGTACAGTTTTGGTCGCCTCATCTGAGGAAGGATGTTCTTGCCATGGAGGGGGTGCAGCGGCGATTCACCAGGCTGATACCAGGAATGGCGGGAATGACCTATGAGGAGAGACTATGTAGTTTAGGGATGTACACACTGGAGTTTAGAAGATTGAGAGGGGACCTCATAGAAGTGTATAAAATTCTGACAGGTCTAGACAGACTGGATGCAGAAGGAATGTTTCCCTTGGCGGGTGAGAACAGAACTAGAGGACATAATTTAAGGATAAGGGCTAAACCATTTAGGACAGAGATGAGGGGGAATTTCTTCACTCAGAGAGTGGTGAACCTGTGGAACTCATTGCCACAGAGGGCAGTGTACGCCAGCTCATTAAATATATTTAAGAGGGAATTAGATATATTTCTACGGGCAAAAGGGGTTAAGGGTTACGGAGAGAAGGCGGGGACGGGATACTGAATTAAAGGATCAGCCATGATCTCATCGAATGGCGGAGCAGGCACGAAGGGCCGAATGGCCTACTCCTGCTCCTATCTTCTATGTATCTATGTATCTATGTATTCTTCTAAACTCCAGCGAGTATAAGCCTAATCGACCCAATCTCTCTTCATACGTCATTCCTGCCATCCCAGGTATCAGTCTGGTGAATCTTTGCTGCACTCCCTCCATGGCAAGAACATCTTTCCTCAAGATAAGGTGACCAAAACAGCACACAATACTCAAGGTGTGGTCTTACCATGGCCCTGTACAACTGCAGCAAGACATCCTTGCTCCTGTACTCGAATCCTCTCGCTATGAAGGCCGACATACCATTTGCCTTCTTAACCACCTGCTGCACCTGCATGCTTACTTTCAGCGACTGGTACACAAGAACACCCAGGTCTCATTGCACTTCCCCTTTTCCCAATCTATTGCCGTTCAGATAATAATCTGTCTTCCTGTTTTTGCCATCAAAGTGGATAACCTCGCATTTATCCACATTATACTGCATCTGCCATGCATCTGCTCAATCACCCAACCTGTCCAAATCATACTGGAGTTTCTCTGCATCCTCCTCACAGCACACATGCCCACCCAGCTTTGTGTCATCTGCAAACTTGGAGATATTACATCTAGTTCCCTCGTCCAGATCATTAATATATATTGTGAATAGCACCGATCCCCTGCGGTACTCCACTAGTCACTGCCTGCCACTCGGAAAAAGACCCGTTTATTCCACCTCTTTGCTTCCTGTCTGCCAACCAGTTCTCTATCCAAGACAGTACCTTACCCCCAATCCCATGTGCTTTAACTTTGCATGCCAATCTCTTATGCGGGACCTTATCGAAAGCCTTCTGAAGAATGAGAGGGGATCTCATCGAAACTTATAAAATTCTAACAGGACTAGACAGACTAGATGCAGGAAGGATGTTCCCGATGGCGGGGGAGTCCAGAACCAGGGATCACAGTCTAAGGATAAGGGATAAGCCATTTCGGACTGAGATAAGGAGAAATTTCTTCACCCAGAGAGTGGTGAACCTGTGGAATTCTCTACCACAGAAAGCAGTTGAGGTCAACTTATTAAATATATTCAAGAAGGAGTTAGATATATTTCTTAAGGCTAAGGGGATCATGGGATATGGGGAGAAAGTAGGGACAGGGTACTGAATTTGAATGATCAGCCATGATCTCATTAAATGGCGGAACAGGCTCGAGGGGCCAAATGGCCTACTCCTGCTCCTATCTTCTATGTTTCTACAATAAAAAGGGCATAGAAGCACTGGAGTAAGTGCAATTAAGATTTACAAGGATGGTACCAGAACTGAGAGATTACAGTTATCAGGAAGGATTGAACAGGTTGGGGTTTTTTTCTTTAGAAAAGAGAAGACTTAGAGGTGACCTGATACAGGTCTTTAAAATTATGATGGGTATAGGTGAAGAGAATGTTTCCACTTCTGGTAGAATCCAAAACTTAGAGCCATAAATGCTAGATAGTTACTAAAAAATCCAATAGGGAAATAAGGAGAAATTTCTTTACTCAGAAAGTGGTTAGAATGTAGAACTTGCTACCACAAGAAGTGGTAGATGCTTTCAAATGGAAACTAGATGAGTATATGAGAGAAAAGGGAATAGAAAGATATGCTGAAAGGCTCAGATGAGGTAGATGGAATGGGAGAAGACTCTTGTGGAGTATAAACACCAGCACAGACTAGCTGTATATTCTATCGAAGTGGCAACTAAATCTAGATTGATTTGTATTATACTTGCAGTGCCCCATAGTTGTCATGAAATATTTCTTTGTGTCGGTAGAAGCTAAGCACTGGACCATTATACATTTTTTACAAACATTAGTGTAAAATGCCATTTTCCATTTTATTTGTATGTTGCACTGTATTACTGCATTATATCAAATGGTACTACATTTTGAAACACTAACAATATTCTGTAATTTCTTTCGTATTTAAGATAAATACATATATAGTGTAACAATGAATAGACTTTGGGGGAAAAATTCAGTTGCTTAGCGCCTCCCATTAGAGGGCGCAAAGCATCTAGCGCCCGGACGCGGCGATGTTTGCACCGCTCGAGAAATTGACCAGACATTTTGCGGTGGCGATAAACACTACTGCCACGACCTCCTGTGCCCGCAGATCATGACGTCAGTCGAGTGTGCAACGCCCCGGATATTGAGTGGTGCCCCCTGCCTTACCGCCTGCCGCTAGCAACGACAGGTCGAGGGGAACGGCGGGAAGGGACTGGGGGAGCGCTATTTAAAGGCGACCACTTCCTGCTTTTTTTTGTCGGCGACATTTTTGCACCACGCATTCTGAGAGAGAGAGAGACTTCTGGAGAGATTCAATGCTGTGTGAAGGAGTTTTGGGTACTGAGCAGCACTTTGCAGTTTCATTTTGATTTGACCTTCCTTGCATCGACTTAGAAGAGACTATGGGGCCTGCACTCTGAGCTCTTTCCCTGGGACTCTCCGTTGTTCTTTCCAGCAGAATTGATGTACAGGTCTCTCCAGGCCGAGATTCAAGGCTGCAATGAGCAGGGTGTGGATGGAGAGCAAGATCAACCCTCCCCTTTAAGAACTGGCTGGCGCCAGTGTGTCTGTGTTCCATTGCTGACTGATATCACATGAGCTTCGCCAGCTCTCTGAGGTAGCGCCTCGCTCCTTGTCCTTTGCACCTTAAGACAGGTGTGCAGCGCCTGATTTAGCGCTCCAATTACCTCCAGGGGCGATAAAAGCCAAGTTTGCAGTCGGAGGCGCTAAACTTTGCACCCGGCCAATAATTGCGCCCCAAACGGGGAGATACCGAATTTCCCCCCCTTTGACTCATTATTATTCATGAATATTTCTTTCCAAATCTGAGAGGAGAGATTTATTCTGATTGTATTCAGTGTTTTGCAAATGAATTCATTGGAATTCTTTTCTAAGCTTAGAGTAAATGCAGAGACTGCATTCAGCTGTTTATTAAGAATACACTCCTGTGTTGAACATCGAGTCCCTGGACTGTAGCTTTGCTAATGTTACAGCACAGCATTGATGTGGGTGTTCAGAGATACCTGATAAGTGCACTCTGGATAACTTTCAAGCACAAAGTTCCATTGGTATTTAACAAGGCATGACAGCCAAACCGCTCAGGATTATTGATTATGCTGAATGTTACATCAACAAAATGTTCTTGGTCACAAGTAAGAAGATGAGCAAATGAATAGCAGCCAATTCCTTAGTGGTAGCTGTGAGAGTGCCTACTATTTTCCAGTGCCTACTATATATGTAAAGTTACAGCAACTCGCGAATTTATCATTTTCAGCTTCATAATTTTAACCAAGTTACAAGAAAATATTTAGCATCATTAGACTTAATTTCAAATCACAACAAGGAGCTGCATGAAGTGGCATGATGAGTGTTTGCAGACAGTTTGACATTTCTGATTTTTTTTAAAAATCAGTTATGGAGGCTATCATATTAACATTTCACTCCTATTTGGGAGAAACATGATAATTCTACAATTATTTGAGCACATATTGGGGGAAAAAGTACCCAAAATGCCTGAATGTCACCTACATTAATTAGATAGCCAGAGACCTAGTAATCTCTGATAAAAAGAAAGAACTTGCATTTATGTAATGCATTATGTTTTCCCATTCTCAAGACATCCCAAAGCACTTATCTGGCAATTAATTACATTACAACAGTGACAACGCTTTTTTTAAAAAATGTAAACAAACATGGCAGCTAATCTGCACACAGCAAGGCTTCACAAATAGCCATGAGATAAATGACCAGTTCATCTGTTCTGGTGGTGTTGGTTTGGGAATGAATGTTAGCCAGTGCACTGGGAGTTCTTACCTTCTCATATAGGATATTTTACTTCCGCCTGAACAGGGTGATGGGCCTTTAGTTTAACATCTCATTCAAAATGCAGCACCTCCAACAATGCAGCACTCCTTCAATACTGCATTGAAGTATCAGCCTGGAGTATGTGCTGAAGTGGGGCTAGAACTCATGACTTTTTGATTCTGAGGCACTGACCCCGATATTTATGGGGATGGAGTGGCGACGCCCATCAGCAACCAGGAAATCCAGAAATGCCAGGAACGCGGAGGTCCTGTCAGATTTAACCTCATTAGAATTTTTTTTACTCGATTCCCCACCCGACAGCTGGCCAGATTGAAGGCTCACTGGTTGCTGGGCGGGAAAGGCTCCTATCTTCTATGTTTCTATGTTTCTTTGACTCTAATAGCTCCTTTATGATATCGGGCTGGAAATTGCGGTCCGAACTGCAAGAAAAGTACGCACCTACCTGGTGCCTCCCCCCATGGCAAGAACATCCTTCCTCAGATAAGGCGACCAAATCTGCACACCATACTCAAGGTGTGGTCTCACCAAGGCCCTGTAAAACTGCAGCAAGACATCCTTGTTCCTGTATTCGAATCCTCTCGCTATGAAGGCCAGCATACCATTTGCCTCCTTAACCGCCTGCTGCACCTGCATGCTTACCTTCAGCGATTGGTGCACAAGGACACCCAGGTCTCGTTGCACTTCCCTTTTTCCCAATCTATTGCTGTTCAGATAATAATCTGTCTTCCTGTTTTTGCCACCAAAGTGGATAACCTCGCATTTATCCATATTATACTGCATCTGCCATGCATCTGCCCAATCACCCAACCTGTCCAAATCATACTGGAGTTTCTCGGCATCCTCCTCACAGCACACACGCCCACCCAGCTTTGTGTCATCTGCAAACTTGGAGATATTACATCTAGTTCCCTCGTCTAGATCATTAATATATATTGTGAATAGCTGGGGTCCTAGCACCGATCCCTGCGCTACCCCACTAGTCACTGTCTGCCAACTCTTTGCTTCCTGTCTGCCAACCAGTTCTCTATCCAAGTCAGTACCTTACCCCCAATCCCATGCGTTTTAACTTTGCACGCCAATCTCTTATGTGGGACCTTATCGAAAGCCTTCTGAAAGTCCAAATACACCACATCCACTGGTTCTCCCTTATCTATTCTACCAGTTACATCCTCAAAAAATTCCAGTAGATTAGTCAAGCATGATTTACCTTTTGTAAATCCATGTTGACTTTGTCCGATCCTGTCACTGTTTTCCAAGTGCTCTGCTATTACATTTTTTACAATGGACTCTAGCATTTTCCCCACTACTGATGTCAGGCTTACTGGTCTCTAATTCCCCATTTTCTCTCTACCACCTTTTTTAAATAGTGGGGTTACATTAACTACCCTTCAATTCATGGAAACTATTCCAGAGTCTGGTTGTGGGATTGCTTAGCTCTGTCTATAGCATGTTGCTTCTGCTGTTTAGCATGCATGTAGTCCTGTGTTGCAGCTTCACCAGGTTGGCACCTCATTTTTAGGTACGCCTGGTGCTGCTCCTGGCATGCTCTTCTACACTCCTCATTGAACAAGGGTTGGTGCCCTGGCTTGATGGTAATGGTAGAGTGAGGGATATGCCGGGCCATGAGGTTACAGATTGTGGTGGTATACAATTCTGCTGCTGCTTATGCCCCACAGCGCCTCATCGATGCCCAGATCTGAGCTGCTAGATTTGTTCTGAATCTATCCCATTTAACATGATAGTAGTGCCACACAATACGATGGAGGATCTCCTCAGTGTGAAGATGGGACTTCGTCTCCACAAGGGCTGTGCGCTGGTCACTCCTACTAATACTGTCATGGACAGATATTTCTGCGACAGGTGGATTGATGAGGACGAGGTCAAGTAGGTTTTTCCCCTCGTGTTGGTTCTCTCACCATCTGCTGCAGGCCAAGTCTGGCATCTATGTCCTTCAGGACTCAGCCAGCTCGGTAAGTAGTGGTTCTACCAAGCCACTCTTGGTGATGGACATTGAAGTCCCCCAGCCAGAGTACATTCTGTGCCCTTGCTACCCTCAGTGCTTCTTCCAAGTGGCATTCAACGTGGAGGAGTACTGATTAATCAGCTGAGGGAGGTGGTCGGTGGTAATCAGCAGGAGGTTTCCTTGCCCATGTTTGACCTGATGCCATGAGACTTCAGGGGGTCTGGAGTCAATGTTGAGAACCCCCAGGGCCACTACCGATTCCTCCCGATTGTATACCACTGTGCCACCACCTCTGGTGGGTCAGAACATACCCAGTGATGGTGATGGAGTCTGGGAGGTTGTTAGAAATCAGGGCTGTTCAAAATGTATATGGTTTTGCAGATAAAACTGTAGGTTAAATGGTCTTGTCAATAATTTGGCCTCAGGCCCACCCCTAAAAAGAGAATAAAAATGACACCCCGAGGGCTTGCCCACACAGACAGACTAGAGATAAGCTACTAATTGGCCTAATCTCTACAGTTGAAAGATATGATTCTGTGAGTATGACTATGTCAGGCTGGTGCTTGACTCGTCTGTGGGACAGTTCTCCCAATTTTGGCAAAAGTTTCCAGAGGTTAGTGAGGAGCACTTTGCAAGGTCAACTGGGCTGGGTGTGCCTTTGTCGTGTCCAGTGCCTCGGTCAATGATGGTGCGTCCGGTTTTATTCTTAATGTACTTCTTTGTAGTGGTTTGGTAGAACTGAGTGGCTTGCTAGGTCATTTCAGCGGGCAGTTAAGTGTCAACCAGATTTCCGTGGATCTGGAGTATCATATAGGCCAGACTGGGTAAGGATGGCAGATTAAAAGGCACTAATGAACCAGATGGGCTTTTATGACAATCCGGTAGTTTCACAGTCACCATTACTGATACCAACTTTTTATTCCAGAGAGATAAATATTGGCCAGGACACCTGGAGAACCCTCCTGCTCTTCTTTGAATAGTGTCATGGGATCTTTCACGTCCACTTGGGAGGGCAGGCATTTTAACATCATATCTGAATGATGGCACCTCCAACAGTGCAGGACTCCCTTAGTACTGCACTGAAGTGTCAGCCTAGATTATGTACTCAAGTCTCTGGAGTGGGACTTGAACCCACAACCTTTTGACTAAGAGGCGAGAGTGCTACCCACTGAGCCATGGCTGACACCTGCAGAGGAGCATCCCCCTCTGAAGCAGAGTGTGAGATCATCCTAGATGGAGGTAGCAGAAAAAATAACTGTTACCAGATCCCGGAAGCAGGTGAGAAAGAATTGTTCTGGTTTCTAAAAGGCTGCCTAATTTTACAATTTTGCTTTGCAATGTACCTTAGCAGCATTTCACTGTAAGCTTGGTGGCGCATCAGAGTGAAATTACACAGCACTCAAGCAACTGTGCACTTATTTTCCAAATTTACTGGCATGCCCAAGTTTTATCAATGCACTCTGTTGTCATGTCAGTATGTTTGCCATGTGACCTATGAAATGTAGTAAGGAAGAAGCACCAAGTATGCAGCCAAGACAAGTTACCTGCATGTTGCACGTTCACAAACTCAAATAAGGTGGCCGATGGCTGGGGTCCTCTTTTGCCACTAGTTGAAGTAGATTCTCTTCCTCTATAGGTATACCATGGAAACGGCCCTTTGTACAGCGAAGTTGTGTAAGTTGCATCAGGTTGCAATCATCCTGGACATCTAGATAGGCGTATACTGCGTGCCTGCTCTGATTCTGTCCTTACTCTGCCAGAGCTAGCAGCAATCGAGGAATGAATAGTGGGATACCCAAATAGCCTATTTTGGAATAGCGTTGATTGAAACAGAGAACATGTCAACATTTAAGCATAGGTTAGATAGTTGTCTGATTACATTCCTGTGAAGTGCCTTGGGATGCTTTACTATGTTAAAGGCGCTATATAAATGCACACTGTTGTTGTTGTACAATGTCAAATGTATCTACTGCTGTGAGAAGTATAGCTGATACTACTAGCAATAGGAGACCAATAGAAATAATGAGCTAGGCAAGGAAATAACAGTAAAAATGATCTTGAATATACGAGCTGTAGCAGTTTCATTGATGTTTTACGTTCAACTTCATGTAACCTTTAATATCATATGGTAATGAGAACTGTGAATTACCAACATTAACACTTAGATTGTAATCCTCACAGTAATACATTTAAAGAGGAAGAAGCATCTAGGGAGAGTCTTTTGGTTTCCTCTGAAGCTGCCCAACCCCAGGAGAGCATGTCATCAGGTGGGCATAACTAGCCAGCATGGGGTTGGGCAACTCTAGTTTATCTCTTGGTTTGGCTCAAAGTCATGGAATCAGGACCTTCAATTGAGCTGCTTCCTGTCACTGACGTTACTGGAATTACCTGGCAGCTACGAGACCCAACTTGATGAATCTCTGTATGAGGTAAAGATTTAGCACTTTTTTCTAAAAAAAAAGTCAGGATATTTTTATTACTGTATAATAATATGAAATACAGGAATACTCTGAATGGAAAGAATGGAAGAAGGGGGATGTTTTCTTTCCCCTTTAAGTTATGATATTATTGGCTTATAGCTCAGCATGGCTGAGTTGGTGGAACTCTTCTGAGTCACAACGTTGTGGGTCAAGTCTCATTGTGGACTTGAGCACAAAATCTAGGTTGATACTTCAGTGCCACGCTGAGGAAATGCTGCATTGTTGGAAGTGCAATTTTTAAGATGAGATGTTAAACCAAGGCTTTTCATTGAAGAAGGGTTCGACCCGAAACGTCAACTCAAATTTCTCTCCACGGATGTTGCCTGACCTGCTGAGTTTTTCCAGCATTTTCTGTTGTTATTTCTTTTCATGACACTATTTGATGAGGAGAGGAGAGTTCTCCCAGTTCCAGACCAACATTCCTCTATCAACCAACACCATCGAAAACAAATTAACTAAACATTCATTCATTCATTTGCTGTTGATAGGGCCTTATGTAGGTAAGTACGGCAGCCAATTTCCACACAACAGTGACTGCACTTCATGTAATCCATTGATTTTAAAGCGCTTGGGGTGCCTTAAGGATATGGCAAGGCACTATAAAAATGCAAGTTCTTTGTTCTTTCCTTCGAGCATTGTGTCTAACATGAAGGCTATAACATAAATGTTGACCAAGGTTCATAAGAACATAGGAATTAGGAGCAGAAGTAGGCCAGACGACCCCTTGAGCCTGCTTCGCCATTCAATAAAATCTTCGACCTCACCTCCACTTTTCCGCCCTATCTCCATATCCCTTGATTCCCCTAGAGTTCAAGTATTAAATTCAAGTTTTTTATGTACCTTTTGAACATTATGATTTAAACAAAAGACTCAAATAGTTGTCAGAATTTAAAATGTACACAGCTACTTCATTTGGGAATTCACTTTAACAAGTTCCCCTGAGTTCATCTCCATAAATAAGGCAAATGTCAGTAAGTGTAAAAATGACTTTCCACTGTGTGAAAATCAGAACCAAGGATATTACGGGAATTCACAAACAAGGGTTCAGATTGACTGAAAACTGTATTTAAACCATCATACTTGGTTCAGCTTCTGTAGTTTATCATTGCACATGAGAATTACTGCTGGGAAATTGGGGTGCAAAATCATAGACAGGACTTCAAAACTATTTTTAAATCAATATAAATAATTGCATCATTCCCAACTAATTAGAAGCAACATTATAATGTGTTGATACAGCAAGATATTAATAAAAACATAAAGATTATCTAATGAACAGAATTTTTTGAACATATACATTTCCCATGTGTCCTGTGCCTATGGGAACACTGAATGCGTGCAGAATTCCCATATGCATACTGAAGTATTTAAACAAAATAATGGCGTGAAATCTTCAACTGCACAACTGGCAACGGTGAATTAGGAACCATAAGACCAACAAAAAAATTTTTTTTTTTTTTTTTTTTTTAAATTGTGAAGAAAATTTACAAGAGTTATAAAACAGTAGTGCACAGTTTCTTCTGAATTTTAAGAAAACATCAACAATCTGTGGGCACTAAAATCATTAAACTGACAGCAAGTACACAAACTGACGATCTATTATACAACTCAGAAGGCCTCCATTTAGTCAGCTTAATCTATGCACAACCTAATGAAATCCCACGACCTCACCCTAAATTAATCAATGATACCCTTCGACCAGTTAAATGATCATGCCTTTGGCTACATCACATATGGCTATAATATACATTCTCATTCACTGCCCTAAAAGACACGAAGCAGCTTTTAAGACAATTTGTGACTCGGGATTTACGACATTTGTAAATCGGAATGAAAATTGGATCACAAACAAAAGATAAATCAGAGGGATTTGAGGCAGTAGCAGAATCTCAGAGTGTTTATAATGTGGACGAATTGTTTTTATTGTTTAGGGTGTCATTTGTATCTGAATTTCTTGATTCCATGTTACTCTCTTGCTCTCTCTCTTCTGCACACCCATCATGTAGCCTTATGTCACATCATTGGCAGAGTCAAACCAATGATGAATTTATTTTGCTTACTGTCTGGATCTGTCGACAAAATAATGTGCAGAGTACACAAGAAATTCTCAATCCTACTCAGGATTATCAGTGAAACTGGTATCAAGAGACAGAATACTTGAAGGTAAGTGGCTGAATATGAAGTTTATCTCCTGCAAGATCAGAGCTAAAAATTGGACTATGGCAGATGTTAGCAAATTGTGTAGGTCTCAGTCATCCCTTTTTTAATTAAACCGGTAAAGGTGGGACCGGGTCTCCCAGTGTCACCAGACAAATAATCAGTTCCACAAGTGCTCTCTTTAAGAGGGAACCACTAAATGTAATCTTACCAGGTCTAATCAAACTATTAGAGACTTAAACTAAATCAGTACTTTGTTATATCTATCAATTATGCAATGAACATCCTGCTGTGCCCACTGGCCGCGGATGACCCCAAGTGTAACACTAGACACTGCATGCTCCCTTTCTAGGGCCACTCAGGTGTGGACAAGACCATGGAACAGAGGCAGGTAGACAGAGTGCGCATCCTGGATCTGTGAATGAAAACCTGCCGCAATCTGCCTCTGTCCCCACGATCTGATCTCTCCTCTCCTGGCATCCGATCTCTCCCCCCTCCGGCATCCATTCTCTCTCTCCCCCCGCCCCCACCACCCCAGAGCTCTCTTCCCCCGCTTCCTGGCATTTCTCCTCGCTGTTCAGACCCACCCCCTGACCCCCGATCTTCTTGATTGTCGCGGACGGCCCCTCGAGCCTACTCCGCCATTCAATGAGAATCATGGCTGATCATCCAAATTCAGTACCCTGTCCCTGCTTTCTCACCATATCCCTTGATCCCTTTAGCCATAAGAAATATATCCAACTCCTTCTTGAATATATTTAATGAATTGGCCTCTACTGCCTTCTGTGGTAGAGAATTCCACAGGTTCACCACTCTCTGGGTGAAGATATTCCTTCTCATCTCTGTCGTAAATGGCTTACCCGTTATCCTTAGACTGTGACCCCTGGTTCTGGACTCCCGGACCATCGGGAACATCTTTCCTGCATCTAGTCTGTCCAGTCCTGTCAGAATTTTATAAGTTTCAATGAGATCCCCTCTCGTTATTCTAAACTCCAGCAAGTATAAGCCCAATCGACCCAATCTCTCCTCGTACGTCATTACTGCCATCCCAGGTATCAGCCTGATGAATCTTCGCTGCACTCCCTCCATGGCAAGAACATCCTTCCTCAGATAAGGCGACCAAAACTGCACACAATACTCGAGATGTGGTCACACCAAGGCCCTGTACAACTCAAACCCTCTCGCTACGAAGGTCAACATACCATTTGCCGCCTTAACCGCCTGCTGCACCTGCATGCTTACCTTCAGCGACTGGTGCACAAGGACACCCAGGTCTCTCTGCACTTCCCCTTCTCCCAATCTATTGCCATTCAGATAATAATCTGCCTTCCTGTTTTTGACACCAAAGTGGATAACCTCGCATTTATCCACGTTATATTGCATCTGCCATGCTTCTGCCCAATCACCCAACCTGTCCAAATCATACTGGAGTTTCTCGGCATCCTCCTCACAGCACACACGCCCACCCAGCTTTGTGTTGTCTGCAAACTTGGAGATATTACATCTAGTTCCCTTGTCTAGATCATGAATATATATTGTGAATAGCTGGGGTCCAAGGACCGATCCCTGCGGTACCCCACTAGTCACTGCCTGCCACTTGGAAAAAGACCCGTTTATTCCAACTCTCTACTTTCTGTCTGTCAACCAGTTCTCTATCCAAGTCAATATCTTGCCCCCAATCCCATGTGCCTTAACTTTACATGCTAATCTCTTATGCGGGACCTTATCGGAAACCTTTTGAAAGTCCAAATACACCACATCCACTGGTTCTCCCTTATCTATTTTACCAGTTACATCCTCAAAAAATTCCAGTAGATTAGTCAAGCACGATTTACCTTTTGTAAATCCATGTTGATTTTGTCCGATTCTGTCATTGTTTTCCAAGTGCTCTGCTATTACATCTTTTATAATGGACTCTAGCATTTTCCCCACTACCGATGTCAGGCTTACCGGTCTGTAATTCCCCGTTTTCTCTCTACCACCTTTTTTGAATAGTGGGGTAACATTAGCTACCCTCCAATCCATGGGTACTGTTCCAGATTCCATCGAATGTTGGAAGATGATCTGCAATGCATCAACTATTTCTAGGGCCACTTCCTTAAGTACCTAGGATGTAGATTATCAGGCCCTGGGGATTTATCGGCCTTCAATCCCGTCAATTTCCCTAACACCATTTCCCTACAAATATTGATTTCTTTCAGTTCCTCCCTTTAATCAGACCCTATGTTCCCCGACATCTCTGGGAGGTTATTTGTGTCCTCCTTTGTGAAGACAGAACCAAAATATGTATTTAATTGGTCTGCCATTTCTTTGTTCCCCATTATAAATTCCCCTGATTCTGACTGCAAGGAACCTACGCTTGACTTCACCAATCTTTTTCTCTTCACATATCTATAGAAGCTTTTACAGCCAGTTTTTATGTTCCCTGAAAGCTTACTCTCATACTCTATTTCCCCTTCTTAATTAATCCCTTTGTCCTCCTTTGAATCCTAAACTGCTCCCAATCCTCAGGTTTACTGCTTTTTCTGGCCAATTTATATGTCCTCTCCTTGGATCTTGTGCTATCCCTAATTTCCCTTGTTAGCCACGGTTGAGTCACCTTTTTTGTTTTATTTTTATGCCAAACTGGGATGAACAAATTCTGTAGTTGATCCATGCGGTCTTTGAATGTTTGCCATTGCCTATCCACCGTCAACCCTTTGAGTGACATTCCCCAATCAATCCTACCCAACTCGCGCCTCATACCATCGTAGTTTCCTTTATTTAAATTCAGGACCCTAGTCTCTGAGTCAACTACTTAGAATTTTTCATTAAGATGGAGAGTTATCATATTATGATTGCGCCGCCCCAAGGGGCCTCGCACAACAAGATTGCTAATTAATCCTTTCTCATTACATAATACCCAGTCTAAGATGGCCTGATCTCTAGTTGGTTCCTCGACATATTGGTCCAGGAAACCATCCCGTATACACTCCAGGAATTCCTCCTCCACAGTATTGTTACTAATTTGGTTGGCCCAATCTATATGTAGATTAAAGTCACCCATGATTACTGCTGTGCCCTTATTGCATGCTTCTCTAATTTCCCTTCAATGCCATCCCCAACCTCCGTATTACTGTTTGGAGGTCTATATACCGCTCCCACTAACGTTTTCTGCCCCATGGTATTTCTCAGTTCTACCCATACAGATTCCACATCATCAGAGCTAATATCCTTCCTTACAATTGTGTTAATCCCCTCTTTAACCAGCAATGCTACCCCACCTCCTTTTCCTTTTTGCCTATCTTTCCTGAATATTGAAAACCCCTGGATGTTGAGTTCCCAGCCTTGGCCACCCTGGAGCCATGTTTCCGTAAACCCAATCAAATCATATTCGTTTACCTCTATTTGCGCAGCTAATTCATCCACCTTATTACGAATGCTCCTCGCATTAAGACACAAAGCCTTCAGGCTTGTTTTTTTAATGCTCTTAGACATTTTAGAATTATTATTTACTGTGGCCATATTTGATTTAAACCGTTGATTACTCTGACTGCCACTTTTGTTTTTCTCCTTCCTATCTTTTGCTTTTATCCTTGTTTCCCTTTCCTCTGTCTCCCTGCTCAGGTTCCCAACCCCCTGCCATTTTAGTTTAAACCATCCCCCAGAGCATTTTAGTTCATGTTTTCTCCTCCCCCAGTCCTCTCCTGTGGTGGTGTCATTGCTTTGGCACTGTGAATGGTTAATGTAGAGTAATTGATGGGAGTCCTCCTTTGTACAATTTTTTTAGATATTGTATTATCGTCTCAGTTTTAACCACCAATGAAAATTGTTTATCATTTATTAAGATGTCTTTATGCGTGCAGTATTTAACTTCTCTTTTGTAACAGTGTCCAAATGCTTGTATGGTTTCATATGTTGGTAAGCTGACTAAGGCAGTAAATTATTACCTACATTTTAAATAAAAACAAGCAATGCATCACTAGAGTTGACTGGTATACTGGACAGTTGCTGCTGTATGCCTGATAAAGTGTCCATTTCTACATTGTGCCTGTCATACTCGGCTTTCATTATTTACATCGTGATGCTAGTAGTTGTGTATGGTTTAATCAGGCATAGGATAGAATAGCTAAGTATGGCAATATCTTAATCAAATAATAACATTATGAAATGAAAAATACAAAGGAGTTGAGGTGAAAGTAGGGAGGAGCAATTATTTCTTGATTAACCATAACATTTTGATCAAGCACAGCTACAGTTGATTTCTCAATTAAAATTCAGTTTCAACTCTGTAAATGAAAATAACTCCTATCCAACGACTTTTATTTGTTTTAGTCTTGCATTATTAAGCAGTCACAGAAATTTGAATTTGTTTTATCCTCTGACATCTATATCCATTCCTTTCCCAGTTTTGTTGGGACTGATCACAAGCTTATAATAGTTAATCAAAATCCAAAACAATGAATTAGTACCCAATTCATTAAAGATTGCACAGCTTATTTTAGGGATGATTTCTAAAATATATTCATGAGACATACTTTTAGGCAGTATTTTATGGTGTGGTACATTGATATGTCTCTGTTTCCCTGTTTTCAATGTGCCTCTTTTTCATAAACCTCTGAGTACTTGTGCTGACACAATTTGTGATATAAATGCTACATTTAATTGTTCTAGAATATATCTACCTCTGTGTAAAAAAACATGGCGTGCTCCTATAATTTTCCTGTGTTTTCCCTCCACAAATATTATGTGATGTTTAAACTTGTTCTCTCTTTATTCGTCTCCCCCAAAGGACCATTTCAGATTAAGAGTTAAATTAATTATTAATTATTTTATGTGCCAACATTTTATGGATATATTTAGAAAGTTTCCACAATAGACCCAAGACCTTATGTTTCCAAACTATCGTCAAACATTAACAGGCATATTTGAATTTCCAGTTCATTCCAGTTCATTTACTTCATGTCATCTGAGGTTGGCTGATATATTGGGAGATGCCATGATCCATGTACACTGTAAATTTATGTAAAATCTGCCTCCTCTTTACTTTATAAAGATTTGTCAAAACTTGTGTGTTCTGGATGTTGGCATTTTAAAAAAAATCTAAAAATGTCACCGATACTGATTGTACAAATATTGTAGGATACCAGTAACATTTAATGCACATATATTTAAAATGTCAAATTCTTATCACCTTTAACATTGGCATTCATTTTGAACTTAAATGTTGGCGATTATACATCAGGGCCGGGAGTAGGGGCAGTCTAAGAGTGTCTTTTGTAGTCAACCATGATTGAATAGTAAAGTTGGATAGATATTCAGACGTTTCATTGAATTAACTTTGGAGATCATGGAGTATTTCAGGAAAATTTTGTCCGGGGAGAGTAAATAACTTGTTTGACGTTAACTTATGCTCATTGCATTTTTCCTGTGTTCTTATGTAAAATGTTAGGATATTTTTTGTATGAACAGTAAAGCAAAAATAAACTGGCACTATGAAATATATCTAGAGCCTCGTAATTCAGTCTTCATGTGCTTACCTCATAGAATTACCTCATAACATGCTAATCTGCATTAATTCACTCTAGAGATTGTACTCACAGTCTGTTTGTTGCTGAGTAAAAGCAATTACAGGTAGACTACCCTTTATCCAGACTTCCGAAAACCGAAACCCTCTAGGTCAGCGTAAGTCGTGCGCACGACATGACCAGAGTGGCGCACGACTTACAGGCCTAGCCGGATAAGGGATAGTGTAGCATTTTTCCGCACTTCTGAAAACCGAAATCGCTCAGCGTAAGTGTACCAGCCTTTATCCGCACATCCGAAACCAGAAAACCTCTGAAAGCCGAAAGTGGAGCAAAGCATGACTTCTGAAAACCGAAATGCGCATGACCACGACCCCCGCCGACCCCCACCCCATTTCGGATAAGAGACAGTGTACCAGCCTTTATCCGCACATCCGAAACCAGAAAACCTCTGAAAGCCGAAAGTGGCGCAAAGCATGACCCGACGCTGCCAATGCTTGACCCACGCAGGTGTTATGCTGCTCTCTTAGATATTTGCAGCTCTCTTAGATATTTGCAGCTCTCTTAGATATTTGCAGCTCTCTTAGATATTTGCTGGCTTTTAACAATTTGTGAAAATGCTAAAAAGAGCTGCAGATACCCCAATGGGTAACAGTGAGAAGCAGAGAAGGAAGCATCGCTCATTATCGATATCGCAGAAAGTGGAGTTATTGCAGAAGCTTGATCGTGGTGTGTCTGTGCGACATCTTACTGAAGAATATGGTGTGGGAAGTACCACCGTATATGACTTAAAGAAACAGAAAGACAAGTTGTTGAAATTTTACACTGACAGTGATGACCATAAACTAATGAAAATTAGGAAAACATTGCATAGGGCAAAAAATGAAGATCTTGACCGTGTGCTGATTGAGTGGATTCGACAACGCAGAGGTGAACGTGTGCCACTGACTGGTTTGATGGTCATGAAGCAAGCTAGAATATACCATGAAGAACTGAACATTGAAGTTGAGTGTGAATATTCAGAAAGTTGGCTGCATAAATTTAAGAAGCGTCATGGTACAAAATACCTGAAAATCTGTGGTGAAAAAGCTTCTGCTGATCATGAAGCAGCTGAAAATTACATAGATGAGTTTGCAAAAATAATATCGGATGAAAACCTCGGTCCTGAACAAATTTACAATGCTGATGAAACAGCTCTGTTCTGCCGCTACGTTCCTGGAAAAACATTAGCAACGGCTGATGAGAGTGCACCAGCAGGTTTTAAGGATGCTAAGTACAGGTTGACTGTTCTTGGGTGTGCCAATGCTGCAGGCACACACAAGTTAAAGTTGGTAGTGATTGGAAAAAGCCAACATCTGAGATGTTTGAAAGGTGTATGCAATTTACCTGTGCATTATTATGCGAGCAGGAAAGCATGGGTAACCAGAGGAATATTTTCTCACTGGTTCAATAACCACTTCGTACCAGCGACACGAGCTCATTGCAGGCAAGTTGGACTGGAAGAAAACTGCAAAATGTTATTGTTCCTGGACAACTGCTCCGCACATCCCCCTCCTGAACTTCTTGTGAAAAGTTATGTTTTCGGCATTAACTTTCCCCCTAATGTGACATCTTTAATACAGCCTTGTGACCAAGGAATTTTACGCTCCATGAAGAGCAAGTATAAAGACGTTTTTTTGAACTCTATGCTTGATGCAATCAACAGAGGCGAAGGAATCCAAAGCTTCCTGAAAGAATTCAATGCTAAGGATGCCATTTATGCAGTTGCTAATGCTTGGAACGATGTTGACAAACCAACATTAACAAATGCTTGGCACAGACTTTGGCCTTCAACGATGTTTCATGAAGATGGACCTGCAGATGACGAGTTTGAAGGATTTCCTGTCAGTCAGGAGAAGATGATGATATCAAACCTCCTCACTTACGCCAAAGGTTTATCATCCGAAAGTGTAAATACGTTAGAGGAAGCTGACATCGAAGAAGTGCTGAACATTGACAATGATGCACCTGTTGTGAATTCATTGAGTGATGGGGAAATTGCTGAAATGGTGTTAAATAAAGACAAGCATGAGGACAGTAGTGATGATGATGATGACATTGTGAACACAGGTGAAAAAATCCCCATAGACGATATGGTGACAATGTGTGATCAGTTAATTGCTGGCCTTGAAAAATGTGCATTTATCAGTGAGCAAGAGATTATGCAAGTTCTCTCAATTAAAGAGAGACTGCTTAGACAGAAACCAATGTTAATGAGACAGATGACACTGGAAGAAGTCTTTAAAAAGGCCGTCTGTCGTAGTCATGCTTAATCACTTGAGAATCCTGTTCCTGGCCCATCTTCAGATGTCCAACTCCAACCTGATGACAATGATGACAACACTGATGTACCATCTTCTCCAAGATCCTCAAGTCAGATGTAATGCTGCTTCATCACTTGAGAATCCTGTTCCTGGCCCATCTTCAGATGTCCAACTCCAACCTGATGACAATGATGACAACACTGATGTACCATCTTCTCTAAGATCCTCAAGCCAGATGTAATGTACCTTTATTGCATGTTTATGTACAGGTATTTAGCTTAGTTTGTACCTGTACATGTTTGAAGTTTTACTGAATGTTTTCCTTACAAATAAACTGTACTACAGTATTTATCCCTGTAACTACAGTATTTATAGTCATTATTTATCCCACCCTTTCGGATAAGGGATAGTGTATCCTTTATCCGCACTCCCGAAAACCGAATTACCTCTGAAAACCGAAGTGTTTTCACGCACCTTCCGAAATCCGAAATTTTCCTAAAACCGAAACACGGCTGGTCCCGAGGTTTTCGGATAAAGGATAGTCTACCTGTAATAGATTCAGCATGTAGATGTTGGTCCGTTTCTCATCACATTGGCTGCAGTGTCAAACAGAGGGACTTTTTAAGTAAGTAAAGCAAGAAAGTTAACGAGTAGTTATCTGTCAAATTGCAAAGGAAAATTGAACATGGAAAGAAATGGGGTGTGTAATGATGTGACCATTTCCACAAAGACTTAACAGATATAATTTTATCAGAAGTACTTTCTGCCCAATCAGCAATACTACAAGTAAATGAAGTAGCTTTGCAATAGACTAGTATGAATACATTTTCAATCCCATTTGTGTACTTTTCAGGCCCAAGATTTTGCAAGCATTTATTGGTCCATATGTTACCAATTTCAGAAATGCAAATGACTTTAACATTCCACCTGTCTTTCAGCTCTGATTCTGGTGTCCCGAGAGCCCTCCTGTCAAGTACTGTCCATATATAGCCTGCTACTGTTCAAAAACTGATTTAGCACAGGCCACCCCAGTGGTCCCACAGCTGCACTGCAGTGATACCTCCTGCAGTAATAATTGTGCTCAGAATCTTGAAATAAAAAAAACATTAAATATTCTTGTCTTTCCTCTTGGGTTTGTTGTCACTTTTTCTCTGCAGACCGTGGCAAATTTATAAATTCAATATATGTGAAACTGTAGGTTTTGTTGTGTATATATACCTTTTATTTTTGCACATTGGGACCAAACATCCATCAAAAATAAAATAAAGTATTGCTTCCTCAGTCCTCCATTTTTGAGATTTAGTTACAGCAACCACTTATTAAATTGCCATAAATAATTGAAATCAGAGCTGGATTCATATAGAAGTGGAAGATTTCTAATGAATGTGTAACAGCTGCTCTAATGGATTGGCACTATTACCAAATCAGTTGCTTCATCTTGCCGTAGAGAAATCAACATATTTTCTATTACAGCTTTTTCTTGAAAACAATCCAATGATTATTAGAACCAAATACGTGCATTCAACAGTTAGTGCTCTTGAGCTTTGGCAGGCTCCTCTTGTGTATGTGTTCACACTAAAAGGAAAAGAGGTTTCTGTGGTTCTCAGACCTGCTGCATTCACTCTAAGCAAAGAAATAGACTTGTCAATTATTGAAAACAGTTACTTAAGTTCCTTATATTTGGAATTTCATCCCACAAACCTGATCTTTAATAGTATCAAGTTATTCCAACAGTTTTGATTGCAAGTGGTTGAGGGATTTCCAAGTTTTGGTTTGGCAGTACCATAACTTGTGGTATTTATAATGGAATTCTTGTGGAAGGTTTTAAACTATTACAATTGTAAGATTTAATTTAGAATCACTCCGAGTGATAGTCTAATTCTGCTTAAATGTGTTGGTGTGAAGGTTGGTTCATAGTAACTTATTGTCAATTTATCAAATAGCTCTGTTATACAGTGTCTAGTGAATTTAAAGCATTTTCTGTAAAATGCAGAGTCAGACACAGGATAGTTAGATGTAAGTTTCTGTAAATAATTCTACAAATAATTTTGTTTGTAAAATTGAGGTGTTTCAGCACTTTTGATTTACCAGTTTGGAGTCTATATTCTTCATTTAAGCATATTTTTGTTCAGCTTTGAAATGAAGTGCATCCTTTACACATTGTAAAAGTAAAATGAGGCTTGATTGGCTCGAGAAAAGGTGTGGGTCGATTTTCAATGTAAGTCAGTTCCAAATAGTTAAAAACTGGTTCAAATCTCACCAGAATAATAATGAGCTAATAGCACTCCATTTTCATGGTCTATTGGCATAATCATTCACAGCTTCAGGTGCAGATTTAGATGCGTGCAAGAGCCACATTAGTGGTGAAAGCGGAAAATGGTATGTTGGTGAAATTTAACAGGATGCAAATAATTAAAGGTAAGCACCAGAACACGAGGAGAAAGTTTTTTGCTGCATTTGAAGGAACTAAAAGGCATTTGATCCATTGGCAGCTTTGGCAAGGCTGAAGGGATGGGGCAGCTAAGAAGTGGCAGGCTGAAATGCAGCATGCTGGTATAAGTCTGCAAATACTACGGCAGTCCAATACCCAACCCCTCCGCCCCCCTGTTTCTGATGGCCACAATGGCACCTGACGCATGGCGCTGTCTGTCGTCTCACAGTGCGCCTTCATGAGTGGATGATCCACCCAGAGGTGACTCAGAAATACTCAAGGTTTGGCGAATGTGTAGTCATACCTCCCCAGACAACCACCAGATCCTAGATTTCTGCTTGCGGACAGGAGCCACATCAGCTAATAGGCTAAAACATTTCTTCTTTTTCGACTTGTTGCCTCTGTTTCTCCTGAGCCCCAGTATTGCAAAAGATGCAAGTAACCTTTTATTTACCTTGCAAACCATGGTTCTCGGAAATTTTGGTAGTGAGCAGGACAGTATTCAACTGCCCCTCAGAAGAAATCTGGTGCAAGATATTCCATCCATTGACTATGTATGGATGAAATCTAGCCCCCTCCGCTTGTAGTTGGTAGGTTAAGTATTGCGTCCAAACCTAGGAACACTTTAGTTGATAGCCTGGTTATTGAAATGTGATGACTGTTAAGGCAGTATCTCCAACCTTCAACAGTAGATGAACTTGGTTAGTTGACCCAGGGCATCCAGTTTGTGCAGTGGTGTTACACAAAGTAGGTTTGCCTAATCTCGTTTGATGTCCTTCACATTCTGAAGTATTTATTAAAAATTGGTTTAAAACCCAGTTTTATTCAGATTAATATTATAGCTAATGTGGTCCTGCATGATCTGTTTATGTTGTTTAATTTGTGCAAGCTTATTTTGAAATTGTACCCAAATAGGGCTATTCCCAATTTAGATTTCATTCTAGTTCTTTACAAGTTAATGTGTTCACCATTCAAGTCTCTTCTCTTTGAACATGTGATTGTAACTTTCTTAATTGGAAAACTGCACTGTTGTTAGTACTGGTTTCAGCTTAGAAAGTTAGTGTAGATCAACTAGATTTGATTTAACATACCAACTAGGCTGCCCTTAAGAATCATCTGCAGCTCCAACTAAAAGTTGCTTCCCAGTTTTATTTGGGTCAATACATTGTTGTCCCCTTTGTTTATCTACCACCACACCAACCATAAATGTAGCATTGCTTTTACAATTCGGGAGCTCAAAGTGTTCCAAGTCAGTACATTTCAACAATTTTTTCCCCTATTGTGCAAAGACCAAAGCCAAACCAGTGACCAATCAACATATGGATAAGCGGATTGTTGTTTCAATGATGCATTGCTTCATCTTGCAAGGTACAAGGCTAGGGGCTGGTTCAAGGTCATTCTTTGCTCAATTTCTGGTTATTTCTCAATCAGCTTCTGATTGATAATACTTGTAAGGTTGCCACATGGAGTAAACATCACAAGTTAATTAAGTGTTGCTGTTTATATTTGACCACTGCACGTGATGATGCCTTTTTCAGGTTGGCCCTAGCAGTTGTTGTTATGGCCCAACAAGACTTCTCCTTGAATTGACACCACTTTGGTGTGCTCTGACAATGTTTGGAGGATGGTTAAATGAATAAGAGAGATTATCAACCTTATAAGGTTTCCTTCCCTGTGCTCAAATAACATGCATCATCTATACATCTCTATATTACCCAACTATACCATCAGATTCTGTAAAGGTGGTGTTTTTGGAGGGGGAGGGGTTAAGGGATTGATAGTTAATTAATTCAGTTAATCTGCAAGTCAAAAAAAACCCAGTGCAATAGTGCCTGTCTTGAGGCTTTATCGAGTGCAGCAGTGTGGCAGGGGATATCTACAATGTCATGATATTCATGGGCATCACTCCTGTGCTCGCTGACCTACATTAGCTCCCGGTTAAGCAACACCTCGATTTCAAAATTCTCATCCTTTTTTTCAAATCTCTCAATGGTCTTGCCACTCCCTAACTCTGTAATCACCTCCAGCCCCACAACCGCCCCCCCCCGGGGGGGAGATATCTGCGCTCGTCTAATTCTGCCCTCTTGAGCATCCCTGATTATAATCACTCAACCATTGGTGACCGTGGCTTCTGTTGCCTAGGTCCCAAGCTCTGTAAACCTCTCTGTCTCTCTGCCTCTCTACCTCTCTTTCCTCCTTTAAGATGCACCTTAAAACCTACCTCTTTGAACAAGCTTTTGGTTACCTGCCCTAATTTCTCCTTGTGTGGCTTGATGTCAAATTTTTTGTCTTATAATACTCCTATGAAGTGCCTTGGGACATTTTACAATGTTAAAGGCGCTATATAAATATAAGTAGTTGTTGTCATGTTAAACATATGTGACTGGAATTTCGTGGGGATTCTCCAAATTATCTGCCATAAATCCACGGAAACCCTGGCGTAAACGTCCGTTTCTGTCCCAAGTTATGGCGGGAGATTAGGGAACCCCTTCAGAAATTCTATCACGTGGGTTTTCTCAGAACCAATCAAACTAGATTATACTCCATTTGACGTGTTAAGGATGCATTTCATTTGACGAATTAATGAGTCCCTACAGGGTAGATCATTTGTATTTTTAATGCATTAATTCTGCCTATCTAATCTTGTTAAATCATTACTGTTTAAAATATATTCACTTAACAGCAACCATCTCTGGATTCACAGTCCATCTAGATCAGAGGTCTTAAAAGTGAAAGTACTGAACATTTGCTGATTGTAGTGTATTTGTGTTTAACATGCCAAAATACAGAGGAATAACTGATGATTTTGAATGTAGGAAAGTGAGCTGAAACTGCCAAATGGATGACTAGAAAAAGATACTGTAGGTTAGGAGCGAGCTTCAGTAATTGTCTGGTAGTGTCAAAATGAAAGCCTCAAAAAATGTTGCATCAGTTCTGGCACAATGTTGAGCTTATTTTGAGTATCAGTCAATTGAGCCTATGCAGCGGGTTTAGTTGAGTAGATTTGCTGGCCATGTCAAGTTTTCATGTCTATAGGCAGAAAGATTGATTGCAATCCCACATCATCCTATAGTCTGCTAATGTTTTACATTATTGGCTAAATTCAATGGGGTCCAAATTCCAATTTGCATGCTCCACCAGCGGAACTACTACAACAACAACAACGTCATGTATTTATATAGCGCTTTTAACATAGTAAAACATCCCAATATGCTTCACAGGAGCATTATAAAATAACATTTGACACCAAGCCACATAAGGAGATATTAGGGCAGTAAAAGAGGTAGGTTTTAAGGAGCGTCGTAAAGGAGGAAAGAGAGGCAGAGAGATTTAGGGAGGAAATTCCAGAGCTTTAGGACCTTGGCAGCTGAAGGCACGACCACTAATGGTGGAGCGATTAAAATCGGGGATGCTTAAGAGGCCAGAATTAGAGAATTGCAGATATCTTGGAGGGTTGTGGGGCTGGAGGAGATTACAGAAATAGGGAGGGGCAAGGCCATGGAGGGACTTGAAAACAAACAAAATAGGGTGTAAGTCCACTGATGCCCAAAGATATAGGCCCTGAATTTCTGTCGGAGGCTTCCTGCGGGCGGATGCCTCCGATCGGAAAAAAATCTACGGAACTACCTGCTGGTTCCGTAGATCCCGAGGCTTCCGATCCTGGGCCTCTCCTGTTGGAAATGGGCAGAGGCCCAGGTATCCCTGGGGCGCATGTGGTTCACAAGTGCCCCTGGGATCACGTGGGCCAGGTGGACCAATCAAGGAAGGGAATCCCCCTTCATACTTTTGACAGGTCTGTAGGGACAGAACTGTCAAAAGTATGAATGGGGATCACATTTAAAAACACGCTAAAGCATTAAATAATCTTTTTTCTAAATGACATAATTAAAATTAATTAAAATTCCATTAACATTAATTAAAAAAATTAACATCAAGAAAACCAAAGAAATCATTGTGGACTTCAGGAAGTCTAAAGGCGGAAGTCACAACCCCATCCACATCTTTGGGGCTGTGGTGGAAAGGGTGGACAGCTTTAAGTTCCTCGGAGTCCACATCATGGAAGACCTCTCCTGGTCCCTCAATACCTCCTCTCTGGTGAAGAAGGCCCAGCAGCGCCTATATTTCCTAAGGAGGCTGAAGGGATATAACCTGTCACCCCTGATCCTCTCTAACTTTTACCGCTGCACAATAGAGAACATCCTGACAAACTGTATCACAGTATGGTATGGCAGCTGTAGCTACTATGACCGGAAAGCCCTGCAGCGGGTAGTCAAAACTACCCAACGCATTACCGGCACCCGGCTACCGACCATAGAGCACATATACCAGAAACGCTGTCTACGGAGGTCACGGTCCATCATCAAAGACCCTACCCACCCCAGCCACAGTCTGTTCACCCTCCTGCCATCTGGGAGACGCTACAGGTGCATTCGCACCCGTACGACCAGATTTAGGAACAGCTTCTTTCCCAGGGCTGTTAGCCTACTGAACTCCACAAATAAACTCTAAAGCCTGCACATCTGCCAATGCAATTTATTATGGTTATGTTTATGTTAATATACTACAAGCCAAATGTATGTTGAATGTTTAAATGTCTTCATCTAAATGTACACTCTCAGGAGCCGCAAGCCTACATTTCGTTGTACTGCACTTGTGCACTAACAATGACAATAAAAGTTGATTGGATTTGATTTAATTAGATTTTTTTAAATTAATTTTTTGGAAAAATATTTAATGTTTTTACAGGGCTAAAAATAAACTTACCTTTTTGAAAAGTATTTTTAATTTATAAATGAGTTATCAAATTTAATTTTTCTATTTTATAATACTCTTAAGCTGGTAAAAGCAGGCCTTGCACCTGCTTTTACCAGACGTAAGAATTCTATGGCCTTTCAGCGGACGGAAGTTGTGCAAAAAGCGCAACTCTCCACCCACAGAGGCACTTTTCCCAGGCAGGCGGATGATCTGTCAAGAGAATCCTCTGTCAAGAGAAGGCTTCGCATGCCTGAAACCGGCACTTGCGAGACCCCTCCGGGTGTGTACACACATCGTATACACCCATGGGGATCGGAAAATCCGTCCCAATGACTCTGCCCCCTAATTGCAGAGATCAAGGTCATTAGCATAGTCAGGGCAGGCCATCGGTGCCTGCAAGCAGCACCAAGAACAGTAAAGTGGTGCACAACCCAGGCTGAATACAACAGTGACTTTCAACATTCTTCGGTTCTAAAGGGGAGCCAGTGCCAGAAAAAACAAAGATAATCAATCTTCACTGTGATTGATTATCTTTCTCTGTGGGACTTTTTGGGACCTTTCTTAGGGACTCAACAGAACTGTCGCCCACAATTTTGCAGCCCCCCCCCCCACCAATTTTCCCCCAGCACCAGAATCTTCCATAAGGGTACAAGTGGGGCAGAAGCCCAATCAACTGAGTTATCCTCCATGATGGTTAATTGCCACAGAAGATAAAATGTTTAAAGAACTAGTCTAATGTATTTATGGCCATTAACATTTAAATTCGAGTACTATCATACAATAGAACCTTTTGATAGTAATAATGATTATAAATGCAATGGAAATTAATAATTTAAGTGGACTGTCTAAAGGGACGAATGGGAATGTGAAACATTTAAAAAAATATTCTATAGGACTAAGTATTTTATAAAAGGCACTTTAGAAAGACACATTTCATGTACATGATTCCTGATGAATAATGTTAGCTTGAATTAATTTTACCTTTGAGCTATTTTCATAAAATTATATTAATTAACCATTTTTGATAACCTATCAATACATAGCTTCAATTTTCATATGAACAAATGAAAATGAAGGACAGGAAAAGACCAGCTGGTTAATCAAGTCTGTCACATTGTATTTTTCTACAACTTATGCACACCATGATCCCTCTAATCTAATGTACTGCAACACCAAGATTTTTCCCTCGCTCCACAGACTTGAGCATGAAACATTGTATGATGCACACATGCTTGACATTGATCCTTTCCACATGCAAAGCACTACATTTGTCTATATTAGATGGCATCTGCCCAATGCAGGCCTAATCTCTCTGCATTTATATCTGCCTGGACCGGAATTTTTAAGTTCTGAAATATGATATAAGGAGACTCTTGTATAAGAAGCTCTTCTGCTACCCTGATCCTTGCACTCCTGCACTCTTTTTGTCTAACAGATGTCAGTTCAAGTGAAGAAGGCCCTTTGGCCAATTTGATCTTTTCCTTGCAGAGTACACCACCCATCATAGCATCTACTTGTGCCATAAATGAGTCCTGCTCCTCCCACCAATTAATTCCAATTGTTGATCACCTCATAAGTATAAGAAATACTTCCTTATGTCTGTCTTAAATTTGCCTTTCACAATCCTGATCCTGTGCCCACTTGTCCTGTTGCCTTGTCATATTGAAAGTATTGTTTTGAGTATCTCTGTAAAGTCCCTCTGGGATGTCTCTTTTCAAGGCTGTAGAGCCATAGCTTATCCAGTCATTCCTCATAAGTCTTCCCTCTGACACCAGGGATCAGCCTCATTACACACATCTGCACTAATTCTAGGGCTCTTACACAGTGACAACCAGAATTATATATGGTATTCTAGATGCAAACTGGCCAGGCCACTGCATGGCTTCAGAATGACTTCTGGGGATTGGAACTCAACTTATTTGGCAAAATAACCAAACTACATATTTACTTTGTTTGCTTCAACCTCATTGTATTGAGACATGGTGAGCAATGATTCCTAGGTCTCTATCAACTTCCACCTTGGCAATTCAATCACAAATGGTGAAAGTAGGAAAGAGATATCAGTAAGGTTAGGGAAAGAAATAACTTGCATTTATATAGTGCCTTTCATAGAAACATAGAAGATAGGAGCAGGAGTAGGCCATTCTGCCACTCGAGCCTGCTCCACCATTCAATGCGATCATGGCTGGCCATCCAAATTCAGTACCCGCTCCCTGCTTTCTCCCCATACCCCTTGATCCCTTTAGCCTTAAGAAATATATCCAACTCCTTCTTGAATATATTTAATGTATTGACCTCTACTGTCTTCTGTGGTAGAGAATTCCACAGGTTCACCACTCTCTCGGTGAAGAAATTCCTCCTCATTTCTGTCCTAAATGGCCTACCCCTTATCCTTAGACTGTGACCCCTGGTTCTGGACTCCCCGACCATCGGGAACATCCTTCCTGCATCTAGTCTGTCCAGTCCTGTCAGAATTTTATAAGTTTCAATGAGATCCCCTCTCATTCTTCTAAACTCCAGCGAATACAAGCCCAATCGTCCCAATCTCTCCTCATACGTCATTCCTGCCATCCCAGGTATCAGCCTGGTGAATCTTCGCTGAACTCCTTCCATGACAAGAACATCCTTCCTCAGATAAGGCGACCAAAACTGCACACAATATTCAAGATGTGGTCTCACCAAGGCCCTGTACAACTGCAGCAAGACATCCTTGTTCCTGTACTCAAACCCTCTCGCTACGAAGGCCAACATACCATTTGCCTTCTTAACCGCCTGCTGCACCTGCATGCTTACCTTCAGCGACTGGTGCACAAGGACACCCAGGTCTCGTTGCACTTCCCCTTCTCCCAATCTATTGCCATTCAGAAGATAATCTGCCTTCCTGTTTTTACCACCAAAGTGGATAACCTCACATTTATCCACGTTATATTGCATCTGCCATGCTTTTGCCCAATCACCCAACCTGTCCAAATCATCCTGTAGTTTCTCGGCATCCTCCTCACAGCACACACGCCCACCCAGCTTTGTGTCATCTGCAAATTTGGAGATATCACATCTAGTTCCCTTGTCTAGATCATTAATATATATTGTGAATAGCTGGGGTCCAAGGACTGATCCCTGCGGTACCCCACTAGTCACTGCCTGCCACGCGGAAAAATACCTGTTTATTCCAACTCTTTGCTTTCTGTCTGCCAACCAGTTCTCTATCCAAGTCAATACCTTGCCCCTAATCCCATGTGCCTTAACTTTACACGCTAATCTCTTATGCGGGACCTTATCGAAAGCCTTCTGAAAGTCCAAATACACCACATCCACTGGTTCTCCCTTATCTATTTTACCAGTTACATCCTCAAAAAATTCCAGCAGATTAGTCAAGCACGATTTATCTTTTGTAAATCCATGATGACTTTGTCCGATCCTGTCACTGCTTTCCAAGTGCTCTGCTATTACACCTTTTATAATGGACTCTAGCATTTTCCCCACTACTTTCACATCCTCAGAATGTCCCAAAGCACTTTACAGCCAACAAATTACTTTTGAAATATGATCACTGTTGTTTCATCGGCAATAATAGCAGCCAATTTGTACACCAAGTCCTACAAACAGCAATGAGAGGAATGACCAGTTAATCTGGTGAGCAGGTGAGCTCATTGGAAGTATAAGTTTATCTTTTCACTATTTTCCGCCCACCGGAGTATTTCCACAGTCTACATGCCTAAGCATATTTAAATGGCGGGGTCAGCGCCACAACCCCAAGATGGGTGGCAATCCTGCTCCCCTCGGTTCCAGTGACACAGCAGCACCATCAGAATGTTAGGCCTGAAGAGTTTCTGACCTTTTTATCTATTGTGTAAATCAAGTATTGTGTTACTATTTTTTCCCTATTTTTCTGCTTATGTGTAACATCTTGTAAATAAATCTATTTGTTTTAGTGTGAGCAGCAAAGCCTGATAGTCAGACTAGATGAAAGAACATGGTGGACATCCCATGTGGTCTCTGGTGTGACATACAGTAGCTAAGAAGTAATTGACCTATAGCATGCTGACCTGCTCACAGCCTGCATAAGGGTGCAAATTTCAATTCATAGTTGACTCAATCCGCTTATGTAAACCACCTTTTTGCTGTCAACACATTTTATAATTGGTCAGAACAAGCTTGAGCCCTAATAATCCTATCTGCCTATTCAGACAGATGTTAATGTTCCCATGACACTGTTGAAAAGAAGCAGGAAGTTCTGCTGGCATCCTGGACAACATTTCTCTTTCAACCAGTATAGCCAAAAGCGAATAGTCACCTCATCGTTGTTTGTGAGGAAAAGGCTGCTGGATTTGACTACATAATAACTGTCACTACACTTCACAGTAATTCACTGTCTGTGAACAGCTTTGAGACATTCTTGAGAAATGTGATGAGATGCTATGTAAATTCAATTTTTTCTTTCTTTCAATTACATATGATGTTACATGAAGGTTACAACTGGTGCATTGTGTACTCCAGCATTTCTTATAAATGTTCACAATAATAAAATATATCCTTTCAAAAGAACAATTAACTTTTAAAAGGCTAATGCGGATACATTTGTCAGATTTGAATAAAACCAAGCTATTGGATGTTTATTTCAAAATCGCTTACTCAACTATTAATTCAAACAAATTGTGGCAATCTGTTTATTCTGTCTGGAGACACATACCTTGTGTTCCTTGGCACAATCCTTCCTTACACAAGAGAAGTTTAGTGATTAACTTACAATCTATATTTTTTTAATTCTTTATAAATAACCCATATTTTCTGACTACAGTGGTGGTGTATTATTTATTGTAATACATTTATGAATTCTTATTATGTGGGTGGAGAGGAACTTCTTGTTCAAAGCCAATCAAGGTAACTTTGTGCAGCAGGGATCCCTACAATAGTGTTTCCCTCTACTCACACATAATATAGCTCATGACATCTGCTGTTGTAAAGTACTTTGCGTAATTTATAACATGTAAGCATTTATCATTCATATAAATATTGGGAAAAGTTAGATTTAATCCTAACATGGAAATATCTAGACGTTTTTGCAATATCTGCAGGAATGTTCCAAAACAGAAGTCCTGTTCAGCAGTTAGAGACAGGGATGCTTAATATTTGAGACTGGGGAATGTGATCATGTTCTGAAAGACACTGAAAGCTGTACATGTACAATAAACTCACAGAATACCGTCTACATATGGAACTCTTGGCCACACAATGCTGCATCCACTATTCAAAATGATGACATGCTGCAGTTTGAAGGGTTTTTTTAATTGTTGGGACCGTACAATGATTCAAAATAGGCTGACTCTGATCTACCCTGTGCAATAAATAGCATTCAGGAAAGACAGTTTTCAGAGCAGAGCAGACAGCTAGATGCTAACAATAGCAGCAATTGAGAAGCTATTTTTCAAGAATTTTACTTCTCTCAGTAACTACAGTTTATGAATCCATTGGTGAAAACAAAAGATTCATCAGGGCTCGTACAGAAGCCTATGGGTATATTAAGAGGAATTCTTTTGAACTTTTTGTCAAGGTAGTTTGTTTTGATCGGGTCATCAGTGAATATTGCCTATGATCCATTCAAATGTGATAAACATGATGGGAAAAATCTTCCTGGAAAAATAATGGCGATTTAACGATGCATGCCGTTATTCATGTGCAAATCGGTCAGCTAGTTCAGGGAAAGAAGAGCTATGCCATGATTTGTGAATCTCAAGAACTTGCTGGTCAATTTACCCGGTCCACTGTTGCACAAACGGCAGCTCACCCTCAACCTCCTTATTATTTTTACGAACTTGCTGGATTTTCACATTAATTGCCCATCGAACTCTGCATAAAGTTGGGGCTCATAATGAACAGCGTCAGTACCCTTTTAACGGCATGATATTTTTAATGCAATGCCAATCAATCTCCTTGGCCCTAAAAGGGAACAATTTAAACTGTTGAGTCTCATTTGTGCATGTAGTAAAATTCTTCTTAGAGATTTAAAAAATTTCACGTTTACATTTTTTAATTGTTTTCTTGCTGTCTCTTTTTCTCTGTCTCTTAATCCAGTCTTTCTTTCCCTCTCTCTCTTTCTCTTTCTGTACCTGATTTGACTCTAATTCACCCTCCATCTCCATCGTTCCTCTGTTTCTTTCTCAATCCTTAAATCTCATTGGTTAAGGAGATAGACGGTTGGCCCCATCATTCACTACTTCTCTGTTGCCCTCGCTGCACCATTAATTCACTCATTCTCCATTGCCCTTGCTGCACCGTTATCAGCTCGCACTTCTAGCAAGTTACAGGGAAAATTATATTCGAGCTGAAGAGTGTAGAAAAAGTCTAACTAATGGTGCACATGACGAGATGCGCCACTCCAGCAAGATTTGGCCAATTATATTTTGCTTTTATCCTGTAGAAATATACTGAAATGTTAGTTTCTCCTTCCAGCTGATGAAACCGTTTTGTTTATACTGTGGAATGTTTTCACCAACAAGAGAGAGAAAAATGTGGCAGTAATAGCAAGGGAATGATTTGACAGTAGCCCATTGACCTCTTGCAGCCCCCCCGCCCCCCCCCCCCCCCTCCCAAGTTCCTTTTCTGAACCTTGCTGAAACGAGGCATGTATAAGGTAGGTCCCACTGAAGCTGTGTAGAGGTGGGAGGCAATGAAGCAATTGGACTGTTAGGGTCATTATAATTTGCCATAACATCGTCTATGCTGGCAGGAAACCTAACTTCAGTGTTATTCCAAATTGTTGTGTTTATACTGGGTAATGAGAGACATGTGGCCTGGAGGTTTTTTCCCCACCTAGTTACCATGATTTCATGGTTGCTGCTATAAACAACATATCATAAATTAATAAAATGTTGTTTGGAGTAAAGGTAGCATCACCCCACAGCTTTGTAACCTTGCACTTGTGAAGTACATGTTCATTATTGTTAGAAAATTTTAAGTTAACATTCTGTTTAATGCAACTGCAGCACTTTTTCATTTTAGTCTTTTTTGAGGTTCTAATAAAGATTAATTGCACCAGTGTTACTTATCTCGAGTGTATCAGTATGAACAATATGTTAATTAAATCCTCATGGTCTCTCTAGAATAGTCAATGCAGCAAACAATCTTGTGCTCGAATGTATGTGTGTGTATATATTACATACACACAATCTTTGTTTGTTGTATTCCTTGAAATTCTGGCAAGCAACTTAATTTCATGTATATATTGATAAATGGAGTGTTGCTTTTTTTGTTCATTCAAATTGTAGCTAGGAACTGAACAATTAGAATGTGAAAATAGTATGTTTGTGTGAAATCTACTCATAAATAACAGCAATTTAGAATTATATAGAATTTTACAGCCCAGAAATAGGCCATTCGGCCCAACAGGTCGGTGTCGGTGTTCATGCTCCACACAAGCCCTCCCGCACCTTACTTCATCTCACCCTATTAACATAGCCTTCTATTACTTTCTCCATCATGTACTTGCCTAGCTCCCCCTTAAATGCATCTATGCTACTCGTCTCAACCACTCCATGTGGTAGTGAGTTTTACGTTCTCAGCACTCTCTTGAGTAACTTGTGCAAAAAGTATAAAAATTATGCTGGCCCAGAAATTCGGGTCGGGGGCTTCCCGCGGGTGCAAGCCCCCGACCTACACTTACCTAGCGCGCCGGCAGTTGACCTCTTGGCCTGCGTGGAATTCCTCTCCGAGGCCTGTCCCAGAGGCTGGCGCGCTATGCTGGCGTGTCCCAGGGGCGTAGTTAGTGCGAAGCGTCCCCTGGGATCACGTGAGCAACAGGCAGCCAATCGGAGCAGGGAATGCTCCATTCATAAGTCTTGACAGATAGACCTGTCAAAACGTATAAATGCTGAGGCTGTAAAACTGTACTTTACCTTCAAATAATTTTTTTTTAAATCTCACTTTGTAAATAAACTATAAATGACATTAAATAACTATTTTAAACAAAAATTTAAATTTTTAATTTTATAAAAAAACGGGGCTAAAAATAAACTTACCTTGCTTTAAAGTATTTAAAAGTAAAAAACCTGTGGAAAAAATGTTTTAATTTTAAATAATTGACCACTTACCTTTGAAAATGAAGTCCTTACAGCTGCTTTTTACATTTCTAAAATGTACAGACTTACCTGCACGTTAAAACCTGAAAAAAAAAAGGAAGTTCAACGCGCACGCACAGACTCCCACGCGCACGCGTTCGACCTCTGAACCCCTTGGTTCAGAGGATCAGAAGTGCCGGTTTCCCGCGCATGCGTAGTGCATGCAAGATTCCGGCACTTCCATCGGGTCCACGCGTGAGTACTCCGTCCGTACTCACACGTTGGGACCCGAATTTCTGGGCCATCGTCTATAATAATCAGAATAATAGAAAAGATATGATTTAAGCAACTGGGCCATTCTTTTCTTATTGACCATCTTAGTGATGTGAGCGCTAAGAAATCAGGATGAAACACAGTCTTTGGAGTTTGATGTCCAAGGATCAATATAAATAGCTTCAGTGGTGAAGACTGGGCAGATTATTCCATCTAAATGAGCAAGGAATGGTTTAATGAGGGCTGCATAAGCTGTCAAGTTGGTAGTATAAATCTATATGATAGTATAAAGGTAACAAAAAATACAATTTTCATGAATTTACTGCAGAAAAGAGAACTCTGTCTTCTGCCCAGTTCATTCATCCATTGTCCACCTAGCCATCCCTCCTTCCCTCTAACACTTAATTATGCATTTATCATCAATATGGTAATGAAATTGTTAATTTGCATTTAATTCCACTTACCCTGCATAATATGAAGTCATAGAGTGAGGATTTGATGCAAAATGTAATTTGGTAGCTTAATTAGGGTACTAGCAATTAAGTGGCATTTTGCTTAATAGCACCTCCACGAGAAATGGATGTTTAACTAATACTGCGGATTGCTGGATTATTTGGCAGTTTAAAGGTAATTTTACAAGACTCTGCTCTCAGCATGGAGCCTTGCTAGATGGATGCACAATTCACAGAATCATTTTCATCCTATCCTTAGGAAAGTTACCTTCTGTCAACTGGTCGGCTGCTCTTGCATCGGTACATATTAAAGTTATGGAAACTTCCATGACCTTGAAAATTCTAGCCTTATCCATGCTGCCAGTATGGCCTTGGTATGACTGTTCCACTAGTAATCTTGCAATGTACCTCAAAAACACTGCTCTTGAACACTTTAGTGAATCATTATTGAGTTCCAGTTCTAATTAACTCATGAGATGTCAGTTTAACATATTACTTTATTAGTCAAAAGTCCATGCAAACTTAATGAGATACTACATTAATAGACAAGAGTCTATCAGACCTAATCTAATGCAAGCCGTAATTAAGCAGATGATTGCACACCCACGCTTGGGACACTCGGCTGGGTTCAGATGCTTCTCCTGTTCTCCCAAAGTGACAAGAGTTCAAGAGCTTTTTCCATTCTTTATACCCATTTCATTGCTCACATTTGTGACTTCTACAATTCACTTAAGACAGCAAGTTTCAGCTTGTGACCCTTGGGTCATTAAGTTATAACTTTGTTGGACATTTTATGACCCTTAAGTTATCAAACAGATTAGTGAACATAAACAATTATAGGGGCTCTAACCTCATCAATATCCTGTTCCATCATCTAAAGTTATCATCCTTATAGACAGTTGACAACTATCTTTCACTACACATGTCTGTGCCAGAATGCCTTCCTGGCAGCAATTAAAGTAAGAAACTTGTGATTCCTGTTTGTTTGCTAAAGACATTTTTATCCTGAGTTCTGGATTTCAGAAAGGTCAACTTTATTTACCCTTATTGCATCGTTTTATCGTACTCATAATTCATGCATTATCCGTTCTGCCTTGATTTCAATTTTAAAAAACTACAGCAACTATCTATATTCTCCAACAATCACATACTGTCATTCCCTTGGACTTTGCCAGGGTCTGGCACTGTGAAATTCGAAACAAGTTAGCATCATACTGCCTCCCACCAAAGTTATATCTACATAGGATTACATAGGATATAAGCACAGAAACAGGCCATTCGGCCCAACCAGTCCATGTCGGCGTTTATGCTCCACTCGAGCCTCCTCCCGTCTTTTCTCATCTAACTCTTATCAGCGTAACCCTCTATTCCCTTCTCCCTCACATGCTTATCTAGCCTCCCCTAAATGTATCTCTACTATTCGCTTCAGCCACTCCCTGTGGTAGCGAGTTCCACATTCTCACCATTCTCTGGGTAAAGAAGTTTCTTCTGAATTCCCTATTTGGTTTCTTGGTGATTATCTTATATTGATGGCCTCTAGTTTTGCTCTTCCCCACAAGTAGAAACACTCTGTGCGTGTGTGTTTGTGTGTGTGTACTCTATCAAAACCTTTCATAATTTTAAAGATCTCTATTAGGTCGCTCCTCAACCTTCTCTTTTCAAGAGGAAAGAGACACATCCTGTTGATCCTTTCCTGATAGATGCAACCTCGCATTTCTGGTATCCTTGTACAGGAAACTCTTTGGTATCCGGCACCGACGGGACCGGGATGGTGCCGGTTGATTAAAAATTCCGGATGACGGAGAGGGTTATCTACCGAGGCTATTTTTAACAAACAAAAATTAAAAAATCAAGAAATGTGCAGTATACAGTAATTGGATACTCACCTACAGAATGTTGTGTTAAATGGATGGTGGAATATGCTTGATTAAGTACAGTACTGCCAGTTGAGGGTAATCCATAACTCTTTAATTACTTTACTGTATAAGTTTTGTTTTACTGTTAACGACTGTATACAGTACTGTAGTTGACTGTACAGTTATTCAAAGTCCTTTTGCTTGGACCAACTTCTGGAAATTCCATAATGCAAGATGGGGGAGATAATTCACGATAAAGATGGAGAGACACACAGAAAAATGGCAGATCGGAAGAGACTACCAGCAGTGCGGTAGACACACAGAAAAATGGCAGATCGGAAGAGACTACCGGCAGCGCAGGAGAGTCAGACACCTGTTATTGAGGTGTTCGGACTTCCGACAGCGCCAAGAAGCCGAGTAGTGGCAGTTTGGAGAACTACCCCCACTGACTAACTCGGCCACCACGGGAGACTCGGACTCAGCAACATTTCCAGTTATTGAGGTGTTGTTTTCGGAGTATGAATTTTGCCGGTGAATAGAGAATTCTGGATATTTAGGTGCCATTTAAACGAGTTTCCTATAAAAAAAAATTTGCACCCTCTCCAGTGCCTCGATATCCATTTTATAATATGGTGACCAGAATTGTACCCAGTACTCCCAAGTGTGGTCTAACCAAGGTTTGATACAAGTTTAGCATAACTTCTCTACTTTCCAATTCTATTCCTCTTGAAATAAACCCTAGTGCTTGGTTTGCTTTTTTTATGAACTTATTAACCTGCATTGCTACTTTTAGTGATGGTTTTGTACTCCGAGATCCCTTTGCACTTCTACCCCATTTAGATTCTTATTTTCCAAGAATTACCAAAATGTAATACCTCACATTTATCTGTGTTGAAATTCATTTGCCAATTATATGCCCATTCTGCAAGTTATTAATGTCTTCTCGTAATTTGTTACAGTCCTCTGCAGTATTGACAAACCCCCCCCCAATTTGGTGTCATCCGCAAATTTAGAAATTGTGTTTTTGATTCCATAGTCTAAATCATTAATGTAAATTGTGAACATCATTTCCCAGCACTGATCCTTGTGGAATACCACCTTCCACCGTCTTCCACTCTGAATAGCTACCTTTTACCCCTACTCTCTGCTTTCTGTCTTGAAGCCAGCTTGCTTTCCATTCTACTACTTGTCCCCTGACTCCGCATTCTCTGACCTTATTCATTAGTCTATTATGTGGTACCTTATTGAAGGCCTTATGGAAATCTAGATAAATTACATCTGCATTACCCTCGTCTACTCTCTCCCTGTTACCTCTTCAAAGAATTCAATGAGGTTGGTCAAGCAAGACTTTCCCTTTTGAAATCCATGCTGGCTATTCATTTTTGGTTTCTAGATGTTCTTCTATTTTCTCCTATAGTAGGGATTCCATTATTTTCCCTACCACCGATGTTAAGCTGACTGGTGTATAGTTCCCTGGACATATTCTATCTCCCTTCTTAAATATAGGTATTATGTTAGCTATCCGCCAGTCCTCTGGCACTACACCTTTTTCTAACATTATTAAATATGTGTAGTAATGCCTCTGCTACTTCTTCTCTAGATTATTTTAAAATGCGCAGATGTAATCCGTCCAGACCAGGGGTTTTATCCTCTTTGAGTTTGATTAGTTTATTTAATATTTTTCCTCTTTTTATTTTAAATACAGTTATATCATTTCTAATCTCATCTTCCGATGTCATGTCCACCTGATCTGTCTCCCTGGTAAATACTGAAGCAAAGTAACAAAGTAACTCAAATTTCTCTCCACGGATGTTGTCTGACCTGCTGAGTTTTTCCAGCATTTTCTGTTATTTCGGATTTCCAACATCTGCAGTATTTTGCTATCTAACTATTCTTTCTGCCATTTCACTATTGCTGTCTGTGATTTTATCTTATCCCTTAATGGCCCTATTCCCATCTCAACTTTCCTTTTTTTTATAAATATGCCTGTAGAATATTTTACTATTTTGTATTATGTTCCTTGATAATTTAATTTCATAGTTCCTCTTTGCCTTCCTAATTGTTTTTTTGACTTCTCTCCTAATCTCTTAGTATTCTCCCTTGTCAGGCTCTCCTGTGCTGTCCATGTACTTAGTGTATGCCTCTTTCCTTACCTTCAATTTTTCCCTAATGACTTTATTCATCCATGGTGTCTCATTAGTGCTTAGCTTGTTCTTGTTTTTTAGCGGAATATATTTTTCCTGGACTCTGTTGAAAACCGTTTTAAATGTTTCCCATAGCTGTTCTACATCAGTGTTTGCCAATATTGTCCATTTTATTCTCAGCCCTTCAAAATTGGCTTTTCTCCAATCTATTACCCTGGTGTTCGTCATACTTATGTCCTTCATAATTATGATCTTTTTTTTTCCGTTCCTGGAATGTGGGCGTCATTGGCAAGGCCAGCATTTGTTGCCCATCCCTAATTGCCCTCGAGATGGTGGTGGAGAGCTGCCTTCTTGAACCGCTGCATTCCGTGTGCTGAAACTACTTCCATAATGCTGTTGGGGAGGGAGTTCCAGGACTTTGACCCTGTGATGATGAAGGAATGGCGATGTATTTCCACGTCAGGATGGCGTGTAACTTGGAGTGGAACTTGCAGGTAATGGTGTTCCCATGCACCTTTCTGCTCTTGTCCTTCTAGGTGGTAGAGGTTGTGGGTTTAGGAGGTGCTGAAAAAGAAGCCTTGGCGAGTTGCTGCAGTGCATCTTGTAGATGGTACACACTGCAGCCACGGTGCACCAGTGGTGGAGGAAGTGAATATTTAAGGTGGTAGATGGGGTGCCAATCAAGCAGGCTCCTTTGTCCTGGATGGTGTCGAGCTTCTTGAGTATTGTTGGAGCTGCACTCATCCAGGCAAGTGGAGAGTATTCCATCACACTCCTGACTTGTGCCTTGTAGATGATGGAAAGGCTTTGAGGGGAGTCAGGAGGTGAGACACCCTCCTCAGAATACCCAGCCTCTGACCTCTTTTGTAGCCACAGGATTTATGTGGCGGGTCCAGTTAAGTTACTGGTCATTGAAGAAGCAGCTGAAGATAGTTGGGCCTAGGACACTGCCCTGAGGAACTCCTGCAGCAATGTCCTGAGGCTGAGATGATTCACCTCCAATAACCACAACCATCTTCCTTTGTGCTAGGTATGACTCCAAGCAGTGGAAAGTTTTCCCATGAGTCCCATTGACTTAATTTTACTCGGGCTCCTTGAAGCCACACTCGATCAAATGCTGCCTTGATGTCAAGGGCAGTCACTCTCACCTCGCCTCTGGAATTCAGCTCTTTTGTCAATGTTTGGACCAAGGCTGTAATGAGGTTTGGAGCCGAGTGGTCCTGGCGGAACCCACATTGAGCATCAGTGAGCAGGTTATTGGTGAGTAAGTGGTGCTTGATAGCAATGTTGACGACACATTCCATCACTTTGCTGATGATTGAGAGTAGGTTGTTGGGGCGGCAATTGGATTTGTCCTGCTTTTTGTGGACAGGACATACCTGGGCAGTTTTCCACATTGTCGGGTAGATGCCAGTGTTGTAGCTGTACTGGAACAGTTTGGCTAGAGGCATGGCTAGTTCTGGAGCACAAATCTTCACGACAGCCGGGATGTTGTTGCGGCCCACAGGCTTTGCTGTATCTAGTACACTCAGGCGTTTCTTGATAGCACGTGGAATGAATCGAATTGGCTGAAGACTGGCTTCTGTAATGGTGAGGACCTCAGGAAGAAACCGAGATGGATCATCTACTCGTCACTTCTAGTTGAGGTTGGTTGCAAATGCGTCAGCCTTGTCTTTTGCGCTTGTGTGCTGGGCTCTGCCATCATTGAGGATAGGGATATTCATAGAGCCTTCTCCTCCCGTTAGTTGTTGAATTGTCGAATCTTAAAGCGTATTATATTATGGTCACTATTGCCTACATGCTCCCCTACTTTTACTTCTCTTATCTGCTCTGGTTCATTCCCCATTACTAGATCCAGCAGCAAATCCTCCCTTGGCGGGCTTCTTCCATGTTGGGTTAGAAAGGGCCCTGTACACTTTGCAGGGACTCCATTCCCTTATTCCCTTTACCTACCTCTTCTGGCCAATTAATTTCGGGGTAGTTGAAATACCCCATGATTATTATTCTATGTTTTTTACTCATTTCCCTAATTTGTTTGCATATTTCTTCCTCTGCCTCCCTTTCACTATTAGCTGGTCTGTAGACAACCCCTAACAGTATGATTGATCCTTTATTATCTTTTATCTCTATCCACATGGATTCTATTTCTGTCTTACTGATAGCTGCTTCACTTTTTTCTACTGCCATTATGTTATCTCTAATAAGTACAGCCACTCCACCTCCCCCCACCTTTTTGTCTCACTATTTTCTAAATATGTTATACCCTGCAATGTTTAATTCCCAGTCCTGATTTTTCTGTAGCCTTGTCTCCATAATCCCTACTATATCTGGTTCCTCGTAACATATTATTGCCTCCAGTTACACTGTTTTATTATGGACACTGTGTGCATTGCTGTACAGACAGTTTAACTCATTCTTAATAGCAGTTCCTCTCACTTTGTTTTTAATCATCTTTTTACCCTCCTGTTCCATAACTCTATTTATTCCCTTGTCATCTATGTCCTCCCTTAGTTTAGTCAGTCTTTAAACAGCTTTCCTGTTTCTTTTATATTTAGGCTGGTTTCATTTCTTGTAGATCCCTCACCCCATCTTACTAGTTTACAGTCAGCTTCCTCTCAAATAATTCTGTCCATGCTGTAGTTGGCTCATCCTGTGACTCTTTTCCAAAACATAAGAGTTTCCCAGGACTTCATCCTATCTCTCACTCTGTTCCCTCTTCATATGAATAACCTCCATTAATAATCCAATCCCATACATTCTTTTGCTATTGACTCTACTGTGGATTAATCAATTGCCTACAACTTCCACACACTCAATTCTGACGACCTCCAGTCTTCTTGCAGAGCAGTGGCTGAATCACTATAAGTTGATCTTCACCATATATTTGAACAAAGCAATGAAACATTTTCAGTTCTTCAGAGACATAGAGCTAAAAATTCTGTGGTTCCACCAGAAATGCAATACAGCGGGACTTCTGGCTGCCTACTGGAGAAGATGTTGACCCCCTATTCCAAATACGGTACAGAGTCAATTCAATAATTTGCATGGGGTGGTGGGGTGGAGGGGTGGAGATCATGGCCCGTATTTTCTGATCAGAGGCTTCCTGCGTGCGGAGGTCTCCGATCTGTAAAAATCTACGAACTTACCTGAGGGCTCCCGAGGTGTGTATACTTCCATTCCTGGGCGCCTCCAAACTCGAAATGCGCAGTGCCCACATATCCCAGAGGCGCATGCAGTTCACAAGCGTCCCTGGGATCCCGTGGGCCATGGGGAGCCAATAGGAGAAGGGAATCTCCCTTCATACACTTGACAGATGGACCTGTCAAATATATGAGTGGAGATCACCCCAAAAACACAGGAAAACATTAAATACATTTTTTTTAAACTATCACTTTTTTAAAATGAGTTCAAATTACAAAAAATTAAATATTTTAAACAATTAAATTTTTTGAAATAAATAATTAAAGTTTTTTACGGAGCTAAAAATAAACTTACCTTTTTTTAAAAGTATTTTTAAATGAGTGAAATTTTTTAAAATTTTTTTTTACTTTTTCAACTCTTATGCTGGTAAAAGCAGGCCTTACGGCTTTCTGTGGGCGGAGGTTCTCCAGAATGCGAGACTATCTGCCCGCAGAGTCCCTTCTCTAGGGCAGGCATCCGAACTGTCAAGAGCATTCTTGACGGATCGGAAATGCCGGTTTTCAACGCATTTACTTCGCATGCCTGAAACCGGCATTTCCGATGTCCCTACGGGTGTGTACACAGCCCGTACACACCCGTAGGCATCGGAAAATACGGGCCCATGTCTGTACAGGTGCAACAGAGGTATTCATCTCAAGGAAGTGCAGGAAAATTGGTGTGGTACCCTGCTGTTCTAATTAGGGGAGCCAGAGACCTTAAGAAAACCAGTTCCTCCATCACTGAAGATAATCAATCCCCTCCGCTATCGATTAGCTTTCAGTCTTTACATTTCTGGGCATGTCTTCCACTGGTCCTAATGAGGGGAAACTGGGCAGATTTCCCCAGATAGCCTGTGAACACCCCCAGACATGCTTACCATTATTGGCTTCATCTTACTCCTCCTTTATCTATCAACATTCTTGATGTCACTATTTCCAAATGAAACCACCACATCTCCATTGCTAGAGCCGCCTCAAAGAAGCTCGATATTCTCTTTTATGTTAAATGTTTTGTCAGAACTTAGTTCTGACCAAGGACCCACACCTGAATCATTAACTTGCCCGATCTCTCTACAGATTCTGACTGACCTGCTGTTTCCAGCATTTTCTGCTTTTGTTTCAGATTTTTAACTTCTGCCGGTTTTTGTTTTTTGTCTATAAAGCTTAAATTGTCTGGAGACTCTTCTAGCATCTTTGTCACACTCCTGGACAGAGTACAAGAAAAAGTTTGTCCTCTGAGAGACAATCCTCTCTTACTTCCAGCCCCTATCTTTCCCTGTCAGAACCTTTCTAGTGTTTCTCCATTTTATCAATACTGTTATGGTAAATGCTCCTTTAAACTTTTCTCTCATTCCTGCAGCCTTTCCCTATCATCTCTATGTTGAAGTCAAGACTTGTCATGCAGTCTCCTACTCTAAGTCATTCTTTATAGAATCTTAAAACTATGGAGCTTGTTGCCTTTGTTAGCCTTTTCTCCGACAATCTTCAGGCTTTTAAACCACAACTTTGTCATCACCACTTTCTGCTTGACCTCACCTTTTAACTATGCTTGTTTCCTGCACAATGGATCTTATCTTTCACCTGGACATCTCAATAAGAAAGATTACTATTAAATAATCCTTGCTGTAACTGTTATATACCAGCATCTCGATATGTTGATGGGGTTAGATGAAGAATAAAGGGTGGAGGCTCATGTGGAACATAAACGCCGGTGCGGACCTGTTGGGCCGAATGGCCTGTTTCTGTGCTGTAGATACTTTGTAATCTCAGGGTTGTAACATTCATTGTTTGTGGCTCTGTTGTTTAATTATGAACTCAAACGAAGCACCCCTGTACAATTTGTGTTCTCCAAGACACTATATAGTATTGAAAACATTCTTAATCTCCTTGTAATAACCACTGTTCTGACTGGATTTTATTCCGTTGACTTCTATATTAAGAGCCATTTAAAAAAAAATTACATTCATGTCTAAACTGTGATGGGATTTAAGTCCTCAGAGATTTTAAAATCCATTAATGCCTTAGTTTGGTTGGTTACTTTGTTATGTTTATATTTTATATTAAATTAAAGTTGAAGTAATGGGGCAGTGAATAAGTTCTAGCAAGTTTAACTAACTTATATTTTGTGGTATTACAAAAATATAACTGTAGATATTTCAAATCTATTAAACACTATAATGCTTTTGGAAATTCAGTCATAAATGTTTCATTTCGGTAACATTCACTGGCAATGACCATTAAAAGGTATTCTATGTAAAATACAGCTTATTTAAATGATGGAAATAAAGTAGTAATATAAAGTGCTGTACTTTTGTTGAAAAACAATTATGGAACACAAATTGTGTTGCTTCTATTCAGAATTCATCAAAGTGGAATTACTGTTTGGAGAATTTTAAAGGGGTTTCTTAGTCATTAACTACTAACAGCTCTATTGTAGGTTTAAAACTGAACTTTCATTAGCCCCATTGATGATAAATCACTTGAAATGACAACTTAAATGGAAGCCTGTTCAATGAGGAGAAAGAAAAGTCAAAAACATAATTTTCATGTTTTTTTGTGACACACTACATTGACATGCTCCATGTTTTGCAAACACAAAAACATTTCAAAACTTTTTTTCAGGAAAATGGTAGCCCTTTAAAGAATTTAAATCGGATTTATTCCTGGTAAAATTCACATCTATCCCCACAAGCTTATCAGATACTATACACTTTACCAGAAACAAACTTCAGGTATGTGGTACAGAAAGTGAGTTAATTTGTTTGAAAAGCTATTGTTTTTTAGTTACCCCAATAGGGTTTCTAGAGACTCTCAAAGAGGTTCTCCCAATGGGTTTCCGAGGCTCTTTCGCTTAAGTTATGGTGGAAGGTCGGGAGACAACCACCTCCCCACCCCGCATCCTCACCAGAAATTCTCGGCCTATATATTTAACATAAGTATATACAAATATACTTCAATCATGTGGCTTTTGGCTTCTACCTGGTTTCATTAAATTTTTTGCCCCCAGTTTCTTTTTTAAATTGCTGATCTTGGTTGAACTTGAAAAATTAGAGCTCCCTAGAGACAGCATCACAGCCATCAAGTGTTAAGAACATTCCCTTTATCTGTAAGTGATCAATTACAAAAAAAGTTTTTGGCATATTAATTAGGATTTGGAAAAGCAAAGTCTGAAGCGATATTCTTGCTGACAGACAGCAAAAATGTAATTAATTGAATAATTTACAAACTTTAACAAAGCGTATATTACACTATTCTAATACTAGAACACTGCTTTTGTAATATTATCAAAATGCTGCCAGGCTTCAATCTTTGCAAGGCATAATTGGCTTTGTATTCTCCCTACTTGTAGAATAACCAAATTAAATCAGAAATACTGCTGCAGTAGAGAAAGATTTTGTAATAAAATGTAATATATGCCGGTGAATTTCAGAGTTGTATAATATTTTATTGTATAAATAAATACTTCCAAATAAAAGGTTCTGCTATCCCAAATAGGATGATGTTGTACACTGTGTCCTGAGAGATGAGCTTTCTCTATTACTGTCAAACTGACAAGCTGAGGAATAGGGGTTGGATTTTAATGTGGATAAATGTAAGGTAATGCATATTGGAACAGGAATCTCTTGAAGGGTACTCACAGTAAAGGTGGGGATAATTATTGACAGTTCAATAAAACTATTCAGTTAATGTGAAGCTTTGATCAACTACCTAACCTTAAAGAGGAAATTATTTATTTAATAGGTCCATATCGTGAAGTGCCTCTTGTTTTATATTATGTAACTGCCAGTAAGGGCTGTTTAGAAAATATCAATTTATTATGTTAGTTATGTGGAGAGTTAAGAGAAGCTGGGATTGTTCTTCTTAGATCAGAAAGGGTTAACGGAGATTTAATCTTTCCTTTCTCCCTCCTTCCTTTCTCTTTCATTCCTGCCGCCCTGCCTCCTTTCTTTTTTCCTTCCTCTCTTGTTTCCATCCTCCTTTCTTTTCTTTCATTCCTCCTGTTTTTCCTTTTTTTTTACTACTTTGTTTTGGTTTTTCAAGCTGGAGAGGAAAAAGAGCTTAAGGAGGGGCTTTCAGAAAGCAGAGTCGAGCTGGCTGAATGCTCTGGAGCCAATGGTGTATTGAAGCGAGTTTGATGCAGAGTAGGCCAGACAAATACAGGAGTGGTTCTAAGGCTGGCAGAGGGTGCAAAAGTTTTATGGGGTGAGGCCTTGGAGGGATTTGAAGATGAGAATTTTAAATCCTTTGTGTTAGAATCATAGAATCGTTGTGGCACAGTAGGAGGCCATTCGACCCGGTGAGCCTGTGCCAGCTCTCTGCTCGTCCCACTCCCCTGCCCTTTGCCCCATAGCCCTGCAAATTGTTTTCCTTCAGGTACTTATCTAATTCTCTTTTGAAAGCCATGATTGAATCTGCCTGCACCACCCTTTCAGGTATTGCATTCCAGATCATAACCACTTGCTGCATAAAAAAGCTTTTCCTCATGTCGCCTTTGAATCTTCTGCCAGTCACCTTAAATCTATGTCCTCTGGTTCTCAACCCTTCCACCAATGGGAACAGTTTCTCTCTATCTACTCTGTCTAGACCCATCATGATTGTGAACACCTCTATCAAACCTCCTCTCAATCTTCTCTGCTCTAAGGAGAACAACCCCAGCTTCTCCAGTTTATCCATGTAACTAAAGTCCCTCATACCTGGAACCATTCATGTAAATCTTTTCTGCACCCTTCTAAAGCGTTCACATGCTTCCTAAAGTGCGGTGCCCAGAATTGGACACAATACTCCAGTTGAGGTCGAACCAGTGTTTTATAAAGGTTCCTCATAACTTCCTTGCTTTTGTACTCTATGCCTCTATTTATAAAGCCCAGGATCCCATATGCTTTTTTAACCACTTTCTCAACCTGCCCTACCACCTTCAACAATTTGTGCACATATACCCCCAGGTCTGTCTGTTCCTGCACCCCCTTCAGAATTGTACCCTTTGGTTTACATTGCCACTCCACATTCTTCATACCAGAATGTATCACTTTGCACTTTTCTACGTTAAAATTCATCTGCTGTCTTGTTTTGCACACTTTGTACAAAAATAATAAATTGCAGGACAACGGAGTATTACAGTTTCAACTCTTTTAATGAAGCATCAGGTCTGTAAGCTTTCTCAATCAATACAGCACTGTGTGGACAAGATGGAATTAGGACCCCTGGGTCTTCTAAACAATAGCAGTCCTTACAGATGCCTGCAGGCCAATGACAACTCAACATGTGATCACATGTGAATATAATAGGTATTCCTTACAGATGCCTGCGGGCCAATGACAGTTCCACATGCAAATGTTACATCCCCTTTCTTTTAAAAGAAAAATGTCATGCATTACTTTTGAACCTTTCTTCTACATAATGTTCTCAGTAGCATCAACATATAAGTAAACTCAACATTTAACTCGCACTGAAAACATCTCAATATTTCAATAACGATGTACAGTTTTTTTTTAGGGCAGCAATCCGCCTACACCCTTTGACAGTTCACAAGTCAAGGATAACTCTAGGCTTGACCTCTCGTCCCGACCTTGTGTGGTATGGAAATGAGCATGCTCCTGACTCGGTCAACAAATCAGGTTCAGGTTTCCTCATGATTGACTCGAGAGGCTTGTGGTCAGATTCCACAATGACTTGTCGGCCATAGACGTATTGGTGGAAACGCTTACATCCAAACAGAATTGCATATAGCTCTTTCTCGATTTGAGCATAGTTGATTTCACTGTCTGTGAGAGATCTGGAAGCGTAGCCAATGGGCTTTCCTTCTTGCAGTAATACTGCACCTAGTCCGTACTTTGACACGTCCACTTGTTGTCTGAGCTCTTTGTTGGAGTCGAAGTAGGCAAGAACTGGTCCTGGTTCTCTGGTGATTAGGTCTTTCATTTTCTGAAATGCTGTGTCGTGTTGTTTGTCCCACAGGAACTCATTGGATTGTTTGAGCAACTGACGCATGGGTGCGTTGATTTCGGAGAGGCTCGGGGCAAACTTGGCTAAGTAGTTAACCATGCCTAGTACTGTCCCTAGCTCTGCGCGGTTCTTCGGCGGCTCCATCTTCTTGATGGCGGAGATTTTCTCTGGATCCGGCTTAATGCCATCAGTTGCGAGGCGATGCCCGAAATAACTGATCTCGGTGGATCCGATTATGCTTTTCTCGGGGTTGAGCCTGATACCTTTCTCCCGTGATCTTTGTAGCATCGCACGGAGGTTCCTGTCATGTTCCTCTCTATTACTGCCATCGATGAGGATGTCGTCTACGATTGCGACTACTCCGTCGAGGCCTTCATAGGTTTCGTCGATCTTCCGCTGGAATTCATCCTGAGCTGAGATAAGACCAAATGGTAAACGCAGAAATCGGTAGCGTCCAAAATGGTGTGTTGAACGTTGTTAGCTTAGATGACTCTTCCGTGAGCTTGATAGTCCAGTACCCTGATCGTGCGTCCATTACACTGAAGTAATGTGCTCCCACGAGCTTGGGTGTGATGTCATCTAGCATTGGTAGAGGGTAGTGAGGGCGTTTGATAGCCTTGTTCAAATCTCTGAGGTCGAGACAGACTCTGAGCTTGCCTGTACGTGGTTTCTCAACCACTACTAACGTGTTGACCCACTCTGTCGGTTCTGTTTCCCGGACGATGATTTCTGTATTCTCCATGCTCTGCAGCTCCTCCTTCAGGCGACTACGTAGAGCAAGGGGTATCCTTCTCGGTGGGCAAACCACAGGGGTTGCTGCTGGGTCAAGGTGAATAGTGCATTCACCTGGGAATAGTCCGATTCCTTTGAAAACGTCAGCAAACTCCTCCATGACTGTCTGCTTCTCAACTGGTGCTGTCAATGATAGCACTAGCTTGATGAGGTCCATGTCTAAACATGCCTTTAGACCTAGCACTGGAGGTGCTTGAGTGTCAACAATGTAAAAGTCCAACATCATGTCGCTTTCTTTGTACTTGCATTGCATCACGCATGTGCCTTTTACAATGAGCTGCTCACCCCCATAGCTGGTCAGTCTGCGTGAGGTGGGCTGTAGCTCACACTCATCCTTCAAGCCGTGATACTCACTCAGAGGAATTACATTAACCTGAGCTCCAGTGTCTAGTTTAAACTTAAGCTCTGTGCCCTGTTTTCCTATCTCAATATCTGCATAGGCTTGCTCAGTCTCTGAAATCTGTTTTTTCTGTGACACAGAATCAATAAACAGTTCCTCTGCATTTGGCTGTCTATCTGGCATTTGGCTGTCACTCACTGTGTGTACTTTTTTTCCGAAAACAGTCCTGCAAACTTTAGCAAAGTGGTTCCATTTACCACATTTAGTACATTGCCTTCCTTTGGCAGGGCAGTACTCCTTTTCTCCATGTCAGTTGTTTCCACAATATCCACAGTTTTTGAAGCGTTTTATGTCTGTGTCACCCATTTTTACAACTCTTTCTGTTCTGAAACACGCTCTCTGGGCAGTGTTCTTTGGTGTGTGTCTATTAACTGCGTGCACTGTCTGTTCACTCGAGCTGCTGGTGGCGCCGGTTATGGTTTTCAACTGTGCTTGGGCTATCTCGTGCGATCTAGCTATGTCCATAGCTTTGTCCAGCGTTAGCCCTGACCCAACATTCAGAAGTTTCTCTCTCACTTTCGCTGAATGTATTCCAAACACGATGCGGTCTCTGACCATCTCATCTTTATCTGCATATACACAGTCTTTTACCAGCAGTTTTAACTCAGTCACGAACTGTTCAAATGACTCACTAGCTCCTTGTACTTTCTCCTGAAACTTGTACCTAGCGAATATCGTATTTGTCTTGGGCATCACATATGCTTCAAAACGGTTAAAATAACTTTTCAGTACCTTTGCTTCATCCGCGGTGAGAGACCATGTGTTAAGAATGTCTCTCCCTTTTTCTCCGATCCACAAGAGTAGATAGCTGCATCTTTCTTCCTCCCCTTTGCTTTTCAACGGACCCGAGAACATTAACTCCACGTGTTGCTTGAACTTGCACCATTTTCTATGTAAGTTCAAAGATTCCCAATTCATTTGAGGTAAGGGAGCTCCAACGATGTCCATTTCAAATCCCTGTTCTGACACCATGTCTTGTTTTGCACACTTTATACAAAAATAATAAATTGCAGGACAACAGAGTATTACAGTTTAAACTCTTTTAATGAAGCATCAGGTCTGTAAGCTTTCTCAATCAATACAGCACCGTGTGGACAAGATGGAGTAAGGACCCCTGGGTCTTCTAAGCAATAGCAGTCCTTACAGATGCCTGCGGGCAAATGACAATTCAGCATGCAAAAGTTACATCTGCAACGTGTCCGTCCATTCTACCAGCCTGTCTATGTCCTCTTGAAGTCTATCCCTATCCTCCTCGCTGTTCACTATACTTCCAAGTTTTGTGTCATCCGCAGATTTTGAAATTGTGCCTTGTACACCCAAACCCAAGTCATTAATATATATCAAGAAAAGAGGTGGTCCTAGTACCTACCCCTGGGGAACACCACTGTATACCTTCCCCCATTCCGAAAAACAACCGTTCACCACTACTCTCTGTTTCCTGTCACTTAGCCAATTTTGTATCCATGCTGCCATTGTCCCTTTTATTCCATGTGCTTCAGCTTTGCTGGCAAGCCTATTAAGTGGCACTTTATCAAACACCTTTTGGAAGTCCATGTACACCACATCAACCACATTGCCCTCATCAACCCTCTCTGTTACCTCATTGAAAAATTCAATCAAGTTATTTAAACACGATTTGCCTTTAACAAATCCATGCTGGCTTCCCTTAATTAATCCACACTTGTCCAAGTGACTGTTAATTTTGTCCCGGATTATCGTTTCTATAAGCTTCCCCACCACTGAGGTTAAACTGACTGGCCTGTAGTTGCTGGGTTTATCCTTACACTAATATAGTGATGTAACATTTGCAATTTCCCAGTCTTCTGGCACCACACTCCTATCCAAGGAGGATTGGAAGATTATGGCCAGTACCGCCGCAATTTCCACCTTTACATCCCTCAGCATCCTAGGATGCATCCTGTCCTGGTGACTTATCTACTTTAAGTACAGCCAGCCTTTCTAGTACCTCCTTCTTATCAATTTTTATCCCATCCAATATCTCAACTACCTCCTGTTTCACTATGACTTTGGCAGCATCTTCCTTGGTAAAGACAGATGCAAAGTACTAAATTAGTACCTCAGCCATGCCCTCTGCCTCCTTGCGTAGGTCTCCTTTTTTCTCCCTAATCGACCCAACCCCTCCTCTTACTACCCGTTGACTATTTATGTGCCTATAGAAGACTTTTGGATTTCCTTTTATGTTAGCTGCCAGTCTATTCTCATACTCCCTATTTGCCCCTATTATTTCCTTTTTCCTTATGATAAAATGATCACTGATCACTAAATGTTCCCCTACTGAAACTTGATCCACATGACCCACCTGATTCCCCAGAACCAGATCCAGCAATGCCTCCTGCCTCGTTGGGCCAGAAACGCACTGATCAAGAAAGTTCTCCTGAACACACTTCAGAAATTCTTCCCCCTCTCTGCCCTTTACACTATTACCACCCCAATCTATATTACAATAATTGAAGTCCCCCGTTATCACTACTCTATAGTTCTTGTACCTCTCTGTAATTTCCCTGCAAATTTGCTCCTCCATATCCTTCCCACTAGTAGGTGGCCTACAGAATACACCTAGTAGTGTAATGGCACCTCTCTTTTTTCTTAACTCTACAACAACAACTTATATTTATATAGCATCTTTAACATAGTAAAGCGTCCCAAGGCGCTTCACAGGAGTATTAAAAGACAAAATATTTGACACCGAGCCACATAAGGGGAAATTAGGGCAGGTGACCAAAAGCTTGGTCAAAGAGGTAGGTTTTAAGGAGTGTCTTAAAGGAGGAAAGAGAGGTAGCTAGATGGGGAGGCTTAGGCTGGGAGTTCCAGAGCTTAGGGCCAAGGCAGCAGAAGGCACGGCCACCAATAGCTGAGCAATTATCATCAAGGATGCTCAAGAGGCCAGAATTAGAGGAGCGCAGATAGCTCGGGGGGGGTGGCGGCTGAAGGAGATTACAGAGATAGGGAGGGGCGAGGCCATTTGAAAACAAGGATGAGATTTTTGAAATCGAGGCGTTGCTTAACCGGGAGCCAATGTCGGTCAGCGAGCACAGGGGTGATAGGTGAACGGGACTTGGTGCGAGTTAGGACACGGGCAACTGAGTTTTGGATCACCGCAAGTTTACGTAAGGTAGAATGTGGCAGAGCAGCCACGAGTGCATTGGAATCGTCAAGTCTACAGGTAACGAAGGCATGGATGAGGGTTTCAGCAGCTGATGAGCTGAGGCAAGGGTGGAGACGGGCGATGTTACGGAGGTGGAAATGGGCGTTCTTAGTTATGCTGCGGATATGTGGTCGGAAGCTACTTTCAGGATCAAATATTGACACCAAGGTTGCGAACAGTATGGTTCAGCCTCAGACAGATGTTAGCTAAGAGGGATGGAGTCAATGGCTGGGGAATGGAGTTTGTGACGGGAACCGAAAACAATGGCTTTGGTCTTCCCAATATTTAATTAAACTCTAACCGAATAGATTCTGTCCTTGACCCCTCCAGGACATCCTCTCTCTCCAGCACTGTAATATTCTCCTTAATACTGCCGCCCCACCTCCTTTCTTTCCTTCCCTATCTTTCCTGAACACCTTATATCCAGGAATATTTAGTACCCAATCCTGCCCTTTTTTGAACCAAGTCTCCGTTATCGCCACAACATCATATTCCCATGTGGCTATTTATGCCTGCTACTCACCAACCTTATTTACTACGCTTCGTGTGTTTACATACATGCACTGTAACCCTATCTTAGACCTTCTTGTGTTCTCTCTTCGTCTGACCCCACCTAATACCGTACTATCTCTCACTCTAGTGCTAGCTGTATCTCCCACTCTCTTGTGCACCATGTTTCTCCTCGTGTTGGGAGAGGAGGAGCAAGAGAAGGTCTCAGGACCCAGATAATAGATGACCAGGAATGCATGGGATTGGAGACAGGCGGTTGAATTTTGAACAAGTTGGAGTTTATGCAGTGGGGAGTATGTTAGGCCAGAAAGGAAGGTTTTGGAAAAATCTGGACAACAGAGGAGAGGTGATGAGGAGGAGGGTGTGACTGACCATGTTAAACGCCACAGAGAGTTTGAGGGGGATAAAGAGGAATAACGTACCAGAGTTGCAGTCACAGAGGATGTCATTTGTGACTTTTGCCAGGGTAATCTCAATACTATTTGTAAGTCAGAAGAATTCAACCAGTCAGTTTTGGGAGAGAAGGACACGGTACTGGGAAGCAATGATTTGTTCAAAGACCTTAAAAAGGAAAAGGAGGTTAGAGATGGAGCAGTTGTTGGATTATGAACAGGTCTAGGGTGGCATTTGCGGAGGGGAATAATGACCATTTTTTAAAGTGTGAAGGACAGTGTGGAAGCAAAAGGAGCAATAAACAATTTTCGAAAATGCGGTGTCAGGAAAGTTAATTGACTGTTCAGGATTTGGATGGGAAAAGGATCGAGGGAGTGGGAGGTGGGTCCAATTGGGAGATGAGCAGGGTTCTTTTTTGAGCATCTGCTCTGGCTTTTAGATGTTTGCATGAATTACTAGGTTAGTGGTGAACTGAATGTACCATAAGTTAGATTCCAATGTTTGCTCAACAGGTGTAACTATTGGCCCGTAATTTGCAGTCAGCGGCGAAGCAAAGGTGTTCGCTGCTGGCCCCGAAGAAAGCTTCCCACAAAGATCTTGCGATCTCTGTGGCGAGAAGTTCGGCTTTTTCGGCATGCAGTTGAAATCAGTGGAAGTTAATAGGGAATCCCTAACACAAACTGCTGTGACGTCAACAAGCTGTCTGAGCAGTCAAACTGCAGAATTCTTACAGACAGAACCAGGAAGTGAGTAAGCTCCTTTGTTTCTAACTTTTTAAAAATGTTGTAGCGAGCAAAACAAAGATTGGGGCTCTCGCATGGGGAAAAGGTAAATCTGAAATAAAAATGAACAAACTCTTTAAAAACCAATTTTTTTTTTAAAGTTTCTTAAAAATTGTAATTTTTATTAAAATGGATAAGTTTGACACGCCACAAAATTAAAATGAGCTTTTTGGGGCCATAACATTTGTTTAGCAGTAAATACGTTGTTAAAATCCCAGTTACACCTAATCCAAAAGGGTCCAACTTTTAATGGGGTATTTAACAGTGATATTACCATGGAAGAGCTAAAGTTTGCGTCAGTTTCCCTGATTTCCCTGATTATGCTGATTGCCAGCTGTGGGGGGATGGTGGGGGGCAGCCAATGTTGGAGCAGCGAACTTCAGGATTTCCACGTTAGGATGCGCATGTGCTACATCCTGAAGTTGCGGTCAGTTTCAAAGGAGTAATATTCGCTCGTTATTAACTACCGGAAACTATGAGCCATTGTATTTAATCATTTGTGCCGCCATCCTTCTCTCTTCATAGTGGCATTGACTTTTGAAAGTTTTAAATTCTGTAAGCAGTACTGCAGAAATTCAGATGCTATAACACTTGAGTAGCTGTTTATGTAGTAACCTCACAAATCCTCATCAGGACCCCTGATTTCATTGGCTATCATGCACACACTTTCAAATGTAGAAAAAAACCTATTTGCAAGCATTTGACTCAATTATTTATGAAAATATTTTGTTTCTTGATATTTAAAACATTTAAAAAAAACTGAATTTCAAAATCTACAATTCAGTTGGAAATGTTTAAGAAATATGCTTTTGATTTTTAACATTTCTGCAGTTTTATGTCCATGTTTTGCATGCCAAAATGAATATTATATGTACTGCATTTTTGCGGAGTTGGCTTTGAAACAGTCCAATCAAATAGCTCAAGATATATTGGCACTTAAATGCTCTAAGACATTAACAGCTAACCATTGCTTTTATAGAGAATAATTGGGAGAAATAACAGGGCAATAATTTAATCAAAGCATTCAGCTAAATTTAAAACCACAAAAGTGAAACTTGCATGCTTATAACCATCGCCTGAACCATGAAATCATATTCCACCTTTGAAACTATTCCCTGACATCTGATTTTGTTTGTAAAATATTTTGTTTAATTTTAAGTGGAGGCGTTGTTAGTAAAGGATGAAATCAGAGCAATAGTGAGAAATGATATTGGTTCAGAAAATCAAGATGTAGAGTCAGTCTGGGTGGAGCTAAGAACCACCAAGGGGCAGAAAACATTGGTGGGAGTTGTATATCGGCCTCCAAACAGTAGTGGTAATCTCGGGGACGGCATCAAACAGGAAATTAGAGATGCATGTAACAAGGGTAATACAGTAATAATGGGTGACTTTAATCTACATATAGACTGGCCAAACCAAATTAGCAATAATACTGTGGAGGACGAATTCCTGGAGTGTGTACGAGATGGTTTTTTAGACCAGTACGTTGAGGAGCCAACTGGGGAACAAGCTATCCTAGAATTGGGTATTGTGCAATGAGAAGGGGTTAATTAATAATCTTGTTGTGCGGGGTCCTTCAGGGAAGAGTGACCATAACATGATAGAATTCTTCATTAAGATGGAAAGTGAAGTAGTCCAATCTGAAACTAGGGTCCTAAATCTAAACAAAGGAAACTACGAAGGTATGAGGAGGGAGTTAGCTATGATAGATTGGGGAGCTTCATTAAAAGGCATGACGGTGGATAGGCAATGGCTAACATTTAAGGAATGAATGCATGAATTGCAACAGTTATACATTACTTTCTGGCGCAAAAACACAAAAGGAAAAGCGGCCCAACCATGGCTAACAAAAGAAATTAAGGATAGTATTAGAGCCAAAGAGGAGTCATATAAAGTTGCTGGAAAAAGTAGCAAGCCTGAGGATTGGGAGCAGTTTGGAGTTTAGCAAAAAAGGACCAAGAGATTGATTAAGAGGAGAAAAATAGAGTATGAGAGTAAACTTGCAAGGAACATAAAAGTGGACTGTAAAAGCTTCTACAAGTATGTAAAAAGAAAAAGATTAGTGAAGACAAATGTAGGTCCCTTGCAGTCAGAAACGGGAGAATTTATAATGGGGAACAGGAAATGGCAGGGCAATTAAACAAATACTTTGGTTCTGTCTTCACAGGAGAGGACACAAATAACTTACCAGAAATGCTAAGGAACGGTGTTAGTGCCTTAAGAGAGGTGTGTAGTGCCTGATTTAGTGCTCCAATCACCTGCAGGGGTGATGGAAGCCAAGTTTGCAGTCGGAGGCGATAATTAGCGCCAGGCGCTAAACTTGCGCCCGGCTGATAATTGCACCCCAAACGGGGCATTACCAAATTTCTCCCTCCAAGATCTAGTGAGAAGGAAGAAGTAAAGGAAATTAGCATATTATTAAAAAAATAGTGCTGGAGAAATTAATGGGACTGAAAGCCGATAAATCCCCAGGGCCTGATAATCTGCATCCCAGAGTACTAAAAGAGGTAGCCATGGAAATAGTGGCTGCATTGGTTGTCATCTTCCAAAATTCTATAGATTATGGAACAGTTCCTGCAGATTGGAGGGTGGAAAATGTAACCTCACTATTTAAAAAAGGAGGGAGAGAAAAAACAGAGCACTACAGACCGGTTAGCCTAACGTCAGTAGTAGGGAAAATGCTAGAGTCTATTATAAAGGATGTGATAACAGGACACTTAGAAAATATCAACGGGATTAGACAAAGTCAACATGGATTTATGAAAGGGAAATCGTGCTCGATAGACCTATTGGAGTTTTTTGAGGATGTAACTGTAGAATAGATAAGGGAGAACCAGTGGATGTGGTGTATTTGGATTTTCAGAAGGCCTTTGATAAAGTCCCACATAAGAGGTTAGTGTGCAAAATTAAAGCACATGGGATTGGGGGTAATATAGTGGCATGGATTGAAAATTGGTTAACAGACAGTGATGTAAAAAGACTACTGAGCACTTGATTTGAGTATAAAACAAGGCTTTAATCAACTGTTTCACAACCATGAGATTCTAGTTACATCACTAGTTCCTGGTTACAGAAACGTCTTGGGCAAGCTGGGCCCACGCCCGAGTATTTATACTCCTTGGACAGTGCCACCAGCTGGCCACCCAGTGTTACTTCATGAGTCATTTCTTCATGAATGATAAGATTCATGACAGACAGGAAACAGAGTAGGAATAAATGGGTCTTTTTTGGTGTGGCAGGCGGTGACTAGTGGGGTACCACAGGAATCAATGCTTGGGCCCCAGCTATTCACAATATATATCAATGATTTGGATGAGGGAACCAAATGTAATATTTCCAAGTTTGCTGACGACACGAAACTAGTTGGGATTGTGAGTTGTGAGGAGGATGCAAAGAGGCTTCAAGGCGACTTAGACAAATTGAGTGAGTGGGCAAATACATGGTAGATGCAGTATAACGTGGATAAATGTGACGTTAACCACTTTGGTAGGAAAAACAGAAAGGCAGAGTATTATTTAAATGGTGATAGATTGGGAAATGTTGCTGTAGAAAGGGACCTGGGTGTCCTTGTACACCAGTCATGGAAAGCAAACATGCAGGTGCAGCAAGTAGTTAGGAAGGCAAATGGTATGTTGGCCTTCATTGCAAGAGGATTTGAGTACAGGAGCAAGGATGTCTTACTACAGTTATACAGGGCCTTGGTGAGACCACACCTGGGAGTACTGTGTGCAGTTTTGGTCTCCTTACCTAAGAAAGGATATAGAGGAAACTCTTTTTTATCCAGCACCGATGGGACCGGCGTGGTGCCGGTTGATCAAAAAGTCCGGATTACAGAGAGGTATACTTACGAAGGTACGAGAGGCCCGTACACGGCCACAGATCCAGGCATCCCTGTTGCATGGCAACAGGTGCAGGAACCCCGGTTACACGGCCACAGATCCAGGAACCCCAGTTACACGGCCACTAATATGAAGTAAAACTTACCTGAACCTACTCCTGCATTTTGCTGGTTAAGAGAGATTTCTGGTTATTTAGGTGCCGGTAAAAAGAGAGTTTCCTGTACTTTTCATAGAGCGAAGGTTCACCAGACTGATTCCTGGGATGGCAGGACTGTCGCATGAGGAGAGATTAGGTCGACTAGGCCTGTATACACTAGAGTTTAGAAGAATGAGAGGGGATCTCATTGAAACGTATAAAATTCTGACAGGGCTAGACAGACTGGATGCAGGGAGAATGTTTCCCCTGGCTGGGGGGTCTAGAACGAGGGGACACAGTCTCAAGATACGGGGTAGGACATTTAGGACTGAGATGAGGTGAAATTTCTTCACTCAGAGGGTGGTGAACCTGTGGAATTCTCTACCACAGAAGGCTGTGGAGGCCAAGTCACTGAATATATTTAAGAAGGAGATAGATAGATTTCGAGACACAAAAGGCTTCAAGGGATATGGGGAGAGAGCAGGAATATGGTACGTATTGAGACAGAGGATCAGCCATGATCATATTGAATGGTGGAGCAGGCTCGAAGGGCTGAATGGCCTACTCCTGCTCCTATTTTTCTATGTTTCTATGTTTGATGTCAGTTTTTGGGGCAACAGTAGCACTCTATACACTTTAAATTTAAGCTATGTGAGGGTGTTGAAGCGCACCAATGGCTATTGTATAATTGCTGGAAGTTTACCGACAAACAATTGACATTTTATTTCCCAGGATGCCTAGTTTGTATTTAGACAGTGTGAAAGCTTTTTATATGTTTTGTTTTAAATTTGTGATCCTTTTGTAAAGCTATGATGTTGGTGTTAATGCTACATCACATGATTTGCTTTCCATCATTGCCAATTACAATCCTGATGACATCACCAATACTGCTGAGGATGCGCCTCTCTATTGTCATGGCTACCCATACCGAGACTGTGGACCCAAGGACCTAGAAAGGTCTGCTGGTTATAGGAAAAAGAAAGCATCCTCTCTGCTTACTGAAAGACCCCGAGACCTTTCCAAGGACTCACATAAACACTCTTAATGCCTGTATGACCAGGCACACTGCTTGGTTAAGAAATGCCAGGCATTAATTCCTGGACAAACATAGCTCATGTTCCCAGAACCTGAAACAAAAGCTGCAGAGCATCACCTATGTTTTTCTTCGCTGAAAGCAGGAAGTTTGGCAGTATTTACAGTAGTGTGTAATGAAGTATGTTTTGTTGAAAAATACTATTTGGTAATATATCTCTTTCCCACAAGAGTTTTTGTCTGCATGAAGAAGAAAATAAGAACAAACCTGTGTCACATTAAATCAAAATATATTTGAAACTTTCAAATTGATGCTCAGCAGCTGCAGTTTTGTTTCATGAAACTGGTGTCAGAGAAAAGAAATATATCCTTCAGAACAGAAGCAGTATTTTTATTTTAAACCTCAGAAATGTGTTAAAATCGCAGACTTTAACCACCCCCAATGCTTTGTACTTACAAAATGCTTTTGCTCCTTTCCTGAGTCTAACACAGGTTCCTGCCTCTCTCTTTCTCTCAGTCCCTGTTGGCATGAATGATTTTGTTCCTTGAGGAGCTTTCAGTCACTTGCACTGTCCACTGATATCATTCTCCATACAAGGAGAGAAATCAATTTTCTATTTATAACATTATCTCAGACAGTTGTTGCTGAGACAGGCCTGTCTGCTCTGCACCACAGTAACGCAATTGGTGCCAATTCAGCCCTAAAGGATTCATTCTATTTGTATACATGGCACAATGTGCTGCTCCCAGTATGTCTTTCATGTTCAACGCACTGGTATCATTCTTCAAAGCCTTATTTAGTCAATTGTTCTTAAAAAGGTGTAGTTTCAATGAATTAATCAATCACTTGCTTGAAAGACACGAGTGTGCAACTTGAGAGATGCTAAATATGGAAATAATAAGGTAGGTGCAAATCAATGATGCAGTCATTGTATTGTTTACTTTCAAAAGGGATGTAATGAGAGACAGTTATTTGAATTAGAATTCACTACTTAAAGCTTAACTGCACAGCATGTTTAAATAGAATATTTACACATGACAGCAGATTTGTACACGGTGGTTATATATTCATGAATTAATATGGAACAAATATGTTTATCTCTAACTCACAAAAATAGATACTTCAGTAATATAGTTTTATTTTTGCAACTACACCATATGGCTTTTTAGATCTAATGAGCTGCGCCTGTGTTGGTCTAGCTGGGCATGTTTCATGGGTTCAATTTACTCCCTGTTCTTCAGAATGTACATGTGTATGTGTCTCCATCTTCATGTTACTGCAGTTCACTTTCTTCTGCACATGACTCCAGTTTTGCTTCTTCCTCATTGTCATGCTAAGAGCAGAAAGTGTACTGTATATATGAAGGGATAATTACTAGTCCTTGCCCTTTTCGAGCTACCCCAGATCAGGCATACTCACCAGACATTCTCCTTCAACTAAAGTTAAAGATAGCCGAATTCTATAAGACGCTTAATTGGGTCTAAAGGTTCAGACTATCTCTCCCTAAAGGAAAGGAACATCGTGAAGATGTTACCGTCCTCCAGATAGCACTTTTAATAAGTTTAACTAGACTGTAACCTTCTGGATATTATGAGGGTCCGGAATACCCCCCAGAATTCTGCAACTCCTCACAAAAGAGTGTACAGAAATTGAGTTTGCGAGATTGATACAGAAATACTACTTGAGACAATTCTAAAAATATATAGATTTATTTAAGAGCCGACATACAGTTAACAGCTGTTGATTCAATCGCAACATTAATAATTCAAAAACAAATAGCTTACATTTCTTATCCTCAGAGATCCTTATTCTCAAATCTTAACTTCGTACATTTTTACATTTCTTATTCTTAATTCTAATCCAGGATATTCACCAAAATCAAATACCTTGATTACCCGAGACTGAGAGTTGTAGGCTTAGAGTGGTTTTGAAGCCAAGAATCGCTTGCCTCTTCCCAGCGACTTCTGACTTTCCATTTGAAAATCCTATCTTTTATACTCTTTTTTTAGTGGTATATTCTTTGAAGTTTTCTGCTGATGTAGCTAATTATCTTTATTCATTTTCCTGTTGACTTTTTTCTATTCTTACTGTCAATTTAGCTGTTAACTTTTAGAATCCTGTCTCTGTTTAGTTGTTTCAAAAACGTAACATAAAATGGTTATTACAGATTTATCTCATTGATGCCATTCTCACAAAGATCTTTCATTCAATTCTTAATATTGGCTTAACTGGTTATTAGCAGACGTTGTGACTCTGTGGTGTTCCAAGTTCAATACAAAAGCCATGTGATTGCTTGGTGCATCTATTGAAGTCATATCTTCAAAGTATTCTGTTGGTATCATATTTACTACACATAAATTAAAAACACTTCAACTAGGGTGTTTTACTTGTTTTGTAGCTATCTCAATTGATTGCATATATAATCTTATGTTTCCTGTCTTTCATTTGATGTTACTTTTACGAAGGCACATGGTTTTATAATATTCTGTGTTTCTGTTTCCCTGAGTGTTAGTTTTTAACACTTTACTTGGGTCATTCCATTGTGTTTCTACCAAACTCCAGACCTTCTGGAAGTGCCAAACTGCTATTTCAACAGGGCCATTGTTTTAGCATTAACAATCAACTCCCATTTCGAAAGCCTGTGTGGTTTTTACAGCTTGTGTTATCAAACCAGCCCATCTCAGAAGCCTGTTTTGACACAGCTTGTGTCGCCGAGGCTTTCCAGACTTTTAAACCCAGTATATCATGTATTAATAAAATCAGAAATCTGTTCATATGATGGTGTATCTCTTGGAATATGGCTTATTCCGTCACATATAGTGGAATGCCGGTGAGTGTGAGCGTCTGGTACTCCGGTAGTTGACAGCACAGGAACATAGGAAGGATCATAGGAAGATAGGAACAGGAGTAGACCATTCAGTCCATCGAGCCTGTTCTGCCATTCAATCAGATCATGTGCACCTCAACTTCATTTACCCACCTTTGATCCATATCTTTTGATACCCTTACCTAACAAAAGTCTATCAATCTCAGTCTTGAAAATGTCAATTGACCCAGCATCGACAGCCTTTTGAGGGAGAGAGTTCCAGATTTCCACTGCCCTTTGTGTGAAACTGTGCTTCCTGATTTCATTCCTAGCTCTAATTTTAAGATTGTTCTGGATTCTCCTACCAGAGGAAAGGTTGTAACTAGCAGAATAGATAAGGAGGAACCAGTGGATGTGGTATATTTGGATTTTCAGAAGCATTCGATAAGGTGCCACACAAGAGGTTATTAAACAGAATTAGGGCTCGTGGGATTGGGGGTAATATACTAGCATGGATTGAGGATTGGTTAACGGACAGAAAACAGAGAGTAGGAATAAACGAGTCATTTTCGGGTTGGCAGGCGGTAACTAGTGGGGTACCACAAAGATAAGTGCTTGGGCCTCAGCTATTCACAATCTACATCAATGATTTGGATGAGGGGACCAAATATAATACATCCAAGTTTGCCGATGAATGGGAATGTAAGATGTGAGGAGGATGCAAAGAGGCTGCAAGGGGATATAGACAGGCTAAGTGAGTGGGCAAGAACATGGCAAAAGGAATATAAGTGTGAAGTTATCCACTTTGGTCGGAAAAACATTCACTCCTCAACATTCTACTCAAGGGAATACAAACAAAGCTGGTGATTTTCTCCAGGTAGGTGGATTGGGGCACAGAGCTGGATTCCCTACCTTAAACCATTGAGAATTGGGAGTCCTTCCTTGGTATGGAGCGCAGAAGGGAGAAGGTAAACTGAAGATAACAGCACAGAGAGATCGTGGCCTAGAAATTGGTTTTGCCCCGCCAGCTCGTTTGCGCCGTAAATTTTGCGCCCGCCGCGGAGCCAGTTGTGCCCGCCCCATATTCACTTTCAGCGCCCCAAAGCGGAACCGGGCGCTGTTCCAGGGTTTGGCCGCCCCGCTTGGGGCGCTGAAAGTGAGTTTCAGCGCTGCCGGTCCCGCTGCGCCACCCGATGCGGTGCGGCAGGCTGCTGTACTGCAGGCCTCCCCCTTCTCTTAAGGGGGAGGTGCCTGCAACGGCCGGAGCCCCGATTGCAAGTGCCGGCAAAAGAGCCCGGCACAACGGAGAAGTGCCGGGCTCCACGGAAACCAGCCGGCAATGCAGCGGGGGGGGGTGGAGGAGGCCGGGGAAGGAGGTGCGGGCAGGCGGCCGCCGAAAAAGCGGCCGGCCGCACCTCCACCTTAAAGCGCCCCGCTAAGGCTGCTGTAAGGACCCGGTCTCCCGATGTTGTTAGCGGCCGCCACGGATGAGGCGGCCGCTACTGAAGATGGGGATCGGCGTGGTTTCGGGCGGTACCGGGGCACTGCGCACACCGATGACGTCATCGGTGCCGGCGCAGCGCTACCGGCTAACGCCGATGTTAGGGCCCACCTAATTTCGGGCGCGACGCAACTTCCGGCGCAACCCACTCTTTCGCCCCTAATTGGGCGCAAACGCAAGTGAATTTCTAGGCCCACGTGTCTCTGTATGAGCACCGCTTCCCTCAGGACCACTTTAATGGAAAAAGGATATCACTTGCACAATGTGAATGTTGTCACGAAAATGGCAGTGACCAAGTTATCATAGCAGGTGTTTCTGTTATTACGGTATTATTTCATTAGAAGTCTTACTTTTTTGTTTGTACTTTGTTTTGTGTTGGCAATTTTCAACGAGGTGACTGTGCTATCTTGCTCTTGCAGGGAAATGAAGACACACTCGTGATGTGTTTCACATATTGTGATTGGTTGGCTGGCTGGCTGCAGGTTTATGGGGATTGAGCTAAATTTTGACATTTGGTCCTAAAATTAACCAGTCAGAAAATGTATTGGCTTCATTTGAATTTCATCATCTGCCCATTAAGTCTAATGATTCTGTGGCTCAATATTTTTCCCTAGATTATTAACTTAATGAAAATATATTTCAGCACATAAAGCCAGCATTAGCAATTGAATGACTGGCAAACGGCCAGTGTGATCACTGGCACAGAATAATTATAAATAAAATACAGACAGTGTAAGTGATACATTATTCCAATATTGTTTACATCACCACATGATTTAAACAGAACAGAAGAAAAAAAAGTCATTTTTCTAACGCCCATCTGCCTCCCCACCTCGCCCCCAGAAAGGAAAATGATTGCACTATTTCCTCTGTTTGTTTACATGGTAGCAAAGGGTGGCTGCACCAACTGTTTACTGGATGTTCACTATTGTCTCAGTAGAAGTGTCACTTTCCTCCCCTATAATGTTAGGATGAGGCTAGGATCAATGGCTTTCACCTTAAATTTAATGTTTCTTGCTACTTATGCAGAGCTCTGTTCAGGTGGTAAAGGGATGGTGTCCTTAAAATGGATGTTCTTGGAAGAGAAACTTGCTGCCAAGTTTCTGAGGGATGTCCCTGTGAATTTTGATGTAGTTCGGATCCAGTTGTGTTCAGCAAGTATGTTGTTCAAAGTAACTTTTTGCGTTTGTGCATTTTTCTGTTGTTCCATTTTGTTAAATATTACTGGGAACTATTTCTTTTTCCATACAACTGGCTGATGCTATCAAAATTATTGAAACCTATGAGGTTCAGTATTCCCATTCATTTTATAGAAGGCAGAGCAGTTGCACTTGACAAGCCTCACTTGCCTCCAATTCATTTCTAATTGGAAAGGCTCTATCTATGTAATCTATACAAAAAAAATCAACAGTAAACAGCCTAAAGGATGTTTTAAGGGGCCTTGAATTATGATTAAAATACACTTAGTTTTTGCATTCCAGTGATATTCCCAGCATCATTCTGAACCATTTTTTCAAAAGATGAGTTGCTTGTGTGTGTTCACTTTGTTTTCTCTGGATGGGACTATTGTTTTAATAAATGAGTTCATTGTACAATGAAGACAAATATGTTCTCAATGAGATGGCATTATAAAGGATTAATTAATCACCTGTGCATCTCTTGGGCTCAGTCTGCAATGTGTTACTAAAAAACCTGCTATAAATCCATTGAGTCTGGGGAGATGAAGCTTCGAGCCATTACAACACTGCTGACTAACATCACAAAAAGACTGTGGTTTATTTTCTGGGCGGTGTGGCTTCTGGCACAGGTGTAGAACAGCTGTTGAAGGACAGGAAAATCTGGCTCAGATTCAATAGCTAGAACTACACTACTTCTCTGCCATAGGCTATGTTTCAACAGGCCTTTTAGAATGTCCTAGAGGTGTTACAAAAATGAGTCATTGCTTCATTTAAACATTATAATGCTTTAAATGAAACCTGGCATGATTTTCTATCCCTTTAAGCAGGATTATGTTGAGTGCATCTGTAGGGGTCTGTGGGAAGCTCTATGGATGATAGTACTCTTTAAAAAGTCAGATGCTTTTGACATTTGTAAAAATATTTTCCTGTTTACAGTACATTTCACTAATGATTTTTGTTGGTCGTTGGCTAGTCATATTAAAATGAATAATGATGGCTGATATTAGAGTGCCACAGATACAGTATTTCACGTGGGTGAAGTGGTACAAGATGAAAGAAGGAATGCCTGAGTCGAACTGTGACATTTATTATGTCATAGACCATATCTTTATACAGTGGTGCACTTACCTGGCTGCGAATGTGGGAAACTGTCAGCACAGAGCCAACTTAAGATTGGTACCATCAGATGCAAGGATACCTGCAGTCATCCTGCACCACAGGGATAGTACTGATAGTGGCAGTCAAGGTCATTTCATCTTTTTGCCACTACATTCTTTCAGATTATCATAGAGATCCTCTGAAGTATGGTCAATGTGCTGTCCATGCATGTATCAAACATGTGACTTATGCATAGATCAGCAACACCTGCATTTACATCTCCTTTTCCACTGGATAGCAACAGCAGCATAATATGGCTGCCCAATGTCATCACACTGTTGCGTTTCCTAAAGGAGAGAGGTCACTGATGACAGCATGTTGGCATTCTGCAGACCATTCCGAGTGTTGGTAAGTTACTGTGCAGCTAAGTTATGTTGCAATAATTTTATGTGTGAAACCCTTTGAAAATGTGATTGTGGCAAGGGTTTTAGAAGTAAGTTGCAGCTTGAATGTTGCTCTGCTTGAGTATGAACATACATGGTACAGATTGACATGCAGTACTTCGAGCTATCTAGCTGGTGAATGATACTGTTCAGTAGTCTTACCGTGGCAACTTATTAAGGTGTACCAGCTTCTTAACCTGTTTCTAGGTTGTGCAAGTACTGTACACCGCCTCCTGCTTGGATTTTATACTGCTGTCCTCTGGAGTGCCTAACAGAATAACCCTCTTTGCACTCACCTCATGCAGTCGTACCTCCAGCCATCAAACAAGCATTTGGGTGCTGCATCACATCAACCTTTGGCCAGAGACTATTTTGTGCCTCCACATTTATTTCACATTCCTTTGGGCTTTTCCAGACTTTTGTTCCATACATCTTTTTGGAAAGGCTGAAAAATACTCTTAAAATACTGCATCTTTTTCAAAGGCTGAAACTGTTTTTCTCACTTATGTGACTACTTACTTTTAAGTGACTGCAGCCCTTTAAGGGCTGATAGGTGTACAATTTCATTACTGCCCCCACCCACCCCACACTTGGGAAACTCTCAGCACCAGGCACAAAATGATCAGGACCTTACCTTGCATAAGTAATGAGGGTCAACCTCAAGAAATCCTGCAAGGTCAGCCCAGCACAACTTTGATAAGCAATAAGCTGGCTGCTCTCCAGTTTTTGTTTCTACATTGGGACTGGCGCTTCAAACTTGCTACACATGTGCATCATATTTTCCCAGAATTTAACTGTTCTTGACAGCAGAAAGATCAAGCTTAGTGTTTTGAAATAAAATGTGTATGTATCGAGCTAGTTCCCATCAGTGATAGTTGTCTGTACATTTTGATGAGGAAGCTGACTGCCAGCTTGTTACGGTTTTGCCGTGTAACTTTTGGGCTTTCTGTCACTCACCTTCTCAAAGTCTGAGTGTAATGTTTCAGTTCTACAGCTGTTTTGTGCTAATGTTGTTTTACATGTTTGTTGCAATGATTTTATTTAATGGTAACTATTGCAATGGGTTAGGCTGTTAAGAATGAGAAAAATAAGAGCTTTTTGCATTTAAAGGACCATTTCAATAATGTGTGTGATTTATTTCTTCAGACAGCAGGTTCCTTGCTTAAAGCAAATTAAAGTAATTTACTATTCCTTCAGTCCTGGTTCATTCAGGACATACATATTCAAGTACATGTATTTCTATTGTAAGGCATTGATGTAGTATTGACTGGGAACTGAGTTGCTAATATACTGTCATATGTCATAAGATTTCAGAGGAAAGTATTTGTTTTGTGAATGTGAAAGAGCAGCTCCAGCATAAAATTACAGAATGATAGCATGAGAATAAAGGACAGGTAGCATTTTCTATTTTTTTTGACAAAGTTGCATTTGACTCTGCAGGAAACTGGAGATCGTGCATTTTGTCTTTCAAATGACCAGTTCAGTGAAATCACTTACAATAGATTTAAAGTTACTGTGCTAGTATTTCCGACATTACAACAGTGACTACACTCCAAAAGTACTTAATTGGCTGTAAAGCGCTTTGAGACGTCCGGTGGTCATGAAAGGCGCTATATAAATGCAAGTCTTTTTTCTTTAACTGATGATTCATCCAATCTTTTTGCACTTCTGACTGGATTGCCGATATGGTTCAACACTTGTCTGCAGTCACATGTTTTTGTGTATTCTGTATCAGTTCTATATTTAGCTGTAAGTGTTGAAATGTAGAACACACTCAACAGAAATACAGAAAAAGATGATGCAAAATTGAAGAATTATTGAATAAAGAATCCCGACAGCTTAACTTTAAGCTTACAAGACATTTAAAGTAAGCTAATCAACAGACACCAAGGATTTTCTCCACAGCACAATTGGGAAAAGCACTGCTGTGTGGAACGGAGCCCTATAGAACAGGAAGGTCCCATGCTCAGTCTGTGGTATGTGTTGAGTTAGCTGATCTCAGTCAAAATGACATTAACTGTGCTACAAATGGGCTCAATGCTGAAATCTAGGAAGGGGAAAAATCAGCTATGATTCCCAGTGACTTGCTGGAGAGTGTAAGTGTGCAGAAATCAGGTGAGAATCAGATTGTGATATCCCACACATTCCAATAACCTTCTGATACCCATTGTCTTGAGGGTTACTCATTAATTTTAGTTTTGTGCTTCTAGGTCACTCTGTTTCTATATGTATATATCTATCCCTAAGTGTGTTTATTTGATTCACTCTGTGTTTCTTTTGTGAATGGAAGCCAGAGCCTTAGGTGAGGTGGGTTTCTAGTAGTGCCAAGACTCTGTTCTGAAAATCACTGGTCTAGACAATTGTTGGTGAATATGAAACTGTATCCCACAATGAAGGGACTGTTAGGGACAGAGCAAAAAGAAGAGGGTGAAGTACAGAGGCTTAGTAATGAGTTAAATTCAGAAGGAATCGAAACAAGGAAAGTGAAACCACAAAGAAAAACTGCAGTATAATTCAATAAAGTAAAGGCTCAATCAAATATGAAGAAATTTGCTAGCGACCTTTAATGTGAAGTAACTAGAAAGTATTTTTATCTTAGAGAGGGTGAAAGAAAAAATTCAAGTTAACTTTAATTATGATGAAACACTGATCAATTGACACACGACAGTGAGACTGCTAAGGGAGATGAGGAAGAACTTTAAGAAACACTGAATTATTTATTAATTTGAGACTATATCCCAAGATGATGTTGAGAAGTAAGCAAAACCCAAAAGTACAGAACAATTTGATTTTTTTTGACAGAAAAGTTTAAAATGAACTCTTGTTTCAAATCATTTACTGATTAGCATAAGTCTTCTCTACTATTAAACTATGAAAATCTGCTTTTACACTTGGCCTTTGATCTAGCTATAACAACTTAAATTGGTGCAGAATTATATTTTTTTTACTTAGAGAAACATTAAGGATGTGCCAAATTACATTTTGCTCCTTTCCTTTGGAATATATGTTTACTTTCCTCCACTATTTCTCCTGTCATAAGCTCCCATGATTTGTGACTTTTATAACCAACAGAGACTAGCTTTCAAGCCTCCACCAACTCTACACTGCAGAAAGCCAGCAAATAGGAAATTATTTTGGTGCTCGCACAGATGATCTATGTTTTTTTCTCTCTCTCCCTCTCTCACAGTACTTGGCCATGTGGCAGCACAGTTGAAATTTGGAACTCACCATCTGAATGAAAAACAATGTTCTTCCACTTTGGAGCTCCAAATTGCCGAGTCATTCCAATAGTTCAGCTTTCTGTATGGATGTTTTAATTTTATGACCTTGCTGTTTTTTCCTGAACAAATTTCTCTTTTTCCTCTTTGCTATAATAATGTATTGGACATCAAATAGCTTTCTTCCAACTGGGAAACCTAAGATAAAATTGTCTGAACAATGCTATCAACATCCTTCACTGTGTTGAATTTTATTAGACTACACTCTTGTTTGTTTCAGTTATATTTGTAGATACACTGCTGCCACTAAAATCATTTACACAGAATTAAAAGTTCTGCACAGCAGTAACAGTGAAAGCATTAAAACCCTTCTCCAGTTTAATTTCAAATCAACATTGTCCATTTCCTGTTCAAATTAAGGATTTAAATTGCAGCATGCTGACATCATCAGAATGCAGTGAGTACATCACCAATCAAAATTAGTAAGTTAAAAATAGTATTCTTCTCCTTGGGTGTTAGGCTATCTGTGTGGTTTTTTTTAGCAACTTTTATTTTATTCTGAATGTACAAAAACCGTGCCTGTTATCTTCTGGTCCAGCACATTGTGCCTGAAAGGCATTAATTTTAGCTCAGTGGTCACACTCTCACCTCCGAGTCAGAAGGTTGTGGGTTCCAGCCCCACTCACAGACTTGTGCACTTAATCTAAGCTGACACTTCAGTGTAGCAGAGGGAGTGCTGCACTGTCAGAGGTGCCATCTTTTGGATGACACATTAAACCGAGGTTCCTCTGCCCTTTCAAGTAAAAGATCCAATTTAAATATTCAAATAGAAGGATAGTTCTTCAGGTATCTTGGCCAATCAACATGACTAAAACAGATTATCTGGTCATTTATTGCTGTTTGTGGAACCTTGCTGTATGCTGCTGTATTTGCCTATATTACAACAATGGATAAACTTCAAAATTACTTCATTGGCTGTGAAGTGATTTGGGAAGTCCTGAGATCATGAAAGGTAATCAATGCAAGTATTTTATTTCTTCTAAAAGACCCTAAAACAAATTCTGCAGCAAAATGAAAGGATTTAGAATGTTAATATAAACATTTTGTTGCAGGGATATTCAGCACGAAAGCTATGGCAATTTTTAATTCGGAATTTTGAAGAACTAACAATATTTCCTAATTTGGAGAGCGTTTTATTGATGTTTCTAGATTATTTTGTTTTGGAGATTCTGTAATTGTATTGGACAAGCACTGGATTCTCCTTCCGAAGAGTCCTGAGTTCAGATCCCAATTCAGGTGCCATTGAGTTCAGCTCTTTGTGTGTGTATATCTTACCCATTTTGGAAAATGTTTAGAAGCAGCTATCCTTAGTTCAGTGCGCCTGATATGTAGCAACTGAAACTGTCTGTGGAAGCATCCGTCTAATAAACTATTGCAGCCTCTTGCTGCGATATGCAGCAGGAAGCCGGCATAACTTTTTTAATATAATTTTTCCAAATGTATAGAAACATAGAAGATAGGAGTAGGCCATTCGGCCCCTCGAGCCTGCTCCGCCATTCAATGAGATCATGGCTGATCATCCAAACTCAGTACCCTGTCCCTGCCTTCTCCCCATATCCCTTTAGCCTTAAGAAATATATCTAACTCCTTCTTGAATATATTTAATGAATTGGCCTCAACTGCCTTCTGTGGTAGAGAATTCCACAGGTTCACCACTCTCTGGGTGAAGAAATTCCTCCTCATCTCTGTCCAAAATGGCTTACCCCTTATCTTTAGACAGTGACCCCTGGTTCTGGACTCCCCCGCCATCGGGAACATCCTTCCTGCATCTAGTCTGTCTAGTCTTGTTAAAATGTTATAAGTTTCAATGAGATCCCCTCATTCTTCTAAACTCCAGCGAGTATAAGCCCAATCGACCCAATCTCTCCTCATACGTCATTCCTGCCATCCCAGGTATCAGTCTGGTAAATCTTCGCTGCACTCCCTGCATGGCAAGAACATCCTTCCTCAGATAAGGCGACCAAAACTGCACACAATACTCAAGGTGTGGTCTCACCAAGGCCCTGTACAACTGCAGCAAGACATCCTTATTCCTGTACTCAAATCCTCTCGCTACGAAGGCCAACATACCATTTGCCTTCTTAACCGCCTGCTGCAGCTGCATGCTTACCTACAGCGATTGGTGCACAAGGACACCCAGGTCTCATTGCACTTCCCCTTCTCCCAATCTATTGCCGTTCAGATAATCACCCGCCTTCCTGTTTTTGCCACCATAGTGGATAACCTCGCATTTAACCACATTATACTGCATCTGCCATGCTTCTGCCCAATCACCCAACCTGTCCAAATCATACTGGAGTTTCTCGGCATCCTCCTCACAGCGCGCACGCCCACCCAGCTTTGTGTCATCTGCAAACTTGGAGATATTACATCTAGTTCCCTCGTCTAGATCATCATTAATATATATTGTGAATAGCTGGGGTCCTAGGACCGATCCCTGCAGTACCCCACTAGTCACTGCCTGCCACTCGGAAAAAGAGCCGTTTATTCCAACTCTTTGCTTCCTGTCTGCCAACCAGTTCTCTATCCAAGTCAGTACCTTGCCCCCAATCCCATGTGCTTTAACTTTACATGCTAATCTCTTATGCTGGACTTTATCGAAAGCCTTCTGAAAGTCCAAATACACCACATCCACTGGTTCTCCCTTATCTATTCTACCAGTTCCATCCTCAAAATTCCAGTAGATTAGTCAAGCACGATTTACCTTTTGTAAATCCATGTTGACTTTGTCTGATCCTGTCACTGTTTTTCAAGTGCTCTGCTATTGCATCTTTTATAATGGACTCTAGCATTTTCCCCACTACCGATGTCAGGCTTACCGGCCTATAATTCCCCGTTTTCTCTCTACCACCTTTTTTGAACAGTGGGGTAACATTAGCTCCAATCCATGGGAACTGTTGCAGAGTCCATAGAATTTTGGAAGATGACCAGCAATGCATCTACTATTTCTAGGGCCACTTCCTTAAGTACCCTAGCATGTAGATTATCAGGCCCTGGGGATTTATCGGCCTTCAATCCCGTCAATTTCGCTAACACCATTTCCCTACAAATACTGATTTCATTCAGTTCCTTCCTCTCATTAGACCCTATGCTCCCTGACATCTCTGGGAGGTTAATTGTTTCCTCCTTTGTGAAGGCAGAACCAAAGTATGTATTTAATTGGTCTGCCATTTCTTTGTTCCCCATTATAAATTCCCCTGATTCTGACTGCAAGGGACCTACGCTTGACTTCACCAATCTTTTTCTCTTCACATATCTATAGAAGCTTTTACAGTCAGTTTTTTTGTTCCCTGAAAGCTTACTCTCATACTCTATTTTCCCCCTCTTTATGAATCCTTTTGTCATCCTTTGCTGAATCCTAAACTGCTCCCAATCCTCAGGTTTGCTACTTTTTCTGGACAATTTATATGTCCTCTCCTTGGATCTTATGCTATCCCTAATTTCCCTTGTTAGCCACGGTTGAGTCACCTTTTTTGTTTTATTTTTATGCCAAACTGGGATGAACAAATTCTGTAGTTCATCCATGCAATCTTTGAATGTTTGCCATTACCTATCCACCATCAACCCTTTGAGTAACATTCCCCAATCAATCCTACCCAACTCGCGCCTCATACCATCGTAGTTTCCTTTATTTAAATTCAGGACCCTAGTCTCTGAATCAACTACTTCACTCTCCATCTTAATGAAGAATTCTATCATATTATGATCGCTCCGCCCCAAGGGGCCTTGCACAACAAGATTGCTAATTACTCCTTTCTCATTACATAATACCCAGTCTAAGATGGCCTGATCTCTTGTTGGTTCCTCGACGTATTGGTCCAGGAAACCATCCCGTATATATTCCAGGAATTCCTCCTCCACAGTATTGTTACTAATTTGGTTAGCCCAATCTATATGTAGATTAAAGTCACCCATGATAATTGCTGTGCCCTTATTGCACGCATTTCTAATTTCCCGTTTGATGCCATCCCCAACCTCCGCATTACTGTTTGGGGGTCTGTATACCACTCCCACTAATGTTTTCTGCCCCTTGGTATTTCTCCGTTCTACCCATACAGACTCCACATCATCAGAGCTAATATCCTTCCTTACTATTGTGTTGATCCCCTCTTTAACCAGCAATGCTTCCCCACCTCCTTTTCCTTTTTGCCTGTCTTTCCTGAATATTGAATACCCCTGGATGTTGAGTTCCCAACCTTGGTCACCCTGGAGCTATGTTTCCGTAATCCCAATCATATCATCCATTTACCTCTATTTGCGCAGCTTATTCATCCACCTTATTACGAATGCTCCTCGCATTAAGACACAAAGGGGGAAAAAGTCGGTTGGTTGCGCCACCCATTAGCGCCTAAAGAGGTCGAGAAGTGGGGCGCTAACCAACTAGCGCCCGAGGCGCAGCGAACCCTGCGCCTCTTCCCAAATTGAGCGGACGTTTAGCGCAGGCGCTAAACTGTAGCGCCCGCTCACTGGCGCACGCAGATCATGACGTCATTTCAGTGTGCAACGCCCTTGGGGCGCCCCGGACCGGAAATTCAGTGGCGCCCCCCTCCGTTCCACCTGTCACTACCAACGACAGGTTACCTGGAATGTTTCCCAGTCGCTGTCGGGCTGGGGGGGCGCTATTTAAAGGGGACTCTTCCTGGATTATTAGTGGTAGCCATTTTTGGACCACACCTGTGAGAGAGAGAGAGAGTTGCTCAGAGACAAACGGGGAGCCATTTCTGCAGTGAGCCAGCGCTGGCTGAGGAACTTTAGCCTTCTGAACATAACTTTACAGTTGGTAAGCTTCTCAACAGGCATAACTTTCAGTGCGCACTCACTATGAGGGCTGCACTGGATGGGAACGTCGTGCTTCTCAATCATATTGACAGGGCACAGAGACGCAGGGATAGAATGGCAGGCATAGCCAGACGGAGGAGGGCCAACAGACGTCGGCAACGAGACCTTACGCTGCCAGGGTTTTCCGCCAACAGTTTTCGTATATCAACATATTGGAGGAGCAGTGTTTCCGAAGGCTGCGCTTCAGTAAGGAGGTGGTCACTGAGCTCTGCCACCTGCTTCAGCCAGATCTGCAGCTTCAACTAAGGTGCAGGACATCTCTGTCGGTGGATGTGAAGATCACTGAGGCTCTAAACTTCTATGCCAGCGGCTCCTTTCAGGCTGCTGCTGGGGACATTGCCAACATCTCACAGTTCGCTGTGCATTGCTGCATTCCTCAAGTGACTAATGCCCTCTTTAAAAGGAGACGGCAGTACATCTCCTTCTCAATGACCCCGGACAAGCAGCGAGAGCGCGCAGAGGGCTTCGCAAGGATAGCGGGCTTCCCCATGGTGCAGAGCGCCATTGACTGCAGGCATGTGGCTTTGCGGGCGCCTCCAGAGAATGTGGAGGATTTCCGCAAACGAAAGGGGTTCCATTCTTTGAATGTGCAGCTGGTCTGTGACCACCGACAGCTGATACTCGCTGTCAATGCCCACTTTGCAGGCAGCAGCCACGACGCCTTCATCCTGCGCCAGACTTCTGTGGTAGACCTTTTCGAGGCCCCGGTTCACCCAGGAGGCTGGCTTCTCGGGGACAAGGGCTATCCTCTGTGCCACTGGCTGATGACCCCGCTCCGTTCACCCAGCACCCCTGCTGAAGAACGATACAGCGAGAGCCATCAAGCGACCAGGAATATCGTGGAGCACACAATCGGCGTGCTGAAGCAATGGTTCCGCTGTCTGGGCCATTCCGGAGGAGCCCTTCAGTACTCACCTGAGCGAGTCTCTCACTTCGTGGTTGTGTGTTCCATGCTGCATAACCTGGCAATCCTCAGGACCCAGCCAATGCCACCAGACATTGAAGCACCAGCAGAGGAGGAGGAGGAGGAGGAGGAGGAGCAGCACCAAGACGGGAGGGAGGCACAAACTGCAAGGGCCATCCGTCAGAGGCTTATAGCAAGTCGCTTCTAGGCCCCTCTGAGGGAATGCTTTCTGCCATTCCAAGAACATGAATGGAACCGCTCTGCTACCCCTAAGCCGGTCAAGGCAACAATTTGTGCAAAGTACAGACATGGACATTGTGAATAAATAAACTTCTTTATTTAACAAACTGTGTAGCCTTCCCGCATGACAAAGCAATGGAAACCAACACCAAAACAAACAGACTGCCACATAACTGGCTCTCACACCCTGGAGACAATGTCCAAAACATAACTGGCTCTCACACCCTGGAGACAATATCCAAAACATAACCAACATTCAGACCAGCATCCTCGGCCTTGAATGAAAGAAATAACATAATTTAGCAACTCCTCCTACTTTTTGCCCCTCGATGGTGATCTGCTTCCCTTGCAGAATTGCCCCCTTCCCGCCGTGCAGCTCCTTCGTAATGGGACCCCAGTGGCTGCAGCAAGGCTGGGGGAGGCCTACTGACTGTCCGAATCTGAGACCGCAAATGCCCTTGAGGGACGGCCTGGACCAGCTCTGGGCCTGGAGGGCCCGGCTGCTGACTGCTCCAACCCTGCATGGGCGGCAGCAGTCTGTCCTACAGGTGGTGGCAGCTGCAGTGGAGAAGTGCCAGTGGTGGCATCAGGAATGCTGTCATCCTGAGAGCGGACAGCAGCTTCCTGGTCGGCCGACACACTGGCACTCTGATGGGGCAGCACCGCAGCATGCGCAGCAATCGGCTGCTGCACAGATTGCTGGCCTGCTGTGGCGCGGCGAGGGCCCTGGGGAATCCTGCCCAATCCAGTGAGGGTGGTAGCAGTCAGTGCTCGCGTGGCCTCAATCTGCGTCTGCATGAGAGAAGCCACTGACTGCGTGGCAGCACTCAGCATTTGCGTGGCAGGCGCCAGTGCTTCGCCGAAGTCCTGCACACTCCTTGCCTGTGCTGCGCCGAAGTCCTGGATACTCCTTGCCAGTGTCTCAGTGGAATCCGGCATCCTTGCTACTGCAGCCATGAGCTTAGTTTGCCTCTGCCCAGCCTGGGCGCTCATTTCTGCAAGGGCACACACCTCTTCTGCGTTCTGTGCAGCAGCACTCATGGCCCCACTCGCCCTCCGGGGAGACGGCCCCCGAGCTTCCCTACCCCCTCGCATTGCTGCAGGCCGCTGGGTCCTGGAGCTGCATCCTCCTCAGACCATTCCCCCCCCTCTACCCCCCGCTCCCCTCCAGGGAAGGCGTCTCCCCAGTCTGGACATGGGCTGGCTCGCCTGAGGGTGGCACGGATGGTCCGGCTTCCTCCTCGTCGTCGTCTCCAGAGTCACTCTCACTGGCAGCTTGAGGGCCCGCCTCCCGAGCTGGTGATGCAGCATCTGAAAGCAGGGAGGTTCAAGAGTGGCTTTAGTGAAAGGACAGGGTGGCAGCAAGGGATGCATGAGTGCTGCAATGCTGAGTTGGCTCGAGAGTGAAAAAGCATGCTGGTGTGGGGAACAAGTGGAAGGAGAGAGGTCAAAAAGGTGATGACCTTACCATTGCTGTCCACAATGGGGTCGGCATCTCCAGAGGCGACGGGGCCAATCATCCGGCTTGCCGCAATCCGATGGACTCGCTCCTCCAGGTCTGTGAGGGTCTGCAGGTGAGGCCGGCTTCCTCCGGTCCAGTGCTGTTGCCTTCTATTATGGGCCAGCTTGGCCTGCAAGAGAAAGGAACGGGGTGTGAGGAAACCTGCAGCCCTGATCTGGGATGACATGCCTCCCATGGTCGATTAGCCCTTACATTATGCTGCCCTGATCTGGGATGACATGCCTCCCATGGTCCAGGAGCCCAAACATTATGCACAGAGCTGAATATGCATGTGTTTTTCCAGAAAGGGCCATGGGTGCTGGATGACAGCTGGCCATTGGGGCTTTGCACACCCTCTGGCCATACAGTGAGGTCCAGATGGAGGGATGAAGATGATTCTGAAAAAGGCACTCACCCTGACGACCCGAGTGAGGTCGTTGAACTTCTTCCTGCATTGCACAGGAGTCCTGGGAACCATGCTGCTGGAGGTGACTCTGTTGGAAACCTCCCTCCAAGCTCTGCGATAGTCGCTGTGCTGAGGCCTCCTGCCATTCTCTGGGTAGAGTACAGATCACCTGCGCTCTACCGCGCCAACCAGAGCATCCAATGCCCCCTCGTTGAAGCGCTGCGCTCTCTCCCTGGCCCTCTCCATGTTCAGGCAGTTGTCGACGCCACAGGTAGGTTACCGCCGAGTTTGAGGCCTGCGATGCGCAGGATGCGGCTGGAGATGATGATCGATCCGCCTCTTTAAGAGCTGTCCGGCGCCACCGTGTCTGGCTGCACTCGATTATTGACAGCACCTGCGCTGCGCCTGCCCGCGGAGATATTGCGTCGCGCTGCCGGGTTAGCGCCTTAAGACTGTCGTGCAGTGCCTGATTTAGCGCCGTAATCACCTTCAGGGGCGCAGGTACCCAATATCGCTGGAGGTGGTGATAATTTGCGCCTGGCGCTAAACTTTGCGCACCGCCAATACTAGCGCCCCAAACGGAGCGATACCGAATTTCTCCCCCAAAGCCTTCAGGCTTTTTTTTTTTCTTAACACTCTTAGACCTTTTAGAATTATTATTTACTGTGGCCATGTTTGATTTAAACTCTTGATTTCTCTGACTGCCACCTTTGTTTTTTTCCTTCCTGTCTTTTGCTTCTATCCTTGATTCCCTTTCCTCTGTCTCCCTGCACAGGTTGCCAACCCCCCGCCATTTTAGTTTAAACCCTCCCCCAGAGCACATCTGTCCCGGTCCTGCCCAGGTGCAAACCGTCCATTTTGTACTGGTCCCACCTCCCCCAGAACCGGTTTCAATGTCCCAAGAATTTGAATCCCTCCCCCTTGCACCATTCCTCTAGCCACGTATTCATCTGAAATATCCTTCTATTTCTACTCTGACTAACACATGGCACTGGTAGCAATCCTGAGATTACTACCTTTTGAGGTCCTATTTTTTAATTTACCTCCTAACTCCCTATGTTCAGCTTTTAGGACCTCATCCTGTTTTTTTACCTATATCGTTGGTACCTATATGCACCATGACAACTGGCTGTTCACCCTCCCCCTCCAGAATGCCCTGCAGCCGCTCCGAGACATCGATGACCCTTGCACCAGGGAGGCAACATACCATCCTGGAGTCTCGTTTGCAGCCGCAGAAACGCCTATCTATTCCCCTTACAATAGAATCCCCTATTACTATAGCTCTACCCCTCTTTTTCCTCCCGTCCTGTGCAGCAGAACCACCCATGGTGCTAGGAAGTTGGTTGCTGCTGCCTTCCCCTGATAAGCCATCCCCCCCAACACTATCCAAAGTGGTATATCTGTTTGAGAGGGGGATGACCACAGGGGACCCCTGCACTACCTGCCTGCGCCTACTACTCTGCCTGGCGGTCACCCATTCCCTTCCTGCCTGTGCAGCCTTTACCTGCGGTGTGACCAACTCATTAAACGTGCTATCCACGACGTCCTCAGCATCGCAAATGCTCCAGTATGTATCCATTCGCAGCTCCAGCGCCGCAATGCGGTCTGCCAGTAGCTGCAGCTGGATACACTTCCCGTACACATGGTCGTCAGAGACACAGGAAGTGTCCCTGATTTCCCACATAGTGCAGGAGGAGCATGCTGCCAGCGCCAGGCTGTCCTGTCATGACTTACTCTTCAATTAATTTAAATTAACTTAAATCAAATCAATACCACCAACTAAATGATATACTCAAGGGCCCTTGGTTACTAGCACTAGAAACAATAACCACAAAAAAAAATGAAGACCTTCTAAACTTTATAAACTATGAACCTTAACTGTCAAACTAACCTGGCCGTACTCACCCAATCAGCTGCTCCCTTCTGCCCGCGTCACGTTTTGAATCGTGATGTAGCTCTGGAACACCGCCGCCGGTCTGAGATTGGTAAGAAAGCCCGCGAACGTGAGTTTTTATACTCACCGGGTCTGTGGCCTCTCAGCTCCCGACTCCAACCGCTGTAAGAAAGCCCGCGAAAGTGAGTTTTTATACTCACCGGGTCTGTGGCCTCTCAGCTCCCGACTCCAACCGCTGTATATTTATCCTAAGATCTTTCTTGGATTTACATTTTTATTGCTGAGAGGGCAGGCAGGCAAACAACCTAAGCTCAGGTATCTGTAAATGTCCCATTTGGCCCATTACTAGGAGACATCAGGTATCACACAAGTAGGACACCCCTGTAGAATTTCCACCTACCTACACAGGGAGATGTTACAGTTTCACAATGCAGCTTGTATTAGATGCTGAACGTATTAGGGGATTGAATCTGTACATTCTGTGGCAAAAGCAAAATGCTGCAGATGCTGGAAATCTGAAATAAAAACAGAAAATGCTGGAAATGCTCAGCAGATCAGACAGCATCTATATAGCGAGAGAAAAACAGAGTTAACGTTTCAGGACAATTACCTTTCGTCAGAACTGGAAAAAATTAGAGATGTAACAGATTTTAAGCAAGTACAGAGGTAGGGGGAGGGGAGGAAAGAACAAAAGGGGGAAGGTCTGTGATAGGGTGGAAGGCAGGAGTGATTGAATGACAAAAGGGATGATTGTACAAAGCAAAAGGAGATGGTAATGGGACAAGTAAAGAAACAAAACAGGAGTCTAGAAGAGGTGTAAATGGGAATGGCAGAATCATCAACAGCTGAAAAAATAGGGGTAGATGTTGTAGTCTGAAATTGTTGAACTCGTGTTGAGTCCAGAAGGCTGTAGAGTTCCTAATCGAAAGATGAGGTGCTGTTCCTCGAGCTTACATTGAGCTTCATAGGAACAGTATACAAGGCCAAGGTCAGAGTGGGAGTGGAGCAGAGAATTAAAGTGAAAGGCGCCGGAAGCTCGGGGTCACGCTTATGGACTGAATGGAGGTGTTCCACAAAGTGGTCACGCAATCTGCACCTAACTTTTTCCAGTTCTGACGAAACATCATCAACCTGAAATGTTAACTCTGTTTCTCTCTCCACAGATGCTGCCTGGCCTGCTGAGCATTTCCAGCATTTTCTGTTTTTAATCCATACTGTGGCAATGAGTCAAAAGGTGTGCTGCTCTAACTTTTGAGGTTAATTTTTTAATTGATTTTTTTTACTACTGCATTCCTCATTGTTTTACTTAGTCACAGTGCACTTTGCTCAATTTTAACCTTGTATTCTACATTGGCATTAGATTTAGGGATCCCCCTTCTATATGGAAAAAGCTATGTCAATCTATTTAGTGTGTTCCATTCACACACACAGGTATATTGACACAATCTTAGTTTAATGTTCCTCTTGGAAGATTAAAGCTATTTTTGCCATCCATAAATTCACTAGGCAGCATGAAGTCAGCTGAATTCATAGATAGTCAGGGCTTGCGCTACAGAGAAGCTAATTACTTGTGTGGAATATGTGTTATTGATTTACGTCCCACTTCAGATAAATTGAAAAATGCAGCATTTGGCTGAGCAAGTATATAACTGTGAAGCTGGTAATCCAATAAATACAATGTTTATGAAAAATGGATTGATTTAATCATCACAGTAAGTAAATATTAGTCAGTGATACTTTCATTACTGGCCTAATAATACTGATCCTGCTATTGCTGATATTAATGCTTTCTTTCTGTTATACTGGGCTGGATTTTAATGCCCAGGAGCGCATGCTTTGGGCGTTAAGCTGTGTGCAAGCAAACTGACCTCGAGAGAGGCAGGTTGCTACTTAACATACGGTAATCGCTCAATTAGAGCAATATCGACATGGGTTTTAGGAATATAGGAAGGAACATAGGAACAGGAGTAGGCCATTTAGCCCCTCAAGCCTGTTCCGCCATTCAGTGAGGTCATGGCTGATCTGCATCCTAACTCTATCCACCCGCTTTAGCTCCATATCCCTTACTACGCTTGGCTAGCAAAAATCTATTGATCTCAGATTTAAAATTATTAATTGAGCTCGCATCTACTGCTTTTTGCGGGCAAGTTTTCCACACTTTTACCACCCTTTGTGTGAAGAAGTGTTTCCCAACATCCCTCTTGAATGACCTGGCTCTGATTTGAAGGTTTTGTCCCCTTCTGCTAGACTCCCTGCCAGCAGAATAAGTTTCTCCCTATCTACGCCATCAATTCCTTTCAAAATCCCAAAAACCTCAATCAAGTCACCCCTTAACCTTCTATATTCCAGGGAATACAAGCCTAGTTTATGTATAATCTCCTCATAATTTAACCCTTGGAGCCATGGTAACATTTTGGTGAATCTGCACTGCACTCCTTCCAATGCCAATATCTCCTTTCTAAGGTGCGGTGCCCAGAACTATATACAGTACTCCAGATATGGTCCAACCAGGACTTTGTATAGCTGTAGCAAAACTTCCTCCCCATTATATTCTAGCCCTCTAGATTGGGTCCACTGGTTTCTTGGGCTTCCTGAAACTTGCCAGCGAAAGCGAGGCAAGAACACAGCAGCGGTTGAGGGGGCTGAAACCATATAAGGGAAAAATGCCAATAAGTACTCCATACTCACAGCTGCTTTCATACTTGCTTGTGGGAAAGGGAGGTCTGGAAGCAGCAGCAACCATTTACAGCCTATTGGACCTGGTGGCCATGCTTTACCAGGGGTCAAATTCACCACTGCCCTCAACATCTTTGCTTCTGGATCCTTCCAGCGCTCTATCGGAGACATTTGCAGGGCCTTGCAGTTGGCGGCACACATGCATAAGACAGGTGACTGATGGCTTGTTTGTCAGGGCCGCCAATTATGTTAACTTTGCCTGCGATGACGCCAGTCAGAATGAGTGGCTGCTCGGGTTTGCAGCTCTGACTGGCTTCCCACAGGTGCAGGGCATATTTAACTGCATACATGAAGCAATTAAGACACCCATAGATCACCCAGGAGTGTTCGTCAACTGCAAGGGCTTTCACTTGTGGTGTGCAACCACAAATAATTCTTTATGCAGGTGTGCACAAGATTCTCAGGCAGCTGCCATGATGCTTTCGTCCTGCAGCAGTCCACCCTCCCAGACATCTTCACACCTAGAAGCAGAGTTACCAGCTGGCTGCTCGGAGATAAGGGATACCCACTTAAAGCGTGGCTGATGACACCTCTCAAAAACCCGATGAATGAGGCTTAGGAGCGCTACAGTAAATGCCATATGACCACCAGACGTGCCACCAAACAAGCCATCGGCATGCTGAAGATGCGCTTCAGGTGCTTGGACAGATTTGGAGGTGCCCTTCAGTACACACCAGCCAGGGTCTCCAAAATGATCGTGGTGTGCTGTACTCTGCACGGCATTGCCCAGCAGTGAGGTTTGGACCTGCAGGAGGACCAAGGCGCAGAGCACAGAGCCTCTTCGGAGGATTCCGAGGAGGAGGAAGAAGATGAGGAGGCGGAAGATGATGCGGGCAATGCTGCTTCTTCTTAGGCAGTCCCTCGGAACCGAGGATGACTTGCTTCCACATTAAAAATGAGTTTGCAGGTGACTGATGAGTCCAATGCGGGACCTACATTCTCTGCCACAGGTGTGGCAGACGGTGGTTGAAGGGGCGGGTGGGTGGGGTGCTTGGGTTGACGTGCGCTCCTTGCGCTGCCTGCGCTTGGCTTCCGCTTGCTCCCGGTGAAGAGACTCCAGATGTTCGGCGCCTTCCCGGATGCTTCTCCTCCACTTAGTGTGGTCTTGGGCCAGTGATTCCCAGGTGTCGGTGGGGATGTTACACATTTTCAAGGAGGCTTTGAGGGTGTCCTTGAAGCATTTCCTCTGCCCACCTGGTGCTCTCTTGTCGTGCCGGAACTCCGAGTAGAGCGCTTGTTTTGGGAGTCTCATATCGGGCATGCGGACAATGTGACCCGTCCATCGGAGCTGATCGGGCGTGGTCAAAGCTTCGATGTTGGCCTGGGCAAGAACACTGACATTGGTGCGCCTATCCTGCCAATGGATTTGCAGGATCTTGCGGAGGCAGCGTTGGTGGTACCTCTCCAGTGCTTTGAGGTGCCCGCTGTACATGGTCCATGTCTCTGAGGCATAGAGCAGGGCGGGTATCACTGCTGCTCTGTAGACCATGAGCTTAGTGCCGGGTTTGAGGTCCTGGTCTTCATGGCGGGCAATGCACCACCAGCGGCACACATTGCTGTCCAGGATGCCCTGATTATTGCGAGGTTCACCTAGGTTCCGCCAGTGCATCCATCTAACAACCACATGCAAAAGCCACTTTTGCTGCCCGCCCCGCCGCCCCCCCCATGCCACTAACACAAAGCAGTCCTGCAAATAACCAAGCATCCCATTCACAGACCCCCATTGGTTGCTGTCAATTCATGTCTTCCCATTCATCATCAAATAGCTGAAAAGGCCACTTACCAGCCAACAACCAAGAATGGGCAAGACGGGAAAGTGGTGCAAAAGAACAATATTTATGTGCTTCAAATACACAACACAAACTTAACAATGTAACAATGGCAGAAAACGTTAGTGGGAGTGGTATACAGACCTCCAAACAGTAATGCGGAGGTTAGGGATGGCAGTAAACGGGAAATTAGAGACGCGTGCAATAAGGGCACAGCAGTTAACATGGGTGACTTTAATCTACATATAGATTGGGCTAACCAAATTAGTAACAATACTGTGGCGGAGGAATTCCTGGAGTGTATACGAGATGGTCTCCTGGACCAATATGTCGAGGAACCAACTAGAGATCAGGCCATTTTAGACTGGGTATTATGTAATGAGAAAGGATTAATTAGCAATCTTGTTGTGCGAGGCCCCTTGGGTCGGAGCGATCATAATATGATAGAATTCTTCATTAAGATGGAGAGTGAAGTAGTTGACTCAGAGACTAGGGTCCTGAATTTAAATAAAGGAAACAACAATGGTATGAGGCGCGAGTTGGGTGGGATTGATTGGGGAATGTTACTCAAAGGGTTGATGGTGGATAGGCAATGGCAAACATTCAAAGATCGCATGGATGAACTACAGAATCTGTGCATCCCTGTTTGGCATAAAAATGAAACAAAAAAGGTGACTCAACTGTGGCTAACAAGGGAAATTAGGGATAGCATAAGATCCAAGGAGAGGACATATAAATTGGCCAGAAAAAGCAGTAAACCTGAGGATTGGGAGCAGTTTAGGATTCAGCAAAGGAGGACAAAGGGATTAATTAAGAGGGGGGAAAAAGAGTATGAGAGTAAGCTTGCAGGGAACATAAAAACTGACTGTAAAAGCTTTTATAGATATGTGAAGAGAAAAAGATTGGTGAAGTCAAGCATAGGTCCCTTGCAGTCAGAATCAGGGGAATTTATAATGGGGTACAAAGAAATGGCTGACCAATTAAATACATACTTTGGTTCTGTCTTCACAAAGGAGGACACAAATAACCTCCCAGAGATGTCGGGGAACATAGGGTCTAATGAGAGGGAGGAACTGAAAGAAATCAGTATTTGTAGGGAAATGGTGTTAGGGAAATTGACGGGATTGAAGGCCGATAAATCCCCAGGGCCTGATAATCTACATGCTAGGGTACTTAAGGAAGTGGCCCTAGAAATAGTAGATGCATTGCTGGTCATCTTCCAAAATTCAATAGACTCTGGAACAGTTCCCATGGATTGGAGTGTAGCTAATGTTACCCCACTATTCAAAAAAGGTGGTAGAGAGAAAACGGGGAATTATACACCAGTAAGCCTGACATCGGTAGTGGGGAAAATGCTAGAGTCCATTATAAAAGATGCAATAGCAGAGCACTTGGAAAATAGTGACAGGATCGGACAAAGTCAACATGGATTTACAAAAGGTAAATCATGCTTGACTAATCTACTGGAATTTTTGGAGGATGTAATTGGTAGAATAGATAAGGGAGAACCAGTGGTTGTGGTGTATTTGGACTTTCAGAAGGCTTTCGATAAGGTCCCGCATAAGAGATTAGCGTGTAAAGTTAAGGCACATGGGATTGGGGGCAAGGTACTGACTTGGATAAAGAACTGGTTGGCAGACAGGAAGCAAAGAGTTGGAATAAACGGCTCTTTTTCCGAGTGGCAGGCAGTGACTAGTGGGGTACCTGTCACCCATGATAACTGTTGTGCCCTTATTGCACGCTTCTCTAATTTCCCTTTTAATGCCATCCCCGACCTCCGCATTACTGTTTGGAGGTCTATATACCACTCCCACTAATGTTTGCTGCCCCTTGGTATTTCTCAGTTCTACCCATACAGATTCCACATCATCAGAGCTAATATCCTTCCTTACAATTGTGTTAATCCCCTCTTTTACCAGCAATGCTACCCCACCTCCTTTTCCTTTTTGCCTATCTTTCTTGAATATTGAATACCCCTGGATGTTGAGTTCCCAGCCTTGGCCACCCTGGAGCCATGTTTCCGTAGTCCCAATCATATCATATTCGTTTACCTCTATTTGCGCAGCTAATTCATCCACCTTATTACGAATGCTCCTTGCATTAAGACACAAAGCCTTCAGGCTTGTTTTTTTTTAACACTCTTAGATCTTTTAGAATTATTATTTACTGTGGCCTTGTTTGATTTAAACCCTTGATTTCTCAGTCTGCCATTTTTGTTTTTCTCCTTCCTGTCTTTTGCTTTTATCCTTGTTTCCCTTTCCTCTGTCTCCCCGCTCAGGTTCCCTGCCATTTTAGTTTAAACCCTCCCCCAGAGCACTAGCAAGCACTCCCCCTAGGACATTGGTCCCGGCCCTGCCCTGCCCAGGTGCAAACCATCCGTTTTGTACTCGTCCTACCTCCCCCAGAACCGGTTCCAATGTCCCAGGAATTTGAATCCCTCCCCCTTGCACCATTCCTCTAGCCACGTATTCATCTGAAATATCCTTCTATTTCTACTCTGACTAGCATGTGGCACTGGTAGCAATCCTGAGATTACTACCTTTGAGGTCCTATTTTTTAATTTACCTCCTAACTCCCTATATTCAGCTTTTAGGTCCTCATCCCGGTTTTTACCTATATCGTTGGTACCTATATGCACCACGACAACTGGCTGTTCACCCTCCCTTTCCAAAATGTTCTGCAGCCGCTCTGAGACATTCATGACCCTTGCACCAGGGAGGCAACACACCATCCTGGAGTCTCGTTTGCAGCCGTAGAAACGTCTATCCCCTTTACAATAGAATCCCCTATCACTATAGCTCTCCCACTCTTTTTCCTCCCGTCCTGTGCAGCAGAACCACCCCTGGTGCCAGGAAGTTGGCTGCTGCTGCCTTCCCCGGTAAGTCATCCCCCCCCCCATCAGTATCCAAAGTGGTATATCTGTTTGAGAAGGGGATGGCCACAGGGGACCCCTGCACTACCTGCCTGCGCCTACTACTCTGCCTGTTGGTCACCGATTCCCTTTCTGCCTGTGCAACCTTTGCCTGCGGTGTGACCAACTGCTTAAACGTGATATCCACGACGTCCTCAGCATTGCGAATGGTCCAGTATGTATCCAATCGCAGCTCCAGCGCCGCAATGCAGTCTGCCAGTAGCTGCAGCTGGAGTTACTTCCTGCACACATGGTTGTCAGGGACACAGGAAGTGTCCCCGAGTTCCCACATAGCGCAGGAGGAGCATACCACGGGGCTGGGCTCTCCTGTCATGACTTAACCTTTAATTAATTCAATATAAATTAAATCAAATCAATCCCACCAATTACACTACAGTTGAATGATATATTTAAGGGCCCTGGTTTACAAACTTTCCCCGCTACACCACAGGGAGCTTAGAAACTATTAACCACAGAGTTAAAGTTTAAAAAAGAGTGAAATACTCACCAACCAATCACTTACCTGCTTTCTGGTGACGTCGCACTTCGATTACTTTTTACTTCTCTCCCTCTCTCTGAGATTGGTAAGCATACCTAAGCCCCGCCGCCGCCGCTCTGAGACCTACCTAAGCCTCGCCGCCTCTTTATAGCCTTGCCGCCGCCGAGTTTCCCGCCGCCGCCACTCTGAGGCCTATCTTAGCCTCGCCGCCTCTTTATAGCCTCGCCACCGCCGCTGCTCTGAGGCCTACCTTAGCCTCGCCGCCTCTTTATAGCCTTGCCGCCGCTGAGTTTCCCGCCGCTGCCGCTCTGAGGCCTACCTGAGCCTCGCCGCTGCCGAGTTTCCTGCCGCCGCCGCTCTGAGGCCTACCTGAGCCTCGCCGCCGCCGAGTTTCCTGCCGCCGCCGCTCACAGTCTAAAGATAAGGGGTAGGCCATTTAGGATAGAGATGAGGAAGAATTTCTTCACCCAGAGAGTGGTGAACCTGTGGAATTCTCTACCACAGAAGGTGGTGGAGGCCAATTTATTAAATATATTCAAGAAGGAGTTGGATATATTCCTTAAGGCTAAGGGGATCAAGGGATATGGGGAGAAGGCAGGGACAGGGTACTGAATTTGGATGATCAGCCATGATCTCGTTGAGTGGCGGAGCAGACTTGAGGGGCCGAATGGCCTACTCCTGCTCCTATCTTCTATGTTTCTATGTCTAACACACATGTGCATATCCTTGTGCGAATAAAAAATCTTTACTCTTCCTTTTCTTAGCGCTTCTACGTGGTGCAACCCCTATGGCTTCAGGAGAGGTAGAGGCAGGCTGCTCAAATCCCTGCTCTGGCTGTTGACTTGGTCTTGGCTGACGTCTTCTGGGTTTTGGAGCCCATGTCGGGTACTGACTTAAAGGGGTTGCAACAGGTGAGAAGTGGAAGCGCTTTGAGCGGAGTCCCCACTTCCATGTCCCCTTTCGTCATTATCCCTCTCATGGCCCAGCTGCACTTTCCTGCTACCACTCTGCTGCAGATCAGTGGGGAGATGAAAGGCCAAGGCTAGGGTATCATTCATCCTATTTAAGGTGGCATCCAGAGTGTGCAAGCCACTGTTGCAGGCCTGCATGCACTCATTCGATTGCCACATTTGATGCTCCATACAGTTGGCCACTCTATGAAAGAAGACATAATTGCAATGGCCTGTGACAGCATGCCACTCATATTTGAGCTGGACTCCTCCAATCGTGCACAGTGTGCTTGGAACACCTGTCAGTACGTCACACGTTCTCTGCTACTGCTCAATAAGTATCCTTTTCATCAACGGCCCCCTGGATACAGCATGTGCGTCCAGCTGAGCAGAGCTTGGAGAGTCCTGCACCCTCCAACCTGGACTCTCCACTGCTGTCCCTGACTCCACCATCTGCTTTTGTTCACTTGTGAAGTACAAGTCACCATGTGAAACCTGACTATCTCTCTAATTATTGCCACCGAAGTGCGAGTATCTGAGCTGGTACATAGTCTGTATATATAATGTAACGGTGCACCCTCAGAGGGAGTGAGCTCCTCGACCACCTTTGATGGATGTGTGAAGGCCCTGTGGGAGATAAAAGACATGAATGGGTTCTGTCAAGGAAAGCATGTTTGAAGTTCTCATTATGCACATGATCATATTTCACTCGCTGTTGTCATCAAGTCAACATGACTGAGTGTTGTATGCCATGTGGCTGCCTGATATTGAATTCTATCACCAGGTAGCTGGCAGGCCCCTATCTCGGACAGCCAGGCACGTTGAGACTCTGCTGATCTCCACTGCCCACTCCTCTGTAGCTGTTAATTGCGAGACCTGTGGAGGTCCACCTCCGGTTCTCTGCATCTCCCTGCTGTTATGTACTCTCTTTTCCTGCAAGGAGGGAAAGGAGCAACCTATGAGTGAGAGTATTGGCATGTGTTCACCTGATGGATGGAGAGCATTTCTTGAGGGTGACTGAGGGATAGGCATGACATTGCATAAGGTTGAGGGTGAGCGTCAGTGGTGGATGGATAGATGGGGATGTGAGTAGGTGCATAGACAGAGAGAGATGCGTGCACCTGCAAAGTAAGTTGGTGTGAGGAGTGATATGCTAGAGTAGGCTTGAGAAGGCAGAGTGAGGGGGTTGGGGTGATACGCACATCATAATGCAGGGCAATGTGCCATTGCTCTCACTTTTCCTGCCCTGCTTAGGTAATTGAAGCGCTTACTTCATTCGATCCAGGAGAGTGGCACTGACCTCCTCGGCAACCTCAAACCATGTCTTCTTTGTCTCACCAGGTAGGGAACAGTATCTCCCTCCAGGTCCTCACAGTCCCCAGCAGCACATCCAGGGAGGCGTCAGTGAAGCAGGCGCAGCCTTTGCCCATCTCGACTCCATTCCAACACTTCTTTCTCTCCCCATGACAACGGCAACTGCTTCACTGGCAAGTTTGGACTGTCCCTTTAAATACTGGAGTTGAGATCACATTATGCGGGTTGTCATCACGCCTGCTGATGCTAATTGGACAGGAAACCAGGAAATCAGATGTTAATGAAATGGCTGCGTTAAAAAGCCACTGACAGACACGCTGCACATATTTCCGCGTTTCCCACGTGCTATCGGGCCCTCCCACCCTCAGTGCGTCTGTGCACTAAGATTCAATGCACTAACGCAGCTAGTTGAGTTTGAATGTAAGTTGAGGCTGGTATTTGATCCTGGGCTCTCTTAAAATCCAACATAGTCCTAAAGTTGTTATGGGTATGCCTTCGTTTAAAGATATTTTTTAATTTTATTGATGCCACCTAATGTTTAAATTCCTCAGTCTAAGGAATATTTAAAAATACTTTTCCTTGTGCACCTTCTGCCATTAAATTATGTTTATACTGCCTGTTTTGTGCCAAAGTGAGCCTGGCAGAGATTCAATTCTAGAGTGAAATTGATGATGTAAACCCTGGCAACCTGCTCATACTAGCACAAAGATTTGTCACTTCCTAGCACAATAACTGGATGTGTTGTACTTTAAATATTGATCAAGTCTGAAGATGGTATCTCTAACATTGACATGCAGTGAGATTGCCCAGCAGCAAAAATTCAGAGTAAATAGTGACATTAGTTGTACCTGATTGTTGTCTTGTTAAATCCATTTGGTATTGGCTGACTGTTTTATTCAAGGTTTTGCAATACCTTGCTGGAAAAAAACATGTAAACTAGGCACCTCTGATGAGTTTTTCGTGAGGGAGTAGGTTGCAGTTATGCAGCTTTCCTTTCTTGATAAGTTTACCTGAAAATAAAATAGATAGAAAAGAACAATGCTAACTCTAAAAAAGTGAAACCTCTTAATTGAAACCAGCAAATATCCAATCATTCTAATTAAGCAGACCCAATAGAAAATCTGAAATATGAATCAGTTCCTAAGCAAATGCTCCTTTGATCAAATGTTTTCTATTTTTGCATCGATTAAGGTGAGGGATGACAGTGCTGGGAAATAAATTACTTCTCTACTTTTCACTATAGTGTCAGCATCAAACACACTTGGGACTGATGCAGCTCAGAATAAGCGCAGAGTGCGGCTCCTTCTGCATCGCCTCACCAATGTGCTTTACCTCGGCCTGTGAAGAACACCCCAAGCTGTACAAGTGTGACATTTTAATTTCCTACTCCATCCATTCTTGTGGTCTTCCTGAATGGTTTAGTGCCAAATTAGAGGCTGTTCTGTTTTGCAGGCCCGTGTCCAATAAGGAACTCAGTTGTGTCCTTATTTGCACAGGAACCTTAGAGATGGCTGTTTTTTGGGTTACATTCAAATCCATGTTCCAGAGATGAAAGGACTGTACAATAACCTACTGCACAACCCAGTCCCAACTTGAACAATGCTCCATTAACAGGCTGCCAAATAAATATCATGTAATATATAATATTGTGTTTGGGACAATTCTGCAATGGATATATTGTATTGAACTGATACGTAAGTGACTAAGATAAGACACATAAGTTACAGAGAATTTCATTTTTAATTCCCATCCCTCCTTCCTCGTCCAAAAATAACCATCCTGGAAACCTTCATGTTCAAAGATGAAGACACCAGTGGGAAACGGAATCAGTCTTAATCACCAGACGTGATGTCTATTAAGGTCAACACGAGAGCACCAAGCTGTCCAATATGTTTCACTGACTTAAACAGTCCGTCACTGGTTGACTGGCTACTGCTGATCATGTTTCACCTGTTGCCACTTCTCCTTCAGGAGATCAGTGCACTGGTACCTGTATAAGTTGACACTGCTATGCATCGCTGCTTGACAGCTATTACAATCAGTTGCAGGTCTTTCCCAACTGCCAACATTGATATTACATCATTTGAGGTTGTGCTTGGGCATTTCCTCACATCTCTTGCTTCCTACCCTGCTTTTGCTTGCCCTGTTCCAGCTCACTGTATAAGATCCTTTTTTACTTTGTGAAGTCTTCATCCAGAATAACACAATCCTCAGACTGAATAAGAAGCATCTTGTTGGGGTTTCCTATAGGTACTTACATATCAAGTTCCTCTGAAAACTCTCCAAAAAAAAATAAATAATATAGTTCTCCATTTTTAATGGGTACATCTGCTAGCTTAATCACAGGTAAGTGAACTTCAGAGCGATTGCAGCAAATGTAAGGAGCAGAAAAGTGTACCAATGACTTCTCTGTTCAAGTTTTACATTTTTTGGTTCCTTTTTGGCATCACAATTTTTTTCAAACATACCATCTCACTGTTAAGGGAATGAAAAATAGAAGATAGTACAAATTCTGAAATATAAGTGTGTATGCTATACAGTGAGTTTAGTGATGATGTGGTTTATATAATAATATGACTGCTGATGAGTATTGTATTACCAGTCAGACCTCTACCAATAAAGCTACTAATCCTCCAACAGATGGCTTTTTCATTACTGCAAATAGGACTAAACTCTTTCCACAGAACCCTCCTCTGCAGGAGATGGTATGTATTTAAACACTGTACTTGATCCCCTGCAGCCAAGATTTAAATCCATGCAAAAGAGATTATGATTTTTTTTTTATTCCTTCAGGGAATGTGGGCGTCGCTGGCAAGGCCAGCATTTATTGCCCATCCCTTGAAAAGGTGGTGGTGAGCTGTCTTCTTGAACCACTGCAGTCTGTGTGTTGAAGGTACTCCCACAGTGCTGTTAGGGAGAGAGTTCCAGGATTTTGACCCAGTAATGATGAAGGAACGGCGATATATTTCCAATTCAGGATGATGTGTGACTAGAAGGGAAACTTGGAGGTGATGGTGTTTCCATGTGCTTGCTGCCCTTGTCCTTCTAGGTGGTCGCAGTCGTGGGTTTAGGAGGCGCTGTCGAAGAAGCCTTGGCGAGTTGCTGCGGTGCATCTTGTAGATGGTACACACTGCAGCCATGGTGGAGAGAGTGAATTTTTAAGGTGGTGGATGGGGTGCCGATCAAACGGACTTGTCTTGGATGGTCCGAAATAATAACAGAAAACGCTGGAAAAACTTAGCAGGCCAGGCAACATCCGTGGAGAGAGAAACGGAGAGTTAACGTTTCAGGTCGAAGACCCTTGTCTTGGATGGTGTTGGAGCTGCACTCATCCAGATAAGTGGAGAGTATTTCATTGCACTCCTGACTTGTGCATTGTAGATGAGGGAAAGGCTTTGGGGAGTCAGGAGGTGAGTCAGTTGCTGCAGAATACCCAGCTTCTGACCTGCTCTTGTATCCACAGTATTTATGTGGCTGATCCAGTTAAGATTCTGGTCAATGGTGACCCCCCCCTGGATGTTGATAGTGGGGGATTCAGCAATGATAATGCCATTGAATGTCATGGGGTGGTGGTTAGACTCTCTTGTGGCAGCTGGTCATTGCCTGGCACTTTTGTGGCACAAATGTTACTTGCCACTTATCAGCCCAAGATTGAATGTTGTGCAGGTTGTAAGGAATTAGCACACACACACGCTAGCAGGGTTGGGATTATTGTCTCTGGCCAGTCAGAAGCTTCTGAGCTACTCCAGGGGCCCCCGTGCGGTTTCGAAGCGCTCCTCTATTCCTGGTTCTGACCGCCGGACTTATTCGGTAGCGATGTAGACAGAAAACGTGACTCGTGGTTTGGGTGCAAAACAGACCAGTATTTATTGAAACAAAAAGAAAGAAACAACTTAAAAATAAACAATACAACACTCCTATGCTCGATACAGCACTTTTACTCAACGTAGTACACTTAGTGTCCACTAGAACACTCTTTGCTCAGTGCAACACTCCTTTATTTAAATACAGCACTTTTAAATATAGAAACACCTTGCTCACTACAGCACCTTTGCTTAGTGGCTTTTACTTAAAAAATTAAAAAAAACAGCACTTTAATACAGAACCCTTAGTGTCCCCTGAAGCACTTCTCTGCTTAGTGCAACACCCTTTTAATAGCACTTTTAATATAGAAACACCTTGCTCACTACAGCACCTTTGCTTAGTGGCTTTTACTTTAAAAAAACAGCACTTTAATACAGCTACTCTCAGTGTTCACTACAGCCTTATCTGCTAGTGCAACACTGGTACTTAAATAGGGGAGGAGAGAACAGACACAACGAGAGAAAATCGACTAAAATCACAGTTCTAACAAAATTCCCACTTAATTCCCACCCCTATACCTATTCTAAGTTGCCTTGTAATGGGCCAGAAAAATATATGCTCACCCATGAAAACCACCTGCTCCGTGCCCTGCAATCTTTGATCTTCACTGCCCCGAAGTAAAAACACCCCAGTATTTTAAAAGTAAACTGCTGGTGTTCCACTCCTTTAGGCAGGCTCCCACGTTGTAAAGGGCATGGAGGTGAGGCCACAGAGAGAGAGAGGCTTCTGAGAAGCTATCTTTTATACCCCATTTGGGGCCCGCCCAAATCCGGATGTATCTGGGCTAAACAAAAGGGATCCAAACTGTCCCCAATGTCTTGTAATGGGTTTGGATGAATCACCCATTCGTTTAAACTTTTTTTTCCAGTTTAAATGTGTCCTCATTGTGATGGGCTATGAATAAAGCTGCCGTGGTTTTGAAAAAAAGCATGTCTATTTCCTTGATTGCTTGAGTAAACAAAAGTCATTGTCCTTGTCGGACTGAAACCGCAGTAATCCTTTGTGTAAACATTGCAGCAGTTTCTGCAAACACATCGATTGTCTGCTGCAGGGAGGGGAACTCCCTGAACTGTCTGGATTGGCAGTTTGACTGCTCCACTGAACCTTTTCACTGACACAGCAGGCTGCCTTTTCAAGTCCTTGTCTTCTGCCACGCGGTCTGGTGGCCATTTTGATCCCTGGATTTTTAAAGGTATATTACCCAGGTGTTCTTTACTCAAAATTCAATCTTCGGAACTGTAGGAAATCTCGAAATTATTGCGAAATCCCTACAGTGTCTTACTACATGTGGGCATGGACTGCTTCATTATCTGAGGAATTGCGAATGGAACTGAACACTGCAATCATCAGCGAACATCCCCACTTCTGACCTTATGATGGAGGAATGGTCATTGATGAAGCAGTTGAATATGGTTGGGCCTTGGACACTGCTTTGAGGAACTCCTGCCACGATGTCCTGGGACTGAGATGATTGGCCTCCAAAAACCATAACTATCTTCTTTTGTGCTAGGTATGACTCCAGCCAGTGCAGAGTTTTCCCCTGATCCCCATTGACTTCAGTTTTACTAGGGCTCCTTGGTGCCACACTTGGTCAAATGTTGCCTTGATGTTAAGGGCAGTCACTCTCACCTCACCTCTAGAATTCAGCTATTTTGTCCATGTTTGGACCAAGACTGTAATGAGGTCTGGAACCGAGTGGTCCTGGTGTAAGACTTAGCAGAAGTTTGGCTTGTTGGGCTAAGGGAAAGGAGGTAAGCAGCAGAGGCAGCTGAACGGATGGTCTCAATCTTAATAACAAAGAAGCCACTGAGCTCCTCTCACGTGTTGGAGGTGAGGGTGGAGGGGGCAGGGGAGAGGAGTTTAAGGAAGTGGTTTGTAGTGGAGTAGAGATGTTCTAGATGTTTTGTGAGACTTAAGTCAATTTTTTTTCACAAGATCACAATACTTACCAAGCACAAACAGACACCGTGTAAAGAGAAAATATGCTGGCATATCCGTCAGTAAGGGAAGTCACTTGTATAAAGACTCATCAGTGACAAATATAGGGCTCTATTTGATATACTTCTGTTTCACTTTTGGCTCCTGATTTTTGAGCGTGCCATAAATGGAATGGCATGATTGTGTAGCATTTCGTTGCTGTGGCACGGAATAGTGAGATGTAGTTTCACACCCATACTTCCTCACAGTATGGGTGAGGAATACAGTGAGGAATTCACAGTACCAAATAAAAAAAATGCTGCTTCATATGGCTGTGTTGGAACAGTTTATTATATAAGCTCAGATCTTGTTTTGCAAATCACTGACTAAAATGGATGCAACTGAGTGCAATTGCTGAAGTGAGAACAAGTTCAGTGACTTGAAAGACAAGACTGAGATCTGCTGCAGGTCCAGTTTATCTTGACTACGTCACCAAATTTTGATCTGTTTATATACAGGAAACTTTCTGGTATCCGGCACGGACGGGACCGACCTGGTGCCGGTTCATCAACAATTCCAGATAACCGAATGCAATAGTAAAAGATACGGAGCTCAGAGCTCCGTATAAAGCAACAAACCCTGTAACAGCTTCAAAACAATCGGCACAAGTTGCAAGCGTCTCTGTAGCTTAGCAACAGCTTCAGCTACACCCTTGCACAGCAACAAATGGAGTTTAAAAAGGTAATAAAAGTTAACGAAACCGACTCCTGAATTTTGCCGGTGGATAGAGCGTTCTGGTTATTTAGGGGCCGGTTAATCGAAAGTTTCCTGTAATCTCCAATGCTATTTGGAAGTATAGTGGAACCATGTTACATGCAGTACATTGGAGCAGGCAAAAAAGTTGTTCATAACATGTAACACAATTGGGGGGTGCCAATGCTCATTAAATTATACTTTATATTGAGACTTTAAAAACAATGCATATTATTTATATCACATTCAAATGTTTAAATTAAATATACCGTCAATACGCGTTAGGTAACATGTTTCTACTAAATTGTATTTACAAGGAGTTCAGTCTTCCTTGGTTTTACAGCTAAAACATCACTGTATTTGTCCCATAGTCAATTTGCTGTCTTACTATATATTTTTATATATATTCATTCCTGGGATGTGGGTGTCGCTGGCAAGGCCAGCATTTATTGCCCATCTCTAATTGCCCATGAGAAGGTGGTGGTGAGCCGCCGCCTTGAATCGCTGCAGTCCGTGCGGTGAAGGTACTCCCATAGTTCTGTTAGGAAGGGAGTTCCAGGATTTTGACCCAGCGACGATGAAGGAATGACGATATGTTTCCAAATCAAGATGGTGTGTGACTGGGAGAGGAACTTGGAGGTGGTGGTGTTCCCATTTACCTGCTGCCCTTGTCCTTCTAGGTGATAGAGGTCGCAGGTTCAGGAGATGCTGTCAAAGAAGCCTTGACGAGTTGCTGCAGTGCATCTTGCAGATGGTACACACTGCAGCCATAGTGCACAGGTGGTGGAGGGAGTGAATGTTTAATGTGGTGGACGGGGTGCCAATCAAGCAGGCTGCTTTGTTCTGGATGGTATCGAGCTTCTTGAGTGTTGTTGGAGCTGCACTCATCCAGGCAATTGGAGAGTCTTCCATCACACTCCTGACTTGTGCCTTGTAGATGGTGGAAAGGCTTTCGGGAGTAAGGAGGTGAGACACTCGCTGCAGAATACCCAGCTTCTGACCTGTTCTTTTAGCCACATTATTTATGTGGCTGGTCCAGTTATGTTTCTGGTCAATGGTGACCCCCTGGATGTTGATAGTGGGGGATCCGGTGATGGTTATGCCGATGAATGTCAAGGGGCGGTGGTTAGTGTTGAATCCATGATTCTTAAAGTATGATGTTTTCCAATAACCACACGGAGGCTGTAACTTAACAATCAACAGGTGTTTACTGGAGTAGGGTAGTCTCAAGACTGACAGTACAGAGGCATGCTCAAGGCTTATATACAGGTGTGGTCACTGCCGGTACTACAGTATACAGGAGCTGTAAAAGTAGTTCTCTCTTAAAGGTACATACACTACAATCCTCCCCTTTTTAGATTAGCAGTACCCATAATATTCAAATAACAATTAACACTTTACATGCACATTAAACAGAAATAGTCCATTTATAGATTCAGTCTTTGGGGCAGCTTCCGGATCCTTTCTGGATAGCGCCTTTCCTGAGGTTCTTGTTCTTGGTGCGGAGGCGATTCTGGCCTCCTTTTGTCGGTTAGTTCATCAGTTTCCACTGCTACTGTTTCTGAGGTAGATGCTACCGGTATGTCGGGTTCATCCCCAGGTACGCGAGACATGGGGTTGACTCGTTCCTGTGACGCTCAGATCTGGTCGACGTGGTGTCTCCCAATGTTCTCCCCGACATCCACTGTGTACATTAATGGCCCCTGCCGTGTGCATATCGTTCCGGGTTGCCATTTCTCTGTTTGGTAGTCACGGGCCAAGACTGGTTGCCCTACATTGAAGCTCCTTGTCGGCTTCTCATTGATGTGCTGGAATTGTTTATCCTCAACATTTCTTCGCACATTTGGTCTGAGCAAATCCAGACGAGATCTCAACCTTCAGTTAAAGAACATCATGGCCGGGGTCTGGTTGGTAACTGCATGTGTCGCATTTCTGTAGGCTAACAGGAAATTGTCCACCTTATGCTGTAGTGGAATTTCATCATCGCACATGGCCTTTATCACCTTTTTAAAGGTTTGTACGAACCTCTCAGCCAATCCATTTGTGGCTGGATGATACGGGGCGGATGTGTAATGCCTTACCCCATTCTTTCTCATAAATTTCCGAAACTCTTCGGACACAAACTGTGGTCCATTATCAGAGCAAATCTGCTCTGGCAAGCCGTTCCTGGCAAATATGGTCCGTAGGACTGCAATCGTTTTCTCTGTAGTGGCTGAGGACATTGTTATCACCTCAGGCCATTTCGAGTGCGCATCCACTGCTATTAAGAACATTGAGTCCATGAATAGACCAGCAAAATCAATATGCACCCATTGCCATGGAGAGGAGGGCCACTCCCATGGGTGTAGAGGGGCATGTGGTGGTGCATTTTGGACCTTCTGGCATCCTGAGCAGCTCTTGGTTAGGTCCTCGATTTGTTGATCAATCCCCGGCCACCACACATAAGCCCTAGCAAGGCTTTTCATTTTCACCCCTCCCAGATGACCTTCGTGAAGCTCATTGAGCACTCTCTCCCTTAACTTGGGTGGAATTACCACTCGGGATCCACACATCACTGTCCCCTGGCATACTGACAGCTGTTCTCTTCTGGATGAGAATGCTGGCAACAGTGAGTCGCCATGTGTTGGCCATCCCCTCACCGTCAAATCATATACCCGAGACAGTGTCGGATCATTGCGGGTCTCCTTCTCTATATCCGCGTTAGTTACTGGCAATCGTTCAATTATTGACGAATAAAATATCTCGATAGAGTCCACTGCTGGTGCTTCCTCCACAGTAGGCAGTGGCAAGCGTGATAGCCCATCAGCGTTTCCATGCTGTTTCGTGCCTTTATATTCTATTTCATATTGGTTCGCCCCTAGAAAAAGGGACCATCTTTGTAACCGTTGTGCAGTCATCACCGGAACGCCCTTCTTAGGATTAAAGATGGAGACAAGTGGTTGGTGGTCAGTCAGCAAGGTGAACTTCTGCCCATGTAGATAGTGGTTGAATTTTTTTACTCCCCATACTAGACTGAGGGCCTCCCTGTCGATATGGGCGTAGTTGCGCTCGGCTGAGGTTAGTGACCGAGATGCAAAGGCTACTGGCCTCTCCAACCCGTCTGGGAATTTGTGCGACAGCACCGCTCCAATACCATAGGGTGATGCATCACATGCCAACCGAATTGGTAGTGCTGGGTTGAAATGGGCCAACACCTCTTTTGATGTGATCAATTCTTTGCACTTCTGGAAAGCTCGTTTACATTCGTCATTCCACTTCCATGGTACCCCCGTTTGCAGTAGGGTGTTCAGTGGGTGTAATACTGTAGACAGATTTGGTAAGAACTTATGGTAGTAGTTCACCAGCCCTAGGAACGACCTCAGTTGTGACACATTTTCCGGTGCTGGAGACTTGACTACTGCCTCAATCTTTTCAGGGGACTTATGTAACCCCTCTTCATCAATAACGTGGCCACAATATGAGATCTGCTTCTGGAAAAACTCGCACTTGTGGCGATTAGCCCATAGCCTATATACCTTTAATCTAGTGAGCACCTTCTCCAGGTTGGCGAGGTGATTACTGTCATTTTCGCCCGTGACCAGGATGTCGTCCAAATAACACTGGGTCCCTGGAATCCCTTGCAGGACTTGATCCATTGCCCTTTGCCAAATAGCCGGAGCCGATGCTACCCCGAACACCAGCTGGTTGTATTGGTAGAGACCTTTGAGTGTTGATCATGAGGTTTTATTTCGAGGCTTCTTCTACCTCCATTTGCAAGTACGCCTGGACCAGATCAATTTTGGTGAAGCGCTTACCTCCAGATAGCGAGGCGAAAATATCCTCAATCCATGGAAGCGGATATTGTACCATGTGAAGGACTGGGTTCACTGTCACCTTAAAATCCCCACAGATGCGGACCTTCTTTGGTTCCCCAGGCGTATTACTCAACGACCTCTTCATTACAGGAACGATGGGTGTAGCCCACTCGCTCCAGTATACTTTGGACAGTACTCCTGAACGTTCCAACCCTTCCAGCTCTGCTTCGATGGCTGGTCGGATCGCATAAGGCACTGGTCTGGCCTTAAAAAAAACTTTGGGCTTGCATTTTCCTCTATTTTAATCATTGCTGTTATGCCTTTTAGTGTTCCGAGTCCCTCCTGGAACACTTCTTGTGCGTCAGTTAGCATTTTTGACAGTCGTCCAGGTGTGACGTCGTCATCCTTTTTGGCCTCAACCTTCAGTGCCTGTATGGAATGCCAATCTAATTGTATCTCCCGGATCCATTCACGTCCTAGTAGTGGTGGTCCTCCATCTGGCAATACATATAGGTCCATTTTAGGTATTTCCTGGCCTTTGTATATCACTTTCACCCTTATTTTTCCTTTGGGGTAAACTTTTTGCCCCATGTACGTCTTCAAGACAATCTCTGTAGCTTTCAAGGGTATATGTGAAAATAGCCGCTTGTAGTCCCTTTGGTTTATGACTGTTAGGGCTGATCCAGTGTCCAATTCCATTTTCACTTGGACTCCGTCTATCTTGACTGTGACCCAGATAGTTTGGTGATCCTCCATTTTGATTACCTTATGTAGTTTCAGACAACCCAACTCCTTGCTTCCGGAGTCTGTATCACTTTTCTGTTCGTCTGAACTACTGTCCATCACCTTATGTACCTTTTTGTACTTCTCCTGTGGAGATTTCTTGCTGCTGGTTTTCTTCCCTGACCTGCAGACTCTTGCTATGTGTCCTGCTTTTCCACACTGTCTGCACACTTGGTCCTTGAACCAACAATCCTTCTGGTCGTGTGTTGTTCTGCCGCAGCGATAACACTTCCCTGCTCCACATGACATTTCATTGGTGCCATATTCTTGCGGTCTCCGTTGTATCTCTGCCGCGCCCCGTGCGGCTGCTTCGTGTGATACTGCCATGCTGAAAGCCTTGTCCAGCGTAAGATCCTTTTCTGGTAGAAGCCGTTTCTGGGTTCCTTCACTTTGAAGCCCACACACAAACTTGTCCCTTAACGTATCTGCTAGTCCCACTGCAAACTGGCAGTGTTTTGATAGCTTGCGCAGTTCCGTTAAGTACTCAGCATTACTTTCGTCTTTATGCTTGTTCCTTTTGTGGAACTTAAATCTTTCTGCTATCAGCAGCGGTGTGTGGTTTAAGTGGTCCTGTAGGATTTCTACTATGCTTTCGAAATTCTTATCCACGGGCTTCTCTGGGGTTATTAGGTTTCGCAGTAAGCCATAAGTTTTTGCACCCATGGAATTTAACAAAACCAGTGCTTTCCTAGCATCTGGCACTTCATTTGCCCTGCAGTACACCTCAATGCGTTCCACATATGTCGCCCAATCTTCAACTTCATTGTCGAACGCAGTGATACTGCCACTCTTCGACATCCCTGGGTGTGATTTAACTGTCTAAAATGGCGTCTCCCGCGCTCTCCCTTCTTCTCCGCTGGCACAAAGTGGCGTCTCCCGCGCTTTCCTTTCTTCCCGCGCTCGCCCTTCTGCGCTGCGGCTTCTAAAAATGGCGTCTCCCGCGCTCTCCCTTCTTCTCCACGGCTCAATGGCGTTTCCCGCGCTCTCCCTTCTTCTCCCCGCAGACGCAGTTCAGCCCTTGAGCCCTGGCTGTGCTCTGCGCGTTCTCCTGTGCGCCTTTCCCGTTGCCGTCGCTCGGTCCTGAACCCGGCTGCTGCTTTACCCTCTCTCTCTCTGTTTGTTTTTCCTCGACGCCGCTCGGTTTTCAACCCCCGGCCGCACCCTGTGCGCTTCACCGTCTCTCTTACCCCGTCGACGCTGCTCGGCTTTTTCTATGCCGTCGGTCGGCTCCAGCCGCCGCTGTCCAGGAAGGGTCTGCACTGTACCTGTTGCCTGTCTGTTGCTGGATCGTCGTGGCTGGGGAACCAAGCCCGGCTCTCAACAGCCTCCCCTGCGATGTTCACTCTCTGCCGGATGACTGGGCGGTTGCTCGTGGTCGACGCCCGTGCTTCCGGCCTCGACTTTCTTCCACCGCCCTCCCGGAGCGAATCCTTGCAGGGAAATGCAGAGTTGCAGGCAGATTCGAATCGACCTCGTCGCCACTGTTGAATCCGTGATTCTTAAAGTATGATGTTTTCCAATAACCACACGGAGGCTGTAACTTAACAATCAACAGGTGTTTACTGGAGTAGGGTAGTCTCAAGACTGACAGTACAGAGGCATGCTCAAGGCTTATATACAGGTGTGGTCACTGCCGGTACTACAGTATACAGGAGCTGTAAAAGTAGTTCTCTCTTAAAGGTACATACACTACAGTTAGACTCTCGCTTGTTGGAGATAGTCTTTGCCTGGCACTTGTGTGGCGTGAATGTTCCACTTATCAGCCCAAGCCTGAATGTTGTCCAGGTCTTACTGCATGCGGACATGAACTGCTTCATTATCTGAGGAGTTGCGAATGGCACTGAACACTGCAGTCATCAGTGAACATCCCCACTTCTGACCTTATGATGGAGGGATGGTCATTGATGAAGCAGCTGCAGATGGTTGGGTCTAGGATACTACCCTGAGGAACTCCTGCAGCGATGTCCTGGACTGAGATGATTGACCTCTAACAACCTTATATGCCTTCAGTATATAAATATGGCACAAAATCAGGCATTTAGGTATTCAAAATGGTGCATTGTAAATCAGGCATTTTATGTATTGAAAATGTTGCATTCTATATAAGTTTTGTGAAATGATGAAAATATTTAAGTTGAGTACCAATGATAAAAGGAGCTTGGCATTAGTTTTGTAACTTAGCATTAGTTTTGTAACTTAGCAGTGTTTTAGTTGCATAGACAGTCATGAGAGCCCATTATTTCATGACACCACAACAAGAGATGATAAGTCATACTGTTAATGCAGCAATTTTGTCAAACAAAATATATTTAGAAAACAAAATACATGAATTCCTTTCCAACAGATGCTAGCTGTACTCTGAGTCCTATTAATTGTCTATTAACACTTGTCACAAGACTGCTACAGTTTGATTTTATCCTTAGAAGATATTAAGTATAAAGCTTAGTCTTGTTAAATGCCACGTGCAGTGCAGTATACCGGTGTCAGCCTTCAAGCAGCCTCTACCTTTTATTTCTGTCTTTTTACTTTCTTGAGGTGTTTCATGTCAGCACTTAATTGGCAAGGCAACAACCCTAGCGTGAATTGGGACAACAGTGAAAATCAAGGGTTGCTTTAGTTTCTGGGTTTTTTTATTTCCCTGAACGGATATCTGTATTGGTCCTCAAAGCATGAATTATTTCCTTCAGGTATCCAAAGAATTTATATTTCAGTGCCACAGACTGAACTTTTTATGATGAATTGCAGCACAGACTGGTTCCATAGCCTTAACCTTTTTCAAGCCTCCTCTTCTGATTTTGCCCAACACTATCATTATAATCAAGGGCCTTTATCTAGTTCCCACATGCTTCTCAATATCGGTAGCATGAACCTTTCTGCCTCAGACATCAAGAGAAAAACCATGAAAATGAAAATGTTTGCTTCATTGCTTTGTGGTCATGATGTCAAGTCAGTGGACTGACTGAAATCTGAATTCAATTTGGATGAAGAAGGCATTTCAGCTCATTTGATCTCTTTTGTAAATACCGACCCTGACATCTGCACATTTGTTAATGTCCACTTAAGCAGGTTGACAGGATTTGGGTTTAATGTCCCTTCCAAAGGATTGCACTTCTAACAATTGAACACTCCCTGACTGCCGCAGTACTCATGGGAGTGTCAGCCTAGATTTGTGCTTTTGGTCTGGTCTGATGCTTGAAATCCTAACCTGACTCTAAAGTGGGAGTGAAACTGACTTGAGTCATGCTCACACTCCCTTTGGTAGTCACTAGTTTTTAATTTTGCCAGTTGTGGCTGCCAGTTTGCAATCATTTTGATTTGAAACTCAGCTGCCTTCACAAGTTTTAGGAGAAATGGAAATGGAAATCATGTCAGTATTCATGAATGGGGCTGACCTCTTATAAAACATAGAATTGCAAACATTATTAAGTGTGTTACAGAAGCAAAATACTGCGGATGCTGGAAATCTGAAATAAAAACAAAAAATGCTGGAAATACTCAGCAGGTCAGGCAGCATCTGTGGAACGAGAAACAGAGTTAACGGGCCAGTAATTCCTGTCCCAACGCGTGAGTACGGACGGGGTACTCACGCGTGGGCCCGGAGGAATTGCCGGTTTTCAGCATGCACAGCGCATGCGGGGAAAACTGGCATTTCCTCTCCTCTGACCCAAGGGGTTAAGAGGCGGAACGCGTGCGAGGTTTCAGGTAGCGCGTGCGCGCTGAACTTCCTTTTTTTTTTGAAGAGTTGCCCGTGGGGAAAAGACTCCGGTTTTTACGCGTGAAAAAAGCAGCCGTAAGTACTTACTTTTAACAGGTAAGTGGTCTATTAAGTAAAATTAGAAATTTTTTCCACAGTTTCATTATTTTTGAAGACTTTACAGTAAGGTAAGTGTATTTTTAGCCCCGATATTTTATATAATTTTTTTCAAAATTTAAAATTATTGTTTAAAATAGTTTTTTACAGTTATTTATAGTTCATTTAAGTAGTGCGATGTTCTTTTAAATTTTCTTTCAAGTTCAAGTAGTGTTTTGGGGCCAGGAGTTTTCATGAGTTTGACAGTTCTTACTATCAAACTCATGAATGAACTTTTGCAACCTCCCATTGGTTGCCCAGTGCTCACGTGATCCCAGCCGGCTCATCGCACTAAGTATGCCGCTGGGTCACGCACGCACAGCGCGGCAGGACCTGAAGCGGGCCAGTGACAGGAAATGCAATGCGGGCCAGGATTGAAATGTCAGCACGCCGGGTAAGTGCACATCGGGGGCTTGCACGTGCGGCAAGCCCCCGAACCTAATTTCTGGGCCAATGTTTCAGGTCGATGACCTTTCATCAGAAATTCTGACGAAAGGTCATCAACCTGAAACGTTAGGCTGGATTTTCCCTGTGGAGGCGGGATGGCAGCGGGAGAGTTGGTTGGCAGCTTCCGGTCCCTCCCGTCTGCAACCGCTCTCTGAAAAAGATTTTCCATAGATTGGCCTTGTTAAGCCCGCCCTGCGGGGTTCCTGGCCAATTAACAGGAAGCAGATCTGATGACGTCATTTGATGCATCATCAGCCGGTTTCCTTAAAGGGACCACGGCCACATTGATTTTGACAGTTGTGCTGTCAGTGTTCTGCAGCATTGAGGTGCTGAAAACACTGATAAGTACTACACAAAGGTGCACATCTGCACCCAGGCTCACACATGACTCCCTCCATTTGCTCATCCTCCTGTGCCACTCATCACAACCCCATCACGCTGCCTTCCATACGCTACTCCTGCTTATGGAGGGAGTCACGGTACGCAGGGAGATTCTCTTCCCTTCCCATGGGTGGAAGAGACCTCCCCAGGAGAATAAACGCAGCCTGGTTGCACATTGCACAGGAGGACACAAGCAGGGAGGGCCAGGCTGCAGTAGCGCAAACCTTTCAATGATCTCAGTAGATCATGAAACATTACTGCAAAGCCACACCCAACCTCATCCTCCTGTGCCACTCATCACATCCCCATCACTCTGCCTTCCATACCCTACTCCTGCCAACTTACCTTGTACCTCCACCCATCCCTCTCTACCTACATTATCACTTCCCCATCTCACTAGCCACCCCTCACAATCACCCTCATCCTACTGCAAGCATACCAACAAGGCACTTGAGAGGTTTAGCCAATGTTCATTTGAAGTTTCTGTTAATGTGTTGTCATCCATTGAAATCTATATTTTCAACACTTCACCTTATTGGACAGATCTGTGTGCATCTTGAGAAGTGTCTTAGTGAGTTCCAGTGAATGTTGAGACATAACTACCCCTACCCCCCACTATTGTGATGAGTGTGAAAGGAATGGCTTGGACATTATAGGGATGCTTTATGGTGCTGGCATGGGATGGTGTCAACCTGGCGCATCATGTGGTAGCCAGGGTGTACAGCGTCAAGTGAAGTAAATCTGGCCATGGTGATGCCATCGCTGACCACCTGGGCAGCAATGTTGTCAGGTGCTGATGCCCTGTGTCTTGTGCAGCATCAGGTGATGGCGGAGAAGGTTGGTGTTGTTGTTGGTGTGCCTGGTGATGTTGGTGTTGGGGCTGATCGTGGAAGGATTGAGAGGACCAAGGTGTGATTTTTTTCAAGGGCACCGATGTTGCTGGAATAGATGGCAGCTGCAGTTGAGATGACAGAAGTGATCTGTCACAGGTTTCCTACCTGCTGTCAATCTTTGCTATTTTGACAGCGGACCCGCCTCCAAACCTGCACTCTGCACGCTGGCAAAATCCAGCCCATTAACTCTGATTCTCTCTCAACAGATGCTGCCTGACCTGTTGAATATTTCCAGCATTTTCTGTTTTTATTTATTATTAAGTGTTTTTTCTGTTGGTACGATTCCGTGTATGCTTTTACTTCTGGTAAAAGGGTTCCCAAAGCTATTAATTGCTATTAATTTTGAAACATTTAAAATAAGTTATGAACAAATCCCAGATGAATTTCTTTGAAGCGACTGTAATGTTCTGATGCAGTATTGGACAAAGGCTTTCATGTTGTTTTATTGAATGTAGCAGTTCTTGGTTGAGAGTGTTGGCAATCTGCCAAGGACCTTATAGAAGACAGATGATGGGGTAAAATGTGATTGCTTTAACATTGGGTTACAAACTTCTATAATATCCCATTCTTAGTTTATTTTTGCCCGTGAGACTTGATATAAAAGAACTGTGAATGAAATTGCTGTTAACTGGAATTAGTTTTTGGCTCCCCTGATAGCACATGCTCACCAGTGAGTAGCTGAGCCATGCAGACCAGGTCTAGAGATTCGCGTATCTCTGGTAAACAGGATCGAGTGCAAACCAATATGGTGGGTATATTGGCCTAGAAATTCAGTGGGCTGCGCCACCCGTTAGCGCCCAAAGAGGGCACTTAGTGGGTTTTGCACCACTGGCCACGCCTCCCGCTAAATTTAGCGGGGCGCTAATGGCGGCGCTAGCTGTTAACGCTGCGCCGCCACCGATGACGTCATCGGTGTGCGCAGCGCCCCGCTACCACCCCAATCGCCAAATTTGGTAGTGCCCCGCTTTAACGCTGGTCGCAATTTGCGACCGGTTCAGGGGGGCCTACCTGCGGCGGTAGAGGCGCTGAGGTGTGTGGCGGCCATTTTTTTTGCTGGCCGCTTGCCAGCACCTCTTCGCGCCGCCGTCCCTGGCCTCCTGAGCCCCCCCCCCCCCGCGTTGTGCCGGCTGTGTCCCAAGAGCCCGGCACTTCTCCTCGGTGCCGGGCTCTTTTGCTGACACTCGCGATCGCCGATCACGCTGCAGCAGGCCCCGCCCCTTTAAGAAGGGGAGGAAGGCCTGCAGTACCGCAGTGCGCCGTGGCGCTGCGGCACGTTGCACTGCGATTTTCAGTTGCAGCGCCCCAAGAGGGATGCGGGGCACCTCGAGTAGTGCCGCGCTTCCGTTTGGGGCGCTGAAACTGAATTTCCAGCGGGCGCTCGCGACTCCTTCCGGGGTGGTACTTCCGGCGCCCCAAACGGGGCGCCAGTGAATTTCTTGGCTATTGTCTTTCATCAGAGTTTAGGACGGAACATAACACACTAGTAATACAGCAAAAACATACGACCGTGACAAGCAGCTGGTACCGGACCCGATTGGTCAGATGGCTGGCATGCATGAACAGTTCTCTGGCTTCTGGCCCCTCTCTCTCTCTCTCTCTCTCTCTCTCTCTCTCTCTCTCTCTCTCTCTCTCTCTAGGGCCTTCGATGGTGAGCATGGGATCACTCTCAAAAGAGCGTTCGATCAGCCCAACTTCTCTTTGCAACTTCTGTTCGGCTCGCCCTTCCACCATCTGTGGGCAAACCCTTGGGGTGTCACTTTTTATTCTCTTTTTAGGGGTGGGCCTAAGACCAAGTTATTGACAAGATCATTTAACCTATAGAGGTTCCTCCAAAACCTCATCAACCAATGACAGCTCAAGTTCTTTGTCTTGGTTCTTGGATGAAAGCCCTACCCAAAAGAGGGTCTCATTACTTCATCCAATTTATCTATCTTTTTACATTTTGAAGGTTCCTCCATTGGAATCCATCTTATCTCTTTTGACTCTATCCTCCTTAATCCAGCAAGTACAAGGCCCTGTCCCTCTTAATCATGGCCCCAGCCAGAGCTGTTGCACATTAACCAGTCGCTATCTCGCCTTCATCTAGCAAATGGCCCATTCTAAGATGGATACCTTAGCCTCCACAAATTCCTTTCATTCTATATCTTTTCCTAATTAACTTTTAATTGCCTTCACAAGCAGTTCTGCTAAACAAACTCCAAATTCTATCTGTGGAGATTATAATATGGTTATTAGTAATAATGGAAGAAACATAGGTTGGGCCTTCACTGGCCAAATTAAAGATACATTAACAAAGTCAAAACCCTAACTTACAAACAACAGATAACTAGCTTGGCAGGGCCATCCTATGGGCCCTCATGTGGAATGTTTATGTTTCACCTAATCTAACTGATTAAAAAGACTGTCTCAAATTCTAATGCAAGCTTTCCAGAAAAACAAAACTTATCATTTAAACACAGTATTATTCGTGTAACCATATACATTTTTAGGCACCCCTAGTTTCTAACACAGGTTTGGTGAATTACTTGTGCTAAGTGAGAAGACTGCAGCTAGGGCAGTGGCAAAATTGCTGCAATTGGCCTCAGCGCCCTGAGTTAGCGATTTAAAAAAAAAAAATCAACTTGGGTCTTCCACTCCTAAACTCTATCCTATAACTACTGTTGGAGTGCACATGTGTGGCTGAGGATAGTATTGGGCTGGGCTGTGCTCTCCACTGGGACAAATTTGTCTAAAAATTAGAAGGAGAAATGTTTAATCACACCATGAGCACAAATCCTAATATCCTGATTCATAAGTCTTGGGACTCTATATTTGAATACTGAAAAATTCATAGAAACATAGAAGATAGGAGCAGGAGTAGGCCATTTGGCCCCTCGAGCCTGCCCCACCATTCAATGCGATCATGGCTGATCATCCAAATTCAGTACCCGGTCCCTGCTTTCTCCCCATACCCCTTGATCCCTTTAGCCTTAAGAAATATATCCAACTCCTTCTTGAATATATTTAATGTATTGGCCTCTACTGCCTTCTGTGGTAGAGAATTCCACAGGTTCACCACTCTCTGGGTGAAAAAATTCCTCCTCATTTCTGTCCTAAATGGCCTACCCCTTTGACTGTGACCCCTGGTTCTGGACTCCCCGACTATCGGGAACATCCTTCCTGCATCTAGTCTGTTCAGTCCTGTCAGAATTTTATAAGTTTCAATGAGATCCCCTCTCATTCTTCTAAACTCCAGCGAGTACAAGCCCAATCGTCCCAATCTCTCCTCATACGTCATTCCTGCCATCCCAGGTATCAGCCTGGTGAATCTTCGCTGAACTCCTTCCATGGCAAGAACATCCTTCCTCAAATAAGGCGACCAAAACTGTACCCAATACTCAAGATGTGGTCTCACCAAGGCCCTGTACAACTGCAGCAAGACATCCTTGTTCCTGTACTCAAACCCTCTCGCTACGAAGGCCAACATACCATTTGCCTTCTTAACCGCCTGCTGCACCTGCATGCTTACCTTCAGCGACTGGTGCACAAGGACACCCAGGTCTCGTTGCACTTCCCCTTCTCCCAATCTATTGCCATTCAGATAATCTGCCTTCCTGTTTTTGCCACCAAAGTGGATAACCTCACATTTATCCATGTTATATTGCATCTGCCATGCTTTTGCCCAATCACCCAACCTGTCCAAATCATCCTGGAATTTCTCGGCATCCTCCTCACAGCACACACGCCCACCCAGCTTTGTGTCGTCTGCAAATTTGGAGATATTACATCTAGTTCCCTTGTCTAGATCATTAATAATCAAACAATTCATTCTGTTTCTGTACCAGTTATAACATAACCAAAGGCAACTTTGTGGATACTTGACTCTTGTCCAGATTCCGAGTTCAAGGATAGCCTGTAAGTCACATTCCCCTTGATTTGGGTTGAGTAAGTTAAACTTTCATCTGTTCTACAAGATGCAGTGTCACAAAATTGCAAAATGAGAAATCCACACAGGTAAAGTTTTCTGCTTACCCAATCTGAAGTAGGCACACTCTCCCCATAGAGACACGCCAACTTGTTTAAGTCCAGAGGGCTAAAAATTCAGTTTGGGGCGCCCAGCTCGCCTGGGCGCCGGAATTACCGCTGCGCGCGGAGCCACTTGCGCCATCGGGATATTCAGTTTCAGCGCCCCAAGTGGAAGCCGGCCGCTAAACAAGGGTTTCGGCGCCCCACTTGGGGCGCTGAAACTGAATATCGGCGCGCAAAGTGCCGCAGCGCCACCCGCTGCGGCACGGCAGGCTGTGGTACTGCAGGCCTTCCTCCCACTGTTAAGGGGGAGGTGCCTGCAACAGCGCGATCCCCGCTCGCGAGTGCCGGCAAATGAGCCCGGCACCAAGGAGAAGTGCCGGGCTCTCGGGAAACAGCCGGCAATGCTGCGGGGGGGGGCGGGGTGTAGGGGGACGGAGGTGCGGGCAGGCGGCCGCCGAAAAAGCGGCTGGCCGCACCTCCACCTTAACTCGCCCCACTACCGCCACAGGTAGGCCCCTGTGTACCGGTCGCTGTTTGCGGCCGGCGCGGAGGAGGCGGGCGCGACCAAATATGGCCAGCGGGGCGCTGCGCACACCGATGACGTCATCGGTGGCGGCGCAGCGCTACAGGCTAACGCCGCCATTAGCGCCCCGCTAAATATCGCGGTGGTTGTGGCCAGAGGCGCAAAAGCCCTCTTTGGGCGCAAACTGGTGGCGCAGGCCACTGAATTTCTAGGCCAGAGAGTTTAGGTACAGGTTGGTAAGAGCCAAGCCGTAGGGAGCCCAAGTGTGCACAGAGGGTACTGCTGGAGTTTAACTAACTAAAATTGCACAGTATACCAGCACAGAAAAGCGCAAGCTCCCCACTGCTTGTCCAGCCATGATGACCCTACCTGTTCAGCCGCTGGCTTGAACAGTTATCTGGAGCCTAGAATCCAAGCAATATGTGACAGTATTCCTTGCTTTCTCCGCTCCTGCCCCCCCACAGTTCCATTAATGGCCAGATTGTCTGGTTCATCATCAATCAACCCTGGAGAACTGCAGAATTCCCTACTTTGGATGTCGGTTGACCAAATCTAGTATGGAGGGTTGACTTTTTTCCACTCTCCCATCATCAACATTTCATCTCAGAACTGTATCTCTCACCTCCATCCCCTCCTCTCTCATTCACAGAGGAAAGGTACTAGTTGGTTATTCAGCAGCTGAATGGCAGATACCCGGGGTTATTCAGCAGCTGAATGGCAGATACCCGGAACTCCTCATGATTGGCATGGTGAGCAGCGCAATTTACCATAAAGTACATTGCCACCATCATTTTAGCCCAAGCATAGCCAGTTAAACACTGGTTCCCACCAGTTGGAGATGCAGAGTTCCAGCCGAAGATGTTTGCTTCTGGGCCTATATAATTGAGCTTGTGCTCCCATAACCAGTTTCCAGGTAACACCTTCCAGCAGGTGTTACCAACATCTCAAAATGTCCTGATCTGCTATTATAACTGCCATTCAGTTCCAGTATACTGAAAACACCTATGATAGCCAGCGGTCCACTTGTCAGCCACCTTGATGTTCTAAATGTCCAATGTCGAATGCCATATAGCAGGCTTACACATCACCAACTGTTTAATCCCGGGTTTAGCAAAGAGTGTTACAAAAGTGACTCCCTCTTCAGGATACACAGTCGTGGGTTATGTCGGCCAGGGCAAGATGCCCTGTTTTTGGGGAGAGGAGATACAGCTTGAACTCTGCTTTCTGGCACATAATTAGACAGGCATTATCTGCAACTCAAACAAAAAAAAGTAACTCATTGTGTAAAATGCATTGTGAATATCACTATATAAATGCAAGCCACATATATTATGTAAATGGCTGGGGAAGGATGTGTGGTAATAAAAAATCTTCAACGTGAAACAAGCCAACCATGTTCCACCCCATAGTGGGGCTCATTTTCTTGTCCTCATTTCCAATAATACCAATTTTACTTTCTCTTTTTCATGTATTTATTCTCTGTCTCTGTAATGCTCTTATATAGATGCATGCACACTGTGTAGATACCATTCTCTCTTCAAATATCATTTACCAATCTGTCATTCTGAATCTCATTTATTCTTTCTGCGCTTCCCATTTAATGTCTCTGAAGATTCCATTTACTCTTTGTCCCTTCATAGACCCATATTTAGTTAACAGATATGGCCAGCTTAATACTGAGTCCTTTTAGCATTTTACTCCGAGTGGAAGATAAAGGTAAAAAACAAATTTAAATAAAACACTTAGGCTGCATTTACACCACAACTGTAGAGTCAGTGCAAAGTGGTTTCCTTCACACCAGTGCTGCAGTTATAGAGCCTGAATTTGCTGGCAAAATAATGGCGCATTAAAGATGCACACCATTATTAGTGTGTTGAAAAAACAAGCAATTTGTGGCAAGGAGGAGATACGGCGTGAGTTGCATATCACCACAAATTGCTGGGCGATTTGTGCCACTCCGCTATTAGCCTCGCAAAAACGGGATCTCGCTGTCAATCTCCCCATGAGTTCCAAGAAATTGCTGAATTTGTGACGTAAATATGAATTAAACTCACCGCAGAAAGTTAGGGCTGGTATTTCATGACATAAGAACCCTTTGAATACGAGATTTATGTTCCTGCAATGCCACTCAACCTCGAAAGCCCAGAAAGGGAACAATTGAAACAGTGGAGTCTCACTCCTGCCGGTAGTAAATTGTTCCTAGAGGTATTGTAAATTTAAAAATTTGAAATTCTTTTCTTACCGTCTCTTTTTTTGTCTGTCTGTCAACAACAACTTGCATTTATATTAGCACCTTTAACATAGTAAAACATCCCAAGATGATTCACAGGAGTGTTACCAAACAGAATTTGACACCAAGCCACATCAGGAGATATTAGGGCAGATGACCAAAAGCTTGGTCAAAGAGGTAGGTTTTAAGAAGTATCTTAAAGGAAGAAAGAGAGGTGGAGAGATTTAGGGAGGGAATTTCAGAGCTTAGGGCTTTGGCAGCTGAAGGCACGGCCGCCAATGGTGGAGCAATTAAAATCAGGATGCTCAAGAGGCCAGAATTGGAGGAACGCAGCTATCTCGGAGACCCTTTCTTTATTTCTCTTCCTCTATCTAACACACTTTCAGCAATTTGCAGCGCAAAATTAATTGGAGCTGAAGGGTGAAGGAAAAAAAAATCAACTCACAGCACTCACTGCGAGATAGAATCATAGAAAGTTACAGCACAGAAGGAGGCCACAGTGTCAATGCATCCTGAATCCAGCCTGACACTGGAATGAAGCTGAATGAGGCTTTCTAAGGAGGTCATCTCACTTCATTGCTCTCCGGAGCCAGTTTGCCTGATTTATATTTTACAGTGTAAAAATTCTAGGAATGCCGTTGCACCACTGGAAATTCAATTGGGTGGAACTTTCACCTGCTACTTTGGCCTCATGGTCCTGTCCCAAATCCCAAGGATGGAGTCGTTAACATAATAGGGATGATGCCAGTAGTGGCACAACAGAGGCACCATATCCATTGCAGGAAGTGGAATCTTAGTCATACCATGCTACTCTGAGAGGGGGAGGCACTGGCCAGTCGGTCTGAAGACCTAAAGAGCTGTAAAATAGCAGAAGGAGTCTCCCACGGTGGTAGGTCTACATCCTAGACACTGTGGTTTTCAAAAACAACAACTTATATATTTATATAGAGCCTTTAATGTAATAAAACATCCCAAGGTGCTTAACCACCTTTGGTTCTGTTTGCAGAGGGGCAACTTGAAACATATTAGTACTTTCAGCAATCTGAAGTGCATCTTGTGGGATTTTTGCCTGCCAGACATGCCCCCAAATTTCTGCCAGGACATGGGGGATGGACAGAAAATGTCTGCCCTTCTCTCGTGTGCAGAATTTCCTGTTTATCTGTAAATCGAGAAGAAACCTGGCGGATCCAGCTTCTGCCCAAATTCCGGTGCCTAAGTCTAGACTACCCCAGTATATTTTTTGACACACTTTTGCCACCAAATGAGAGATGATTACAGATTTTTTTTTTTTACAGGCCTGAATTTAGGACTGAGATGAGAAATTTCTTCAGTCAGATGGTGGTGAATCTTTGGAATTCTCTACCCCAGAGGACTGTGGAGGCTCAGTCGTTGAGTATATCCAAGATAGAGATCGATAGATTTTTGAATATTAAGGGAATCAAGGGATATGGGGATAGTGCAGGAAAGTGGAGATGAGGTAGACGAGCAGCCTTGATCTTATTGAATGGTGGAGCAGGCCCGAAGGGCCAAATGGCCTACTCCTGCTACTATTTCTTATGTTTATTATGAATTGCGATCGGAGGCTTCCCGTGGGCAGATACCTCCGATCATCAAAACATCTACGCATTTACCTGGTGGTCCAGGGAATATGGAGGCTTGCGATCCTGGGCGCCTCCTGGTAGAAATACATAGAGGCCCACGTATCCCAGGGGCGCATGTGATTCGCAAGCGCCCCTGGGATCACGTAGGCCAGCCCAACCAATGAAAGAAGGGAATCCCCATGCATACTTATGGGAGTTCCATACATACGGAACTGTCATAAGTATAAATGGGGATAACTTAAAAAATACACGAACACATGAAATAAATAAATATAAAACATTATATATATAAAATTAATTAAAATGGCATTTAATTAAATATTTTAAACAAAAGTGTAATTTTTTGGGGGAAAAATGTGTGTTTTAACGGGGCTAAATATTGCCTTATTGGATATGGTTTTTAATGTATAAGTGAGTGATAACATTTTATTTTTCTATTTTTTAAAACTCTTATGCTGGTAAAAGCAGGCCTTGAATTACACGGCCTTTCAGCAGGTGGAAGTTGGGAAAATAGCGCAACTCTCCACCCGCAGAGGCCCTTTTCCTGGGATACAGAGGCTCTGTCGAGAAGATTCTTGACAGATTGTAAGTGCTGGGTTTTAGCGCATGCGCTTTGCATGCCTAAACCCGGAACTTGCATGGCCCTTACGGGTGTGGGTGTACCTCATACACACCCGTAGGGGTCGTAAAATACGGCCCTATATAATTATTTTCTCGCTCTAATTTATTTTCTCTCTTTTCCTTCTCTTTTCTCTTGATTTCATTTTAACTAATTATTTGAACATGGATGAATATAGGACAGTTGCTTCTAATCACACCATTATTCTTTTTCTGTAGTGTCTACTAATATTCCACAAGATGTTGAAAATAGATTGGGTTCAGTAGCCTTCTGAATGATCCATTACTTATAAATATGAGTATCTGGGAATATTTCAGAAATCGGCATCTTGCACTCAAAAGAAAAGAACAGCAAGATGGTATTTCAAGTTATCAAGTATTTTATCTTCTTACTTAGAAAAAACAGTATATACTGCAGTCTCTGATCTTCCTTACTATCATGTGCACCTCTGGCACCACATGCGAGAAGCTAACACTAAATGAGTGGTACAGCAATATATTTTGGTAAACAGAATATTGTACCCCTACATGGTTCTACATACATCAGGGATGCCCCAAGCCTTGTAAAAATGAGTAGCTGAGATATTACTGAATTAATAGATTTTGATTTGAAATAATGATTAAATAGATTCCAATAACCTATTCCATAAAAAAGAAATATACCATTATTCACATTGCAGTATATGATACTGTGAAGGTGTGTATATATTTATGCACTGTATGTACCATGCCACTGTACATAAATAACTGCCATAACCAATATGTTTCAACTTTTTATTTGAACAATTTGGTTTTCTAACAAACACAACTGTTTATCAAACTAAACTTAAAGGGCCATTGTTTTCATGATCATGTTTACCAAACTGTATTTTTGTTTGAACATGGAGAAGAGCCAGACAAGGCATAGGTCATTTTTATCACAGTAATATATGCAAGTGGTTAGACAATGCATTTTGACATGATTTATTTCAACGCATCGTGTGATTGCAACAAATGGAAAGGAAGGATTGCAAACCATCTTTCCATGAAGACACTGCCTGCTTAAATATTTAATAGCTGTAAAATCATAAACGGTTATGTGCATTTTTGACGTTTGAAGTGAAGCATGTGTACAGAGTAGGCTATTTTTAGCATGTTCTTGTGACAGAATCAATACCAGCCTGTGCAAAATCCCTGAAGACCAGGCGCTGCAGAACTAGAAGACTGTTATAAGTAATAAAGGCCATGGGCACATAATCACTAAACAGCCAAGAGTTCACCATACAGATGAAGCCGAATAAAAATACATTAAAAAAAATGTAAGTCCAAAATTAAGTTGCATTTTTTTTTGTAACCAAGTAAAAGGCACTAAATTTGTAAAATTAAAAAATCTGTTTTTCAATTTGTACTGTGCTGCTGCTATAGGTACCTCAGGAAGAAAACTGATTTGATTTGTACGAGACATTCATATTGCTTTGTTATACTGGTAGGAGCCCTGTGCTGGAGAGTTCATGGTCTGTTTTTTTTAACTATTTATAGCTTGGTTATTTGGTGTGAATTAAGTGCATTATTTTAACTGGAATCTTTGTTTTATTTTGTGTGCGCGCTTTGATGATATGCCTGGATAACAACCCTTGTCTGTGTCTGTTTCAGTTCTATCTATATTTCACTCCTGTATGGCTGACAAAGAAACCTATATATCTACATCATAATTACCTTAAACATTGCCACAACAATATTGAGTAGTCGCTAATCAGATCATGACCCGTTCAGAGACAAAATTTGGGTGATGCGGTGAAGAGATATTGGATTACTGCTCTTCACTCTGGTGGAGAAATCTTTGACTCATGTTACACAGACCCACTTAAAGAAACCAAATTCATTGCATTTGCTTGGAGATTACAAACACAAGGGTGCATTTTAGTGTAACCAGCTTGTTAAAGAACTGCTTTAAATTCAGGAAGGAAGTTGCCAGAAAGGTTAACTCTTTCCTCAGCACTAATATGCCAATATATTAAGATTTAAAAATTTGTACCATCTCACCAAACTGTGATAGTTGTTAAAGTTGGGTTCAATTTTGCAACCATGTGAATATGAAACCGCCATAGTTAAAGTGCATACTTTTAAAATACAAGCTTGAAGTCATCTGATTACTTCTCCCCTGCTCTTTACTGTTTATCCTGCACTATCTACTGTAGTGGTATCCTGTACTATCCACCTTGGGCCTGCACCATCAACCATGACCATTTACCCAGATTTCTCAATGTTAAAAAGATGGGTGTAGAGTTTCTGCTTTGGGCACAATCAGTGATCTGGGCACAAATTGCGCTAGTTTTGAGAAGTGTTTTTTTCCCTCAAGTTTCTGCTCAAACTCATTTGCATATTGCCAGACATAACGGGCCAGAAATTAGGATCAGGTGCTTGCCGCGCGTGCAAGCCCCCGATCTGCACTCACCCTGCGCGCTGACATCTGAAGCCCGGGCCTGCTTGCATTTCCTGTCACAGGCCCGGTTCCGATGTCGGCGCAATGTGCTTACCTGATCCAGCGGCGTACTTAGTGCGATGTGCCGGCTGGGATCAGGTGAGCACTCTGCAGCCAATCAGGGGAGGGGAAACTCATTCATGAGTTTGATCGTAAGGACTGTCAAACTCATGACAAGTACGGGCGCCCAAAAGACTACTTTAACTTTAATTAAAATTTAAAAAAACATCCCAATAATTAAATAAACTATAAATAACTTTTAAAAAACAATTTAAAACAATTAATAACATTTTTGAAATTTTTTTTTTCACGAATTCGGGTCTAAAAATAAACTTACCTTACTGTAATGCCCTTAAAAACAATGAAGCTGTGGAAAAAATTTAATAATTTTAAATATTACACCACTTACCTTCAAGAATCCACTCCTTACGCCTCCTTTTTTCATTTCCAAAAAGTCCAGGCCCTTGCACACGCGCAAACCTGTCAAAACAAAGGAAGTTCAAAGCGTGCGCGCAGAGTCCTGCGCGCACGCGTTGGACCTCTTAACCCCTTAGTTCGATGGAGAGGAAATGCCGGTTTCCCGCGCATGCGCTGTGCATGCTGGAATCCGGCAATTCCTCCGGCCACACGCGTGAGTACACCGTCCGTACTCACGCGTTGGGAACGGAATTACTGGCCCAACATCTGCCATGAACCAGCACAATCGGGCAGCATTTTAGATAGTAATTTTTTTTTTAAATTTGCTTTAAGAAATATTCCTTGATATAGTGAAGAGTGGTAACTTGGTGCAGTTTGATTAATACAACTGAAAATGTGTTATCACAAAAAATAAGCATTTTTATGAGTGTCTAGTCCACCACCTGTAAATTAAAAGAAATTATATTCAAAAGTTTTAAAACGTGCCTATTAGTGTCCTTGCACCCAAAAGAACCAGCTTAATTGTAAGAGCCTCCTCGAAGGCCTGCAAACGAGAGCAATTAGCGGCAACTCGCAATGGTGATTAATTTGATCTGAGGCGGGGCCAGCTTCTAGCACAATTTTTTTTAGCGCAAAAGGTCGCGGAAACTCGATTTGTGCTGGACGTAATTTGCGCTTAAAATTCCATAATATTCTGCGGTGGTTAACTGCTTTCGGGTGATAAATCAGCGCAACCTAGCGGAAACTCCAGGCCAAGTTTTTTGGCTTTAATCTGCCTGCATTTGACAGCATTTTATGAGAAAATTAGGTATGTACATGAGCAACATATCAGTAAATTTTCCTGCAGAAATCAGAAGAAAATGAGTTGATTGGCCATTTGTTCTCCAGATGTTTTCAGAATCTTCTCCAGTAAAGTAAAACACTGTTAGTAAGAAGGGGTAGCACTCTTCTTCAACTGATCCTTTTCTTTACTGTAATTATTTTTCTTTGTGTGTACTTGGTACAGAGAATTATTTTTCCACCTTTCTATCTGAAGCCTGCAGCTGCAATTCACTAATTTAATTAGACCCTACATAGCTCACAGCAGTGCTGGCGTTCCCTGGAAATGTCTCTAACAAGCAGACCGCAATCTCAGCCCAGCTGCAAGCACATTTCACGCAGAGCCAGTAAGACCATCTGATGCTCCAAAAAAAAATCTTGCCTCTGAGCAGCTTTAGCCCAGGTCTGACTATTTGTGTGATGTAGGAATTGTAAACTCGTGAAGCCAAATTGTTTTAAAATCTTTTCCAGAAAGATTTTCTCTGCAGTTACTATAAAATATCGAGGTAAAAATAATTGGCAGGTTTCCAAGCCACTTCACAACTGCTTCTGGTAGATGCATTGAAATACATTTGGGAAAAGGTTGCAGTGGTGTCTGCTAAATGGTGGATAGAATATTTACATTAATTTGTATGATGTATGTAAAATTATCTTTCTAGGTGTTTTGATCAATAGCCATTACACTCCTGTTGATTAATTGAATTGTGAGGCACCATTATACCTTGTTTCAAATGCACTGTATCAGAAACTGCCAGATATTGAAAAAATTATGCTAATCCAACAGTATATAAAAACATTTTTAAAACTGTATCAACTTTGCAATGCTAAGCATAAGCCAGCTAAAGACAGGCAATGAGATCAGCTATAAACCTGAAAAACCAAGGGCTAAGGAAGGTGTTCAAATCTGTGACATTTATACACCACAGAGCCACACCTTTTGTACCCAGCAGAATGGCTGCACAGTGGGCTCCCTGGAATTCTCCAGTACTGCTCTTGAACTGGGAACCAGAAGCAGTAACAAATACGGCTGACTACTTATTTTCTAATCCTCTTGTGGGAAGAAGCTTGGCCTCCCCCATAGTGCCTTCCTCACAGCAACAAGCTAAGGTCAGGAACGTAGCATAGTGTGGAGGGGGTTTAAATCTGCATCCTACCACTCCTTGAGACCATGTGCTGGTGCTCCATTGAGTTGTACCGTATGGTATTTATCTAACCAACTGAAAATTATTATTAATCTTTCACTCCAACATAGATATTTTGTGGTTGGACGAGTAGAGGGAGAGTTTTATAAGGGGCTAACAGACTGAAGACTTTTTACAAGATGATGTACAGATAAAGAGGGAGAATAGCAAAAGGTATTAGACCATCACTAGCAGAAAGGATGGCCTCACTGCTGCACAGCATTGCATAATCTAGGCTTGATGCTCTATCGGTAAACAAGAATGTGAAACTATACCTAATGGTCATAGACCTCTACAAAGCTGAAGAGCTGATACCAAAGTACTGGTGCAAGTACTTAACTATGAGCATGTGTTTAGGGTCATACAACTGTCTTCAGTTCATTGCACTTACAGTAATGCCAACCCCACTGTTTAATAAATCAAGAGACAAACTCTTTAAAAATCAAAAGATTTGGTATAAAAATCATGAGTTGCTATTTGTTTTCAAACATAATCCAATATAGATTGACAGTTGTTTTATAAACTTCATTAATGGCTTATTTAATCTCTAACAGGCCACAGATCTTTGCAAAAACTATTACTGCATCTGAAAATGCTTTACAAAAAACTTTTAAAAAATCCTACATGTCATCACCACATTGCTGTGCATCTCAGTTTAAGGTTACAATGACAGTGATTGGGATGATTCAGAATGGTGGTTGGCAAGAGCTTTTATTATTGCAGTGGCTTTTGTTCTCCCACAGGAAAATTCTTTTGCAATGTTTGAATCGGGAAACATCAGCTTTACAAGTTTTGTGACATGATCTGCAAATGCAATTGGTAATTGATGTTCTGCAATGGCTTAGCAAAAAAGTACTTCTGCATTTGTAATCTTATGACCTAAAGTCTGCTGAGATGGGCTAAAAAAAAGTCTGTTATCGACTGTTGCATTTTCGAGGCTGCAGCCTGACTTACATGTTTGTAAGTTCATAGGTGCTTTTTGAGGTTGTTTACTCCAGAATTCCCAATGTTGATGTCCTCAGAACAAACACCACAAAATGCATGTTCACCTGAAAGGCTGCTGTTTTTTTACCGGGTAGTAACTGCTCCAGTCAGCATTGTATTTGCACTTGTAGCAGTGCTGCTTGCTTGGATGTCCCTTTTCCGATATGACTAAAAGATGGAAACAATGCTCAAACAATGCTCTACAAGGAAATATTAATTAGCCTTTCCGCTTTCGGCCTCGCCGTCTTCAGCCACTCTGCTTCGTTCGTGGCCTCATTTCGCCTCACCCGTCTTCAGCCACTCCGCTCGTGGCCTCACTTCATCTCGCTCTTTTCATAAGAACAAAATACATAGGAGCAGGAGTAGGCCATTCAGCCCTTCGAGCTTGCTCCACCATTCAATAAGATCATGGCTGATCTTTTACCTCGTCTCTACTTTCCCGCACTATCCCCATATCCCTTGATTTCCTTAATATCCAAAAATCTATCGATCTCTGTCTTGAATACACTCAACAACTGAGCCTCCACAGCCCTCTGGGGTAGAGAATTACAAAGATTCACCACCCTCTGAGTAAAGAAATTTCTCCTCATCTCAGGCCTAAATGGCCAACCCCTTGTTCTGAGACTGTGACCCCTGGTTCTAGACACCCCAGCCAGGGGAAACATCCTCCCTCCATCTACCCTGTCAAGCCCTGTAAGAATTTTGTATGTTTCAATGAGATCACCTCTCATTCTTCTAAACTCTAAAGAATATAGGCCTAGTCAATCTGTCCTCATAGGACAATCCCCCATCCCAAGAACCAGTCTGGTGAACCTTCGTTGCACTCCCTCTATGGCAAGTATATCCTTCCTTAGGTAAATACTCCAGGTGGTCTCACCAGGGCCCTATATAATTGTAGTAAGACGTCTTTACTCTTATACTCAAATCCTCTTGTAAAAAGGCCAACATGCCATTTTCTTTACTAATTGCTTGCTGTACCTACATGTTAACTTTCAGTGATTCGTGTACAAGGACACCCAGGTCCCTCTGAACACCAACATTTCCCAATCTCTCACCATTTAAAAAATACTCTGCTTTTCTATTTTGCCTGCCAAAGTGGATATCTTCACATTTCTCCACATTATATTCCATTTGCCATGTTCTTACCCACTCACTTAGCCTGTCTATATCCCCTTGAAGCCTCTTTGCATCCTCCTCACAACTTACATTCCCACCTAGCTTTGTATCATCAGCAAACTTGGATTTACTACATTTGGCCCCCTTATCCAAATCATTGATATAGATTGTGAATAGCTGAGGCCCAAGCACTGGTCCTTGCGGTACCCCACTATTTACAGCCTGCCAACCTGAAAATGACCCGTTTATTCCTACTCTCTGTTTTCTGTCTGTTAACCAATCCTCAATCCATGCTAGTATATTACACCCAATCCCATGAGCCACTCTCGGCTTCGCATCGCAGTCTTCAGCCGCTCTCGGCCTTGCCTCGCTCCCTTCAGCCGCTCTCAACCTCGCCTCGCTCTTTTCAGCCACTCTCGGCCCTGCCTTGCTTTTTTCAGCCACTCTCAGCCCCACCTCGCCCTCTTCAGCTGCTCTCAGCCTCGCCTCGCCAATCACTATTGGCGGAAACAGCTGCCTCCTTATACGATGAAACCTAATCCACGTGTCCCAGCAGCAGCCAATCCCAGGAGGCCATCACCCTGACAAATGAATGCCACACTCTGATTGGTCTAGAAGATCTGAGGCGTGACAAAGATTGACATTTCTGCGGGCCAACCATGCCAGTAGAAAAAAAATCATGAAATTTGAGAGTTCTATCGCAAGGTCATGAGCGAGGCTTAAGTTTCCTTAGAAATCACGCCTCTTGCAATAAATTCGTGAGAGTTGGCATGTCTGGAGTCATTTTGGACAAAACATAACTTCAGACAAAAATAATCACTTGTCTTTGTCGAAGGAGAATATCTAAAATAGTTATGTCATTTCCGTACTAATATTACTTGCACATGACATAGTGAAGTAGCTTTTAAAAAAATTTGAATGGAATGAAAACCAGACGGGTTCTATAAAAGACATGTGATCCATCACACAGATTACCACCCAGGCAGTGTGAAAATCTACCCCACTGATGTGATTTACATCCTTCTGTATGTTTATAAACTAAAGACGGATGGTCCAGGCAAACGTCCACTTACAAGTTAGCTATTCCCAAGAAAACTAGCCTATCTGTTACGGGCTATTTGGAATCATGGTACCATTTTGGTATCTCTTGGAGAGAGAGCAAGCCAGCCCCTTTAAGAATGTGAGGATGGGGATTTGGCCCACCGAGCAGTCAATCATCAAGGGCTTAAAAGTAGACTGATCCTTAGACCTGTGGGCAAACGCAAACGCCAGAATGGCCAGCTGTCAACATCGAATGGAGACAGTCTTTGTTAACTGCGAAGTTTACCACTGGCTGACATCTCCCCTGGGGCCTTTCCATTGTTTGAAAGCTATAGAATCATGCATAATCAAGCAGTTTCATTGTCTGCAGTTCCAGTGTTCCCCAGGAATCTTTCTGTCACCCCGTGAAATGCTTGCAGTAGTACACACCGACCTCTCCTTTGCTAACTAATTAACATTCTAAATTATTCTGGTAACAAGTCTGGATTCCATTTCTGGTGGCTTAAGTATTGAATCTCCGGTTGAACCAGACTGTTTGCAAACTCGGCATCTTAATCAACCTCATGCTGAGCTCCTGGCCCCATAGCCTCGCTATCACAAAGACCGCAAACTTCCACCTTTGTTACATCACCTGCCTCAGCCCATCTGCTGTTGAAAATCTCATCCATGCCTTTGTCACCTCCAGACTCAACTATTCCAATGTTCTCCTGCCCAGCATCCCATCCTCCACCCAATGTAAACTTCAGCTCATCCAAAACGCTGCTATCACATTTTATCCTGCACCAAGTCACGCTAACACGTTACCGCTGTCCTTGCTAACTTGCATTGTCTTCTGGTTCCCTAATGCCTCCAATTTAAAATTCTCATCTTTATGTTTAAATCGCTTCATGATGTTGTTCCTCCATGTCTCTGTAACCCTATAACCCCATCAGAACGCTCAATTCCTTTAACTCTCGTCTTTTATGCATCTCCCCCATTCCCCCCACCCCTCTCCTCACCATTGCCAGCTCGCCTTCAGCCACCTAGCTCCATTGCCTTGGAATTCCCTGCCTAAATACCTCGCCTCTCCATCTTTCCAATTTTTGTCTTACTATGTTCCTATGAAGCACCTTGTAATGTATAAATGCAAGATGTTGTTGTGTTTGGCCATGGTTTTGCTCACCCCTCCTAATATCTCTTTCTTTGGTTCAGTATTCATTTTTATCTGATTACGCCTCTGTAAAGCACCTACAGATGTTTTTCTATATTAAAGTTGCTATATAAATGCAAATTGTCATTGAATCAAAAATGCCTCATTTAACATCCCAAGAAATATTATAAATTAAACAAAATTCAATTCTGGCAATATAGGTAAAAATACAAAATGCCAAGTAATATTTCATCCTCTTTACTGTGTGGGGCCATTAAATGGGGTTAAACCTGATCTTGCAAATTTGGATACCGACAAGTTTTTACATTCTTAAGTAGTTGCATATGAGGATTTCTCATATTGGCCATCTATACAATACTGTCCATCTCACAAATGTGACCCAGAGGTGTGTATGAATATCTGGTCTGGAAATGGATTGAGGGTCATATGGATAAGTGCAAATAGCAATGGAAAATAGTATGGAACTTAATGCTTCCTGAGATGTTGCAACTATGGAAATGCGGGCCAGACAAGGCAATCGGTCGAAAATGAATGATGTAAGGTGTAGTTAGATAAGTATCAATTTACTTTGGGACGTATGGAAAAACTTTGTCCGAACCTATCATCAGCAGAATAAATAGGTTGGCTGGAGCCCATTTATGGAAAATGAGTTTAATAACTGAATAATCTTTTAACATTACATGCTTTCTTGTATGAAGATTTATCTCAGGAAATAGACAAAATGTATGTTCACTGGGCGGGGGTGGGGGGGTGGACTCTAAACTGAATTTTTAGGTAATGGACAGGACACTTTATAATCCAAATGGAAATGTTACAGTGAAAAGCAGAGGCCCTTAACTTGAAAGTAATGAAAAGTGTCCCTTCTCCTGTTTCTGTGTCTTGTTTGAAATCTCCTGCTGTAAAGCCTATTGAAATTCTTGACAAAAGGAACTTAGTCTGAAAATTCCACTGTCTGAATGTGTAATGAAATTGAGGTAAACTCTCTTACTCACAGCGACCAGCCTGGTGACGGCTCTTCAGGTATGTCATTATTCCTCTGGTAGCTTTAGTAGGAAAACAATGGGGCGCCATTGAACAAACCGTAAATGCAGTCAGTCATGCAGAACTCCATGGCATGTGTAAAAGAAAATATATTTTCTTTAATTTCTGTAGAAATGTGTGTAAAGTTGGATAATTAATTTTCTTCTTCAATTGACAATCTTCACATATAAATAGGATATTCCACCCATCTGTTTTTGACTGGGGGGTTGGTAGGACAAACATCTTAGGATACTGGGCCTCTCTTCTACCCAGCTGAAGATCTAACCTTGTTTTGGAACACATTCTCAACAATGACTGCAGACTTGGCTATGATTATCACATGAGAAGTGCTTTGTTCCAGCTTTTCTTAGTTTTTTTTTAAGTTAACGATGTAGGAGACTTCTAAAAGTTATTTTCTCCTGTAGGTTTGTGCAAACTTTTGCAGGTTTTGCCCTACTCAGTTTATGTTACTTTAGGGTCAGTCACCCACGTTTTGGCATCTGTTCTGAGTCAGGCCTACCTTTTGCCTTGTATATTGTGTGCTTTCCCTGTAAAGAATACTTGCGATCTTGTTTATCTTGCCTTCTGGTGTTGCACAACTTCCCATTAATGTCCCACAAATGCACATTCTGTATTTTCATCTGAAAAAAGTCCAAGGAAGTAGATTAAGGAGGTTTCTTAAACCACTGAAGTTATGCCTTGCTCTACAAACTGTATATTATACATGGAGGCCATCAAAAATGTATGTCAGTTGTTACCATTTTATTAATTAATGATTCTGAAAAGTTATGTAATGAGTCTTACAAATATACTTTATGTGTAAGATGCATGCTAATACAATTCAAGCACAGTTGTTAATCCTGGCACTTTTGAGGCTTGGGACCCTATTTTACTCTACTATAAATCTTCCCTTGAATTTAAATGAAATGCACAGCTGGTAATTTTGTATTTTTTAATTAAGGCTTCAGATGGGTCCATCAGTTGCAAACAGCCAAGAATTGTTCTGATCAGTTCAATTTTCCTTAATTCTTTGGTGATTTGTGCACTGTGTGCTAAAGCATCTGATGTTTCCAAACTTTAAGTAAGAGTATATTTTCAAAAGTGTGAGGCTTGCTACTTTCAATAGTGAGAGACTTGGATGATTCATCATTTACTCCCAGAGGCACTTGTCAGAACCCTGCACCAGGCAAAGGTGAAGGAAGGAGGGCAATCCATTAGTGAGGATTGAACTGAACTGAGCTTGTGGAATCCAATTTTGGGTTGATCCTTATACTCTGCTGTCCTCCATGGAAATGCTTCTTCCATCCTCAAACAAATTTGAGAGCTCACTAGACAGAGCAGTGCTCAGCAATTGTTGGTTCCATTTCAAGGAGAAGGAAAGTATGAATCTTCTGTGGAAAGAAGCAGAGAGTTAGCCCTAGAACTTTCCTCAGACTGCAAAGACTACATCTAACCAATCCTGGCATATGGCTATTATTCCAGGTGCACAGCAAATCAGCCACAGATTCAAAGGCTACAAACAATGCAGAACCGAGCAAAAAAGGCCGCCTATCGCCTCGCACATTTCATCTGCCAAATCTCTCTGCACAACATCTGTGGACTCCAAACAATGGAAGCAAGGCTTCTGAGACGACAGAAGAAGTAGCAGCAGCAGGCAAGGACTAATCCATCATTGTCACTGCTTTCTGTAAGAGGAACAGAACCCACCCAAGTTGCATTTCCAACAGTGCAGTTTCTGTGGGTTTGCCGAAGGTGGCAAACCTTAGCAACATTCAATCAGAGAGAGGATTGCAGAACAGGGGTCGATTGAGTGGCACTGGAATCCACACATGGTTCAGAACTGAACGTTATAATTTCCAAAATATCCCAGTAAAAAGGGTAATAAACCCTGGGCCATTTTTATAAAGCTTTCTATGGACACAGGATATGATGTTGTTCATTCTTCATGGACACATGGCATGAGCAACACTACAAATTATATAAATTGAGAAAGCAACGTGCAGGACAGCACCAAAGTTGAAACAGTAACTTTTAAATCTGAAATAAAAACAAAAAATGCTGAAATCATTCAGCAGGTCAAGCAGCATCTGTGGAGAGAGGAAAGTAGGATTAATATTTAAGGTCAATGACCTTTCATCAGAACTCCGCTGAACCCAACCTTCCTCTCCACAGATGCTGCCTGACTTGATGTGTGTTTCCAGCTTTTTCTGTTTTTATTACTACAGTATATGACTATAGTAGCATTGATAAAATAGCGAGTGATGAGAAAGACTACAGTGCAGAGAGGTTGGAGATGAGAGAGAAATAATTCTTCGCACAGTTTTTTCTTGTATCCTATGTAATATTGTATGAGGGGTGTTAGATGAGCTTCCCTAGATATAGGAGCACTAGTGAATTGTTAGAAAGACTTGTGCTTTATAGAGAGTGCAGCATTGTTGAGGGGAAAAAAGTCTTGTCATGAAGAGCAAACTACGCTTCTTGGAGCCAACTTTAGCAATGTGGATGTGGACACATCGATATGAGGTCAGAGGATGATGACGGATGAAGAAGTGTAGGGCAGGAAATTCGGTTGCTTAGCGCCTCTGGGGGGCGCTAACGGGGCGCTAGGAAGTTAGCGCCCGAGCGCGGCGATGTTAGCGCTGCTCACGAAATTGACCAGACATTTTGCAGCGGCGTTGAATACTACCACCACGATCTCCTGCGCCTGCAGATCATGACATCAGTCGAGCGTGTAGCGCCCCGGGCTGGATATTGAGTTGCACCCCCTTCCTTTTCGCTTGCCGCTAGCAGCGACAAGTAGAGGGGAGCGTTTTGCAGTCGGGAAGGGGCTGGCGGAGCGCTATTTAAAGGCGGCCGCTTCCTGCCTTTTTTTGTCGGCGACGTTTTTGCACCATGCATTCTGAGGGAGAGAGACTTCTGGAGAGAGTCAATGCTGTTTGAAGGAGTTTTGGGTCCTGAGCAGCACTTTGCAGGTTCATTTTGATTTGACCTTCATTGCAGCGATTTAGAAGAGACTATAGGGGCTGTACTGAATCAGGGCGTCGTCCTGCACCTGCAGAATCGGAGGCAGCAGAGACACAGAGAGTGGCAAACATGGCCAGAGGGAGGAGTCCCAACAGGCCTCTGCACAGGAGACCTTACCCTCCGAGGGTATTCAGGGAGCAGTTCTCATACCTTCATTTGTCTGAGGAGCAGTGTTTGCGCAGGCTGCACTTCAGCAAGGAGGTGGTCACTGAGCTCTGCTACCTGCTGCAACCAGATCTGCAGCCTCAACTGAGGACCAGGACGTCTCTGTCGGTGGCAGTGAAGGTGACAGTGGCTCTGAATTTTTATGCCAGCGGCTCCTTTCAAGCTTCTACTGGGGACATCGCCAATATCTCCCAGTTCGCTGTCCATTGTTGTATCCGGGAGGTGAAAAATGCCCTGTATAAAAGGAGACGCCAGTACCTCTCTTTCCCTATGACCTTTGCCAAACAGCATGAACGCGCATGTGGCTTTGCTAGGATAGCGGGCTTCCCCATGGTGCAGGGCGCCATTGACTGCACGCATGTGGCATTGCAGGCACCGCATGAAAATGCAGAGGTATTCTGAAACAGCAAAGGCTACCACTCCTTAATAACAACAGAAAATGCTGGAAAAACTCAGCAGGCCAGGCAACATCCGTGGAGAGAAATTAGAGTCAACGTTTCGGGTCAAAACCCTTTATCAAGACTAAAGAGGCACAGGGAATGAAATAGATTAAGAGGCCGGGCTGGGAGAGAACAAAAGAGAAGAGACATTAAGAGGTATTCAAAACGAGACAAGATGGTGATAGGACTAGTGGAGACAAAAGACAGCTCTAGATTAGGTGTTAAATGCGCTGGCAGAATGGGAGACAGCTGCCATGTGGGAGAGAGAAAAAAAAAAGGAAAGGTTTGGGGGGGGGGGGGCGGGAACCAAAACAAAGGTGTGGATAAAAAATATAAGTAAAAATGTAATAGGGGCCAAGGTTATGATCTGAAATTGTTGAACTCGATATTGAGTCCGGAAGGTTGCAAAGTGCCTAATCGGAAGATGAGGTGCTGTTCCTCGCGTTTACATTGAGCTTCTGTGGAACAATGCGTTTACATTGAGCTTCTGTGGAACAATGCAAGAGGCCAAGGACGGTGAGGTCTGAGTGGGAATGGGGCGGTGAATTAAAATGACAGGCAACCGGAAGCTCGGGGTCACCCTTACGGACTGAACGGAGGTGTTCCGCAAAGCGGTCACCCAATCTGCGTTTGGTCTCCCCAATGTAGAGGAGGCCGCATCGTGAGCAGCGAATACAGTATACTAGATTGCAAGAAGTACAAGTAAATCGCTGTTTCACCTGGAAGGGGTGATTGGGGTCCTGGACAGTGGGAAGGGGGGAGGTATAAGGGCAGGTGTTACATCTCCTGCCCTGCTACCACTCCTTAAATGTGCAGTTGGTCTGTGACCACACACCGCTCATACTCGCCGTCAATGCCCGCTATTCTGGCAGCAGCCACGATGCTTTCATCCTGCGCCAGACTGGTGTGCCAGACCTTTTCCAGGCACCGCATCACCCAAGTGGATGGTTCCTCGGGGACAAGGGTTATCCACTCTGCATCTGGCTGATGACACCGCTCCGTAACCCCAACACCCCTGCCGAGCTGCGGTATAATGAGAGCCATATCGCCACCAGGAACATAATTGAGCAGACGATCGGCATGCTGAAGCAACGGTTCCATTGTCTGGACCACTCGTGAGGAGCCTTGCAGTACTCTCCTGAGCGAGTCTCCCTGTTCATAGTTGTGTGCTGCATGCTTCACAACCTGGCAATCCTGAGGACCCAGCCAATGCCACCAGGGATTGGTGCACCACCTGAGGAGGAGGATGAGGAGGAGGGTCAGCAGTAGCACCAACGTGGGAGGGAGGCACACAATGTTACCCGTGTAAGGGCCATCCATGAACAGCTGATAAGCCGCTTCTAGGCCCCTACTCAGAAGATGGCTTCTGGCATGAAGAACAACATCATGGAAAGCAGCCAAAGCTGGAATGATTCCAAAGGCCAAAAATACAAAAACTTTTCTTTAACAAACTTTGTGTGTGTCATTTATTCAGGACAAACAATTAGAAACCAACACAACAAATCATGAACTAGCAGAACTTGTTCTCACAAGTTGGAGATAAACGACAAAACAGTAAACAAATGTAATCACACGAACCTCGACCTTTACCACAGACATTCCCACCATTTATTTAGACCTCCTACTGTTTGCCCTTCGAGGGTAATCGCCATCCCCTGCGCATTTCCCCCCCTTCCCATCCTACTGCTCCTCCGTAATGGGGTCCCAGTGGCTGCAGCAAGGCTGGTGGAAGGCTGCTCAATGCTGGATCCAGACACTGCAGATGCCCTTGAAGGATGCCCTCGACCAGCTTTGGGCCTGGAGGCCCCAGCTGCAGACTGCACCAATTCTGCATGGGCGGCAGCAGTCTGGGCTGGTTGTGTTGCAGGCCATGGCAAGTGCAATGGTGAAGTGCCAGTGGTGGGAACAGGAATGCTGTCATCCTGAGAGAGGACAGCACCTTCCTGCTCGACCGACACACTGCCACTCCCACGGGGCAGTACCTCAGCATCTGGAGCAATCTGCTCGAGCACAGATTGCTGGCCTGCTGTGGCGCCGTGAGAGCCCCGGGGTAATGTGGCCGACCCAGTGACGATGACAGCAGTCAGTGCTTGCGTGACATCAATCTGAGACTGCATGAGAGCAGTCCGAGACTGGATGGCACCAGCCAATGACTGAATTGCAGCACTAAGCCATTGCGTTGCGTCGGCCTGTGCTGCAGCGGACTGCTCCACACTCCTAGCCAGTCCATCCATGCTTTCGGGCACCCTTGCCATTGCACCCATGAGCTCAGTGTGCATGCTCAAGGCCTGGCTATTCATGGCCATGATGATGCGGTCCTCATCTGAGTCCTGTGCAGCAGGACTCGCTTGCCTACTCTCCCTCCGGGGAGCTGGCCCCTGAGCTTCACTACCCCCATGGCGTTGCTGCAGCCCGCTGGGTCCCAGAACTTCGCTCTCATCAGACCCTACCCCCCTGCTCCCCTCCAGGGAAGGCGTGGTCCCAGTGTCAGAATGGGCTCCCTTGGGACACGCAGGCGGTGAGGCTCCAGCTTCCTCTTCCTCCTCGCCTGGGGCGTCGCTGCCATTGGTTGGTTGAAGGACAGGCTGGTCAGCTGGTGGTTCACTATCTGAAAGCAGGGAGGTACAAGAGCGACTTTAGCGTCAGGACAGGGGGGCAGTAAGGGAGCAAGAACTGGAGACATTTAGTAAGTTGGATTGAAAGTGTAAAAAGCTGGTGTTGTGAGGGGCAAGTGGAATGAGAGAGGAGAGAAAGCTGATGAACATACCGTTGCTGTCTCCAAGGGGGTTGACCTTTCCAGCGGCCACGGCACCTATGACCTGGCTGGCAACGATCCTGTGCACTGCACCTCCAAATCAGTGAGGGTCTGTAGGTCAGCCGGTCCTCCTCCCGTGTGTTGCTGCCGCCTCCTGTTACGAGAGAGCTTGGCTTACAAGAAAAAGGACGGCGTCTGAGTGAATGTGCAGCCATGTGCTTGCCTGATGTGCCTCACATAAGAACATAAGAACATAAGAAATAGGAGCAGGAGTAGGCCAATCGGCCCCTCGAGCCTGCTCCACCATTCAATAAGATCATGGCTGATCTGATCCTAACCTCAAATCTTCTATCACTCTGCATCCACCCGAACCCATGTGATCTCCCGGGAGAGGCGAAAAACCAGATAAAGACCCAATGGCCAATTTGGGAGAAAAAAATCTGGGAAATTCCTCTCCGACCCATCTAGGCGATCGAAATTCTTCCTGGAGATCAATCTGTCCCTATATTTTCTACAGTACTTACCTTCTGTAAAGGCGATCTCCACCCCAGCCAGGAACAGGAATAAAACCATCTCCTGAAATCTAACAGAATTAGAACACAGTAGGTGCAGAACAAGGCTACACGGCCCCTGGGCCCACTCCACTACCCACAGGGCCATGACCATTCCGAACCTAGACTCATGTCCAATTTCCTGCCCGCTACCCGTAACCCTTAATTCCCTTTACTTCTAGGAAACTATCTATTTCTGTTTTAAATTTATTTAATGATGTAGCTTCCACAGCTTTCTGGGGCAGCAAATTCCACAAACCTACCACCCTCTGAGTGAAGAAGTTTCTCCTCATCTCAGTTTTGAAAGAGCAGCCCCTTATTTTAAGATTATGCCCCCTAGTTCTAGTTTCACCCATCATTGGGAACATCCTCACCGCATCCACCCGATCAAGCCCCTTCACAATCTTCTATGTTTCAATAAGATCGCCTCTCATTCTTCTGAACTCCAATGAGTAGAGTCCCAATCTACTCAACCTCTCCTCATATGACCACCCCCTCATCCCCGGGATTAACCGAGTGAACCTTCTTTGTACTGACTCGAGAGCAAGTATGTCTTTTCTTAAGTATGGACACCAAAACTGTATGCAGTATTCCAGGTGCGGTCTCACCAATACCTTGTACAACTGCAGCAATACCTCCCTGTTTTTATATTCCATCCCCCTAGCAATAAAAGCCAACATTCCATTGGCCTTCTTAATCACTTGCTGCACCTGCATACTAACTTTTTGAGTTTCGTGCACCAGGACCCCCAGATCCCTTTGTACTACAGTACTTTCCAGTTTCTTGCCATTAAGATAATAACTTGCTCTATGATTTTTCCTGCCAAAGTGCATAACCTCACACTTTCCAGTATTGTATTCCATCTGCCAAATCTCTGCCCACTTACTTAGCCTGTCTATGTCCCTTTGCAGGTTTTTTATGTCCTCCTCACTCACTACTTTCCGTCCCATCTTTGTATCATCTGCAAACTTTGATATGTTACACTCGGTCCCCTCCTCCAAATCGTTAATATAGATTGTAAAGAGTTGGGGACCCAGCACTGACCCCCGTGGAACACCACTAGTTACTGGTTGCCAATCTGAGAACGAACCATTTATCCCAACTCTCTGCTTTCTGTTAGAGAGCCAATCCTCCACCCACGCCAGAATATTACCCCCAATCCCGTGATTTTTTATCTTGAGCAATAATCTTTTGTGTGGCACCTTGTCAAATGCCTTTTGGAAGTCTAAATACACTACGTCCACTGGTTCCCCTTTATCCACCCTGTATGTTACTTCCTCAAAGAACTCAAGCAAATTTGTCAAACATGACTTCCCCTTCATGAAACCATGCTGAGTTTGTCCTATTAAATTATGTTTATCCAAATGTCCCGTTACTGTCTCCTTAGTAATGGACTCTAACATTTTACCAACCACAGATGTTAGGCTAACAGGTCTATAGTTTCCAGCCTTCTGCCTACTACCCTTTTTAAATAAGGGTGTTACATAGTTGAATAGCCTTTAATGTATGCAGCCATGTGCTTGCCTGATGTACCTCCTGTAGTTGAATAGCCCTTAATATATGCAGCCATGTGCTTGCCTGATGGGCCTCCCATAGTTGAATAGCCCTTAATGTATGCAAGGTGTGGAATGTGCGTGTGTGTTTTATGAGATGGCCATAGCCCTTGGATGAGTGTTGGGAATTTGGGGTTTTTAAACCCTCTGGGCACAGAGTGAAGTTGAGATGGAGGGATGTAGAGGTATTGAAAAACAGCCACTCACCCTGACCACCCGAGTGAGGTTGTTGAACTTCTTACGACATTGGGTGTGGGTCCTGGGCACCAGGCTCCTCGAGGAGACGTGCTGAGCCACCTCCCTCCAGACTCTTCTGTATTCACGGGGCAATGGCCTCCTGCCACTCTGTGGGTAGAGCACTGCCCGTCGCCGCTCCACAGCGCCAACCAGAGCCACCAAGGTCCGGTCACTGAAGCGCTGAGCTCTTTCCCTGGGCCTAAAATTGGTGGTTCCAGCACAATTGCTTTACAGGTCTCTCCAAGCCGAGATTCAAGGCTGCAATGAGCAGGGTGTGGCTGGACAGCAACATGGACCCTCCCCTTTAAGAACTGTCTGTGTTCCATTGCTAACTGACATCACCTGAGCTTCGGTAGCACTCTGAGGTAGCGGCCCGCTCCTCGACATTAGCGCCTTAAGAGAGGTGTGTAGCGCTTGATTTAGCGCTCCAATCATCTCCAGGGGCGATAGAGGCTAGGTTTGCAGTCGGAGGCGATAATTAGCGCCAGGCGCTAAACTTTGCGCCCGGCCGACAATAGCGCCCCAAACGGGGCAATACCGAATGTCTCCCCCGTAAGCTGTTGGATAGACTTGCAAGAGACATAAAGTAACAGTCTTGTAAAAATGAAAAGAAACAGAATTTTCATTGCCATGCCAAAGGTCATGAATGAGATGAAGATTTAATGATCTACTGTAACTGTAATGTATATATAGAATGTATATACCTTTAAGGGGGGAACTACTTTTTACAGTTCATGTATACTGCAGTACCGGCAGTGACCACACCTGTATATAGCACGGAGTAGTAATCTGTACAGTTCAGTTCCAGAGTGAGCCACGTTGAGTAAACACCTGTTGTACCGCTCTCCTGCAGTCTTGTGTCTTATTACTGACGGACACAACAGTAACTGTAATAAAACATATTCTATCGTATTGTTTTTTTCCAGTTTCTTATGCAGCTAATATACATACACATCCTTTAATTCTCAGCTGTAGCAGGAGTAATTTTAACGAGAAGAAGTTCTCAACATTTCTGTAGCAATGAAATTCGTGAAGAAAAACTTGTGGTTTAAAATAGATCTGAGTTAATGGTAATGAATTGTGATTTAAACAACATGGGTTTAATTTGGGTTCAATTGCATCTCTTGCCAAAATGACCTGCTAAATTGTTGATTGTGATTTTCAAAGTGAAAAAACAACCTGAATCCTAATCAGGCTGTTTGAGAGACTATTTATTGTGCTGGTCAGGTATCTTTTGCATCTAGCTCTGTAATGTTGCACTCAGATAGAACTACAACCGAGGCCCCATCTGCCCTCTCAGGTGGATGTAAAAGATCTCACAGCACTATTTTGAAGAAGAGCAGGGGAATTCTCCCCAGTGACCTGGCCAATACTTAGCCCTCAACCACCATCTAAAACATTATCTGGTCATTATGCCATTGCTGTTTGTGGGACCTTGCTGTGCACATATTGGTTGCCGTGTTTCCTACATTAAAACAGTGACTACACTTCAAAAGTGCTTCATTGACTGTAAAGTGTTTTGAGACGTCCTGAGGTCATGAAAGGTGCTCTATAAATGCAAGCCCAACTTTCTACAATTATGACTCTTTAAAATACATGATAAAATCTAATGTCTGGTATCTCTATATAAGCCAGCTCTTTAATTGTGTTGAGGTACCTGTGTGCAGATGGTTTGTAAGCACATGTTGCACTGGAGTAATATATCCTGAGTAATGTATAAAAAGACCTGTAATATATAAAAATCATGCAGGAGACCATGGGTAACATGACATTACAAGGTGTGGTAGCACTCTTGCCTCTGAGTCAGAAGGTTGTGGGTACAAGTCCCACTCCAAGGACTTGAGCACAAAATCTAGACTGACACTCCAGTGCAGTACTGAGGGGATGCAGCACTGACAGAGGTGCTGTCCATCAGATGCGACATTAAACCGAGGCCCCTTCTGCCCTCTCAGGTGGGCATAAAAGATCCCATGGCTAATGTTCCCTCTAAGCTGCACGACAGCGCAGTAATGGGAAAGGTCCCGCGCGTGCCGCTCACTGGCTTCGCCATTGTACGTACCGCACATGCGCGGAAATTTAAAGGGACTGCGCACTAAAAGAAACAGGCCGCACAGAACAAGACGCAGCTTACAGGGAGCTTTCCCACTGTACTGGCTAATATTTATCGCTCAACAGACAACACAAAAACAGATTATCTGGTCATTATCACATTGCTGTTTATGGGACCTTGCTGTGCGCAATTTGGCAGCCACCTTTGCTACATTACAAAAGTGACTACAGTTCAAACATACTTCATTGGCTGTGAGGTGCTTTAGGGCATCCTGAGGTTATTAAAGTTACTACATAAATGCAAGTCTTTTGTTCTTTTGATACCTGAAGAAAAAAATGCATTGGAGCTGAGCACTGGTTGGATGGTCTTTATTTGCTTTTGTTGTCCTAGTAACACTCCGCTGCATACAATTTAAAAACTGAGAAGAAAGGGGATCTCTAAGCACGTATGTGAAAATAAGCATTTAAATAAAGACAGAAAATGCTGAGATTTGTCACAAGTTGACAGCATCTGAAACAGAAAAAGCAGATTTACAGACAGAAATCCTTCAGAACCTTCATGCTGATGAAGGATCTACATTTAAAATATTATCCTGTCTTTTCTCTTTCAGGTACTACATGTTTCCAAAATTTTCTCTCTTTTTTTCCAGAATTCCACTATTCCAAGTTTTCATTTTATTTCACAATTAAATGGCTTTCTGTGATGAGTTTGTTGGGGGAGTACAGTTGCTGCCAGTTTCCAGGCTACACAGAGGCAAATCTGGGTAGGGTTCCTGCTCCATATCACTGTTTGATAACCACTGCTGAAAAGTGCATGTTTGGAACAGATTGCCAAGGTTGAATAGCTTACTGAAGCTCATTGTATAGGCTCACACATGAAGAATATCCATTAGGCAGGGTACTGGATAACTGCTTGCATTTGTGGAATTGCACAACAGCTTGAGAAACAACATTCAGTTGTGCTTTTCTAATGGTCAATATATCCCTTATATTGAGAGAAATATTGCAATACTTTTTAATGAGGCCTGAAAAATCACTCTGCTGCAGCATCCTTATGTCTGTGAGTATGTGTGTGTAATATTAATGGATAATATTTGCAGAGATGAAATTCAACAAAAAGTTAGAGCTTCCTGAAAACTCTACAGTGTTTGTATTGATTTTCTACCCACTATAACTTCACCACATAAAAGATTTTTGGAATTTAAATATCTCTGCAGTGTAGGCATAACTTCAGCAGATAAGACTGTATGTTCAAATAACGAAGTGCAGTCCACGTGCTTAAGCTCTGCTCACAGCATGAAAGGCAAGCAAGCACTGTAGTCCTAGTGCTATCCATCTTATAAGATCTACTGCAATGTATTTGTGGAAAACAACGCGGAGTTTCCATATTATGTTTGTTTTTATTCTGTAAGTGTGTAGTAGAACTAGGAACGAGGTTCTGCTGAGGGAGTTTGAGGAGCTAGGATCCAAATTAAAAAGCAGAACCTCAAAGGTAATAACCTCTGGATTGTTACCTGAGCCACACGCAAATTGGTATAAGGACAAACAGATTAGAGGTTTAAATGTGTGGTTCAAAGAGTGGTGTGGGAGGCAGGGGTTTCAGTTCATGGGGCACTGGCACCAGTACTGGGGAAAGAGGAAGCTGTTCCGTTGGGTCGGGCTCCACTTAAACCGGGCTGGCACCGGTGTCCTGGTGAACTGAATAACTAGGGCAGTAGACAGGGCTTTAAACTAATGAACTGGGGGGTGGAAGGATTCAGGAATGAGCAAAAGCAGTGAGAGAAAGTCAAGGCTCTAGAGCAGAGTGGGGTTTCGGGTAAAAATAAGCAGAGTGGGTCAGGAAGGGATGGAGAGAGTAACAAAGGTAATAAGGCATCAGTGACTAAGGTGACATCAGGGAAAAATAGAAATAAATCAAAGTTAAAGGCACTATATCTGAATGCGCAAAGCATTCGCAACAAAAGAGATGAATTAATAGCGCAGATAGAAATTAATAGGTTTGATCTAATAGCATTACGGAGATGTGGTTGCAGTGTTGCCAAGGTTGGGAAGTTAAATATTCCAGGATACTTAACTTTTAGAAGAGATTGGCAAAATGGAAAATGAGAAGGGATAGCCCTGATAATAAAGGATGGGATAAAGACAATGGAGAGAAAGGATCTTAGCTCCAAAAATCAAGAAGTAGAATCAGTTTAGGTGGAGCTAAGAAACAACAAGGGGCAGAAAACATTGGTGGGAGTTGTTTATAGGCCCCCAAACAGTAGTTGTAATGTAGGGCAGAGTATAAATCAGGAAATTAGAGGCACATGTAACAAGGGTAATACAGTAATCATGGGGGGCTTTAATCTACATTTCGACTGGGCAAACCACATTTGCAGTAATAGTGTAGAGGATGAATTCATGGAATGTATGCAAGATAGTTTTCTAGATCAGTATGTTGAGGAATCAACTAGGGGACAGGCTATTTTAGATCTAGCATTGTGCAATGAGAAAGGGTTAATTAATAACCTTGTAGTAAAGGGCCTTTAGGGAAGAGTGACCAAAATATGATAGAATTTTATATTGAGTTTGAAAGTGATTTTAGTTAAATCCGAAACTAGGTCTTAAATCTAAACAAAGCAAACTACGTAGGTATGAGGGGCGTGTTGACTAAGGCAGATTGGGAAACTACATTACAAGGTATGATGGTAGAGAAGCAACGGCTAGCATTTAAAGAATTAATACATAATTTGCAACACATATACATTCCTTTAAGGCACAAAAACTCCACAGGAAAAGTGGTCCAAATGTGGCTAACAAGAGAAGTTAAAGATAGTATTAGATCAAAGGAAGAGGCTTATAATGTTACCAAAAAGAGTAGTAAGCCTGAGGATTGGGAGAATTTTAGAATTCAGCAAAGGAGGACCAAGAAATAGATAAAGAAAGGGAAAATAGAATGAGAGTAAACTAGTGAGAGACATAAAAACATACTGTAAAAGCTTCTATAGGTATGTAAAAAGGAGAAGATTAGCGAAAGTAAATGTGGGTCCCTTACAAGCTGAGACAGGAGAAATTATAATGGGGAATAAGGAAATGGCAGAGAAATTAAACAAATACTTTGGCCTAGATTTTCACTGTTACCATGAGGCGGGCTTTTAGGCGTGCGGGGGGCTAAAATCCCGAATTTGGGGGTCCCGACACCATCCCGCCCAAAACCCGCCTCCACGTAAGTTTCAAAGGAGGCGGGCACCCGCCCCGCACTGGGACCCGCCGACCCGAGGCGGGAAGGGATTAGTGCCAATTAACTGCCTGTTAACAGGTAGGTAACCGGCAGTTTTTAGCCTAATCCCTATTTTGAAGGGTGTCGTGCGGGATTCCCGATGGCTCCAAACCACGCCAGGTTAGAGCAGGCGGGCCGTCGGGTTGAAGGACTTAGAGGGGTCGAGATGTCGGTGTTCAGGTGAGTGATGGGTGCATGAGTGCAAAGGTAAGTGTGTTTGGTGTGTCTAAAGTGTGTAAAGAAGTTTAAGTTACCTGTACTTACCTTAACAGCCTTTCTTCCTCTAGGTGTCGGGAGTCCATCATTCAGCCGGCACTGAAAGCAGAATGGCTGCGATCTGTCAAAAGTGACAGCCTGCAGCTTTCAGTGCCACTGAGTCTGCGTAGAAGGACTCAGGTTAGAAGTCAGACTGTCAGTGTTTGACAGCTTCAAACAGCTGTGAAACACTGATATTTCATCTGTCAACACGTCTTGACAGATGAAATTTCAGTCTGTGACGTCACCTGTTGTCGGGTGGCCCTTAATTGGCCTGCTGAGCCCGCTGGGCGGGGTCAATCAAGGGAAAATCACGTGGATTGGCCAGATGTCGATGGAGGCAGGACTAAAACCCAAAAGTTGTCGTCCCACCTCCTTCCCGACTGCTGAATGAAAATCCAGCCCCTTGTGTCTGTCTTCACGGAAGAAGACACAAAAACTTCCTGGAAATAGTGGAGAACCAAGGGTCTAGCGAGAAAGAGGAACTGAACGAATTTAATATTAGTGAAAAAAATAGAAATTAATGAGACTGAAAGCCAATAAATCCCCTGGACCTGATGGCCTGCATCCTAGGGTTTTGAAAGAGGTGGCTATAGAGATAGTCGATGCATTGGTTGCCATTTTCCAAAATTCCATAGATTCTAGAATGGTTCCCACGGATTGGAAGGTAGCAAATGTAACCCCACTATTTAAGAAAGGACGGAGAGAGAAAACAGGAAATTACACACCAGTTAGCCTGACATCAGTAGTAGGGAAAATGCTAGAATCTATTATTAAGGACGTGGTAACAGGGCACTTAGAAAATAATAATAGGATTGGGCAGAGTCAACACGGATTTATGAAAGGGAAATCGTGTTTGACAAATCTGTTGGAGTTTTTTGAGGTTGTAAGTAGCAGAATAGATAAGGGGGAACCAGTGGATGTGCTTTATTTGGATTTTCAGAAGGCATTCGATAAGGTGCCACACAAGAGGTTATTAAACAAAATTAGGGCTCATAGAATTGGGGGTAATATGCTAGCATGGATTGAGGATTGGTTAACGGACAGAAAACAGAGTAGGAATAAACGGGTCATTTTCGGGTTGGCAGACTGTAACTAGTGGGGTACCGCAAGGATCAGTGCTTGGGTCTCAGCTATTCACAATGTATATCAATGATTTGGATGAGGGGACCAAATGTAATATATCCAAGTTTGCTGATGATACAAAGCTGGGTGGGAATGCAAGTTGTGAGGAGGATGCAAGGAGGCTTCAAGGGGATATAGACAGACTAAGTGAGTGGGCAAGAACATGGCAAATGGAATATAATGTGGAGAAATGTGAAGTTATCCACTTTGGTAGGAAAAATGGAAAAGCAGAGTATTTTTTAAATGGTGAGAGATGGGAAATGTTGGTGTTCAGAGGGACCTGGGTGTTCTTGTACACAAATCGCTGAAAGTTAACATGTAGGTACAGCCAGCACTTAGGAAAGCAAATGGTATGTTGGCCTTTATTACAAGAGGATTTGAGTATAAGAGTAAAGACGTCTTATTGCAATTATATAGGGCCCTGGTGAGACCACACCTGGAGTATTGTGTACAGTTTTGGTCTCCTTACCTAAGGAAGGATATACTTGCCATAGAGAGAGTGCAATGAAGGTTTACCAGACTGATTCCTGGGATGGGGGGGATTGTCCTATGAGGAGAGATTGAGTAGACTAGGCCTATATTCTCTAGAGTTTAGAAGAATGAGAGGTGATCTCATTGAAACATACAAAATTCTTACAGGGCTTGACAGGTTGGATGCAGGGAGGATGTTTACCCTGGATGGGGGGGGTGCAGAACCAGGGGTCACAGTCTCAGAATAAGGGGCCGGCCATTTAGGCCTGAGATGAGGAGAAATTTCTTCACTCAGAGGGTGGTGAATCTTTGGAATTCTCTACCCCAGAGGGCTGTGGAGGCTCAGTCGTTGAGTAAATTCAAGACAGAGACCGATAGATTTTTGGATATTAAGGGAATCAATGGATATGGGGATAGTTCAGGAAAGTTGAGTTGAGATAGAAGATTAGCCATGATTTTATTGAATGGTGGAGCAGGCTCGAAGGGCCAAATGGCCTGCTCCTGCTCCTATTTTTTATGTTCTTATTTTCTTTTTAGCAATGGCTCCTAATTGCAGTCTGAATCAGCGGTATTGGGATGTTTCTTCCGTTGATTGATAGAGTTGCTATAGATTTAGTTTCTGTTCTTTTTTTATTCCTAGAGCAGGTCAAGCTTGACAGGTGACAGTCATTCCTCTGAAGGAATTGTGTCAGACATGTGGCAGAGTAAATCACGAGTGCTTTCATACAAAACACCTCAATTATACTTCTGTCTCGCCATTATCCTAATGTGTGAGCTTGTTTGTTATATTTCACCTACTCATGTGAGTGTTAATGTTTTATTTACTGTGAATATATATTCCCAGAATAGCCATGATAGGGTTTTTTTGTGCATATCACAGAAACTTTTACCAGTCTGTCTCAAAATGTTCGCACATTCAGTGGATTGCTTATAAAACACATCTGAATTGTGGCTGCATTTTCCAATGTAATATAATTGACAGTAATCTTTCAACAGTTTTTACATTTTTGGTGCCTGATATATTTATAAACTATTTGAGAGTGTGGAATTAGTAGAAAATTATTTTAGTTCCTTAGATGGTAGAACAAGTTTTGGGGAAGGGGGAAGCTGTTGAAACAGAATTAACTTCACCTAAACCAGCAAGTACAGTCTTTTCACAGTTAGGGTAAAAAGGGCAGTGGTGGAGAATTTAAATTAGTGAGGCAGAAAAAAAGGATGAATAAAACAGACCAAAAAAGGAAGAAAATTAATGATAATAGTAGAAAGATCAAATATGAAAAGGAATGTTTTGAGAGGTAGAGTCATTTTTTTTAGATAAATACAGCGAGCATCAGGAATAAAGTACTGGAATTAGAGGTATAGGACGCTGAGGGAAGTGAAGGAAGAAATTGCGGTGGTACTGGCCATAATCTTCCTTAGAAACGGGGGTGGTGCCAAAGGACTGGAGAATTGCAAATGTTACATCCTTGTTCAAAAAAGGGTGTAAAGATAAACCCAGCAGCTACAGGCAGTCAGTTTAACCTCGGTAGTGGGGAAGCTTTTAGAAACAATAATCAGGGACAAAATTAACAGTCACTTGGGCAAGTATGGATTAATTAAGAAAAGCCAGCACGGATTTGTTAAAGGCAAATCGTGTTTAACCAACTTGATTGAGTTTTTTGATAAGGTAACGGAGAGGGTTGATGAGGGCAATGCGGTTGATGTAGTATACACGGATTTCCAAAAGACGTTCAACCAAGTGCCACATAATAGGCTTGCCAGCAAAGTTGAAGCCCATGGAATAACGGGGACAGTGGCAGCATGGATACAAAATTGGCTAAGTGACAGGAAACAGAGAGTAGTGGTGAACGGTTGTTTTTCGGACTGGAGGAACGTATACAGTGCTGTTCCCCAGCGGTCGGTTCTAGGACCACTGCTTTTCTTGATATATATTAATGACTTGGATGTGGGTGTACAGGGCACAATTTCAAAATTTGCAGATGACACAAACCTTGGAAGTATAGTGAACAGTGAGGAGGATAGTGATAGACTTCAAGAGGATATAGACAGGCTGGTGGAATGGGTGGACACGTGGCAGATGCAATTTAATGCAGAAAAATGTGAAGTGATACATTTTGGTAGAAAGAATGAAGAGAGGAAATATAAACTAAAGGGTACAATCCTAAAGTGGGTGCATGAACAGAGAGACTTAGGGGTATATGTGCACAAATCATTGAAGGTGGCAGGGCTTCAACTTTGCTGGCAAGCCTATTATGTGGCACTTGGTTGAACGCCTTTTGGAAATCCATGTATACTACGTCAATCCTCTCTGTTACCTCATCAAAAAACTCAATCAAGTTGGTTAAACACGATTTGCCTTTAACAAATCCGTGCTGGCTTTTCTTGAGAAAGCAATTAAAAAGGCTTACGGGATCCTGGGCTTCATGAATAGAGGTATAGAGTACAAAAGCATGGAAATTATGATGAACCTGTATAAAACATTGGTTCGGCCTCAACTGGAGTATTGTGTCCAATTCTGGGCACCGCAGTTTAGGAAGGATGTGAAGGCCTTAGAGAGGGTGCAGAAAAGATTTACAAGAATGATTCTAGGGATGAGGAACTTCAGTTACGTGGATAGACTGGAGAAGCTGGGGTTGTTCTTCGTAGAGCAGAGAAGATTGAGAGGAGATTTGATTGAGATGTTCAAAATCATGAGGGGTCTGGACAGAGTAGATAGAGAGAAACTGTTCCCGTTGACAGAAGGGTCGAGAACCAGAGGACACAGATTTAAGGTGATTGGCAGAAGATCCAAAGGTGACATGAGGAAAAACTTTTTTACTCAGTGAGTGGTTAGGATCTGGAATGTACTGCCTGAAAGGATGGTGGAGGCAGACTCAATTACTGCTTTCAAAAGGGAGTTGGATAAGTAACTAAAGGAAAAACATTTGCAGGGCTACAGGGAAAAGGCGGGGGAGTGGGACTAGCTGAAGTGCTCTTGCAGTGAGCCGGCACAGGCTCGACTGTCCGAATTGCCGCCTTCCATGCTGTAACCATTCTATGATTCTAAATGCACCAAGTGAGAATATTGATAGGAATGGCATCTCAGAAACATGACTCACAGCAGTGGATGGCCAAGAGCCAGACTGAGAAGGTATAAATGTTTCACGGAGATAGGAGACCTGTAAAGAAAAATGGAGGATGTGTTTTATAGAGGAGGAATGATACAACAGTTATAGGAAGAATGGATAAGCTTGAAATAGTAGGCACAGATCTAGGTAATGATAAACTTAGGAACTTATATTGATTAGTAACAGCTATAGACAAACGCACAAGGCAGATGGAGAGCTGTTTGGGCAGATAAGGAGGACTGGGGAACATTACTAATCACGAAGGATTTCAATATCTCGAGGTAGTATGGACAAGTCAGGTGCAACCTGAAGGGAAGCATCAGACACAGAAAAATTCACTCAGGCTGTCGGGAATTATTCTTTTACACATGCAACCTGCAAGAAACAGGTTGATTGAGAGAGGACAGAAGAGTTTGGAGTTCAGAAGGAGTGATTGTGACATATGTATTGAAATCTCACATACTTTACTGTATTTTGAGTTTCAATTTTTTTTAAGTTACTTCATTTGAGTCCGGCGGTAAGTCGGGGCGCTACCGAAGATCGCGACCGGGGCGCTGCGCATGGCGATGACATCATCGCCGGACGCGCAGCGCCGCAGGATGCTAATGGCTATTGCCGCCGCTAACCTCCCACTGAATTTCACTGAGGCGTTAGGAGCAGCGCGCCCGGGCGCTAGTTGCTTTGCGCCCCGTTTAGGGCGCTAACGGGAGGCGCAAATCAACTGAATTTTTCCCCCAAGATGCTGTTGGAGAGGATTTTTTATTCTTTTTCCTAAAATGATACTTGTGTGAAATGAGTAAGGAAGAATTTGCATTTATGTAGCATCTTTCATGACCTCAGGACGTCCCAAAGCGCTTTACAGTCAATTAAGTACTTTTGAAGTCTAGTCACGGCTGTAAGGGAGGCAATGCGGCAGCCAATTTGTGCACAGCAAACAACAATGTGATAATGACCAGATAATCTGTTTTTAGTGATGGTGGGTGAGGAATAAATATTGGCCAGGACACCAGGGAGAACTTCCCTGCTCTTCTTTGAAATAGTGCCGTGGGAACGTCTCGTCCGAAAGACGGCACCTCTTACTCTTTTCACACATGTACTAATTTTAGTCTGAGTATCCTCTAAAGCATAAACTCCACACTCTTCTGCACTGGAGTGTCAGCCTGTTTTTTTTGTACTCAAGTCTCTGGAGTTTGGACTTGAACTCACAACCCTCTGACTCAGAGACAAGACTGCTTCCCCTGAGCCGTGGCTGACACCTCACTGGGAGTTTGATGCTTGTAGTGTATGTAACCTGTACCACCTTAAGAGGATACCTTAAGGTGATGGACTATTTTTTGATGGCTCCTGTACATTGTAGTACCGGTGGTGACCACACCGGTATATAAACCCTGCGGAGCAAAGTGTATCCCAGTTCAGCCCTGACCCTCAATCACTAAAGACCTGTTTAATTATTTCTGTAGTCTGTATCCTGTTATTCAGCATAACTACATTTGAAAACACAGACTCAACAGTGGCGACGAGTCTGATCTTACCTAGCGGCAGTTGCATCAAAGGAAGCTTCGTCCTCTGAAACGGGCGTCAAACAAGGACATCCACCCTCATCATCCTGCTGGGCACTGCATCGCACGGGAGGCCATCGGGAACCCGGGTTGGTTTCTGGCCACGAAGTCAAACATCAGTGAACAACCCTTCGACGACAGCGGCGGGTAAGCCCGATCGAGCGGCACGGGGGGGAAGTCGGCCGAGTTGTCAGTAAGAGAAGGGGAGGGAAATGACGAAAAGGGCGGCGAACACGACCGCAGCCGGTGTCAGGGGCCGGACTGCAATCGGGGCAGAGACGCGCAGCAGCCAGAAAAGCGTTTATGACCACAAGGACCGCGGGAGCGGCGAGGAACAAGAGCAGCAGCGTAGGGGAAAATAAAGGACCGCTGGGAGGCGTGAACGGCAACAGCACGGGAATCGCCATTTTGAGTCGGCGGGGGAAGCCGCCAAGCGCGGGAAGCCGCCATTTTGAAAAATAATAATAATAAAATAAAATAATAATCATATCCGAAGGAAAGGAAACTCAACAAGGATGCCAAAAACGGGTAACATCACTGCTTTTGATAACGATGTGGAAGATTGGGCCACTTATGTGGAACGCATCGAAGTTTACTGTACAACGAATGAGGTACCGGAGGATAAGAAAGCACTAACCCTATTAAACTCGATGGGTGCGAAGACGTACGGGTTATTAAGGAACCTTGTAACACCAGACAAACCGGTAGGGAAGAGTTTTGCGGATATTGTTACTATCCTGCAAGAGCATTTAAACCCCACGCCGCTGCTGATAGCGGAACGATTTAAATTCTACAAAAGAATTCAACTTAAAGAAGAAAGCAACGCTGAATTCCTAACCGAACTGCGCAAGTTATCAAAGTACTGTCAGTTCGGTACAGGACTAGCAGACGCACTGAGAGATAAGTTTGTGTGTGGGCTCCTAAGGGAAGGAACCCAGAAGCGACTGCTAGAGGAAAAGGACCTTACGCTGGACAAAGCTTTCAGCATTGCAGCATCGCACGAGGCAGCAGCACGAGGCGCTGCAGAGATACAGCAAAGGCCATTGGAATTCAGCACCAATGAAATGGCATTGGGCGCAGTAAAGTGCTATCGTTGCGGAAGGACAACGCATGACCAGAACCAGTGCTGGTTCAAAGATAAAGAATGCAGGCAATGTGGCAAACTTGGTCACATAGCGAGAGTATGCCGGTCAGGAAAGAAGACCAGCAGCAAAAAGTCGCCGCAGGAGAAGTACAAAAAAGTACACAAGGTGACAGAGAACAGTTCGGATGAACAGAAGATGGATTCAGACTCCAGCAGTAAGGAACTGGGTTGTCTAAAAATACATAATGTGGGTAACACAGCAGACCACCAGACTATCTGGGTTATGCTTCGGATAGCAGGAGTCCAAGTGAAGATGGAATTGGACACTGGATCGGCATTAACGGTCATGAATAAGCAAGATTACAAAAGGTTATTCTCGCACATTCCCGAGGGATACGGAGATTGTATTGAAAACATACACGGGGCAAATAGTATACCCCACAGGAAAGATAAAAGTAAATGTGGTCTACAATGGTAAAGAAAGTCAGAAAATGGACTTGTATGTGTTACCTGATGGAGGTCCGCCACTACTGGGACGGGAATGGATCCGGAGAATAAATGTGGACTGGCATTCCATACAAGCACTGACTGTAGATGCCTGTAAGGAGGACGACGTCAAACCTAAACGACTGTCCAAAATATTAGACGATGCTAAGGAGGTGTTCCAACAGGGACTGGGAACACTGAAAGGAATTACGGCAAACATCAAAGTTGAAGAACATGCAAACCCAAAATTTTTCAAAGCCAGACCGGTACCTTATGCGATACGACCTGTTGTGGAAGCAGAGCTGGAAGGGCTAGAACGTTCAGGGGTACTGTCCAAGGTGGACTGGAGCGAGTGGGCCACACCCATTGTTTCTGTCATGAAGCGTTCGTTAAGCAACAAGCCGGGGGAACCTGGGAAGGTTCGCATCTGTGGCGATTTCAAGATCACTGTTAATCCGGTTCTTCACATGGTGCAATATCCGCTTCCGCGGATTGAAGATTGTGGTAAACCACTGTAGTTCACTGTGTTCACTGTTGTTGTTGTTGTTGTCGTTCACTCTTGTTTCACTGTTGTGCCTGACTATGCCTCAGCTGACTCCGCCCCTGGGCTACCGAGTATAAGAGCGGCCGCATGGCAGCTCCTAGCATTCGGTCGTCCACTAGAGGCATAGTCCTGATCTGTCTGAAGTGCAATTCAGTAGTTAATAAAAGCCTGTCGTTCTGAACTCTGCCCAGCCTTTTATTAGAATTGATAGCTCATCAATTTTATTAACTACTGAAAAAAAAAAAAAACGATGCTGCAGATTCTTAAGATCAAGTGCCTGGAACTCGACCCGCAAGAACCGGACTCGACTGCTAAGTTCTCGCACTGGCTGCACTGTTTTGAGTCCTTTCTGACTGCATCCGGCGAGACCGTCGCTGCCGATGCCGACAAGCTCAGGGTGCTGAACTCTAAAGTAAACCACCGAGCTTTTGCCCTTATCCGGGACGCTACGAGCTACCAGGGGGCTATCGACATCTTGAAGGAGCAATACGCACGCCCGGTCAACTATGTTTACGCAAGACATCTCCTGGAGTCTCGCAAACAACAGCCCGGGGAACCCACAGAAGCATACATACGGGCGCTGAAGGAACTCGGCCGAGCCTGCGAATGCAAGCAAGTAACAGCCATGGAACATACGGAGGAGCTCATCCGGGACGCCCTCGTGGCAGGCCTCAGGTCCACTCACACACGGCAGCGACTGCTGGAAAGTAGCGAGCTCGACCTGAAGAAGGCGATTTCACTCACCCTCTCGTTGGACGTAGCCCACCGGAACATGGAGGCCTACTCCCCGGACCGCGCGGCCGCCTCATGGATGCCGCAGCCGCCGCCACCTTGGGACGCGGCGCCGCCACGGGCCCTGGCCTGAACTGCTGCAGCGATGTCCCGCCCGAGCCAGAAATGTTATTTCTGTGGCCAAACCAAACACCCCAGGGCGCGCTGCCCGGCGAAAAACGCGGTCTGCTCTGCCTGCGGTAAGAAGGGACACTACGCTGGCGTCTGCAGAAGTCAGAAGACCCCTACCTCCAGCAGCGCCGCGTGCGATTCGTGGGAGCGGCCATCTTGCCTCCCTCCAGCCTCGTGGGGATCGGGATCGTCATGGGTGCCGCCATTTTGTCCTTCCTCTCCGACGCCGCCATCTTGTCCGCCATTCTGCCAACGGGCCCCCGACTCACCCACCGCCGCCTCACCGGGGTTCTACAGCGACGCTACCGACTCCACAGCGGCCTCCATCACGCTGGATCAATCCAGACCCCACCAGCTAGCCAGGTCCACGATGGACATCCAGGTAAATGGCCGCGCCACAACTTGCCTTTTTGATTCCGGGAGCACGGAGAGCTTCATACACCCTGATACAGTACGGCGCTATTCCCTCTCGGTCCGGCCAACGCGCCATCGGATCTCCATGGCCTCGAAATCCCACGCAGCAGACGTCGGCGGCTACTGCGTAGTGACCCTCTCGGTGAAGGGCTCCGTATATAAAAATGTAAAGCTATTCGTCCTGCCACATCTCTGCGCTGCCGTTCTACTGGGGTTGGACTTTCATTGTCACTTTAAGAGTGTCACCTTGACATACGGTGGACCTCTTCCCCCGCTCACTGTCTGCAACCAGCAGTTTTTAAATTGCCCGCCGCGCCCCACCTGTAGTCTCTCCACCCTCAAAATCACACACCCCCCCCCTGTTCGCCAACCTCACCCGCGACTGCAAGCCTATCGCCACAAAGAGCAGGCGATACAGCACCGGGGACAGATCCTTCATAAGATCTGAGGTGACGCGGCTCCTGAAAGAGGGGATTATTGAGGATAGTATCAGCCCCTGGCGAGCCCAGGTGGTAGTCGTTAAGACTGGCAACAAGCAGCGCCTAGTCATCGACTACAGCCAGACTATCAACAAGTACACCCAGTTGGATGCATACCCCCTCCCCCGCATAGCCGACATGGTTAATAAGATAGCGCAATACCGCGTTTTCTCGACCATTGACCTCAAGGCAGCATACCACCAAATCCCTATCCGCCCTGAGGACCGCCAGTACACAGCTTTCGAGGCAAACGGCCGCCTTTTTCACTTCCTCAGGGTTCCCTTTGGCGTCACCAATGGTGTCTCCGTCTTCCAGAGGGAGATGGACCGGATGGTCGACGAGAATGCGTTACAGGCCACGTTTCCCTACCTGGACAACGTGACCATCTGCAGCCATGACCTGCAGGACCATGACGCCAATCTTGATAAGTTCCTCCGCACGGCCCAACTCCTAAACCTCACGTACAACAAGGAAAAGTGCATATTCCGCACAGCCCGCCTCGCTATCCTTGGTTGCGTGGTGAAACATGGAGTCATCAGTCCTGACCCTGACCGGATGCGCCCGTTGATGGAACTTCCCCTGCCCCACTGTCTCAAGGCCCTCAAAAGGTGCCTGGGCTTCTTTTCCTATTACGCCCAGTGGGTCCCTCATTATGCGGACAAAGCCCGTCCACTTATCAAGTCCACTTCCTTCCCCCTGACGGCGGAGGCCCGCTTAGCCTTTCACCGTATAAAAGATGACATTGCCAAGGCCACCATGCACTCGGTAGACGAGTCCATCCCCTTCCAGGTGGAGAGCGATGCATCCGACTTTGCCCTGGCCGCTACCCTTAACCAGGCGGGAAGACCCGTGGCCTTCTTTTCACGAACCCTCCAGGGCTCCGAACTCAGACACTCCACTGTTACCAGCATTCTCAGCCAGACGAGAACAGCTGTCCGTATGTCAAGGAACATTGATGTATGGAACAAGGGTGATTATTCCTCCTAAATTAAGGGAGAGAGTTCTGAAAGAATTGCATGAAGGTCATCTGGGGGGAGTCAAGATGAAAAGCCTTGCTAGGGCTTATGTGTGGTGGCCAGGTATCGACAAACAAATAGAGGATCTGACTAAAAGCTGCTCAGGGTGCCAGAAAGTTCAAAATGCACCTCCAATTGCACCGCTGCATCCGAGGGAATGGCCTTCAACCCCATGGCAACGTGTGCATATCGACTTTGCAGGTCCATTCATGGATTCCATGTTTTTGATAGCAGTAGACGCACATTCTAAATGGCCAGAAGTGATTAAGATGTCGACCACTACCTCTGAGAAGACGATCGCAGTTCTAAGAACCATATTTGCAAGGAATGGGTTGCCGGAACAAATATGTTCAGACAACGGACCACAGTTCGTGTTAGAAGAATTCCAGAAATTCATGAAAAAGAATGGGGTGAAACACTATACATCTGCCCCATATCATCCGGCTACAAATGGGTTGGCCGAGAGATTTGTACAAACGTTCAAAAAGGCGATAAAGGCCATGAGCGAAGACCATATTCCACTACAACACAAGGTGGACAATTTCCTGATGGCGTATCGAAACGCCACGCATGCAGTGACAAATCAAAGCCCTGCCATAATGTTCTATAACAGGAGGTTGCGGTCCCGGTTGGATTTGTTAAAACCCAATGTGCGAAGGGAAGTCGAAAACAAGCAATTCCAGCATGAAAATAACAAGGCCACTCGTAGTTTCAAAATAGGACAAACCGTGTTGGCCAGGGACGATAGGGATGATAAATGGCAATCCGGAACAATTCGTGCCCGACAAGGACCCTTGATGTACACGGTAGACGTTGGAGAGAACGTAATACGACGTCATGCTGACCAACTTGTGGAATCGAGAACAAGGGTCGACCCCATGTCTACGGCAGAGACACCAGTTGAAGAATTTATTGAGCCTGTAGCATCTACCTCAGACTCGAACGTACATGATGATGTTCAATCCATAGGAGATCAAATGGATGGGTCATCCCAGCAACGAGAACCAGAGACCCCTGAAAGGCGTTATCCGGCCCGGATCAGGAGGCCTCCTCAGAGACTGAATCTTTGAACAGTTTGTGTGAAAATTGTATATATGTTATCCATGTAATGTTTAATTTGGGGTGTACACTGTTAAGCTAAAAGGGGAGGAATTGTAGTGTATGTAACCTGTACCACCTTAAGAGGATACCTTAAGGTGATGGACTACTTTTTGATGGCTCCTGTACATTGTAGTACCGGTGGTGACCACACCGGTATATAAACCCTGCGGAGCAAAGTGTATCCCAGTTCAGCCCTGACCCTCAATCACTAAAGACCTGTTTAATTATTTCTGTAGTCTGTGTCCTGTTATTCAGCATAACTACATTTGAAAACAGAGACTCAACAATGCTAGTGGGAATTCAGGCTAGCAATATCTACATTTTGTAAGTTAGACCTAGAGGGAGGAAATTATTCAGGTGTTTGGTTGATATTTTAAAACATTAAGTGCCTGAGGAATTAAAGATAGCACCTGTACGTACTTACAATATTCGAAAAAGGAGTACGGCATGAACCTCATAATTATAGGCCAATTAGCTTACTATTTATATTGGGGAAAAGTGTGTGAAGGCAGTCTACTGAATGATATAAATAAACATTGAAAGGGCACAGGTATGATAGAAAATGCCAACACAAGGATGCAAAGTAACAGTTCTTGCCCATGTTTCTTATTGTAGGTGAACTTGCTTTGTAGCTCTATGCCATGTTTTCACCAAAGCTAAAAAGGACAGTTAAAAGTGTCACCATTTTGACTTGTGCACCAAAGCCTTCAAATTTCGGTTTTGGCTTTGGATTCAAGTTGGAGAGCGCAACACTGGGACAATTCGAGCTGTTCAATCTTTGTGCCTTTGTAGGATAAAAATAATGTTTATATTATTGATGGAAAAAGTAATCACCGGCTCAATTTTTACTTGCAACATGATTGTAGAAATTGAGAACTATATGTGCATTGCACAGTGGGAGGTTATGTAGGTTTAGCTGTGTGACCGAAACTGCCAACCAGTTGACCTGCCCCTTTAATATGCAGATCATACGTGATTGATTCATAAACATCACAGTAAAGCAGATTGCCTTGATTTATTGGGGCCTTCTGTGAGGTAGAATTAGACTATCTCATTAAGAAGTATCATGTTGATCGTAATATTATAAATTGAACTTGTAGTATTGCATCTTTAGAACATCTATGAGAATGAAATCCTGCCTCATTATCAAGTAAAGAGTAATTCTCACCACCAGTTCTCCTGCCATGTAAAAATAAAATGGTTAAATAGTTCTAATTATCTTTAACACAAAATGTGTTCCACTTATTTCTGTTGACTTTTTGGCTGCTTTATTTAAAGGTGTTGATGATATCATCAGGAGAGTTAGCTGGGAGAGGTTACTGAGCTGCAGAATGTGCAGCAGCTAAATGAAAATAGCTAAAGCTCCTTGACTTCATGACTCTGACAGCTGATGTTGATTTAGCTCCAGGTTCTGTACATTTTATTTCAACTTACTTCATAGTCTTTGTTGGGATTTTACAGGAAATATTTATAAAGTGGTCAGATGCACGCTCCCACCTGCAGTTTTTAATCTTGTGCAGCAACATCAGATGGAAGTGCCAAGTGGACACCAACTTACAGGAAGGGAGACAATGAAAGTCAGAGATTTTATTCAGATATATCGTGATCTCTCTCCCCAGGGAAGGGGGTGTAGCTTTTTGTAGAAAGGAATATTTTTTTTTAACCAAAATAACAGTTCATCTTTTGCGAACCAGAAAGGATCGCAGTACACATAGGGTTCATATTCCCTGGACATTTTTAACGAGAAAGCTGACTTGCAGGTGCAGCTGTTCTGAGTTAGTAGCTGACTGTGTGCCAAATAAGGACACCAAATGAATGTCTTGTTTACGCAAAGCAGGTGTCTCCTTGATCAGAGTATTACGAATCAAAACTAAAGATTGGCACAGATGATGAATATTCAAAATCTCTTCTCTATATTTGCTTGTTCTACTTGATTGTGTCAGTTTATTTCAAATACAGTTTTCAGACTCTTCCTTTCTAATTACTAAAAGGGCAAGGAAACAAGGAAAACTATATTTTGGACAATTGCAAACATATTCATTGACATTCTGCTTGGAATATACCTCATCTTTTTCTAAATTGCTGAGATGTAATGTTCTGACTTGAACTCAAGTCATTAATGCCTTTTATTAATTCTAGTTCATTGAATTTCGATCCTGAGTAGGTGAAACTAAGCCCTTAGTGTGTCTTTGGTTCTGGTACTGTTTACACAAGCGGTACACTGCAGCACAGTAACACATTTGTTTAATAATTAGTTATATAAAAAATCAAAACTGACCACAGGAAAGGGTGACTTTAGTTCAGTGGCGATTGAAGTGTAATCATAAGCTTCACAGATCAATATGATTAACATATCGATTCGGTCAGCTTTTAACTTATTTTGAATTTCAGATTTTTAAAACACTAGGATTTACTATCATGTGACTCATCTTTATTTCTGTAGAAATGCACATAGATTTAGTTTCTTTACAAATTATAAGCACCTTGCGATACTATGCTGGGATATCCTTGCAATTAGTCACTCCGTGCAGAAAGTGCATTTTATTTGGTTTGAAATAATACATGAAAATATTTTAATTAGAATGATTTTACATCTACAGATAAAGGCATTAACACAGCGTATGTTTTATTTTTTAACTGTTGCGACACCACGGCCACAGCCTACAGTGTAGAATGCCACCAAAGCAGAGAAGAGAAGGCAAGTTGAATCATGGAGTAGTGATTAGATGATGGCAAACTTTAACTGTCCTGAAATTTGATCTGGAATCTATTTGAATGATACATTTTCCAAGATGAGGAACCTTTGCAATTCTTTGCCAGCATATTCAGAGTTACAATGAAACCTTTTCATACAATCTGTTTAGCTCTCTTTTTTATGACATACTTCTCAAAGGTTCTGTAAAAACAGTGATTGAACTCGAGCTATAGAGTATTTGTAACAACTTCTTCTTATCGTGTCCACGGACAGTCTATACATAGCCCAGCCAGAACTGGACACATTTTTGCGCCTTGTTGTTGGATTCGGCAAGATCTGCAACAGTGCAGGGTTCCTCTAACGATGGGCATTGCAGGAGATGTTGCATAGTCTGTGCCTCAGTTCCACATTCACAAGTTGTCGGGCTGGTTGAATATCCCCATTTGCTTAGTGACACCTTTGAGCAACCTACACCGGTCCTAAGTCTGTTAAGGCACTTCCAGATTGCCCAGTTGCAATTAGCTCTTGGAAGGCTTTCATCAGGTAAAATTTCCATCGCTGGGGGTTGTCCAAGACTGGCGAGCCGGTCTTTCCACAAGGCGATGCGGGCTTCAGATGAGGTTGATTGTAATGGAACAACACTGTTCATGAAGCTCTTCCTTGACTTTAGGCGGCTGGGTGTAGGTGTATGACAATGCAGAGGGTGCCTCTCATCTGATGTTTGACGGAGTCGCTCTTTCTTGCTGGCTACCATTCTTCTTATATCAGGGGGAGCGATACACACCAGGATATATAGGCTGTTGGTGTTTGTTGGTTTTAAGCAACCTGTGATAAATCGGCAGCTTGCATTCAGAACGGCATCCATCTTCTTGGCATGAGTAGACCTTTCCCATGCAGGGCAGGCGTATTCGGCAGTGGAATAGCAAAGAGCAAGTGCACTGGTTCGCAATGTTTTCGGGCTTGCCCCCTATCTTGTGTTAGTGAGCTTATTCAGGATGTTGTTTCGTGCGCTCACTTTTGCCTTTGTCTTCTCGATGTGGTTCTTGAAGGTGAGGCATCGGTCAAGGGTGACGCCTAAGTAGATAGGGTGCTCACAATGCGTCAGTGTTGCTCCACACCAGGTTACTTTCAACTGGCGTTTGGCTTCATGGTTTCTGAGGTGGAATGCACAAACTTGTGTCTTTGATGGGTTTGTGCGAAGGTCGTTTTCTTCATAGTAGGATTTTAGTCCCTCCAAGGCCTCAAAAAGCGTTTTCTCCACGGTGTTAAAATCAGTGCTTTGGGCAGTGACACAAGTCATCAGCATATATAAAACGGCGTGTGACACCGTCTATAGGTTGGTCATTCGTGTAGATGTTGTACAGCAGCGGTGCAAGCACGCTTCCCTGAGGAAGACCATTCTTCTGAATACGCCACCTGCTGCGCTTCCCACCTAGTTCAACATAGAACCGGCGATTCTGAAGCATGCTTTCTAACAGCTGTTAAGTGAATTTGTAACTGAGAACACTTCGTTGGAAACCTCTTTTGCTGAAAATGGTTATTAGTTTTCACCTGATATAAGCGATTTGAGATTTAATTCTGTTGGCGCACTCAGATGTCTGTCAATTTTGAGTTTCATGGCAGTGAAATATTGGAAGAACTCTCAAGTCTTAATGTCCTGAGTGATGATGTCTCAGCATCTTCTGTTGTATGAATGGAAAGTCCACTTTCATTCAGCTGCTGATCGTGAGTATTCCCACTTAAAGAGAACAGGGCAGTATCCAGCTCAACATTACAGATATGAGACTAATGCCCACCTCCCATTGACCAAAATCACAGTGTAACAGTGTTTGTGGGCTGGGGAAGGATCTGCTTTACTGGAGACTGCTGGTGGCAGAGTGAAACCTATCTGCAGTAATTGTGACCATCTTCTAGAAAGGTGACGAGTCCGATTGCGGTAATTACAGAGGAGTTTCCCTGCTGTCTGCCACAGGGAAAGTCATCGCAAGAATCCTCCTCAATCGCCTTCTCCCAGTGGCCGAAGAGCCGCAATGCGGATTCCGCCCACTAAGGGGCACAATGGACATGATCTTCACCGCACATCAATTACAAGAGAAATGCAGGGAACAGCACCAACCGCTGTACATGGCCTTCTTTGATCTCACAAAGGCCTTCGACACTGTCAACCGTGAGGGATTATGGAGTGTCCTCCTCAAATTCGGCTGCCCTCAAAAGTTTGTCACCATCCTCCATCTGCTTCACGACGACATGCAAGCCGTGATCCTGACCAACGGTTCCACCACAGACCCAATTCACGTACGAACTGGGGTCAAGCAAGGCTGTGTCATCGCACCAACGCTCTTCTCGATCTTCCTTGCTGCAATGCTCCATCTCGCCCTCAGTAAGCTCCCCGCTGGAGTGGAGCTAATTTACAGAACAAATGGGAAACTGTTCAACCTCCGTCGCCTCCAGTCCAGATCCAAGGTCATCCCATCCTCTGTCGTCGAATTACAGTATGCAGACGACGCTTGCGTCTGCGCTCACTCGGAGGTCGAACTCCAAACCATCGTCGACACTTTTACCGAAGCGTACGAGAGCATGGGCCTTACACTAAACATCCATAAGACAAATGTCCTCTACCAACCTGCCCCCGCCACACAGTACTGCCCCCCCCCCCGATTATCAAAATCCACGACAAGACCTTGGACAACGTGGACCACTTTCCATACCTTGGGAGCCTACTGTCAACAAGGGCAGACGTCAACGACAAAGTCCAACACTGCCTTCAGTGTGCCAGTGCAGCCTTCGGTCGCCTGAGAAAGAGACTGTTTGAAGACCAGGACCTCAAACCCGGCACTAAGCTCATGGTCTACAAAGCAGCAGTGATACCTGCCCTGTTGTATGCCTCAGAGACATGGACCATGTACAGCAGGCACCTCAAAGCACTGGAGAGGTACCACCAATGCTGCCTCCGCAAGATCCTGCAAATCCATGGGCAGGATAGGCGCACCGACGTCAGTGTTCTTGCTCCGGCCAACATCCCCAGCATTGAAGCTTTGACTACGCTCGATCAGCTCCGATGGACGGGTCACATCGTCCGCATGCCCGATACGAGACTCCCAAAACAAGCGCTCTACTCGAGGCTCCGGCACGGCAAGAGAGCCCCAGGTGGGCAGAGGAAACGCTTCAAGGACACCCTCAAAGCCTCATTGAAAAAGTGTAACATCCCCACCGACACCTGGGAATCCCTGGCCCAAGACTGCACAAAGTGGAGGAGAAGCATCCAGGAAGCTGCCAAACACCTCGAGTCTCTTCGCCGGGAGCAAGCGGAAGCCAAGCGCAGGCAGCGCAAGGAGCGCATGTCAACCCAAGCACCCCACCCACCCGCCCCTTCAACCACCGTCTGCCCCACCTGTGATAGAGACTGTAGGTCCCGCATTGGACTAATCAGTCACCTGAGAACTGATTTTTAATGTGGAAGCAAGTCGTCCTCAGTTCCGAGGGACTGCCGAAGAAGAGGATGGTTATTGCTAAATTATATTTTTAGGGCATACATTTGGCACTGTACAAATAAAATCAGGTTTCTGCAGTATGACTCATACAGTTTTCAATATCTTTTCCTAATCTTTAAATTAAAATTATTTAAATGAACAAATACTGCAACACAACTGCTATTAAGTAGAATACACCACCCAAAGTCTCAACAGGGTAATTTTGAATTTTCAGCGCCCAACTACTGAAGAATCGGCTGTGATTTTGAGGCCCCAGCCTTATTTGCATTGAAGCGGCTAGCTCTACGGCGACAATTGGGTGACTCGATACAGCTTGCCGGAGTAATGCTGGGCAATATCATGTTTAAAAAACCCTCAGAGAACTCTGCATTCCTCCAATTCTGGCCTCTTGTGCATCCCCGATTTCCTTCACCCCTCCATTGGCGGCCATGACTTCAGCTGTCTTTTTTATTTGTTCACGGGATGTGGACATCGCTGGCATCTCTACATAAGAACATAAGAAATAGGAGCAGGAATAGGCCACTTGGCCCCTCGAGCCTGCTCCGCCATTCAATAAGATCATGGCTGATCTTGGGCTCAAAGCCACTTCCCAGCCCACTCCCCATAACCCTTCACTCCCTTATCTTGCAAAAATCTGTCTATCTCCACCTTAAATGTATTTAATGACCCAGCCTCCACAGCTCTCAGGGGCAGAGAATTCCACAGATTTACGACCCTCAGAGAAGAAATTCCTCCTCATCTCAGTTCTAAAAGGGCGACCCTTTATTCTGAAACTATGCCCCCGAGTTCCAGATTCCCCCACGAGGGGAAACATCCTCTCTGCATCTACCTTGTCGAGCCCCCTCAGTATCTTATATGTCTCAATAAGATCACCTCTCATTCTTCTAAATTCCTTTGAGTATAGGCCCAGCCTGCTCAACCTTTCCTCATAAGCCAACCCCCTCATCTCTGGAATTAACCTAGTGAATCGTTTCGGAACTGCTTCCAATGCAAGTATATCCTTCCTTAAATAAGGAGACCAAAACTGTACTCAAGGTGTGGTCTCACCAATACCCTGTACAGTTGTAGCAGGATTTCCCTGCTTTTATACTCCAACCCCCTTGAAGTAAAGGCCAACATTCCATTTGCCTTTTTGATTACTTGCTGTAACTGCATGCTAACTTTTTGTGTTTCATGCACAAGGACCCCCAGGTCCCTCTGACCTGTCGCATTTTGTAATCTCTCTCCATTTAAATAATAGTTTGCTTTTTTATTTTTCCTGCCAAAGTGGATAACCTTGCACTTTTCCACATTATACTCCATCTGCTAAATGTTTGCCCACTCACTTAGCCTGTCTATATCCCTTTGCAGATTCTTTGAGCCCTCTGCACAACTTGCTTTCCCACCCATCTTTGTATCATCCGCAACCTTGGCTACATTACACTAGGTCCCTTCATCCAAGTCATTAATGTAGATTGTAAATAGTTGAGGCCCCAGCACCAATCCCTGTGGCACCCCACTAGTTACCGTTTGCCAACCGGAAAATGACCCATTTATTCCGACTCTCAGCTTTCTGTTAGTTAGCCAATTCTCTATCCATGCTAATATATTACCCCCAATTCCGTGAGCTCTTATCTTATGCAGTAACCTTTTATGTGGCACCTTACCGAATGCCTTCTGGAAATCCAAATACACCACATCCACTGGCTTACCTTTGTCCACCCTGCTCGTTACATCCTCAAAGAACTCCAGCAAATTTGTTAAATATGATTTCCCTTTCATAGAAACATAGAAACATAGAAGATAGGAGCAGGAGTAGGCCATTCGGCCCTTCGAGCCTGCTCCGCCATTCAACGAGATCATGGCTGATCATCCAAACCCTAGCACCCGGTCCCTACACCGACAGCCATCCCACCCAAGCCCTATTCCCATAACCCCACGTATTTAATCCCCCCTAACACTAAGGGCCAATTTTTATCATGGCCAATCAACCTAACCCGCACATCTTTGGACTGTGGGAGGAAACCGGAGCACCCGGAGGAAACCCACGCAAACACGGGGAGAATGTGCAAACTCCACACAGACAGTCACCCGAGGCCGGATTTGAACCCGGGTCCCTGGCGCTGTGAGGCAACAGTGCTAACCACTATGCCACCGTGCTGCCCCTTTCATAAAACCTTGCTGACTCTGCTTGACTGCATTATGATTTTCCAAATGCCCTGCTACTGCTTCCTTAATGAAGGACTCCAGCATTTTCCCAATGACAGATGTTAGGCTAACTGGTCTATAATTTCCTGCTTTCTGTCTCCCTCCTTAAGTAGGGGTGTTACATTTGCGGTTTTCCAATCCACTGGGACCTCTCCAGAGTCCAGGGAATTTTGGTATATTATAACCAATGCATCCACTATTTCTGCAGCCACTTCTTTTAAGACCCTGGATGCAGGCCATCTGGTCCAGGGGACTTGTCGTCTTTTAGTCCCATAATTTTACGAAGTACTATTTCCTTAGTGATAGTGATTGTCTTTAGTTCCCCCCTCCTTGTGGCCCCTTGATTATCCATTATTGGGATGTTGTTAGTGTCTTCTACCATGAAGACAGATACAAAATATTTGTTCAGAGTCTTTGCCATTTCCCTGTTCCCCATTATTAAATCCCCAGTCTCATCCTCTAAGGGACCAATTTTACTTTAGCTACTCTCTTCCTTTTTATATACCTGTAGAAGCTCTTACTATCTGTTTTAATATTTCTTGCCAGTTTACTCTCATAAATCATCTCTTTATTATTTTTTTAGTCATCCTTTGCTTGTTTTTAAAAATTTCCCAAATCCTCTGGTCTCCCACCAATCTTGGCAACATTGTATGCCTTCGTTTTCAATTTGATACCATCCTTCCTTAGTTAGCCACAGATGGTGTTCCCTTCTCTTAAAATCTTTCTTTCTCACTGGAATATATTTTTGTTGAGAGTTATGAAATATCTCCTTAAATGTCCACCCTGCCTTACCCTTTAATTTATTTTTCCAGGCAACTTTAGCCAGTTCTGCCCTCGTGCCATTGTAATTGCCTTTGTTTAAGATCAGGACACTGGTTTGAGATACAACTTTATCACCCTCCAACTGAATTTGAAATTCAACCATGCTATGATCACTCTTTCCTACTTGCCCTTGAGAAGGTGGTGGTGAGCTACCTTCTTGAACCGCTGCAGCCCGTGAGGTGAAGGTACTCCCACAGTGCTGTTAGGGAGGGAGTTCCAAGATTTTGACCCAACGACGATGAAGGAACGGCAATATATTTCCAAGTCAGGATGGTGTGTGACTTGGATGTGGTGTCAATAGACACACTGTTGATTAACTGGAGGCCTCATTGATTGACAGCTAAGGTCTCGTGTCTTTCCCTTTACAAGAATTATATTGGTAGTAACTAGTTTCAATGAGCAGCGAGTGAATCTTGCAGCCAACAGTCTGCACTTTAAAAAGAAAGCGAATGCTAGCTTTTCAAATGGGAGGTAAGCAAGATTGTCACTACAGCAAAGAGACTTTGGGGGTGAATTTCCAAGGGTGTTTGCCCACTCGTCTGCCGTAACTTTGGGAAAAGAGCTGCAGAAACCCTAGAAACACAACATACAGGTTTCTGCATTTCGTTCACTGAAGTTACAGCAGAAAAGTGGGAGTACACCATTGAAATTCGTCCCCATGTTTAAATATATTGAGGAGTGTGCTATTAATTTAGCTACCTTGTGTAAATAAAGCCACTTGGTCCAAAGCCTCTGTCTCAGTTTGGTAACACATATTCAGTTCGCTTTCAGAAAGAGAGAATAATTCATGTAGTGCTGCCAGTACACAGAGTAAAGGTTCCCTTTTATGATCCTTGTGTCTTGTCTGCATATATATTGGGCAGAAAAAGATGCATTCTGGATTGTAGAGAATGCAAGGTCTGTTTGCAACAATGACTGGTGACACCAAATCCAAGAAACTATATAGTCAGCCTTGGTTCAGTGGTAGCACTCTCGTCACTGAGTCGGAAGGTTTTGGATTCAAGCCCTACTCCAGAGATTTGAGCACATAATCTAGGCTGACACTTCAGTGCAGTACTGATGGAGTGCTGTGCAGTTGGAGGTGCCATCTTTTGAATGAGATGTTAAACTGAGGCCTCGTCTGCCTTCTCGGGTGGTAAAGGATCCCATGGCACAATTCGAAGAAGAGCAGGAGGGTTCTCCAGGTGTCCAGGCCAATATTTATCCCTCAACCAACATCACTAAAACAGATTATCTGGGCATTATCACATTGCTGTTTGTGGGACCTTGCTATGTGCAAATGTGTGCATTATGTGCCATGTTTCCTTATATTACAACAGTGACTACATTTCAAAAGTACTTCATTGGCTGTAAAGCGTATTTGGGACGTCCTGAGGACGTGAAAGGTGCTATATAAATGTAAGTTCTTTCTTTAGCGCAATAACCCAAAAATGTGACTTATTACAAATTTACTATGTAATACATATGCTTACCAGCTAAATATGACTATAAAAAAATATTTTTAGTGTTTTTGGGGTAAACATTGACATCAAAATGTTCCATTCCGAGGGGTTAAAGGTTTCAGACAAAAATTGGAAATCTAATTATAATATATACTGACTATAAGTAAATAATATGATAATATACTTTCCAAAAAATGTTCTGGTAGACAACTGCAATTTTTATCTTAAAAAGCTTGCAATAATGTCATCAAAATTGTTAATCTTTTACACTGAATGTCAGCATATAGCAATGTCATTCAGATTGACAGTCACTGCAACACAAGAAAAACTCGTAAATTGAATAAAATAATCACAACATTAACAGTTGTCTATATAATTAATTATGGGGCAGTAATATAATTTCAGGGTTCAGATGATGATTATGTTCCTTCTCATGGTGTATGGCATTGTTCTAACATGTTGATTTGCATGGTGCCTTGTAATCACTCCCTGGTGTACTTTTTTCTCTCTGTATAACCAGCACACATTACAGTTGGACAGGCACTACCCATTTAGTATGACTGCTTACATCAACATAGATTGCAATTTGAAGCCATTGAGGAGAGCTCCAGGCATTTCCATATTGCAGTACTGGTGACCTACAACTACTTCAAGGTCTATTTCACATCCAAAATTCTAAAGCTGTCTTGACTGAAAATATTACAGCATTCTTTGCAGGTGACAGACACCCCTGTCCTAGCTTCTTAATATATTTTAAGTTCTTGATGCCAATTCTCATTTTTACTGGAAGCATTGCCAAGTTGGACATTAAAGGTGCAGACCAATGATGTTGCCTGTGATAAAATCCCTCTGTCCCAAGCATATCTGTGGATAGGCAGCCCTGCGATCCCGATTGATATTCATGTGCAACATATCAATGGGACTTCCTCATGGTATCAATGACCAGCGGCAGTTATCAATACAACTGCTTATTTGTTATTTTTGAATCCCAACAAAGTGATGGTTAATAGTTCATTTATGTCATGGGTGGAAATCACTGTAGTTCTGATTTAGTAGCATAGTATTTTGAAGCAGTCATTTTTAACAGAGTGATGTAGTACATGGATTTGTGCTAAACTCCTCCATGTGCAGTAAGGTGATTCATTGCTTCTATTTTTATTTTATCTTCGTGATTTTTGTATCCAGTGCTTCTGAAACAACCAGGGTTGTTATTGGCTGGAATATTCTGCAACTATAATAAGGGTCTGCAGAAAATCTTGAATTGTGATCTGAGAGCTTGAGTCTCTAAGTTAATCAATAGTTAATTATGTTAGTGAACAGATTCCCTTTACAGTAATTTTTCGTGGACATCTGTGCTCTTCAATGTGAGGGATGTTAGTGCTAGGGAACAAAATACATTTTAACTTTTGCACCCAAAGTAAAGATGAAACACTCGCACGTGGAGTACAGCAGAGGGTGCTTGTAGGGCAATGCTCCCTCTTCTCTAAAATGTGCCTTAACAGCAACCTCAGAAATCCTACTACAGGAAACTTTGTGCTATCCGGCACCCACGGGACCGAGCTGCTGCCGTTGCCTCAAAACTTCCGGATAGACCAGCATCAATGTTATCAGATAGGAGCTTTTCATCTCCGTATCTGACAACAAAGACTGTTGCTTAGCAACAGCTTGTCAACACTCGGCCCGTGGCTTGGAAGCGTCTCTGAAGCTGTTGCTAAGATACAGAGACACCTTCCAGAGCCTGCCGTATCTGACCACAAACACTGTTGCTCAGCAATAGCTTGTAAACACTCGGCCCAGTAGCTTGGAAGCATCTCTGAAGCTGTTGCTAAGCTACAAAGACGCTTTCCAGAGCCTGCCTGTGAAAAGAATGCTAGGAGAAGAAAAAAAACCTAACCAAAACGGCTGCTGATTTCTGCCGTTAGATCGAAGCTGCCGGACATTCAACCTCCGGATAGCACAAAGTTTCCTGTATACTATTGATTGAAGTACTGCATTGCCCCCATCAGCTCACTTTATGGCCTCTCTGTGAATTTGCCAATTTTTGGTGAACTTTGAACTATGAGCCTATGCTTACTAAGAACAATATTGAGACTGTTGAAACCTATTTCACACAGGATGCTTATATGAGGAGATTTTCATCCCATCAGTCCCAACTAGGTTCAAACCCAGATCCTAGAGATGAAAGGGACTTTTCACTTGCGCTACTTTGTCACCCATATCCCTAATTATTTAAAATTGCTATATTTTACAAGACATCACTGTGTCTCTTTCCAAATGTGCAGTAAATTATTTGTCACTTCGTATGCACCTCCAGACTTTTTTTTAATGATATGAGTATGAAAGAGAAGCTATTACATTGGTAACTTCTAAGGAAAGGATTCACATAACTCTTTACTGCAGACCCTGCCTGGTGGAGGCAGAACATTTTCCAAGGAATGATTCTGTATTGGCTTCACAGCACTGACTGTGTCAGGCACTGAGCCTTCTAGCACAGCTATTCTCCAAGACAGTCCACTCCATTTCATAACTGAGGCAAGGGCCTTTTTTTTCTCTTTCTGTGCTGTGATAAGTAGATGCCTTTTTAACCTACAAATGCTAGTTATGTGGATCTACCTTGTTCGGGCAGAATGTTTAAATGATCATGAATTGAGATTAAGCTGATGGGACTGATTGTAATTTTATCTCAGTTATACCGTGTTGTCTTGATTATCCCTTTCTAGGCAATAAAGCTATAAATTATAAGTCAAGGATGTTGATGGAAGGATATCATGTGGGTGTGTTTATGTATGCTATTTATTTCCATTTAATTAAATATTTATCCTGTAAAAATACCAGTAGTGTACACTGCGGGTACATGCAGAGGATATTGTTGGTGATTCATCCTTTGTGCACATGCAGACTAAGACTACCCTTTAGCACAGATGGTGTGGCAATGAATCATGCAGTACTGGACTGATCGATAGTGAGTTAGCTGATTTTATGATAACAGTAGGGATGTTACAGCTGAGTTCAGTGTTTTTGAGCTAGAGAGAGGAAAAGTCAATTAAGGTTTCTGTTCCTGATTGCTATTTGGGGACATCTGCCAATTGTGTATATGTAGTGAAGAGGGGATGATGCTTCACTATGATAGCTCCTGGAAGTTGTACCAGAGGAACACTTCCACCACATATAAGCATGCCTTCAGAATGGAGGCAAGATTGGAGAGAATTAGAGTATTAGGGACAATCTCAGAGATTCTTAAGCTTTCTTTGTAAACCTTGGCCTTTTTCTCTTTCTACAGATGTGCTGGTAGCTGGGAAGCCCTGCGACTGTGACATTGTGGTAGAGTGTCAGGCTGGTGACCCAACCTCCCTGGAAGTGAGGCTCACTAACCAGAGCAAGCGCACTGTTGGCCCTTTTGCCCTCACTGTCATTCCATACCAGGACTATCAAAATGGGGTCCACAACAACGATCTTGGGAATGCTGTTACTTCAATTGGGTCCAATACATTCTATATAGATGCAGTAAGTAGACCATTTAAAGATGAACAGGTCCATAATGCACTGTCTATTTTGTGTTCAGCTGCTGTGAAGGATATAGTTTATTCATGTCTCAGAAATGGTCAGTAAATTTTAACAAGTAATTCATATAGAAATGAGAGGATAAAGATTAACTTTGTTGCAGAAAATTGTCCACAAGAAGCAGACAAGGGTTGTATCTCTTACTTGACATTCAGAGGGGGTGAAATTCATCTTGGGCTGTCGTGCAAAATGGGTGATAGCGCATCGACAGCCTGTTTTACACTCTGCCCGATTTTTTTTTTCCAGTGAAGTCAATGGAAAAGAGACTCGGGCAGACGAGGCACTATGGCAGCATTTGCACTGCCGCCCAAGATGAATTTCACCCCCAGAATCTTTCAGATGAAGCTTGCAGATACTATTTGACTGAAATGATGGTTTCAAACACTTATTCCCTGCCCCAAATCATTACAGAATGTAACATAATGCCAAAGTAGATGCTGATCATGGCTGATCTTGGGCTCAAAGCCACTTCCCCGCCCGCTCCCCATAACCCTTCACTCCCTTATCTTGCAAAAATCTGTCTATCTCCACCTTAAATGTATTTAATGACCCAGCCTCCACAGCTCTCTGTGGCAGAGAATTCCAAAGATTTACGACCCTCTGAGAGAAGAAATTCCTCCTCATCTTCGTTCTAAAAGGGCGACCCTTTATTCTGAAACTATGCCCCCGAGTTCTAGATTCCCCCACGAGGGGAAACATCCTCTCTGCGTCTACCCTGTCAAGCCCCCTCAGTATCTTATATGTTTCAATAAGATCACCTCTCATTCTTCTAAATTCCAATGAGTATAGGCCCAACCTGTTCAACCTTTCTTCATAAGTCAAACCCCCTCCTCTCTGGAATTAACCTAGTGAATCGTCTCTGAACTGCCTCCAATGCAAGTATATCCTTCCTTAAATAAGGAGACCAAAACTGTATGCAGTACTCAAGGTGTGGTCTCACCGATACCCTGTACAGTTGTAGCAGGACTTCCCTGCTCTTATACTCCAACCCCCTTGAAGTAAAGGCCAACATTCCATTTGCCTTTTTGATTACTTGCTGTATCTGCATGCTAACTTTTAGGCCTAGAAATTCGGTGCGCTGCGCCACCAGTTAGCGCCCAAAGAGGGCACTTAATGGCTTTAGCGCCACTGGCCACGCCCCCCGTGAAATTTAGCAGGGCGCTAATGGCGGCGTTAGCCTGTAGCGCTGCGCCACCACCGATGATGTAATCGGTGTGCGCAGCCCCCCGCTACCGCACCGAACGCGATGTTGGGTCGCGCCCCCCGCTGTAATGCCTGTCGCAATCTGCGACCGGTTCAGGCGGGCCGACCTGCAGCGGTAGTGGCGCTAATTAAAGGGGATGTGCGGGGCGGCCATTTTTTTTGCTGGCCGCCTGCCAGCACCTCTTCGTGCCGCCATCCCCAGCCTCCTGAGCCCCCCCCCCGGGCAGTGCCGGCTGTGTCCCAAGAGCCCGGCACCTCTCCTCGGTGCCGGGCTCTTTTGCCGGCACTCGCGATCTCTGATCACGCTGGTGCAGGCCCCTCCCCTTTAAGAAGGGGAGGAAGGCCTGCAGTACCGCAGCGCGCCGTGCCACAGCACGCGCTGCAATATTCAGTTTCGGCACCCCAAGAGGGACGTGGGGCGCCTCGAGCAGCGCCCCGCTTCCATTTGGGGCGCTGAAACTGAATATCGTGCTGGCGCAATTGGCTGCTTCTGGGGCGGAAGTACCGGTGCCCAGGCGAGCCTTAGTGTTTCATGCACAAGGTCCCTCTGAACTGTAGTATTTTGTAATCTCTCTCCATTTAAATAATAATTTGCTTTTTTATTTTTCCTGCCAAGATGGATAACTTCGCATTATACTCCATCTGCCAAATGTTTGCCCACTTAGCCTGTCTATATCCCTTTGCAGATTCTTTGAGTCCTCTGCACAACTTGTTTTCCCACCCATCTTTGTATCATCCGCAAACTTGGCTACATTACACTCGGTCCCTTCATCCACATCATTAATGTAGATTGTAAATAGTTGAGGCCCCAGCACCGATCCCTGTGGCACCCCACTAGTTACCATTTGCCAACCGGAAAATGACCCATTTATCCCGACTCTCTGCTTTCTGTTAGTTAGCCAATTCTCTATCCATGCTAATATATTACCCCCAATTCCGTGAGCTCTTATCTTATGCAGTAACCTTTTATGTGGCACCTTATCGAATGCCTTCTGGAAATCCAAATACACCACATCCACTGGCTCACCTTTGTCCACCCTGCTCGTTACATCCTCAAAGAACGCCATGATTTCCCTTTCATAAAACCATGCTGACTCTGCTTGACTGCATTATGATTTTCCAAATGCCCTGCTACTGCTTCCTTAATGAAGGACTCCAGCATTTTCCCAACGACAGATGTTAGGCTAACTGGTCTATAATTTCCTGCTTTCTGTCTCCCTCCTTTCTTAAATAGGGGTGTTACATTTGTGGTTTTCCAATCCACTGGGGCCTCTCCAGAGTCCAGGGAATTTTGGTATATTGCAACCAATCCATCCATTATCTCTGCAGCCACTACCTTTCTTCCTCCCTCCTTGAACAGGGGTGTAATATTTGCCATCCTCCAATCCTTTGGCACAATTCCCATTTTTAAAGATTTTTGGGGGAATTATGGTTAGTTCTTCTATTATCTCTTCCCCAACCTCTCGAGTATTGTGGGATGCTTACATGCTTACATTCTGGATCTGGTAGCTTTTCTAATTTCAGTTCCATTAACATTTTTAATACATAGAAACATAGAAGATAGGAGCAGGAGTAGGCCATTCGGCCCTTCGAGCCTGCTCCGCCATTCAATGAGATCATGGCTGATCATCCAAATTCAGTACCCTGTCCCTGCCTTCTCCCCATATCCCTTGATCCCTTTAGCCTTAAGAAATATATCCAACTCTTTTTTGAATATATTTAATGAACTGGCCTCCACCGCCCTCTGTGGCAGAGAATTCCACAGGTTCACCACTCTCTGGGTGAAGAAATTCCTCCTCATTTCAGTCCTAAATGGCTTACCCCTTATCCTTAGACTATGACCCCTGGTTCTGGACTCCCCGGCCATCATAAACATCCTTCCTGCATCTAGTCTGTCCAGGCCTGACAGAATTTTATAAGTTTCGATGAGATCCCCTCTCAATCTTCTAAACTCCAGTGAGTATAAGCCCAATCGACACAATCTCTCCTCATACGTCATTCCTGCCATCCCAGGTATCAGCCTGGTGAATCTTCGCTGCACTCCTTCCATGGCAAGAACGTCCTTCCTCAGGTAAGGTGACCAAAACTGCACACAGTACTCAAGGTGCAATACAGTTGCCTTTTGCATACTTATCTGCAGTCGTGGCTCTTCCATATCCTCCTTAGCTACTCCTACAGTCCTACTCTTTCTCTGTAAAAACTGATTTGAAATACTAAGCATCTCCACCATTACCTTACTCTGAACAGCAAACTGGTCAATTCATTTCAAAGTGGACCCTCCCCTTCTTGGACTATGCTTTTACGTATGTGTTAATTCCCTTTATTTTGGCCACCAGTCTTCTTTCATACTCCCATTTATCCCTCCTAATGATTCTTTCTGCTTCCTTTTTATCCATTTTACAATTTCCCCAGTTTTCTTCTGTATTATACCCTGACATTTATGATATGCCTGTTTTTTTAAATCTAATTTTTACTCTAATATCTCTAATTATCCATTAAAACCTTATCTTTACTTGTCAGAATATATTTTTTATTATCCTTCTCATATTTAATTTTCTCCCACTGCTGGCTTGCTGTTTGATGTGCCATTTTTTGAACCAATTATTCTGTGTTAGGTCTCCTCTCATCCAACTGAAGTGAGCTAATTCCAGCCCAGCATATTAATGTTGGATTCCTCTTTTTCAGAAATCTTTTTTAAATCACAATGAGATAAATAATTTTGAAATGCATAATTATGTCACTCGTTTGTGATGTAATTGCCATAAAATCGATGCAGGACTGCTTATTCTTCTCCCTTTTAAAACAAATACTTTTTCCTTATATAGTGGCCCATATTTTCCGATCCCTACGGGTGTACCCATAGGGGCCTCGCAAGTGCTGGTTTCAGGCATGCGAAGCGCATGCACTGAAAACTGGCATTTCCGATCTGTCAAGATTCCTCTTGACAGATTGCACGCCTACCCTGAAGAAGGGCCTCTGCGGGTGGAGAGTTCCGCTTTCTGCAGAACCTCTGCCCACTGAAATCCCTTAAAAATCTTACGCCTGGTAAAAACAGGCGTAAGGCCTGCTTTTACCAGCATAAGAGTTTAAAAAAGTAAAAAAAATGTTTTCACTAATTTATAATTTTAACTAATTTTAAAAACATGATTTAAAAAAAATTATTTAATGTTTTGATGTGTTTTTGGAGTGATCTCCATTCATACTTTTGACAGGTCTAAGCTGTCAAAAGTATGAAGGGAGATTCCTTTCTTTCATTGGTTCCCTATGGCCCACGTGATCCCAGGGATGCTTGCGAAACGTATGCGCCCCTGGGATACGTGGGCCCTGCGCATTTCGTAGAGCAGAGGCCCAGGAGTGGAAATAGCCGGACCTCTGGAGCCCTCAGATAAGGACGTAGATTTTTTCCAGATCGGAGGCCTCCGCACGCAGGAAGTCTCTGATCGGAAAATACGGGCCAGTGTGATTTCACCTTAACAGGTAGATTTTTTTTACCATAATAGATTAACAGAAGGTTGTTACCACTAGTTTACTAAATACTGAAATTTTTTTTTAAAAGTGTACTTACATAGTGACAGTTAATGGCCCTGCACCAACTGCTTTATCTTGCTGTGTTAATAGTATTTTGATAGCTGGACATGGTTTTCAACTTGTACATTGGCCCATCATTTTCCATCAAAATAACGGGGAAGCTAATGGCATTCGCTGTTATTTATCCGTAAATGCTACAGCAACTTCAGGCGAGGGCAGATGTGGAGTTAAACGCAGAAATCCAAAAGTTGCTGTTGCTCCGCCATTAGCTTCGTGAAAACGGCATTGCACTGTCTGGCTCACCATTGAAATGCATTGAATGGCGTGAAGTTGCGATATTTGTGGTAGATACGAACTAAACTCGCCACAGAAAGTTAAATCTTGTCCATTTCTGTTCAAATACCTTTTTAACATCGTGATACGAGTCAATTACTGCCAGTCAACCTCTCTGGCACTGGAAATTAACTATTACAAGTGCGAAGTCTCATTCCTTCAATTTTTATTTGTTCTTGGAGATATTTAAAATTATTTTAAAAAAATACTTTTCTTTTCTGTTTCTTTTTTTTCTCTCTCTTAATTGAGCCACTCTCCCTCTTTTTATTTCTCTTTCTGTATCTGATTTGACATTGAATTTACCCATTCTAATTTATGCTTCCTTCTCCGTTCTTGTGCTGTTAATTTCACAGTCCTTCAATCAGCTCGCACTTTCAGCAACTTGCCATGCAAACATTTAAAAAACCTAAACTTGCAAGGGCAAGTCTAACTAACAACAGATGCCATTAGATGCCTTGCCACAACAAATTATGGCCCATTATGTTATTCCTATTAATTGTCTTTTCACATTCCACATCATTTTCTAATTCCTGGATTTATTGTTCATTCACATTCATTTGAATGGACTTCACATTACATAAACATTGGGGCCTGGTATTTCTGCTTGATTGCGCTGGTTTCTTCAGCGTAACCGGCGCAAGAGATCACGGAATTTTAAGCACAAGTTGCATTCAGCACAACTTGAGTTGCTGCGATCTTTTGCACTAGTTTTAAAAACATCACGTTAGAACAGGCCTCGCCCACAAGACTGGCCTACCCCCAAAGGTGAATTAATTACCATTGGGAGTTTTCGCTAATTGTGCTAGTTTGCAGGCCTTTGAGGAGGCTCCAAAAATTCAGCTGGAACTTTTGGGTGCAAGGACACTAATAGGTACATTTTAAAAGGTTTTGAAAGATTTTTTTTTTTTTAATTTATTAAGGAACTGACTACTGTCCCCAATCTAACTAGAAAATAGTTCTGTATATTTTGAAAGATTTTTTTTTTTTTTAATTTATTAAGGAACTGACTACTGTCCCCAATCTAACTAGAAAATAGTTCTGTATATTTTGAAAAAGTCATTTTCAGTCACTTAAAATCATGTTACTCACAGGTGGGGGATTGACACTGCGATTTAAAATGCTTTATTTTTGTGATAAACCCATTTTCAGCTGTAAGAACATAAGAAATAGGAGCAGTGGTAGACTATTCGGCCCTTCGAGCCTGCTCCACCATTCAATAAGATCATGGCTGATCTACCTCAACTCCACCTTCCCGCACTATCCCCATATCCCTTGATTCCCTTAATATTCAAAAACCTATCGATCTCTGTCTTGAATATACTTAACGACTGAGTATCCACCGCACTCTGGGGTAGAGAATTCTAAAGATTCACAACCCTTTGAGTGAAGAAATTTCTCCTTATCTCAGTCCTAAATGGCCAGCCCCTAGTTCTAGACTCCCTAACCAGGGGAAACACCCTCCCAGTCTCCACCCTGCCAAGCCCTTTAAGAATTTTATATGTTTCAATGAGATCACCTCTCATTCTTCTAAATTCTAGGGTATATAGGCCTTGTCTCCTGAATCTCTCCTCATAGGACAATCCCCCCATCCCAGAAATCGGTCTGGCGAACCTTCATTGCACTCCCTCTTAAGGCAAGTATATCCTTCCTTAGGCAAGGGGACCAAAACTGTACACAGTACTCAAGGTGTGATCTCACCAGGGCCCTATATAATTACAGTAAGACTTCTTTACTCCAATCCTCTTGTAATAAAGGCTAACATACCATTTGCTTTCCTAATTGTTTGCTGTACCTGCATGTTAACTTTCACTGATTCGTGTACAAGGACAACCAGATCCCTCTGAATACTAACATTTCCCTATCTCTCACCATTTAAAAAATATTCTGCTTTTCTATTTTTCCTACCAAAGTGGATAACGTCACATTTCTCCACATTATATTCCATCTGCCATGTTCTTGCCCACTCACTTAATCTGTCTATATCCCTTTGCAGCCTCTTTGCATTCTCCTCACAACTTACTTTCCCACCAAGCTTTGTATCATCAGTAAACTTGGATACATTGCACTACACTTGGTCCCCTAAGACATTGATATAGATTATAAATAGCTGAGACCCAAACGCTGATCCTTGTGGTACCCTGCCAATCCAAAAATGATCTGTTTATTCCTACGCTCAGTTTTCTGTCCATTAACCAATCCTCAATCCATGCTACAGGAAACTTTGTTATATCCGGCACCGATGGGACCGAGCTGTTGCCGATCTATCAAAACTGCCGGACATACCAGCGTTAATGTTGAAGCATACGGAGGTTTTCATCTCCGTATCTGACAGCAAACACTGTTGCTTAGCAACAGCTTCAAACAGTCGGCCCGTACCTTGGAAGCGTCTCTATAGCTTAGCAACAGCTTCAGAGAGACTTTCCAGAGCCTGACTGTTGGGGAAAAAAAAAGCCGCGAGAAGGAAAAAAAAGCCACGAGAAGAAAAAAAACCTAACAAAACGGCTCCTGATTTCTGCCGGTAGATCGAGGTTTCCAGACATACAACCTCCGGATAAACCAAAGTCTCCTGTAATATATTACCCCAATCCCATGAGCCCTAATTTTGTTTAATAACCTCTTGTGTGGCACCTTATCGAATGCTTTCTGAAAATCCAAATATACGACATGCACTGGTTCTCCCTTATCTACCCTACTACAGTAGTTACTATCTCAAAAAACGCTAACAGATTTATCAAACATGATTTTCCTTTCATAACTCTGTGTTGAGTCTGCCCAATCATATTATGATTTTCTAAGTGCCCTGTTGCCACGACCCTAATAATAGATTCTCGCATTTTCCCTATTACTGATGTCAGGCTAACTGGCCGAGAGTTCCCTGTTTTCTCTCGCTCTCCTTTCTTGAATAGCGAGTTTACATTTGCTACCTTCCAATCTTCGGGGACTGTTCTAGAATCTAGGGTAATAATCAAACTTTACCAAGTTACCACTCTTAAATATATTAAGAAATATTTTTTTTAAATTACATTTTAAAACGCTGCCCAATTGTGCTGGTTCATGGCAGATTTTACATTTGGCGATATGCAAATGAGTTTGAGAGGAAACTCGGGGGGTGGGGGAGGGGCGGGGGTGGAAGTACTTTTCAAAATGGGTGCAATTTGTGCCAGAATCACCGACTGCGTCCAAAGTGGAAACTCTGCCCCGCAATCTGTGCCTCACAACAATCGTCACCGTACCTTCAGTTGCACTGGGACCATTCACAGAGGGATGTAGTACAGCATTAAATCCATTCTTTTAAAAACATTTCATGTGCACTGAAAACATAATAGAAAAACTAGTGAAATATGATTTATAACCTGTGCATATTTACAGTATATCTTCCTTCGGCCTTTTAACCTAAGTAGTAAAAATGCTTTAAATTAAACAGAAAATGCTGGAAACACTCAGCAGGTCAGGCAGCATCTACGGAGAGAGAAACAGAGTTAATGTTTCAGGTAGATGACCTTTCATCAAAACTGGAAGTAGAAAAGCTTTATCTCCATATTTTAAAGGGGCATTGTCATTGTAATAAGGAGGTTTCAGGCAGACTCAATTCCTGGAACAACCAGTGGAAAACAATACCAAAACCTCTTATGCAGATGCTTTTTTTTACCTGAGAAAGTTTGACCACTGCAGTGCAAACGTTTAGAGAAAAATAATTCCCGAAGAAGTCAGAAATACAGTATAATGATGCAATGGCACTAACGAATGATACTGCATTTATACAGTGTACACATGTTAACAAACATGGTAGTCTCTTGCAGGTAACAACAGTACCCTGTAAACTCGAATGAAAATCAATATCTCCAGATATTCTTAAGTAAAACAAATCACCAAAATAATGAAAAGGGAAAAGAAACACACAGCAAAATGAGATTACAGAGTCCAGCACCCACAGCACAATGAATGCCCCAGCAAGCAATCAAATGTCATCAGGGCAGGGAAGAGAAAAAATGGTAAATAAATGAATAGAATATTAGAATAAAATAAAATAAAGAAAAAGTGTCGGTGCTGGGTTCCGTTCCTAGGAGCAATAAAAATATTGCACTACTCTGTGCAATCCATAATTATATCAATACTCTGAGAAAATCATCTGAATCTATCTAGGTATAAATGTACAACAGTGTTTAAGTTCTGCTGAACTGAACTCATTAGAAATTATAGATTATATATTCCAATACCCTATTGTTGCATTTTAATTAGAATATTGTGATATGGGAAATAGACCTTTGATAACCATGGATAAAAATTATGCTCTTGGGCTGTTATCTTGGCAGATAACATTACAATGATTAGATGTAGTCTTTTACATAGCCTGATGTACAAAACCATTTAAACGCAACATAAGAAATAGGAGCAGGAGTAGGCCAATCGGCCCCTCGAGCCTGCTCCGCCATTCAATAAGATCATGGCTGATCTGATCCTAACCGCCAATCTACTATCACTGAACCATCTCCTGAATCTAACAGAATTAGACACACGAAATAGGAGCAGGATCAGGCTACATGGCCCCTGGGCCCGCTCCGCTACCCACAGGGCCATGACCGATCCGAACCTAGACTCATGTCCAAATTCCTGCCCGTTCCCCGTAACCCTTTATTTCCTTTACTTCTAGGAAACTGTCTATTTCTGTTTTAAATTTATGTAATGATGTAGCTTCTACAGCTTTTTGGGGCAGCATATTCCATGGACCTACCACCCTCTGAGTGAAGTAGTTCCTCCTCATCTCAGTTTTGAAAGAGCAGCCCCTTATTCTAAGACTATGCCCCCTAGTTCTAGTTTCACCCATCATCGGGAACATCCTCCCCGCATCCACCCGATCCAACCCCTTCACAATCTTATATGATTCAATAAGATCGCCTCTCATTCTTCTGAACTCCAATGAGTAGAGTCCCAATCTACTCAACCTCTCCTCATATGTCCATCCCCTCATCCCCGGGATTAACCGAGTGAACCTTCTTTGTACTGACTCGAGAGCAAGTATGTCTTTTCTTAAGTATGGACACCAAAACTGTATGCAGTATTCCAGGTGCGGTCTCACCAATACCTTGTACAACTGAAGCAATACCTCCCTATTTTTATATTCTATCCCCCTAGCAATGAAAGCCAACATTCCATTGGCCTTCTTAATCACTTGCTGCACCTGCATACTAACCTTTTGAGTTTCGTGCACCAGGACCCCCAGATCCCTTTGTACTTCAGTACTTTCCAGTTTCTTGCCATTAAGATAATAACTTGCTCTACGATTTTTCCTGCCAAAGTGCATAACCTCACACTTTGCAGTATTGTATTCCATCTGCCAAATCTCTGCCCACTTACTTAGCCTGTCTATGTCCCTTTGCAAGTTTTTTATGTCCTCCTCACTCACTACTTTCCCTCCCATCTTAGTATCATCTGCAAACTTTAATATGTTACACTCGCTCCCCTCCTCCAAATCGTTAATATAGATTGTAAAGAGTTGGGGACCCAGCACTGACCCCTGTGGAACACCACTAGTTACTGATTGCCAGTCCGAGAATGAACCATTTATCCCAACTCTCTGCTTTCTGTTAGATAGCCAATCCTCTATCCATGCCAGAATATTACCCCCAATCCCGTGATTTTTTATCTTAAGCAATAATCTTTTGTGTGGCACCTTGTCAAATGCCTTTTGGAAGTCTAAATACACTACGTCCACTGGTTCCCCTTTATCCACCCTATATGTTACTTCCTCAAAGAACTCCAGCAAATTTGTAGCATGTGACTTGATAATTTACAAGAGCACAGGCTACATGAAAAAGCCATTTAGCCCAACTTAGCTCATCCACCTAGGAAATTCTACAGTTGGCCCATCATTGCATCCGCCTGTCTCTTAAATGCTTTCACGATCTTTGCCTCTCCTTCCCGATTTAGAATTCCAGTTGTTCATCGGCTTTGGTTTGAATTTGTCTTTCACTAGTTTGTACTTGTGTCCTTCTGAACGTAAGTACAAGGTTTATCTTTAAGTAGTGCTCCAGAATTATCTTTTTTACACCATTCACTATCTAAGTACCTTCTTATATCCTTCCTTTCAAGGCTGACAGCCTAATTTTCTCAAGATTTACCTCAATAGTCTTCTGGCATTCAACATCAGGCTTGTGGCTCTTCCCTGCACTACTGATCAATTGTTTCCCTTGTGACTCGGTGACCAAAACCGGACATAGTTCGCAAGGTTTAGTCTGATTAGAGTATGTAAAACTTCAGTATGACTTTGTCCGTACAGCTCCACTGTATTAATGACAATCTTGCCCAGCTTTCAGATCATGTTGAAGGGGTGGAAAATGGTTATGGCCCGTTTTCGTGACCATAACCAAGTGCATGCCCCAACGTGGACGCCCGACACCAGCAAATAATTTCTCCTCGGGTCTCATTAATATTGTTTGTGCGAGCTGCCGGCGCCTCTCGCACCTCCACAAGCAGAACATGCATTTTACATCGTTTATATTTATCGAAGTCCCAGGGTGGGGAGAGGGGGATGTTGGAGAGGCAACGGTGGGGGAAGACAATTGTGAGGACTGTGGAGTCGGGGGAGAACTCCAGCCGTGTTTAACTTTTCATTTTAAATTTAAATATACCTTTTGATGGCGGCCATTGCTTAGGCTGCAGCAGCCACTGAAAAATCCCGAGCGGAGCGGCAGCTTCTCCACTCAATTCAAACCAATTTCTGTAAAGAAGTCTAAAAGAGGCCCCACCTATACACATGCAAGGGAACTAAAGCTGCCTTTACCAATATGGCGGTACTCAAAGCAGCCGCAGATTGGGTGCAGGATGTTGCGCCCGAAATTAGTCCTTTTTCCCCATTTCCGCCTGGAAAATGGGTATGAGGACCAATTTCTACTGCAAAGTCTCTCCTTTTCCTTTTTCCAGAGCAAATTGGCAAAGGTAGTCTGGAGGATGAGTGCATGGAATGCATTCGGGACAGTTTCCTAGAATACGTCATGGAACCAACCAGGGAACAGGCTATTTTAGATCTTGTATTGTGTAATGAGACAGGGTTAATTAGAAATCTCATAGTAAAGGATCCTCTGGGGCAGTGTGGTTATAATATGATAGAATTTCACGTTAAGTTTAAGAGTGGCTTGCCTAGAGAAACTAGAGTCTTAAACTTAAATAAAGCCAATTACATAGGTATGAGGGCCGAGTTGGCTAAGGTAGATTGGAAAAATAGATGAAAAGATATGGTGATAGATAAGCAGTGGCTAGCGTTTAAAGAAATATTTCATAATTCTCAACAAAAATACATTCCATTGAGAAACAAAAACTCCATGGGAAAAGTGATCCAACCGTGGCTAACTAATGAAGTTAAGGATAGCATTAGATTGAAAGAAGAAGCTTATAATGTTGCAAAGAATAGTAGTAAGTCTAAGGATTGGGAGAGATTCAGAAACCAGCAAAGGATGACCAAAAAATTGATAAAAAGGGAAAAAATAGAATGAGAGAAAACTAGCAAGAAATATAAAAGCAGATTGTAAGAGCTTCTACAAGTATGTAAAAAGGAAGAGAGTAGCAAAAGTAAATGTTGGTCCCTTAGAGGCTGAGACAAGAGAAATTATTATGGGGAATAAGGAAATGGCAGAAACGTTAAACAATTATTTTGTATTGTCTTCACAGTAGAAGTCACAAAAAGCATACTAAAAATGGTGGGGAACCAAGGGTCGAATGAGGGTGAGGAACTTAACGTAATTAATATAAGTAGAGAAAAAGTGCTAGAGAAACTAATGGGACTAAAAGCTGACAAATCCCCTGGACCTGACGGCCTACATCCTAGAGTTCTAAAAGAGGTGGCAGAAGAGATAGTGGATGCATTGGTTTTGATCCTCCAAAATTCCCTAGATTCTAGATGGTCCCAGCGGATTGGAAGGTCACAAATGTAACACCACTATTCAAAGAGATTGGGTGTTGTCATGCAAGAAACACAGAAAGCTAGCTTGCGGGTACAGCAAGCAGTAAGGAAGGCAAATGGCATGTTGGCCTTTATTGCAAGGGGGTTGGAGTATACATGTAAGGAAGTCTTGCTACAATTGTACAGGGCCTTGGTGAGACCACACCTGGAGTACTGTGTACAGTTTTGGTCTCCTTATCTAAGGAAGGATATAGTTTCCTTGGAGGCGGTGCAACAAAGGTTCACTAGATTGATTCCTGTGATGAGAGATTGTGTAGAATGGGCCTATACTCTCTGGAGTTTAGAAGAATGAGAGGCGATCTCATTGAAACATGCAAGATTCTGAATCAGATTAACAGGGTAGATGCTGAGAGGTTATTTCCCCTGGCTGGAGTGTCTAGAACTGGGGGACATAGTCTCAGGAGAAGGGGTAGGCCATTTAAGACCGAGATGAGGAGGAATTTCTTCACTCAGAGGGTTGTGAATCTTTGGAATTCTCTGCCCCAGAGGGCTGTGAATGCTGAGTCTTTGAGTATATTTAAGGCTGAGATAGATAGATTTTTGGAATCAAGGGATATGGGGATCAGGGGAGAAAGTGGAGTAGAGGTCGAGATCAGCCATGATCTTATTGAATGGCGGAGCAGGCTCGAGGGGCATTTTGGCCTACTCCTCTTATTTCTTATGTTCTTATGTTCTTAAGTTAATAAATACCTTGGGGTAGAGTTTGCGCTTTGGAATCGGGAAATTGTGCCCAAAATGCACTTGAAATTAGGTTGCAATTCAAGTTTCTGCTAACATTAATTTGCATAATCACAAATGTAAAATCTTCCATGAACCAACAGAATCGGGCAGCGTAATAGAACATATTCATTTTTTTTTTCTTTCCATAAAAAGTATTCCTTGATGTATTTAAGAGTGGTAACCTGGTGTAGTTTTATTAATACTGCTGAAAATAGGTTTATCAGCAAAAACAAGCATTTTTAATAACTGTGTCTAGTCCTCCACCTGTGAGTAACCTGATTTGAAATCATTTAAATTAATTTTAAAAAGCTATACTGAGCCATTTAATAGTTTAATTCGTGTACACTAGTCTGCTTTTTAGTAAATTAAGTATTTTTTGATATGATAAACGTGCCTACTAGTGCGTGTGCATCCAAGAAAATAAGCACAATTTGAAGAACCTTCCCGAACAAGCGCAATCGGTGGAATCTTGTGATTTCGACCAGGGGGCGTGGCCAGTTTTATGGGCGGGGCCTGATTTGGGTGAATTGAACTTTGAACCAACGTAAAAGATCACGGAAAACACAAACACTGGTTTTGGGCGTAACTCACTTGTGTTACAATTTCTCGATCTTTTATACTGGTTCAGCCGATTGTGCTGAAAACTAGCGAAACAAACAGAAACTCTGTACGATAGCAAAATAACAACAGAAAATGCTAGAAAAACTCAGCAGAAACTCTGTACCCTTGGTTCTATTTCTGCTGCTTTATTTACTTAAATAGCGTTGGAAAAGGTGTCAAAAGATTATAGTTGCTTGATATTTTCCTCTTTTACCCTTCACTCTCCTCGCCCAAGTTTGAAGTTTTCTTGTGACATTTTCCTTTGGAAAGTGCATGTCTACCTTTATTTGAACCATATAAACTCCCACTAGAAACATAGAAGATAGGAGCAGGAGTAGGCCATTCAGCCCCTCGAGCCTGTTCTGCCATTTAATGAGATCATGGCTGATCATCCAAATTCAGTACCGTGTCCCTGCTTTCTCCCCATGGATCCCTTTAGCCTTAAGAAATATATCTAACTCCTTCTTGAATATATTTAATGAATTGGCCTCAACTACCTTCTGTGGTCGAGAATTCCACAGGTTCACCACACTCTGGGTGAAGAAATTCCTCCTCATCTCTGTCCTAAATGGCTTACCCCTTATTCTTAGACTGTGAAGTCTGGTTTTGGACTCCCCCCGCCATTGGGAACATCCTTCCTGCATCTAGTCTGTCTAGTCCTGTTAGAATTTTATAAGTTTCAATGAGATCCCCTCTCATTCTTCTAAAATCTAGCGAATATAAGCCTAATCGACCCAATCTCTCTTCATACGTCATTCCTGCCATCCCAGGTATCAATCTGGTAAATCTTTGCTGCACTCCCTCCATGGCAAGAACATCCTTCCTCAGATAAGGCGACCAAAACTGCACACAATACTCAAGGTGTGGTCACACCAAGGCCCTTTACAACTGCAGCAAGACATCCTTGATCCTGTACTCGAATTCTCTTGCTATGAAGGCCAACATACCATTTGCCTTCTTAACCGCCTGCTGTACCTGCATGCTCACCTTCAGCAACTGGTGCACAAGGACGCCCAGGTCTCGTTGCACTTCCCCTTTTCCCAATCTATTGTCGTTCAGATAATAATCTGTCTTCCTGTTTTTGCCACCCAAGTGGATAACCTCGCATTTATCCACATTATACTGCATCTGCCATGCATCTGCCCAATCACCCAACCTGTCCAAATCGTACTGGAGTTTCTCTGCATCCTCCTCACAGCACACACGCCCACCCAGCTTTGTGTCGTCTGCAAAATTGGAGCTATTACATCTAGCTCCCTCGTCTAGCTCATCAATATATGTTGTGACTAGCTGGGGTCCTAGCACCAATCCCTGCGGTACCCCACTAGTCACTGCCACTAGTCACTGCCTGCCACTCGGAAAAAGACCCATTTATTCCAACTCTTTGCTTCCTGTCTGCCAACCAGTTCTCTATCCAAGTCAGTACCTTACCCCCAATCCCATGTGCTTTAACTTTGCACACCAATCTCTTATGCGGGACCTTATCGAAAGCCTTCTGAAAGTCCAAATACACCACATCCACTGGTTCTCCCTTATCTATTCTACCAGTTACATCCTCAAACAATTCCAGTAGATTAGTCAAGTATGATTTACCTTTTGTAAATCCCTGTTGACTTTGTCCGATCCTGTCACTGTTTTCCAAGTACTCTGCTATTACATCTTTTATAATGGACTCTAGCATTTTCCCCACTACCAATGTCAGGCTTACCAGTCTATAATTCCCCGTTTTCTCTCGACCACCTTTTTTAAATAGTGGGGTTACATTAGCTACCCTCCAATCCATGGGAACGGTTCCAGAGTCTATAGAATTTTGGAAGATGACCAGCAATGCATCTACTATTTCTAGGGCCACTTCCTTAAGTACCCTAGGATATAGATTATCAGGCCCATGGGATTTATTGGCCTTCAATCCCGTCAATTTCCCTAACACCATTTCCCTACAAATACTGATTTCATTCAATTCCTCACTCTCATTAGACCCTATGTTCCCCGACATCTCTGGGAGTTTATTTGTGTCCTCCTTTGTGAAGACAGAACCAAAGTATGTATTTAATTGGTCAGCCATTTCTTTGTTCCCCATTATAAATTCCCCTGATTCTAACTGCAAGGGACCTACGCTTGACTTCACCAATCTTTTTCTCTTCACATATCTATAGAAGCTTTTACAGTCAGTTTTTATGTTCCCTCCAAGCTTACTCTCATATTCTATTTTCCACCTCTTAATTGATCCCTTTGTCCTCCTTTGCTGAATCTTAAACTGCTCCCAATCCTCAGGTTTGCTGCTTTTTCTGGCCAATTTATATGTCCTCTCCTTGGATCTTATGCTATCCCTAATTTCCCTTGTTAGCCACGGTTGAGTCACCTTTTTTGTTTTATTTTTATGCCAAACAGGGATGAACAAATTCTGTAGTTCATCCATGCGATCTTTAAATGTTTGCCATTGCCTATCCATCGTCAACCCTTTATGTAACACTCCCCTATCCATCCTAGCCAACTCACGCCTCATACCATCGTAGTTTCCTTTATTTAAATTCAGGACCCTAGTCTCTGAGTCAACTACTTCACTCTCCATCTTAATGAAGAATTCTATCATATTATGATCGCTCCTCCCCAAGGGGCCTCGCACAACAAGATTGCTAATTAATCCTTTCTCATTATATAATACCCACTCTAAGATGGCCTGATCTCTCGTTGGTTCTTTGACATATTGGTCCAGGAAACCATCCCATATACTCTCTGGGAATTCCTCCTCCACAGTATTGTTGCTAACTTGGTTAGCCCAATCTATATGTAGATTGAAGTCACCCATGATAACTGCAGTGCCCTTATTGCACGCATCTCTAGTTTCCCGTTTAATGCCATCCCCAAGCTCAGCATTACTGTTTGGGGGTCTGTATACAACTCCCACTAACGTTTTCTGCCCCTTGGTATTTTTCAGCTCTACCCATACAAATCCCACATCATCAGAGCTAATATCCTTCCTTGCTATTGTGTTCATCTTCTCTTTAACCAGCAATGCTACCCCACCTCCTTTTCCTTTTAGCCTGTCCTTCCTCAATATTGAATACCCCTGGATGTTGAATTCCCACCCTGGAGCCATGTCTCCATAACCCCAATTATATCATATCCGTTTACATACATTTGTGCAGCTAATTCATCCACCTTATTATGAATGCTCCTCGCATTAAGACACAAAGCCTTCAGGCTTATTTTAGTTAACACTCTTAGTCCTTTTAGAATTATTATTTACTGTGGCCCTGTTTGATTTACACCCTTGATTTCTCTGCCTTCCACTTTTGCTTTTCTCCTTCCTGTCTGTTGCTTCTATCCTTGCTTCCCTTTCCTCTGTCTCCCTGCACAGGTTTCCAACCCCCTGCCATTTTAGTTTAAACCCTCCCCAAGAGCACTAGCAAACACTCCCCCTAGGACATCGGTCCCGGTCCTGCCCAGGTGCAAACCGTCCAGTTTGTACTCGTCCCACCTCCCCCAGAACCGGTTCCAATGTCCCAGGAATTTGAATCCCTCCCCCTTGCACCATTCTTCTAGCCATGTATTCATCTGAAATATCCTTCTATTTCTACTCTGACTAGCACATGGCACTGGTAGCAATCCTGAGATTACTACCTTTTGAGGTCCTATTTTTTAATTAACACTACGTTGGTTATTAAGGACTGCTACTGACCTGATATCAGCATAGTCTCCATAACCACTGCACCTGACATTTAGCTCTTGCTAAGACACTAACATGATCAAATGTTGCCAGATAAGTTAAAAAAAAAAAGCATCATCTGACTTGCATCAGAATTTAACATGAAGTGATAGTGTGTCCTCATTTTCTCTTCAAAATATTTCATATGCATTCTTTTTCAATTTGCCATTTTCACTTGTACTGTAAACCCTTACAATTAAAATCACGTGTTTAAAAGGGTATTCTTATGCCAAATTGAGAGTCCTTTTGTCTTCTCTAAGGAAAAGTAAAAGCATGGTAACATCTGAGCTAGACATTTGAAAAACTATTTGGTCTAATAAAATATAAACTGTATTAGAAACCCTATAGTGTGGTTTGAAGTGTAACTGAAACATACTGGCAAACAGAACCACTCTAGATCTGCTCGACCCACTTTTTTTTAGTGCAATTAAATAAAAATACTCTTGAGTACCAACCACTAAGATATAGAGCAGGAATCAATGCACAACTCATAGCTCCTAAAATGTAAACCTATTTTATACCACGCCATCTTTAAAGACTCCTGTGCGATATAGCACCAACGGGAATCGAGAGATCGATGAGATCAGTGTTAATCATTGATTTTGTGCCCTTGTGGTAAACCGCTTGCTTTATCACATAGTGTTTGCTGGTTGGAATCGCAAGAAAGATAGTTTTCAACCCACAGTGCTATCTGTGATAGGTCTGTCCTTGGTAGCAGCTGTCTACTTGTCTGGTGATAAATGGTTCCTGTTTTGTGCTACAGGCTTTTCTGCTAAATTGTATTTTATTTTTATTTCATTTTTCAGGTGAAATCCACTGAAGAATTTGTTTGCAATGGAGCTCTCCTATTCCTGTATGCCGGTGATTATTACTTGAATATAAAATTTCATGATGACAACTCAAGCAGGGAGCTGCCGCTTTCTTGGTTCTGCTTGCCAAGTGTTCATGTGCGTGCCATGGATCCAGCTCAACACACACTATTTTAAATTTATTTCAGAAAGTAGGGATTGTAAGATGTAGTGAGTGAGATCATTGTAAATAGTGACTGACTAGCCATACTTGCCAACGGGACCTCCCTAAATATTCGGTTTAAGACTACTCTGGCACTGTCCCAAAAATAAAATGCTTCTGGATTTTTCTGTAAACCTTGCTTGGCCAAATTTTTAAATATCCAAGGGATTGATGGCTACTTTCAGTAAAATTACTCAAGTTAGTAATAAACCTGTATTATAGAGGAGACGAGGTTCACCTGTGGACAAAATAAAAGGCACTTGATCAGTAGGTTGGTGTACTGTTTGATCTCTAATCGGAACCTTGTTAAAATCTAAAAGATAAATTTACATTTCTTGGCATGGTTAAGTGAAATCTGGTGCGCAATGAAGGTTGGATGTTAAAAATGTTTCAAGATTTTGGCTGTAGGAATAATGGGGAATAGAAGGAAGGTTGACAAATAACATCAGTGTTGTGATGATGAAGGCATGTATTCTTTACAAGTCTGATATGACAATGCTGTAAAGCTCAATCTTAATACTCAATGAATTCCTCATGTTCCCCTTTCTTTGGAAACGCTTTGTGTCCTGTTCAAATGTATGGACGCAATGTATTGTTGCTCTGTATTATAGCTGTAAGGTACCTGCAGTTGTTTGTGAGAGTAAGGCAATATGCCCCATTCACACTGCATTGAAGTGGTTGCTGCCCTTCAAAGGGGTTATTCATTAGTTTTTCCCCAAGGTGTTAGTGAAGCCATTTTCAATGCTACCAATAAACGATTAAAAAGAAACAACTGGAAAACCAGTTACAAACTCAGGGTTTTTTTACAATTAAAAGTTGCTCCGGTTTAGGTCTACCTGAATCTTATGAATAATCCATCTTCATGGTTAATTTGCAATTGAGCGTCTGCAATTATTATAAAGTAATTAGAATGATAAATATTACTGGGATTATGCCACTCTTTCAGCTGCAGTGTGAACAAGGCTATTGTCTGTCTTTTTGTTTCAAACAAAATTCAGGAACTACTGTAACTAGCATCTCTGTACACAATCCCAACTGCTGTTCTAAAGATACTTTTCTTTCCTGTACCTGCAAAAAGTTGTATCTTTGGAAATAAATTTGGCTTGCATGTTCATCTGTAACCAAAAGCTTCCTTCTCAGCGTTAGTTATACTTTTAAGTGAACATTTTGTTTCCCAGCTCAGCACCAAGAGTTAAAGGATTCCACGTTTGCTCTGAATCTATAGAACGTATTTTCAGTCAAAAGTTTGGTCATCTCATTTGCAACACCAAGCAATAGATTGCACACATCATAGTAGATCACGATTTTCAAGAAGCCTATTTGTTACAGGATACAAAATATAAACATTTTCTATAAGATGAGGAGGGTAATCTTCAAGGATGCTTAAATGTGATAAAATTTGGGATTACTTCATGCAGTTACATGATCTATAAAATATGCAGTATATTTCAGTAGGTCTTTTTGAGGGAACATTAGAGGGATGATTTTAACCTGCCCCCTCCCCCCCAAGGCAGGAACATTCCAGGGAGGGGGTGATTAAGATGGGGGAACTTGCCTGATTTCAGACACAGGAAGGCCGTCTGCCACAGAAGAGCATTTAAATGGGAAAGTCATGTCCTAATGACGTCATCTGGACGCTGAAGACATTTTAACCACGAGTCGACTATAGGCCACACCATCTCGAGCCCGCCAGCCAAAGCTGGTGTTAGCCAGGATCCTGACCTTGGGGGGCCCAGGTAACTGAGATTTGTTTTACTTTTTAAAGGTTCCTTGTGAGTCAGGAGGAGCAGGAGTGCTTCTGCTGGCCCCACAAGAATACCTCAGTCGACCCTGCATCCCAACGGGCTTCCCCCCCTCTTCCCAATCACAGAGTTCCCCAATGCCCCCCTAATCCTTACTTTGCCAGGGACCAAACTCGTGGGTTCCCATCAACAATCTGAACTGCTTCAGGCGGGAGTCAAATGTTGTGTCAGTGTCAACAAATGTTACTGAGGGCCAGGTGACTTAATTCCGGTGTATAAAATTATTAGGTGCCTAGATAGAGTGTATACAAAGCACCTATTTCTCTTAGCAAAGAGGTCAATAACCATGGGGCATAAATTTAAAGTAATTGGTAGAAGGATTGGAGGGGAGTTGAGAATTTTTTTCACCCAGAGGGCAGTGGGGGTCTGGAACGCAATGCCTGAAAGGGTGGTCGAGGCAGAAACCTTCATCACATTTAAAAATGTAAGAAGTCACACAACACCAGGTTATAGTCCCAACAGTTTTATTTGAAATCACAAGCTTTCGGAGCGCTGCTCCTTCGTCAGGTGAAGTGGAGAGATGCATAAAGACACAGCTTATTTAGTCAGAGAATAATGCCAGATGATTACAGGTAATCTTTCTAACTGCCATTTATCACACCTCGGCAGAGAGATAATCACAGCAATCAAAGGTGTGAATGGTGTCCAAACAGGTTAGTCAGGAAAACATTACATCAAAGAACAATGAGGTGGGGTCACAAGGGGTCAAATGTTGCAGATGCTGGGGTCTATGAAAAACAAAAAACGGATGAACGGACACCGCGCAACAATCGCCAGGCAGGAGTGCTCCCTCCCAGTCGGGGAACACTTCAGCAGTCAAGGACATTCAGCCTCCGATCTTCGGGTAAGCATTCTCCAAGGCGGCCTTCGAGACACACGACAACGCAAAATCGTAGAGCAGAAACTGATAGCCAAGTTCCGCACTCATGAGGACGACCTCAACCGGGATCTTGGGTACATGTCACGCTACATGTAACCCCACCTGATGTAGGGTCATCCAGACTCGAGTTCTCGTTGGCTTGTTCTCTCTACACAGATGCGGCCGGACCTGCTGTGATTTCCAACAAAAAAAATGTTTTCGTCTGTTTTTTGTTTTTCATACAGACCCCAGCATCTGCAGCATTTGACCCCTTGTGACCCCACCTCATTGTTCTTTGATGTAATGTTTTCCTGACTAACCTGTTTGGACACCATTCACACCTTTGATTGCTGTGATTATCTCTCTGCCGAGGTGTGATAAATGGCAGTTAGAAAGATTACCTGTAATCGTCTGGCATTATTCTCTGACTATATAAGCTGTGTCTTTATGCATCTCTCCACTTCACCTGACGAAGGAGCAGCGCTCCGAAAGCTTGTGATTTCAAATAAAACTGTTGGACTATAACCTGGTGTTGTGTGACTTCTTACATTTGTCCACCCCAGTCCAACACCGGCATCTCCACACATTTAAAAAGTACTTGGATATGCACATGAAGTGCCTTAACCTGCAAGGCTACAGACCAAGAGCTGGAAAGTGGAATTAGGCTAGAAAGTTCTTTTTTTGACTGGCACAGACGCGATGGGCTGAATGGCCTCCTGTGCTGTAAATTTCTATGATTCTAGGAATTAAAATCACTCGATCTCATGCTGCGAGAGGACCAGATGGTTCACCGTCTGCTTCAGCCCCCCGCAAGAACGATACCCACCCCAAAATAACATCAGGGCTTATATCTCTTCTCTTTATCCTCCCGCTTCTTCTCAGGCCCACATCTCTTGCAACCAAAAGGGTAGGACAGGTAACCTTGAGGGCAGGTAAGTTTCAATGTTGCTATGGGCCAGCTGCTATGAGTTATGAGAATGGCTGTTGGAAGTATCCTATAATTCTCCTTTCCTGTGCGAAGATAGCTGAGTACTCTTTGTCACACAACACACAGAGATTGGGAACTCATCATAGGAAGGGTTTGGAAGCTTTAGATAGAATAGCACTTAGATTAACTAGGATGCTGCCTTTTATGAGCAAATACAAATACAAAGAACGACTTGAAAATTGGGTATTTTTTTATTAGAACAATGCAGATTATGAGGTGATATAATAGAAGTGTTTAAAATTATGAAAGAATGGAACAAGGTAGATAAAAGCAGACTGTTTCTAATAGTTGCGGGGCCATAGATACAAGATTAAATGTAAGAGATTTAGAACAGAGGATATGAGAAACTTCTTCATACAAAGAGAGTTGTAAGCATGTGGAATTCACTTCCAGGGCTAGTGGTTGAGGCAGAAATTATGTCAACATTCAAGATTAAACTGGATGGGTGGATGAAGCAAAAGGGGTTGACGGAATATGGGAACAGGGTAGGTAAATGTGATTCGAACTATTTGCTTGCGTGAAGGATAAACAGGAACGCGGATTGATTGGGCCTACTGTCCTGTTTCTGTGTTATAACTTTTATGTATTTCTTTGTAGTGGAAATCTGCATTTCTGTTCACCTATTTCACCAGTGACTTAACCATTGATGTTCACTAGAAAGATAATCATGCTAATGTTGAAGAGAATGGCTCAGACCATAGGATGTACCATAAGAGCAAAGGATAAAAAATGTTACGGTCATTTTAGGTTTATTTTTTCTCTGCTACTCAAATGAGAGATATCATCAGACCAATCAAACACTGCCATGTTTGCACCCAATCTCAACATTAATCTTTCCTGGGTGAGGTACAGCATAGACAGATGCAGAATAAACCTCTGCCTAATTAACTCAGCCTCAGAAGAGCGCTGTTGTGGATGTTTCATTTTCAGCTTCAGTCTTCTATAAATCCTCTCTAAATGAGATGACCAATTCATGCCAAATTATGAGCAACCTGTGTTCACTAGACACTGGGTTCAAACCATTTAAACTCATTTTACATAGGGGCTTGGTGATAGTGGTTATTTTCTATATAGGTAATAAAAGGTTTCTATTTATACACATATGTTACTTACAATTTTAGCAAAGAATATTTGAAAGCCCTAAACATGCAAGAGTTGTAATGGGACACTTTTGTAAATCTGTTCACTAATTACAGAAATATAATAAGAGAAACCTCTGTTACCAGGACAGATTGAGTTCCACTGGGGTATTTTACATTGGAGCTTTTTGATTTTTATTAAAATCTGATCTAATTTGCTGACCTTTTTGTGTTTGTTCAAGTTTTCTACATAATGAGAGTGAATGTGAATTGTGCATTGGAAGCTTATCCATGGATCTTATATGAATGCCCAATTTTAACTCTAAACAGATGGAAGGTATTGGCAACCACATTTGTTGTTCAGTTCATGGCTATGAAAAATTTTGTTATAATTGAATATAATTAATTGAAGATGATACGTAGGTTGGAGCATGTGACAAGCCAGTAACCCATCTAGGTTTTCAGATGCAATACAATGAACCAGCAAAATGCACTGCTCTTTGTAACTGCAGGTGCAGTTTGTTGGGTCAGTTTAATTTACTATACGTATCTGTGCTGTTTCTTTGTGGAATAGATCAATGCTGATAAGGTGCTAAATGTGTAAAGTATTCAGTTTCTGAACTCAGACAGTTCTCAACTTGATGTGCATAAAGATTCACCAGATATTACTTAATATATTTTTTTAATTGATTACTATTTGAGACAATATTACTGAATTATGAGCCACATTTTGCAAAATCTACAACAAAAATATAGCGCCTTTAATGAAGTAACACATCCCACGGAGCTTCACAGGAGCATAATCAAAGAAAATTTGACAATGAGCCACATAAGGAGATATCATAGAATAGTATGGCACAGAAGGAGCCCATTCGGCCCATCGAGTCGGCGCTGACTCTTTCGAAGAGCAATTTAGTTAGTCTCACTCCCCCGTTTTTTTCCTATATCCCTGCAATTTTTTCTCCTTCAATTATTTATCCAATTCCCTTTTCAATGCTACTATTGAATCTGTATCCACCACCCTATCGGGCAGTGCATTCCAAATCCTAACCACTCATTGCGTAAAAAAGTTTTCCCTCATGTTGCCTCTGGTTCTTTTGCCAATCACCTTAAATCTGTGCCCTCTTATTATCGACCCTTCAGTTATTGGAAAGAGTTTCCCTTTATTTACTCCATCTAAATCCTTCATGATTATAAACACCTCTATCAAATCTCCTCTTGGCCTTCTCTGCTCCAAAGAGAACAATCCCAGCTTCTCTAGTCTATCCATGTAACTGTAATCCTTCATCCCTGGAACCATTCAGTACCCTCTCCAAAGCCTTCAAGTCCTTCCTAAATTGTGGTGCCCAGAATTAGACACAATTCTCCAGCTGGGGCCAAACTGGTGTTTTATATAGGTTTAGCATAACTTCCTGGCTTTTGTACTCTATGCCTCTTTTAAGCCCAGGATCCCATATGCTTTATTAACTACTTTGTTAACCTGTCCTGCCACCTTCAAAGATTTGTGCACAAGCACCCCCAGGTGTCTCTGTTTTACACCCCCTTTAAAATTGTAACATTTAGTGTGTATGGTCTCTTCTCATTCTTCCAGTGTGTATGGTCTCTTCTCATTCTTCCAGCCAAAATGTATCAGTACACTTCTCTGCGTTGTATTTCATCTGCCATGTGTCCGCCCATTCCACAAGCCTGTATGTCTTCTTGAAATATATTAGGACAAACTTGGTCAAAGTGGTAGTGTTAAGGAGAGTCTTAAAGGAGGAGAGAGTGGTAGAGAGGTGGATAGGTTTAAGGAAGGAATACCAGAGCTTACGGCCTAGGCAGCAGAAGGCACAGCCGCCAATGGTGGAACAATGAAAATCAGGGATACACAAGAGGCCAGAATTGGAGGAGCGCAGAGATCTTGGAGGGTTGTAGGAGGTTACAGAGGTAGCGAGACATTTGAAAACAAGGATGAGAAATTTAAAATCGAGGCATTGCCAGAATGGGAGCCTATGCAGGTTAGCGAGCACAGGGGTGATGGGTGAACAGGACTTGGGTGTGATTTAGGATATAAGCAGCAGAGTTTTAGATGATCTCAAGTTCACAGAGGGTGCAAGGTGGGAGGCCGGACAGCGAGCATTGGAATGGTTGAATCTAGAGGTAACAAAGGCATGAATGAGGGTTTCAGCAGCAGATGAACCAAGGCAGGGACGGAAATGGGTGATGCTGCTATGGGTAGTAAATGTTGAACATCTACTGCAGTGTGGGTCACATGATGCAAATGTCCACTAAAATGTGGGACACATGCAGTGATATTAACTGCAGTGTGAGGCTCATAGAATGAATTATAGAATGGTTACAGCACAGAAAGAGTCCATTCGGCCCATCAAGACCATGCTAGCTCTCTGCAAGAGCATTTCAGTTAGCCACACTCCCCCGCCCTATCCCTGTAGCCCTGCAATTTTTCTCCTTCAGGTACTTATCCAATTCCCTTTTGAAAGCCACGTTTGAATCTGCCTCCACCACCCTTTCAGGCAGTACATTCCAGATCCTAACCACTCACTGCGTAAAAAAGTTTTTCCTCATGTCGCCTTTGGTTCCTCTGCCAATCACCTTAACTCTGTCACAATAGGAAAATACTGCGGAAGCTGGAAATCTGAAATAACAACAGAAAACGCTGGAAAAACTCAGCAGGCCAGGGCAGCATCTGTGGAGAGAGAAACAGAGTTAACGTTTCAGGTCTGGAACCCTTCATCAGAACAGTTCTGATGAAGGGTCCCAGACCTGAAACGTTAACTCTGTTTCTCTCTCCATGGATGCTGCCTGGCCTGCTGAGTTTCTCCAGTGTTTTCTGTTGCTATTTCACCTTAACTCTGTCCTCTGGTTCTTGACCCTTCCGCCACTGGGAACAGTTTCTCTCTATCTACTCTGTCTAGACCCCTCTTGATTTTGAACACCTCTATCAAATCTCCTCTCAACCTTCTCTGCTCTAAAGAGAACAACCCCAGCTTCTCCAGTCTATCCACGTAACTGAAGTCCCTCATCCCTGAAACCATTCTTGTAAATCTTTTCTGCACCCTCTCTAATGCCTTCACATCCTTCCTAAAGTGCGGTACCCAGAATTGGACACAATGCACCAGTTGAGGCCGAACCAGTCTTTTATAAAGGTGGTTCATAAATTCCTTGCTTTTATACTCTATGCCTCTATGAAGCCCAGGATCCCTATTGCTTTTTTAACCAATTTCTAAACCTGCCCTGCCACTTTCAACGATTAATGCACATATACCCCAAGGTTTATCTGTTCATGCACCCCCTTTAGGATTTTACCCTTTAGTTTATATTGCCTCTCCTCGTTCTTCCTACCAAAATGTATCACTTCACACTTTTCTGTGTTAAATTTCATCTGCTACATGTCCGGCCATTCCACCAGCCTGTCTATGTCTTCTTGAAGTCTATCACTATCCTCCTCACTGTTCACTATACTTCCAAGTTTTGAGTCATCTGCATATTTTGAAATTGTGCCCTGTGCACCCAAGTCTAAGTCATTAATACATATCAAGAAAAGCAGTGGTCCTAGTACCAACCCCTGGGGAACACCGCTGTATACCTTCCTCCAGTCCAAAAAACAACCGTTCACCGTTACTCTCTGTTTCTTGTCATTTAGCCAATTTCGTATCCATGCTGCCACTGCCCCTTTTATTCCATGGGCTTCAACTTTGCTGGCAAGCCTATTATGTGACACTTCAGCAAACACCTTTTGGAAAACCATGTGCACCACATCAACCACATTGCCCCTATTATGTCCGTGTATAATTGAGACACGGACTGCAGGAGTTGGTTATAACAGGTCTTTACTGAGTGGAGACAACCTGGAACTATTATGCAAAAGTTACTACATGGGCTTATATACAGGGGTGGTCACTACTGGTACTGCAGTATACAGGGGCTGCAGAATATAGTTCCTTCTGCAAAGTACATACACTACAATTCCTCCCCTTTTAGCTAAACAGTACATAACATTCGATTAACAACTAAATAACATATTTACAATTACAGTTGCTAGGTACATTCGTTGAAGTTAAGCAATTATAAGTTCAGTCTTTGAGGAAGCTTCCTGATTCTGTCTGGATAACGCCTCTTTGGGGTATCAGGTTCTTCTGGCAAAGTTGATTCGGGATCAACGTCATTGTTTGGTTCGTCTGCTTCCAATATCACCGATTCTGAGGTAGATGCAATTGGTACTTCGGTTTCATCACCAGGTGTATCGGATCGTGGTGTGGAATTGATGTTTTCCAGTGACTGTAGAATCTGGTCAGCATGGCGTCTTACAATGCTCTCTCCAACGTCCACGGTATACATTAGAGGTCCTTGCCGTGTACAGATCGTTCCTGGCTGCCATTTCTCTGTGCGGTAGTCCCGGGCCAAAACTGGTTGACCTATCTTAAAACTCCTGGTCGGCCTTTCATTCATATTCTGAAATTGCCTGTTCTCCATCTCTTCTGATGTTTGGCTTAACCAAATCCAAGCGGCATCGTAGTCTTCAATTGAAGAACATCATGGCTGGAGTTTGGTTGGTAACCGCATGTGTCGCATTCCGGTAGGCAAACAAGAAGTTATCCACCTTGTGTTGTAGGGGTATGTCTTCATTACACATTGCCTTGATAGCCTTCTTGAATGTTTGAACGAACCTCTCAGCCAATCCATTGGTGGCTGGATGATATGGGGCGGATGTGTAATGCTTAACACCATTGTTCTTTAAGAACCTCCGGAACTCTTCAGACACAAACTGTGGTCCATTGTCGGAACAAATCTGTTCAGGCAGCCCATTTCTGGCGAATATGATTCGTAAGACTGAGATAGTTTTTTCTGTGGTGGTTGAGGACATTTTTATTACCTCTGGCCACTTTGAATGTGCATCCACCGCAATTAAAAACATCGAGTCCATAAATGGACCAGCAAAATCAATGTGCACCCTTTGCCATGGAGATGAGGGCCACTCCCATGGATGTAGAGGGGCTTGTGGTGGGGCGTTTTGGACCTTCTGGCATCCTGTACAGCTCTTGGTCATCTCTTCGATTTCTCTATCGATTCCCGGCCACCACACAAACGCTCTGGCTAAGTTCTTCATTTTTACCCCTCCCAGATGACCCTCATGAAGCTCATTGAGCACTCTATCCTTCAATTTGGGTGGAATTACTACTCTGGATCCACACATCAAGGTTCCTCTGCACACTGACAGCTGTTCTCTTCTCAGCGAGAATGCTGGCAGCAGTGGCTCGCCATGTGCTGGCCATCCCTTCACCGTTAAATCATAGACCCAGGAGAGTGTCGGGTCATTTCGTGTTTCCTTTTCTATGTTTGCATTCGTCACAGGGAGACATTCGACTGTGGTCGAGTGGAATATCTCCACTGGATCCACTGCAGGTGCTTCTTCCACCGTCTGCAACGGTAGGCGCGACAATCCATCAGCATTCCCATGCTGTTTAGTTCCTTTGTACTCGATGTCATATTGGTGTGCCCCTAGGAAAAGGGACCACCTCTGTAGCCGTTGTGCTGTCATTATCGGTATGTCCTTCTGAGGGTTGAAAATGGAGACAAGAGGTTGATGATCAGTTAGTAGAGTAAATTTCTGACCATGCAGGTAGTGATTGAACTTCTTCACCCCCCACACCAGGCTGAGGGCCTCTCTGTCAATCTGGGTGTAGTTACGCTCAGCTGAAGTTAACGAGCGTGACGCAAAAGCTATCAGCCTCTCTGAACCATCAAGGAATTTATGTGACAGTACCGCTCCAATGCCATAGGGAGACGCATCACACGCCAGTCTTATCGGTAGTGATGGGTTGTAGTGAGCCAATACTTCTCTTGAAGTGATTAGATCCTTACTCTTCTGAAAGGCCCGCTTACATTCATCGCTCCATTTCCATGCTACTCCCGTTTGTAGTAGGGCGTTCAATGGGTGCAGAATTGTGGACAAATTTGGCAAAAACTTATGGTAGTAATTCACCAATCCGAGGAATGACCTCAGTTGCGACACATTTTCAGGTGCTGGAGCCTTAACTACCGCTTCAATTTTGTCAGGGGACTTATGTAACCCCTCTTCATCAATCACGTGGCCACAATACGATATCTGTTTCTTAAAAAACTCGCACTTGGGGCGATTGGCTCGTAGCCCATGTTCTCTTAGTCTAGTGAGCACCTGCTCTAGGTTGGGTGGTTTTCACTGTCATCTTCACCTGTCACTAGGATGTCGTCCAAGTAACACTGAGTCCCCGGAATCCCTTGCAGGACTTGTTCCATCGCTCTTTGCCATATCGCCGGAGCTGATGCTACTCCGAATACCAGTCGATTATACTGGTAAAGACCTTTGTGAGTGTTTATCATGAGATACTTCTTAGAGGATTCTTCAACCTCCATCTGCAAATATGCTTGTGCTAGGTCAATTTTTGTAAAACGCTTCCCTCCAGATAGTGAGGCGAAAATATCTTCTATCCTCGGAAGAGGATATTGTACTGTGTGAAGGACTGGGTTCACCGTCACCTTGAAGTCCCCACAGATGCGAACCTTCCTTGGCTCCTCAGACTTATTGTTTAACGTTTTCTTCATGACAGGAACGATGGGTGTCGCCCACTCGCTCCAGTCTACCTTAGATAACACTCCTGCATTCTCCAGATTCTCCAGCTCTGCCTCGACGGCTGGGCGAATTGCATATGGTACCGGTCTTGCTTTGAAAAACTTGGGAATTGCATTCTCTTCTATTTTTATCAAGGCGGTTACGCCTTTAAGAGTTCCCAGTTCTTGTTGAAATACCTCTTTGGCGTTAGCTAAGATTGTTGACAATCGTCCAGAAGTGACATCGTCATCCTTTTTACCAGCCACCGTCAGTGCCTGAATGGAGCGCCAGTCTAAACTTATCTTTCTGATCCATTCACGTCCCAATAACGGTGGTCCACCATCTTGCAGTATGCACAGATACAATTTCTGTATTTCCTTGCCGTTGTATTCGACAGGCACCCTTATTTTTCCTCTGGGGTATACTTTTTGCCCCGTATACGTCTTCAAGACAATGGATGTCTCTTTCAAGGGTATGTGTGAGAATAGCCGCTCGTAGTCTCATCGATTCATGACGGTCAGAGCTGATCCTGTATCCAATTCCATTTTGACTTGGGACTCTGCTATCGTGAGGGTGATCCAAATGGTTCGGTGATCCTCTTTTGCGATTACGTTGTGAAGTTTGAGACAGCTTAGTCTCTTGTTCCCGGATTCACTATCGCTCATCTGGTCTTCGGAACTACTGTCCGTCATCTTTTATACTTTCCTGTACTGTTCCTTAGTAGCCTTTTTGTTTTCGTTAGTCTTCTTCCCGGACCTGCAAACTCGTGCAATGTGTCCCATCTTTCCGCATTGCCTGCATATTTTGTCCTTGGACCAGCAGTCCTTCTGGTCATGGGTTGTTCTGCCACAGCGATAACATTTTTCAAATCCCTGTGTCATTTCGTGGGTGCCGTATTCCTGTGGCTTTTGCTGTATTTCCGCAGCTCCCCTTGCTGCTGCTTCGTACGATACTGCCACGCTGAAAGCCTTATCTAGCGTCAGCTCTTTCTCTGAGAGTAACCTCTTCTGGGTTCCTTCACTCAGGAGTCCACAGACAAATTTGTCCCGTAGGGTAGCTGCCAGTTCTGCTCCGAACTGGCAGTGCTTTGATAGCTTGCGTAGTTCCGTAAGGTAATCAGCATTGCTCTCATCTTTATGCTGATTTCTCCTGTGGAATTTAAATCTTTCTGCTATCAGCAGCGGTGCAGGATTTAGGTGTTCCTGTAGGATATCAACAATTTTGTTAAAACTCTTCGCTTTCGGTTTGGCTGGAGTAATCAGGTTCCGCAATAGGCCGTACGTTCTTGCGCCCATTAAGTTTAGTAGTACCGATTCCTTTTTCTCATCGGCTACTTCGTTTGCCTCGCAATATACCTCGACTCTTTCCACATACGCGGTCCAGTCTTCTATTGCATTATCGAAGGCAGTGATATTGCCAGTCTTCGGCATCTTGGAAATCTAAGATGGCACCTCCCGCGCTTTGCCTTCTTCCCCGCTGGATTAAGATGGCGCCTCCCGCGCTTTCTGTCTCCTCCGCTGCTGCTAGCGCTGTTGCTGGCGTTTTATGCCTTGATGGCGATGCCCTATGGTCTTCGCGCACTTCCCCCCGCGCTGCTGCTAACGCCGCTCTCCGCGGTTCCCGTAGCAAACTGCAGCTCCTCGCGGCTTTCTGCGCTTCTAATTTTTTTATTATTTCCCCGTCGTCGGAGCAACCCTGCGGGATACTTGCCTCCCTCTTTTCGGGTCTGTACGCTGCCCGGCTTCATAACACCGGCCGCGCCCTGTGTGCTCCACCCTCTCTCTCTCTCCTCTTCGCGACAACGCTGCTCGGCCCCGTTGAAAAGCCACCCGATCGAGCTCTAGATCGCCGCAGCCCAGGAAGGATCAGTGTACTACCTGCCACCAGCCCGATTAGCTGAAACACCATCGACAGGATAACCAAGCCCCGCTCTCGACAGCCTCTCCTGCAAATCTTCAACTCTGATGAATCAGAGGCGGATGCCCACGGTCGACGCCCGTTTCTTCTGTTCGTTTTATTAATTTTTTTTTTCTTTCTTCCTTCTGGCCTCGACCTCTGATAACTTCGCTTCAGGGATGGATCCCCATGAGGTGGTGCAGACTGTAGGTAAGTTCGGATGTGCTCGTCGCCAGTATTATGTCCGTGTATAATTGAGACACGGACTGCAGGAGTTGATTATAACAGGTCTTTATTGAATGGAGACAACTTGGAACTACTATGCAAAAGTTACTACACAGGCTTATATACAGGGGTGGTCACTACTGGTACTGCAGTATACAGGGGCTGCAGAATATAGTTCCTTCTGCAAAGTACATACACTACAGCCCCCATCAACCCTCTCTGTTACCTCATCAGTAAACTCAATCAAGTTAGTTAAACATGATTTGCCTTTAACAAATCTGTGCTGGCTTTCCTTATTTAATCCACCCTTGTCCAAGTGACTGTTAATTTTGTCCCGGATTATTGTCTCTCAAAGCTTCCCCACTACCGAGGTTAAACTGACTGGCCTGTAGTTGCTGTGTTTATCCTTACTCCCTTTTTTGAACAAGGGTGTAACATTTGCAATTCTCCAACCCTCTGGCACCAGCCCTGTATCCAAGGAGGATTGGAAGATTATGGCCAGTGCCTCTGCAATTTCCACCTTTACTTCCCTCAGCATCCTAGGATACATCCCATCCGGTCCTGGTGACTTATCTACTTTAAGTACAGCCAGCCTTTCTAGTACTTCCTCCTTATCAATTTTTATCCCATCCAGTATCTCAACTACCTCCTCTTCCACTATGTCTTTGGCAGCATCTTCTTCCTTGGTAAAGACAGATGCAAAGTACTCATTTAGTACCTCAGCCATGCTCTCTGCCTCCATGCGTAGAGCTCCAGTTTTGTCCCTAATTGGCCCCACCCCTCCTCTTCCTACCCATTTATTATTTATATGCCTATAGAAGATTTTTGGATTCCCTTTTATGTTAGCTGCCAATCTATTCTCATACACTGTCTTTGCCCCTCTTATTTCTTTATCACCTCCCCTCTGAACTTTCTATATTCAGCCTGATTCTCACTTGTATTCTGGACCTGATAACCGGCATACGTCCCCTTTTTCTGCTTTATCTTACTCTCTATCTCTTTTGTAATCCAGGGAGCTCTGGGTTTCATTGCCCTGCCGTTTCCCCACATGGGAATGTTCCTCGACTGTACCCGAACCATCTCCTCTTTCAAGGCAGCCAATTGTTCGATTACAGTTTTGCCTGCCAATCTTTGATTCCAATTTACCTGGGCCAGATCCATTCTCAACCCCCTGAATTTGGATTCCTCCAATTAAGGATTGTTACTCTAGATTGCTCCCTGTCCTTTTCCATAGCTAGTCTAAGCCTTATGATACTGTGATCACTGTTCCATAAATGTTCCCCTACTAACACTTGCTCTGCTTGGCTCACCTCATTCCCCAGCACCAGATCCAGCAATGCCTCTTTCCTCGTTGGACTGGAAACATACTGATCAAGAAAGTTCTCCTGAACACACTTCAGAAATTCTTCCCCTTCTCTGCCCTTTACACTATTACTATCTAAGTCTATATTAGGATAGTTGAAATCCCCCATTATCATTACCCTACAGTTCTTGCACCGCTCTGTAATTTCCCTGCAAATTTGCTCCTCTATATCCTTCCCACTAGTTGGCAGTGTATAGAATACACCTAGTAGTGTAATGGCACCTCTATTGTTTCTCAATTCTAACCAAATAGAGTCTGTCATTGACCCCTCCAGGATATCCTCTCTCTCCAGCATTGTAATATTATCCTTAATCAATACTGCCACCCCATCTCCTTTCTTTCCTTCACTATCTTTCCTGAACACCTTATATCCGGGAATATTTAATATCAAATCCTGCACTTTTTTGAGCCAGGTCTCCGTTATCACCACGATATCATATTCCCATGTGTCTATTTGCACCTGCAGCTCACTAACCTTATTTACCTCACTTCGTGCATTCACACACATGCACTGTAAACCTATCTTAGACCTGCCTGTATTCTCTCTTAGTCTAACCCCACCTAATATTTCTTACTCTAGTGCTATCTGTCTCTCCCAATCCTATGTGCACCTTGTTTCTCCTTTCTAATTCTATATCCTGGTGCCTACCCCCCTGCCAAATTAGTTTAAACCCTCCCCAACAGCACTATCAAATGAGGACATTGGTCCCAGCTCTGTTGAGGTGCAACCCATCTGGCCTGTACAGGTCCCACCTCCCCCAGAACCAGTCTCAATGTCCCAAGAATTTAAAGCCCTCCCTCCTGCACCATCTCTCCAGCCAGGCATTTATCTGCTCTATCCTCCTATTTCTATACTCACTAGCTCATGGCACAGGGAGTAATCCAGAGATTACTACTTTTGAGGTCCTGCTTTTTAATCTCTTTCCTAGCTCCCTAAAATCTGCCTGCAGGACTTCATCCCTCTTTCTAGCTATGTCGTTGATAGCGATATGGACCACAACCTCTGGCTGTTCACCCTCCTCCCTCAGAAGGTTCTGCAGCTGCTCAGTGATATCCTTGAACCTGGCACCAGGGAGGCAACATACCATCCTGGAATCACGTCTGTGGCCACAGAAACGCCTGTCTGTTCTCCTAACTATCGAATCTCCTATCACTATTGCTTTCCCGATCTTCCTCCTCCCCCCCCCCGGCGGGCAAAATAAAGGAAAATCCCAAGGTGTTTTATAAGTATATTAAGGGCAAAAGGATAACCAGGGAAAGAGTGGGGCCCATTAGGGACCAAAGTGGCAATCTGTGTGTAGAGCCGGAAGATGTAGGTGAGGTTTTAAATGAATATATTGCATCTGTGTTCACTATGGAGAAGGACGATGTAGGCATAGAAATCAGGCAGGGGGATTGTGATATACTTGAACAAATTAGTATTGAGAGGGAAGAGGTACTAGAGGTTTTAGCGGGCTTAAAAGTGGATAAATCCCCAGGCCCAGATGAGATGTACCCCAGGCTGCTGCGTGAGGCAAGGGAGGAGATTGCAGGGGCTCTGACACAAATTTTCAGAATCTCTCTGGCCACAGGGGAGGTGCCAGAGGACTGGTGGACAGCAAACGTACCATTATTCAAGAAGGGTAGTAGGTATAAACCAGGGAATTACAGGCCAGTGAGCCTAACATCAGTGGTAGGGAAATTATTGGAAAAAATTCTGAGGGACAGAATTAGTCTCCACTTGGAGAGGCAAGGATTAATCAGGAATAGTCAGCATAGCTTTGTCAGGGAGAGATCATGTCTAACCAATTTGAATTTTTCGAGGGGTGACTAGGATGAGGGTAGTGCAGTTGATGTAGTCTACATGGACTTCAGAAAGGCTTTTGACAAAGTCCCACATGGGAGACTGGTCAAGAAGGTAAGAGCCCATGGGATCCAGGGCAATTTGGCACATTGGATCCAAAATTGGTTTAGTGGCAGGAGGCAGAGGGTGATGGTCAAAGGTTGTTTTTGTGACTGGAAGCCTGTGTCCAGTGGTGTACCGCAGGGATCGGTGTTGGGTCCCTTGCTGTTTGTAGTGTAAATTAATGATTTAGATATGAATGTAGGAGGTATGATCAGTAAGTTCGCAGATGACACTAAAATTGGTGGAGTGGTAAATAGCGAGGAGGGAAGCCTCAGGCTACAGGACGATATAGAAGGGTTGGTCAGATGGGCAGAACAGTGACAAATGGAATTTAACCCTGAAAAGTGTGAGGTGATGCATTTTGGGAGGACTAACAAGGCAAGGGAATACACAATGAATGGCAGGACCCTAGGAAGGACAGAGGATCAGAGGGACCTTGGTGTGCATGTACATAGATCCCTGATGGCAGCAGGACAGGTAGATAAGGTGGTTAAAAAGGCATATGGGATACTTGCCTTCATTAGCCGAGGCATAGAATATAAGAGCAGGGAGGTTCTGGTCGCCACACTATAGGAAGGATGTGATTGCATTGGAGAGAGTGCAGAGGAGATTCACCAGGATGTTACCTGGGCTGGAGTGTTTCAGCTATGAAGAGAGACTGGACAGGCTGGGGTTGTTTTCCTTAGAGCAGAGAAGGCTGAGGGGGAACCTGATTGAGGTGTACAAAATTATGAGGGGCATAGATAGGGTAGATAGAAAGGAACTTTTTCCCTTAGTAGAGGGGTCAATAACCAGGGGGCATAGTTTCAAGGTAAGGGGCAGGAGGTTTAGAGGGGATTTGAGGAAAATCCTTTTCACCCAGAGGGTGGTTGGAATCTGGAACTCACTGCCTGAAAGGGTGGTAGAGGCAGGAACCCTCACAACATTCAAGAAGCATTTAGATGAGCACTTGAAATGCCATAGCATACAAGGCCACGGACCAAGTGCTGGAAAATGGGATTAGAATAGATAGGACTTGATGGCCGGCACGGACACAATGGGCCCAAGGGCCTTTTTCTGTGCTGTATAACTCTATGGGGGAGAAATTCAGTTGTTAGCGCCACCCGTTAGTGCCTTAAGAGGGCGATAAGTGGGGCGCTAACCAACTAGCGCCCGGGCGCGGCGATACCTGCGCCTCTCGCGAAATTGAGCGGACATTTAGCGGCGGCGCTAAACCACACTGCCCGCTCTCCTGCGCATGCAGATCTTGACATCATTCCAGAGTGCAGTGCCCTTGGGGCGCCCCGGACCGGAAATTCAGTGGCGCGCCCCTCCTTTCCGCCTGTCGCTACCAACGACAGGTTGACTGGAACGCTTCCCAGTCGCTGTGGGGCTGGGGGGGTGCTATTTAAAGGGGGCTCTTCCTGTCTTCGGTGTGGTAGCCATTTTTGGACCACTCGTTCTGAGAGAGAGAGGGAGATTTGCAGAGAGACAAAGGGAGAAAGAGAGACTTCTGCATTGAGTCAACGCTGTCTGAGGTAGTTTTGGCTGCTGACCATAACTTTGTAGTTGCTTTGCTTTTTCACCGGCATAACTTTGATTGCCCACATATTAAGGGGGCTGCAATGGATGGGAACGTCGTGCTTCTCCATCACATTGAGAGGGCACAGAGACGCAGAGAGAGAGTGGCAATCATGGTCAGATGGAGGAGGGCCAACAGGCGTCGGTACAGGAGACATTACGCACCCAGGGTTTTTCAACAACAGTTCTCATACATCAATATGTCTGAGGAGCAGTGTTTGCGAAGGCTGCAATTCAGCAAGGAGGTGGTCACTGAGCTCTGCCACCTGCTTCAGCCATATCTGCAGCCTCAACTGAGGAGCAGGATGTCTCTGTCGGTGGCAGTGAAGGTAACAGTGGCTCTCAACTTTTATGCCACCGGCTCCTTTCAATCTGCTACTGGGGACATTGCCAATATCTCCCAGTTTGCGGTGCATTGCTGCATCTGTCAAGTCACAAATGCCCTCTTTAAAAGGAGACAAGAATACATCTCTTTCCCCATGACCCTGGACAAGCAGCAAGAGCGCGCAGCGGGCTTTGCAAGAATAGCGGGCTTCCCCATGGTGCAGGGCGCCATTGACTGCACCCATGTGACTTTGCGGGCGCCGCAAGAGAATGCCGAGGATTTCCGCAACCGAAAGGGCTTCTATTCCTTGAACGTCCAGTTGGTCTGTGACCACAGACAGCTGATACTCGCTGTCAATGTCCACTTTCCAGGCAGCAGCCACGATGCCTTCATCCTGCGCCAACTTCTGTGGCAGACCTTTTCGAGGCCCCGCTTCACCCAGGAGGCTGGCTTCTCGGGGACAAGGGCTATCCTCTGTGCACCTGGCTGATGACCCTGCTCCGTTCGCCGAGTACCCCTGCAGAAGAATGATACAACGAGAGCCATCAAGCTACCAGGAACATCGTTGAGCACACAATCGGTGTGCTCAAGCAACGGTTCCGCTGTCTGGACCACTCTGGAGGAGCCCTGCAGTACTCGCCTGAGCGAGTCTCCCACTTTGTTGTTGTGTGCTGCATAACCTGGCAATCCTCAGGACCCAGCCAATGCCACCGGGCCTTGGAGCACCAGCAGAGGAGGAGGAGGAGCAGCAGCACCAAGACGGGAGGGAGGCACAAAGTGCAAGGGCCGTCCATCCAAGGCTTCTAGGCCCCCTCTGAGGGAATGGCTTCTGCCATTCAAAGAACCTGAATGGAACCATGCCGCAACCCCTAAGCCGGTCAAGGCAACAATGAGTGCAAAGAACAAACATGCACATTTTGAATAAAGACACTTCTTTATTTACAAAACTGTGTATCCTTCCCGCATGACAAAGTAATAGAAAGAAACACACAAAGAAACAGTCAATCACATAACTGGCTCTCACAACCTGGAGACTGTTGTGTATGTACCTTTAAGGGAAGAACTGGTTTTAGACTGCAGTACCGGCAGTGACCACCCCTGTATAAAAGGCCCTAGCAGGCTTCTGTACTTCAGTCTGACGTCAGTAAAGTACCTGTTAAACTGTTCTCCCGAAGTCCGTGTATTATTGAGGCGCGGACTTTACAGTGGCGACGAGTAAGTTCAAACTCACATGCAGGGTTGCGTCATCTCACGGGGATCTTACCCTGAGAGGAGGTTTCTTGGAGGTCGTAGTCTGAGCAACGGGCGTCGACCGCGGGCAACCGCCCAAAGGATTCATCGGTGTTCGGAGAATTGCGGGAGAGGCTGTGGAGAGCTGAGCTTGGCTCCCCAGTTAAGGTGTTCCAGCAAATCGTGCTGGTAGCAGGTAGTGCGCTGACCCTTCCGGACTGCGGCGGGCTCAAGCTCGATCAAGCGGCTCTACAAAACAGGCCGCACAGCGTCGCCGGGAAAAGAAAAGAGAGCGAGAGGGTGGAGCGCACAGGGCGCGGTCGGTGCTCAAGAACCGGGCAGCGGAGAGAAAATAAACGGGGGAAAGGAAAGTGAGACGCGCCGAAGCCGTGGGTCGCCGCCATTACCCTGTGGAAAGCTAGGAGCAGCGTGGCAGCAAGGGGAAGAAGGAAAAGCGCGGGAGGCTCCATTTTATCCCGTTGGGGAAGAAGGAAAAGCGCAGGAGGTGCCATTTTATTCCATTGGGGAAGAAGAAAAAGCGCGGGAGGTGCCATTTTAAATCACCCAAGATGCTGAAAAGTGGCAGTATCACTGCTTTCGACAACGAGGTAGAAGACTGGACCACGTATGTGGAAAGAATTGAAGTGTACTGCAAGGCAAATGAGGTGGCCGATGGAAAGAGGGCGTCGGTATTATTGAACTTGATGGGCGCGAGTACGTACGGCCTATTGCGGAATTTAATTACCCCAGCGAAACCAATGGAGAAAAGTTTTGAGGAGATTGTTAATATCTTACAGGAACACCTAAACCCTACACCGCTGCTGATAGCAGAAAGATTCAAGTTCCATAAAAGAAGCCAGCACAAAGATGAGAGCAATGCTGACTATCTTATGGAACTACGCAAGTTATCGAAGCACTGCCAGTTTGGAGCAGGACTGGCAGACACCTTACGGGATAAGTTTGTCTGCGGGCTCCAGAGTGAAGGAACCCAGAAACGACTACTTTCAAAAAAGGACCTGACGCTAGAACAGGCTTTCAGCGTGGCAGTATCCTACGAAGCAGCAGCACGGGGAGCTGCAGAAATACAACAGAAACCACAAGAATACAGCGCTAACGAAATGGCGTATGGAGCAGAAAAGTGCTATCACTGCGGCAGAACAACCCATGAGCAGAAGGACTGCTGGTTTAAGGACAAAGTATGCAGGCAATGTGGGAAAATGGGACATATAGCAAGAGTCTGCAGGTCGGGAAAGTAAACCAACACAACAAGAACTACTAAGGAACAGTACAAGAAAGTAAAGAAACTGACAGACAGTAGTTCGGAAGATCAGGAGAGTGATAAGGACTCCGGGAGCAGGAGACTAAGTTGTCTAAAGTTACACAACGTGATCGCAAAGGAGGATCACTGAACCATTTGGGTCACCCTCATGATAGCAGGGTCCCCAGTAAAGATGGAATTGGACACAGGATCAGCCCTAACTGTCATGAATCGACGAGACTATGAGCGGCTATTCTCACACATACCCTTAAAGGACACGTCCATTGTATTGAAGACATACACGGAGCAAAAGGTCTACCCCAGAGGAAAAATAAGGGTGCCAGTTAAATATAACGGCAAGGAAACACAGAAACTATATATGTATATACTACGAGATGGAGGACCACCATTATTGGGGCGTGAATGGATCCGAAAAATACAATTGGATTGGCATTCCATTCAGGCGCTAACTGTGACTGACAAAAAGGATGACGACGTCACACCTGGACGTCTGTCACAAATTCTATCTGACGCGGAAGAGGTGTTCCAACAAGGACTTGGGACTCTAAAAGGAGTAAAGGCAACCATAAAGATGGAAGATAACGCAAACCCAAAATTTATTAGGGCCAGACCGGTGCCATACGCGATCCGCCCAGCCGTTGAAGCTGAACTGGAGAGTCTGGAGCGTTCGGGTGTGCTGTCCAAGGTGGACTGGAGCGAGTGGGCCACACCCATCGTTCCTGTAATGAAGAAAGCATTGAGCAGCACGCCTGGGGAGCCGAAGAAGGTTCGCATCTGTGGGGACTTCAAGGTGACTGTGAACCCAGTCCTGCACACAGTACAATATCCACTTCCGCGGATAGAAGATATTTTCGCCTCACTATCTGGAGGGAAACGTTTTACAAAGATTGATCTGGCCCAAGCGTATCTACAAATGGAGGTGGAAGAAGCATCTAGAAAATACCTCACGATAAACACTTTTCCAGTACAATCGACTGGTATTCGAGGTAGCATCAGCCCCGGCTATTTGGCAGAGGGCGATGGAGCAAGTCCTGCAAGGGATCCCGGGGACCCAGTGTTATTTGGACAACATCCTGGTTACGGGCGAAAATGACAGTGAACACCTTGCCAACCTGGAGCAGGTGCTCACGAGATTACAGGAATATGGGCTACGAGCCAACCGCCCCAAATGCGAGTTCTTCAGGAGACAAATCTCGTATTGTGGCCACATGATTGATGAGGAAGGGTTGCATAAGTCGTCGGACAAGATTGAGGCTGTAGTCAAGGCTCCAGCACCGGAAAATGTGTCGCAACTGAGGTCGTTCCTCGGGTTGGTGAACTACTACCATAAGTTCTTGCCGAATTTATCTACGATTCTGCACCCACTGAACGCCCTGCTGCAAACTGGAGTAACATGGAAATGGAGTGATGAGTGTAAGCGTGCCTTTCAGGAATGTAAATGCCTAATCACTTCAAAAGAAGTATTGGCCCACTACAACCCAACACTACCGATTCGGTTGGCATGTGATGCATCACCTTACGGCATTGGAGCGGTGCTGTCACACAAATTCCTTGACGGTTCAGAGAGGCCAATAGCCTTTGCGTCGCGCTCGCTAACCTCAGCCGAGCGTAACTACACCCAGATTGACAGGGAGGCCCTCAGCCTGGTGTGGGGGGTGAAGAAGTTCAATCACTATCTGCACGGGCAGAAATTCACCCTATTGACTGATCATCAGCCCCTGGTCTCCATTTTTAACCCAAAGAAGGGCGTTCCGGTGATGATGGCGCAACGGCTGCAAAGATGGTCACTTTTTCTAGGGGCACATCAGTACGACATAGAGTACAAGGGTACGAAACAGCATGGAAACGCTGATGGGCTGTCGCGCCTACCGTTGCCTACGGTAGAAGAAGCACCTGCAGTGGACCCTGTTGAGATATTCCATGCGACCATAGTTGAATGTTTGCCTGTTACAAACTCAAGTATAGAGAAGGAAACCCGAAATGACCCGACACTCTCTCAGATCTATGATTTGACAGTGAAGGGATGGCCAGCATATGGCGACTCACTGTTGCCAGCATTCTCGCCAAGGAGAGAACAGCTGTCAGTGTGCCGGGGGACCTTGATGTGTGGATCCCGAGTGGTAATTCCACCTAAGCTGAGAGATAGAGTGCTCAATGAGCTTCATGAGGGTCATCTGGGAGGGGTAAAAATGAAGAGCCTAGCCAGGGTGTTTGTGTGGTGGCCGGGAATCGATAAAGAAATCGAGGATATGACCAAGAGATGCACAGGATGCCAGAAGGTCCAAAACGCTCCACCACAGGCCCCGCTACATCCATGGGCGTGGCCCTCATCTCCATGGCAACGGGTACGCATTGATTTTGCTGGTCCGTTTATGGACTCAATGGCCTAGAAATTGGGTATAGCCCCGCTTGAGGCATTAGAACTGGCGATGTGCAAAGTTTATAGCCAGACAAAACTTATCGCCGCCTGGCGCGATATTGGGTTGCATCACCCCCAAAAGGGGATTGAGGCGCTAAATCAGCCGTTGCACGGTGCTCTTAAGGCGCAAAAGGTCAGGCGCTACTCAATATCGACGCGGACGGGCGCAGCGCAGGTGAACTCAATTACGGGAAAGCACGAGACCTACAGGCGCCGGCCGGCTCTTAAAGGGGCGGGTCAGTCAGACTGAGCTTAAACACCCAACGCCCTGTAGGCCTCAGATTCGGCGCTCGCCCTTGTCTGGCGTTAGAAACTTGTGCATTATGGAGAAGGTTAGGCAGAGAGCAGAGCGCTTCAGCACTGAGGCTCTGGACCACTTGGTGGCTGCAGTTGAACACCGTCGAAAGGTCCTGTATCCGGATAATGGCAAGAGGCCAAGTCAGAAGGCTTATCGACGATCTTGAAGGGAGGTTGCTGTGAGGGTGAATTCCAGCAGCATGGCGACCAGGACCCCTGTTCAGTGCAGGAAGAAATTCAGCGACCTCACACGGATCGTTAGGGTGAGTGAGGGTTTACCAAACTTGTGCTTCCCTCCATCTGCAGCTGACTTTGGGCACCCTGCTGCAATGATGCGCCATTGGCCATCTGTCAGTATGCACCCATGGCCCTTTCTGGCCACACACATGGACAGATGTCTCAAGGCCTCATGTAAGGGCTCTTGCACCATGGGGGGCATGCGATGAGGTCTCAAGGCCTCATGTAACAGAACCTCCCCTTCTTTCCCCTGCAGTCCAAGATGGCACAGATTAGAAAGGAGTAGCGTCGAACCGGTGGCGGACCTGCACAAGAGGTCACTCTCACGGATCTGGAGGAGAGAGTGCACCAGATTCTTGGAGGATGTCTGTCTGGTCCTGTGACCACTGCATCTGCCGACCCCATTACCGACAGCGAGGGTAAGACTCTCACCTTTTCCACCTGTTGCCTTCCACTTGGTCCCCCCGCCAGCATGCATCCTCAGTGTGCAGCCATGTCAGAGCCTTGCCGCAATCTGGCATGCCTTTCAGCAAACCTGTCCTTTTGCTAAAGCCACTCTTCCACCTCCCACTTTCAGATGAAGCAGCACCAACTCGGGCTCAACGCGCTGAAGCTGCCAGTGCCAGTGCCACCGGAGGCGAGGACCAAGAGGAATCCGGACCAGCCGTTGCAGAATCCGGGGAGCGGAGACATCTGTAGACTGGGGATAGTAGTCCCCTGGAAGGGAGGGGGGTGGCTCTGAGGATGAACCAGTTGCCGGACCAAGCGGCATGGAGCAACGCAGGGGGGATAGGCAAGTTCGGCCACCGTCTCCCCGCAGGGCAAGGCAGGTCGTCATGACTGCTGCACAGAGTGCAGATGAGGTCTGTCGCCCTCCAAACAAGCTCCCATTCTGATGCCAGTTGGTCAAAAGGCTTTTAGGTGTAGTGGTGCAAGTGCTTCGGACAGGGTTGAAGGTACCAAGTACTGTAAAGCTCAAATCCCAGAACTCCACTCCACATTAGCTCGCCAACTCTCTCTAGCAGCGAGCGCAATGAGCAGGCCAAGTGGCAGAAGATTCTGCAGTAGAGCTGTCCCCTTTAAATAGCACCCCCCTACTCCGAGAAGGGCCTGTTAGCCGTCCTTCGAACTGTCACTAATAGCGCTGGGCGCCACCCAATATGCGCTCAGGTGCTCCTAAAAGGCGTTGCACACTGAAATGATGTCATGAGCTGCTTGCGCTCGCGGGTGCGCGCAAACACTTAGCGCAGGCGCTAAATGTATAGTCAATATCTGAGTTGGCGCTATCTTCATAGCGTCTGCCCCAACATAGCGCTTCGCCCCAATTCTAGGTCTCTTTAGGCGCTCAGCGCCGGCGCTACCAACCCAATTTCTAGGCCAATGTTTCTAATCGCTGTGGACGCCCATTCGAAATGGCCAGAGGTCATTAAAATGTCCTCCACCACCACGGAGAAAACTATTGCAGTCCTAAGGACCATCTTCACCAGGAATGGGTTGCCAGAACAGATTTGCTCCGACAATGGGCCACAGTTCGTGTCTGAGGATTTCCGGAGGTTTCTGAGGAATAATGGGGTGAAACATTACACATCTGCCCCATATCATCCAGCCACAAATGGATTGGCTGAGAGGTTTGTTCAGACCTTTAAAAAGGCCATAAAGGCAATGTATAATGATGACATACCACAACACAAGGTGGATAATTTCTTGTTTGCTTACCGGAATGCGACACATGCAGTCACCAACCATGCTCCAGCCGTACTGTTTTTCAACAGATGTCGCCTGGATTTGCTCAAACCAAACATAAGACGAGATGTTGAGAATAAGCAGTTCCAGCACATAAGTGAGAAGCCAACCAGGAGCTTCAAGATAGGGCAACCAGTCTTGGCCCGCGACTACCGAACAGAAAAATGGCAGCCAGGAATGATATGCACACAGCAGGGACCACTAATGTACACAGTGGATATTGGAGAGAGCATCGTGAGGCGCCATGCTGACCAGATTCTAGAGTCACAGGAACAAGCCAAACCTATACCACGAGAAGGTGCACCTGGTAATCAACCCGAAGTACAGATTGCGTCTACCTCAGAAGCAGTGGTATTGGAAGCTGACGAACCAACCAATGACCATGAACCAGAATCAACTCCGCCGCAAGAACAGGATACTCGAGAAAGGCGCTATCCAGTCAGGATCAGGAAGCCTCCTCAAAGACTGAACTTATAAATGATTATTTCAGTTGATGTATATAGTATCCAGAAAATTGTAATTAGTTATTATTTAGTTGTTAAATGAATGTTATGTACTGTTTATCTAAAAGGGGAGGAATTGTTGTGTATGTACCTTTAAGGGAAGAACTGGTTTTAGACTGCTGTACTGGCAGTGACCACCCCTGTATAAAAGGCCCTAGCAGGCTTCTGTATTTCAGTCTGACGTTACCCTCCTGTTCAGTAAAGTACCTGTTAAACTGTTCTCCCGAAGTCCGTGTATTATTGAGGCGCGGACTTTACAGAGACACTGTCCAAAACAGAAACAAAAATATGACCACGATCCTCGGCCTTCAATAAAACAATGAACAACATTTTGCCACACCTCCTACTTTTTGCCCTTCGAGGGTGATCTGCTTCCCTTGCGAAATTGCCCCCTTCCCACCCTGCAGCTCCGCCGGACTGGGACCCCAGTGGCTGAAGCAAGGCTGGGGGAAGGCTGCTGAGTGTCAGAAACTGAGACTGCAAATGCCCTTGAGGGACGGCCTGGACCAGCTCTGGGCCCGGCTGCTGACTGCTCCAACTCTGCATGGGCGGCAGCAGTCTGTCCCACAGGTGGTGGCAACTGCAGTGGAGAAGTGACAATGCTAGCAGCAGGAATGCTGTCATCCTGAGAGAGGACAGCAACTCGCTGCTCGACCGACACACTGGCACTCCCACGGGGCAGCACTTCAGCATGCGGAGCAATCTGCGGGAGCACAGATTGCTGGCCTGCTGCGGTGCGGGGAGAGCCCCGGGGAAACCTGCCCGATCCAGCGAGGGTGACATCAGTTAGTGCTCGCGTGGCCTCAATCTGCGTCTGCATGAGACCAGCCACTGACTGCATTGCAGCACTTAGCATTTGCGTGGCAGACGCCTGTGCTGCACCGAAGTCCTGGACACGCCTTGCCAATGACTCAATGGATTCGGGCATCCTTGCCACTGCAGCCATGCGCTCAGTGTGCCTTTGCTCCACCTGGGTGCTCATTTCAGCGAGGAGCCACACCTCTTCTGCGCTCACTGTAGCAGGACTCGAGGCCATACTCTCCCTCTGGGGACAAGGCCTCCGAGCTTCCCTATCCCCCTCGCGTTGCTGCAGCCTGCTGCGTCCTGGAGCTTCACCCTCATCAGACCATTCCCCCCCGCTCCCCTCCAGGGAAGGCGTGTCCCCAGTATGGCCATGGGCTGCCTCGGCAGAGGGTTGCGCTGATGGTTCGGCTTCCTCTTCCTCCTCGCCTTCAGATTCACTCCCAGTGGCAGCTTGAGGGCCCACCTCCTCACCTGGTGAATCAGCATCTGAAAGCAGGAAGGTACAAGAGTGGCTTTAGTGTGAGGACAGGGTGGCAGCAAGGGAGGCATGAGTGAAGCGTTGTACTGATTTGGATCGAGAGTGTCAAAGGATGCTGTTGTGAGGAACAAGTGGAAGGAGAAAGGTCAAAAAGGTGATGACCTTACCATTGCTGGCCAGAACGGGGTCGGCGTCTCCAGTGGCGATGGGGCCAAGCATCCGGCTTGCCACAATCCGGTGGACTCGCTGCTCCAGATCGGTCAGGGCTTGAAGGTGAGGCCGGCCTTCCCCGGTCCATTGCTGCTGTCTTCTATAATGCGCCAGCTTGCCCTGCAAGAAAAAGGACAGGGTCGGAGTAAAGATGCAGCCATGATCTTGGCTGAAATGCCTCCCATGGTCGAATAGCCCTTACTGTGTGCAGGCATGATCTTGGCTGAAATGCCTCCCATGGTCGAATAGCCCTTACTGTGTGCAGCCATGATCTTGGCTGAAATGCCTCCCATGGTCAAATAGCCCTTACTGTGTGCAGCCATGATCTTGGCTGAAATGCCTCCCATGATCGAATAGCCCTTACTGTGTGCAGCCATGATCTTGGCTGAAATGCCTCCCATGATCGAATAGCCCTTACTGTGTGCAAAGTGCTGAATGTGCATGTGAGTTTCCGGAAAGGGCCATAGATGTTGGATGAGGGCTGGGCATTGGGGCTTTCAAGACCCTTTGGCCATAAAGCGAGGTCGAGGTGGAGGGATGAAGAGGTTTCTGAAAAAGGCACTCACCCTGATGACCCGAGTCAGGTCGTTGAGCTTCTTCCTGCATTACACAGGGGTCCTAGGCACCATGCTGCTGGAGGTCACTCTGTGAGCCACCTCCCTCCAAGCTTTTCGGTACTCGCTGGGCAGAGGCCTCCTGCCACTGTCCGGGTACAGGAGAGATCGCCTGCACTCCACTGCGCCAACCAGAGCCTCCAAGGCCCCCTCGCTGAAACGCTGCGCTCGCTCCCTGGCCCTCTCCATGGTCCTTGGCTGCAGGATTTGGCAACAGGTCTGTCCAGGCCGAGGTTCAGGGCTCCGATGCACAGGGTGTAGCTGCAAATCAAGATCGACCCTACTCTTTAAGAGCTGACCGGCACCAGCGTGTCTCTGTGCAATCGCTAACTGACAGCACCTGCGCTGTGCCCGCCCTCTGAGTTAGCGCCTCGCTCCTCCGGCTTAGCGCCTTAGAGTCGTGCAGCACCTGATTTAGTGCTGCAATCAGCTCCAGGGGCGAAACAGACCAATTTCGCAGTAGGTGGCGATAATTTGCGCCGGGTGCAAAACTTTGCGCCCGGCCGATAATTGCGCCCCAAATGGGGCGATACCGAATTTCTCCCCCTATGACTCTATGACCCTACCTCCCCCCGTACAGCTGAGCCACTCATGATGCTGTGGACTTGGCTCTGGCTGTACTCCCCAGAGGAACCATCGCCCTCACCAGTATTCAGTGAATACTGGTTGGAGAGTGAGATGCACTCAAGGGATTCTTGCACTACCTGCCTGGTCCTTCCTCCTTGTCTGTCTGACGGTCACCCATTCCCTCTCTGCCTGCACACTCTTACGCTGTGGGGTGACCACCTCCTAAAACCTGTTATCCACGTAGCTCTCAGCCTCACGGATGCACCACAGTGACGCCAGCCGCTGCTCAAGCTCCAAATCCTGGAGCTGGAGCTCCTCCAGCTGACGACACTTCCTACACATGTAGTTGTCCAGGACACTGGAATCATCCTGGAGTTCCCATATGGCACAAGATGTGCAGTCCACTGAACTGAGGTGCCCTGCCATACCTCTACTTAATAGACTATTAAGTAACTTAACAGAAATAAACTTAAGACATTAAAAAAAAATCACCAGCTACTCACCAATCAGCTCCTTCCCTTGTGCTGACATAACTTATCTCACTCCCTGATGCTTGCACTCCCTTTGGGCTCTCGGGCCTACCTTTCTCTTCAGCCGCTCCTCTTGCTCTCCCGCAGGTCCGCTCTTGTGTCTATTAACTTAGAGACCTTGGGTTCTGTGGCTGCACTCCTTTTCAGTTAGACGTCTCACCCGCCTTCCTTCTCTGCACCAAATTCCTGCGCTCACCAAATTCCTCCACTCCGTTTGCATTCCCCCAGCTCTGTCTCCAAGCTCTGTTCTCAAGCTCGTGAAGCATTATACACTGAAGTGTGATTCATATGGAGCAATATGCATGGCAAGTAAAGACATATGGTGCATTATCAACTGCATTGCAGGTCACATGCAGCAATACCCCCTGCAGTGTGAGTTTACATAGTGCAATATGTACTGCAGTGAGTCACATGGCATTACATCTATTGCAGTGTGTGTCACACTGCACTGTGGGTAACATGGTGCAATATCCACCACACTGCGAGTTGCATGCTGCAATATGCATGCCATATTGACTGCAGTGTAAATCCTATGGTGTAATGGCCCAGAACTTGGTGTCGGGGGCTTGCCGCGCGTGCAAACCCCCGATCTGCACTCACCCTGCGCGCTGACATCTGAAGCCCGGGCCTGCTTGCATTTCCTTTCACAGGCCCGGTTCAGATGTCAGCGCGCTGTGCTTACCTGATCCAGCGGCGTCGTTAGTGCGATGTGCCGGCTGGGATCAGGTGAGCACTGTACAACCAATCAGGGGAGGGGAAGGTTCATTCATGAGTTTGAGAGTAAGAACTGTCAAACTCATGAAAACTACGGGGGCCCAAAACACTATTTAAAATTTAAATAAAAATTTAAAAAACATCCCAATCATTAAATTAAGTATAAATAAGTTAAAAAAAAATAATTTAAACAATAATTTGTTTTTTTGAAAAAAATAAATTTTTAATAAAAAGGGTCTAAAACTAAACTTACCTTATTGTAGATTCTTTAGAATTTTTTTTCCCACAGGTTTATTATTTTAAATTACACTAAAACACCACTTACCTGTAAAAATAAATACTTATGTGTGTTTTTTACAAGCGTAAAGACCGGAGGCCTTTAGACATGCGCAAATCCCCCAAAACAGAGGAAATCCAAGACGCACGCGCTGCCCCCTACAGCGCACGCGCTAGCCTCTTCAACTCTTGGGTTGGAGGAGAGGAAATGCCGGTTTTCAGCGCATGCGCTGTGCATGCTGAAAACCGGCATTTCCTCCGGCCAGACGCGTGAGTACCCCTTCCGTACTCTCGCGTTTGGGGAGCAATTACTGCCCCAATATCTATTTCAGCGTGAGGTGCATGGTGCAATATTTACCACAGTGTGTAAATATGTTCTGCAATGTGAGACAGATAGTACACCATCTATTGCAGTGTGAAACAGTCAATCACTGGGAATTTCCTCGAGGGGTCTCCTACTTGGTCGTAATGTTGTTGAAAGAGCCATGGAGAGTAGGGAAAAACATATAAATCGTTTGCATCATTTTCTAAGGTTTATGAGGAAACTGCAGCTTGTCAACTGGTGCAATAACATGTACAATGTGAGTCACATGGTGCAATATTCACTGCAGAGAGTCACATAATGCAAAATCTACTTCATAATAAAATGATGCAATATGCACAGCACTGTGAGTCATGTTGCACCATCCACTACAGTGTGAGTCATGTAGTGCAATATCTGCAGCAGTGTGAGAACAATGCAGTGAGACACATGGTGCAATATCTATTGCGGTTGACTCGCATTACAATATCCGCTGCAGCATGTGGATGCAATATCTAATTGCAGTGTGAGTCACATAATGCAGTATCTGCTGCAGTGTGACTCTCATGGTACAATATCTACTGCAGTATGAGTCGCTTGTTGCAATATGGATGATGTTGCGAGTCACATGATGCTACAAAAAGAAATACTTGCATTTATATAGCGCCTTTCACAACTACCAGACATCTCAAAGCGCTTTACAGCCAATTTGTGCACAGCAAGCTCCCACAAACAGCAGTGTGAGTCACATAGAGCAATATTTACTGCAGTGGGAGAGGCATGGTACAATATCAACTTCAGCATTAATAAAAAGGTGCAACGTGCACTGAACTGTGAGTCACGTTGCAATGTGTATGACAGTCATATAGTGCAATATCTACAGCAGCCTGCAACACGGTGCAATATTAGAATAACCACACGTCCCCATTTTCTGGGGACAGTCCCCGGTTGAGGAACTGTGTCCCCGGGTGAGTAATGTTCCTGGAAGAGACCCCGGTTCACAAAACTCATCCCCGAAGTGTACCCTTGGGCAGTGAGTGTAACCCCTGAGCTGTCGGTTTGCGGCTCTAAGGCTAAATTAAACAACAACTTGTACAATGGCCAGAGTGACTCACTGAGCATATGTGACTGGGCGGTCTTTCTGCACATGTGCCGGTTTTTGTTTCTGAGTTTCTGGCCGAGCTTGTGCTGCTGGATTGTCGGCGCTGGAAGTGTCTAGGAGCAGGTGAGGGCGAGGCCGTGGGGAGGTCATTGTTGTGTCGGTACCTTTCTACCTAGACACAATTTAGGACTCAGAACTCAGAGATTCAAACATGAAGTGCTTTATTGGAAGGAAAGGAAGTTCTGGCAAGTTCCGAACAAAGAAAGCTAAACTTAACAGAGAACACCCAACCATTTATCTCATGTGACAGCGCCACCACAGGTGGGAGGAGAACACAAAATACATAACATTTCCTCCCCTCTTAAATGGAAGGTCCACATTATTCCTCAACAGGTAAGTTACTTTCAATGCACTCAACGAACTTAGGGTAGAGGTAGACTGCCTCAACCCCTGACTTTACCCTGGAGTTTATTCTGCCCCACTCTTGTGGGTAAGTCACTAAGCCTACAGATCCAAGCATCTTGGAGGCCGCCGCTCTCTGACAGGATACCAACGGTCATCGCTGGCTTCCACAGCAGTAGGCATTGATGCAGGCCTGGATGGAGGAGGTGCCTGTGTCAGTCGAAAGTCAGGAGTTTGCACAGGTGGAACAGTCTCTTTGACTTCCTGTGTTGGAGAAGAGCACTGTGGCAAAGGATGCTGGTTTGCGGTATCATCCGGAAACAGTTCAGGCCAACCAGCCGTTGGAGCCTCTGTGGCTGTCTCTGCTCCTAGCAACAGTTGATCTGTGTGTCTTCTCCAGACGACGTCCTCAGCAGTCTCAACCGTGTAAGACACAGGGCCCGTCTCCTCGATCACCGTAGCAGGAACCCATTTCGGTCCAGTGTTGTAGTTTCGAGCTAGGACGTGCTCTCCCGGATGAAACCGTCTCTCCTTGGCTCTTTTCTCTCTCTTTTCAACTTAAGCTTGTTGTTGACGATGGACAACCTGCTCTGCCCTTGGAGGTTTGAGTAAGTCAAAACTTGTCTGCAACTGCCTCTTCATCATGAGCGAAGCGGGGGAAGTTTTGGTTGTGGCATGCGGCTTGTTCCTGTAGGACAACAGGAAGCTGTTCATACGTTGGTGGATTGAGCCCTGACCTTGCGATGCCTTCAAGGCGTGCTTCAAAGTTTGCACGAACGTTTCTGCCTGGCCATTAGTAGAGGGATGATAGGGCGCAGACCTGATGTGTTGGACACCATTCACATGCAGGAGGGTTGCAAACTCCTGTGATACAAATTGTGGACCGTTGTCACTTACGAGTTGTCACTAATGGCTGAACATCTCACCAAGTTTCTCAATTGTTTTCTCTGCCGTGGTAGACCTCATCACAGCGACCTCCGGCCACTTGCTACGAGTGTCTACAACCACCACAAACATCTTCTCTTCGAAAGGACCGGCGAAGTCCACATGTACTCGCTGCCACACTTCTGCAGGCCAATCCCAGGGGTGTAGGGTTGCCAGCTGTGGAACATTCCGGACCCTTTGACATGGGGAACATGTTTTGGCTTTCTCCTTAATATTCCCATCGAGACCTGGCCACCAGAAGTAGCTTCTTGCCATTTCCTTCATCTGAACCATCCCACTGTGGCCTGTATGAAGTTGTTGCAGTATAGGTTCCCTCAGAGGTGGCGGAATGATGACACGGCGTCCCCAAAGAAGACAACCTGCCTGGACGGAGAGCTCATTTCTTTTTGAAACGTAAGGTTTCAAACTAGGAGAATCTCCTATAGCTCTCCCTCGAATGACATCGTCCATTACCTCAGACAGGACTGGATCGTTGCGGGTGTACCTTTGCACCTGAACTGCAGTGACAGGTGCTCCCTCCACTTGTCTAAAGTAGAAGATGTCTATCTGACGAGGCTCTGGGGGAGTAACAGGCAAGGGTAGCCTCGAGAGACCGTCTGCGTTGCCGTGCAAGTCTGATTTGCGATATTTAATGTCGTATGTGTGTCCTGACAACAGTAAAGCCCACCTTTGCATCCTGCTTGCAGCGAGAGACGGAATTCCGGTGTGGGGCCCGAAGATTGAAGTCAATGGACGGTGGTCCGTCAGGAGTGTGAACCTTCTCCCAAACAGGTACTGATGAAATTTTCGAATTCCAAAAACGATTCCCAAGGCCTCACGCTCGATCTGCGCATAGTTACTCTCAGCCTTGTTCAAGGTGCGTGATGTGAAGGCGATAGGTTTCTCTTCACCCGAAGGCATGATGTGGGATATGACTGCTCCCACACCATATGGTGATGCATCACATGCTAGCTGCATGGGTAGCTTTGGGTCGAAGTGTGTCAGGACCTCCGATTTCAGCAATGCTTTCTTTGCTTGGGCGAAAGCTTCATTGCACAGTTCAGTCCATTTCCATGTTTTGCCTTGACATAGCAACTGATGTAACGGCTTCAGCAATGTTGCTAGGTCTGGAATAAACTTCCCATAGTAGTTAAGTAGCCCCAGAAATGAACGTAACTGGCTCACATTCTGGGGTGCTGGGGCCTCCACGATCACCTTGACCTTTGATGGCGCCTTATGCAGGCCAGTAGCGTCAATCACATGCCCCAGGTACTCAACTGAAGACTGAAAGAATTCACATTTGTCTTTACGAACTCTGAGTCCGTACTCTTTCAATCGTTGTAGTGTCGCATCCAAGTTCAGAAGATAATCCTCCTCATTTGTCCCAGTGACAAGGATGTCGTCCAGGTAGCACTGGCCTCCTGGCAGTCCACTCAAAATCTGATCCATTGCCCTTTGGAATAGAGCAGGAGCCGACGTAATTCCAAACGGAAGGTGGCAGTACCTGTATAGCCTCTTGTGTGTCACAATTGTCAGCAGCTCCTTTGATTTGTCATCGACATGCATTTGTAGATAAGCCTGGCATAAGTCTATTTTGCTGAACTTTTGCCCTCCGGCCAGGCCCGTAAAAAGATCATCAATGAGGGGAAGAGGGTACTGTTCCACAGACAGCACCGGGTTAATAGTCACTTTAAAATCCCCTCAGTTTTGAACAGATCCATCCTTTTTCAGGACAGGAACAATGGGTGTGGCCCATTTGCTCACGCTCACAGGCTCCAGGACTCCATTCTCGACTAAGGCCTCCAAGTTAGCCTCAACTTTTGGCCTAATTGCATAGGGTACAGGTCGGGCTTTGTGAAACTTCGGCTTGCTGTCAGGTTTAATGTCCAGTCTCATGTTGATCTTTTTCATGCTCCCAAGTTCCCCATTGAAGAGTTCTGCATGTTTGTTTAACACTTCAGCCAGACCTGACTCCCCTTTTGACATCATGCGGACTGCAGGCCAGTCCAGCATGATTTTCTCTAGCCATGCACGTCCCAGTAGCGATGGGTAATTTCCCTTTACCACATATAGTGGCAGTTTTGCAGTCTGTCCATTCAATTTAACTGTCACCTCAATGACGCCTCTCATGGCCACAGGTTCGCCGGTATACGTCTTTAGCACAATGTTTGTCGGCTGAAGGGTAAGATGCTTTAGCATTTTGTTGTAGACAGTGTCTGAAACAAGGGACACAGCTGCACCTGTGTCCACCTCCATCCGCACTGATTGTCCCTCCACCAGTGGTGACACCCAGTAGCCATTTGAATCACCTGCAACCGTCAGTATGTGCACCTCTTCCTCCTCAGAGGTGTCGCTCCCCTCTGTTTTGCTTGTTCCATCATACTGCACTGAATGAACACTCTTTTTCCTCTCTTGTCCAAATACAAACATTTTGCTTCCATGCTTCCCAGCTCTGTCCTTTTTTTACCTCTACAGGCGCGTTCAATGTGACCCTTGTGATGAAATATTCCATTCATCACTGCCTGTGACTGTGGTTGGTTTCAGGTTTCCCCTCACCATTGTATTGCCTGTGACTGTGGTTGGTTTCAGGTTTCTCCTCACCATTGTATTGTATATTGGAATGTATGGAATGTGTTGTGTGTAGCGCTCCGCCCATACCTGGCCTCTATGTAAGCCAGCTCAGTCTGGCCTCATAGCCAGTACTGCAGAGCTCCAGATGGAAGATACCTCTCTCCACTGCGTGTTATCTTCTAAGTTAATAAAAGCCTTGTTTTGTTCCGCTAACATCGAGTCTCGGGATTATTGAGGCACATCAATTTTATTAACTTATTTTTCAACACAATGGATCAACTCCTGAAACCCGAATGTTTGGATTTGGATCAGCATGCTCCGGATGCATCAGCACGCTTTGGACACTGGTTTATGTGTATGGAATTCTTCCTGGACAATTCCGCAGCCGTCAAAGACGCTACGGACGCTGCGAGTATGAAACTCGGAATTCTGCGGAATTGGGTAAGCCACCGGGTTTACCCCCTCATCCAAGACGCCGACACGTACCTGGCCGCCTGCGACATCTTAAAGGCGCATTACCAGCAGCCTACGAATGAGGTGTATGCTAGGCATCTGCTCGCCACTCGCGCACAGCGACCTGGGGAATCGGTGGAGGAGTTCCTAGGCACCCTGAAAATGCTTGGCAAAGACTGCAAGTGCCGAGATGTAAAAGCCGCAGTGTACACCGACGAGCTTGTTCGCGATGCCTTTATCACAGGCCTCAGCTCCACTTACATCCGGCAAAGACTGCTGGAAAAAACGGGATTGGACCTGAAACAGGCTGCGGACACCGCGCGATCCCTGGATGTGGCCCAGAGAAACTCGGACGCCTACTCTTCAGCCCGCGCCGTCCACGCCGCCACATGTGCACCAAGGGCGCCGCCATCTTGGAAGGCATCTTCCCCGCCCGGCAGCCCGACACCGTCGGGGCCCTGCTCTCCCCCCAGAAGCCATACGACAGCCGCGACGCGTCGGGGACCCAACTGCTACTTCTGCGGGCAGCCAAAGCACACCAGAAACCTGTGCCCGGCGAAAGGCACCACCTGCTTTAAGTACGGTAAGAAGGGGCACTTCGGGAAGGTGTGCAGAGGGAACCCCGCCGGAAAACCAAAACCCGCCACCGCCGCGTGTGCGCCGTGGGAGCGGCCATCTTGGACGCCATCTTGCCCGACCTCGTGGGGTCTGCCATCTTGTGAGCAGACAGCGTGGACGCCATCTCGTCTCGATCAGGGCCCTACAGTGGCATCGGTCACAGTGGACCAGACCAGGCCCCACCCGCTATCCAAATCAATGGTGGACATGGAGGTAAACGGGTGCGGGGTTAAATGTTTAATTGACAGTGGAAGCACGGAGAGTTTTATCCACCCTGAACTGGCACAACAACTCTCCCTAAAGGTGGTCCCTACTCGGGGTACCATCTCTATGGCTGATAAAACCCAGACATCGACCATTCTGGGTTACTGCACGGTACAATTGTCCGTTAACGGGACTGTATACGATAATTTTAAAGTATTAATCATGAAGAATCTATGCGCGAGCGTGATCTTGGGCCTGGATTTCCAGTGCAACCACCAAAGCATCACGCTCAAGTACGGTGGGTCCCAGCCGCCCCTCACAGTGTGCGGCCTGGCTACCCTGAAGGTAAAGCCGCCTTCGCTATTCGCGAACCTTACCCCTAACTGCCGGCCAATAGCGACCAAAAGCAGGAGGTACAGCTGGGAGGACAGGCGGTTTATCGCGACCGAGGTAGACAGGCTCCTGAAAGAGCGCATTATTGAATGCAGCAATAGCTCGTGGCGCGCCCAAGTGGTGGTGGTAAGGGGTAGCGAGAAGAAACGGATGGTGATCGACGATAGCCAAACGATCAACAGGTACACCCAACTAGACGCCTACCCGCTACCCCGCATATCAGAAATGGTGAACCAAATCGCCCAATACCGGGTGTTCTCCACCATCGACCTCAAGTCAGCGTACCACCAGCTCCCTATCAGACCAAAGGACCGCCCGTACACCGCCTTCGAGGCGAACGGACGCCTCTACCAATTCCTCAGAGTCCCCTTTGGGGTGACGAATGGGGTCTCGGTCTTCCAGAGGGAGATGGATCGCATGGTCGATGACCACCACTTGCAGGCAACCTTCCCCTACCTCGACAACGTCACCATCTGCGGTCACAACCAGCAGGATCACGACTCGAACCTCGAGAGGTTCCTGAAAACCGCACAAAAACTCAACCTCACCTACAACGAGGACAAGTGCGTTTTCAACACCACGCGCCTCTGCATACTAGGCAGCGTGGTGGAGAATGGGGAAATCGGACTAGACCCCGACCGATTGCGCCCCCTACGGGAGCTGCCCCTGCCCAACACTCCCAAAGCCCTGAAAAGGTGCCTGGGGTTATTTTCTTATTATTCCCAATGGGTCCCCAACTACTCCGACAAAGCCCGCCCCCTCTTGAAAGCATCCTCTTTTCCGCTCTCTGCTGAGGCCCACGCCGCCTTCAAAAGCATTAAGCAGGATATTGAGCGGGCCACGCTACAGGCAGTGGACGAGAACACTCCATTTCAAGTGGAAAGTGATGCGTCTGACTTTGCCTTGGCGGCCACCCTCAACCAGGCGGGGCGGCCCGTAGCTTTCTTCTCGAGGACCCTCCAAGGGCCCGAGATCAGACACTCCTCCGTGGAAAAGGAGGCCCAAGCCATCGTGGAGGCAGTGCGCCACTGGCGCCGCTACCTAGCCGGCAAACGCTTCACCCTACTTACCGACCAGCGGTCGGTAGCGTTTATGTTCAATAATAAACAGAGGGGGAAGATCAAAAATGATAAGATTCTTAGGTGGCGGATCGAGCTCTCCACCTTCGAGTATGACATCATCTACCGGCCAGGGGCCCTTAACGAATCCCCAGATGCCCTCTCACGAGGGATGTGTGCCAGCGCCACCGGGGATCGGCTACAGACCCTCCACAACAACCTCTGCCACCCAGGGGTCACGCGGCTGTTCCACTTCATAAAGTCCCGCAACTTACCCTACTCGATTGAGGAAGTTCGGTCTCTGACCAGGAACTGCCGCACTTACGCTGAGTGCAAGCCTCGGTTCTACCACCCTGATAGAGCCCACTTAATCAAAGCTACACGGCCCTTTGAGCGGCTCAGCTTAGATTTCAAGGGCCCCCTCCCGTCCGTCGACCGCAATGTTTACTTCCTGAACATTGTGGACGAATACTCCCGGTTCCCATTCGCCTTCCCCTGCCCAGACATGACCAGCGCCACGGTCATTAAATGCCTCAACAGCCTGTTCTGCCTGTTCGGTATGCCGAGCTACATCCACATGGATAGGGGGGCGTCCTTCATGAGTGAAGAGCTACGCCAGTACATGCTGTCCAGGGGTATCGCCACGAGCCGTACCACCAGCTACAACCCCCGGGGTAACGGTCAAGTGGAGCGAGAGAACGGGACAGTATGGAAAGCAGTCACTCTAGCTCTAAGGACCAAGGGCCTCCCTATCTCCCGCTGGCAGGAAGTCCTCTCAGATGTGCTCCATTCGATACGGTCGCTATTGTGTACTGCCACTAATGCCACGCCTCATGAACGAATGTTTAGCTTTCCCCGGAAATCCACCTCAGGCGTATCCATGCCATCATGGCTCTCCACCCCAGGTCCGGTATTTGTGCGAAGGCATGTGAGGGGCCATAAGATGGACCCTCTCGTGGAGCCAGTGCACCTACTCCACGCCAACCCCCAATACGCGTATGTCCGGCACGCCGACGGAAGGGAGGACACCGTGTCAATAAAAGACGTCGTCCCAGCCGGTAACGACAACAACCACGGCAATAGCAGCAACAACGACCACAGCAACTCTTACCCACCCACTACTCTTTCATCACCCCCGGAAGAACATCGACCAACGGCACCCCCACCAACTACCCCTTCAACAACCCTGGCGGCACCCCCGGCAGAGACCCAGGAGGCCACCGGGGACACCCAGCCGACACCCGCGACACCACAACAGCCACGTCGGTCGCAGAGGACTACCAAACCCCCGAACAGACTAAATCTATAGAAGGGGTGAATGTGATGAAATATTCCATTCATCACTGCCTGTGACTGTGGTTGGTTTCAGGTTTCCCCTCACCATTGTATTGCCTGTGACTGTGGTTGGTTTCAGGTTTCTCCTCACCATTGTATTGTACATTGGAATGTATGGAATGTGTTGTGTGTAGCGCTCCGCCCATACCTGGCCTCTATGTAAGCCAGCTCAGTCTGGCCTCATAGCCAGTACTGCAGAGCTCCAGATGGAAGATACCTCTCTCCACTGCGTGTTATCTTCTAAGTTAATAAAAGCCTTGTTTTGTTCCGCTAACATCGAGTCTCTGGATTATTGAGGCACATCAACCCTTTTTGCCACAATTTCGACATTCCAGCTCCGTACACCAGCAGTCATTAGCGTGATGGCCCGTTTTCCCACAACGGTAACATGTGCCGTTCCGCGCACCTTTAGGCTCAGACGACACCTTGTGAACTCTCCCTGTTGAACTCAACTGGTGAGCCTCCTTTTCCACCATCTCCATGGAGACACTAACTTCAATGGCCTTTTCAAGAGTAAGGTTGTCCTCAGTAAGAAGGCGCTTCTGTGTGGCTGCATTTTGCAGACCACACACGAGTCTGTCTCTAATGGTGTCCTTCAGCACCTCCTTGAACTCGCAGTGTTCTGATAACCTTTTTAAAGCAGCAATAAACATCATCACTGATTCCCCCTCCTCTTGATTCCGTTTGTGAAATCTAAATCTCTCAGCAATAACCAGAGGTTTTGGTGAAAAATGTGCTCCAAGAATTTCCACTAGTTGCTTATATGTTTTAGTTCCTGGCTTATCTGGCTGCACGAGGCTGCGAAGTAAATTGAATGTCTTCGGCCCGATTACACTCAAAAAGGTAGGCACGACCTTTTCATTTGCCACCGCATTCGCCAATACAAAATAGTCAAAACGTTCCGTATATGCGCTCCATTGCTCCACATTTTCATCAAAATCACCGATGTTTCCTAATATAGTAGCCATCTCACGTTTCAAATTAAAATTTCTGTTTACTCACTGCACCCGTAACGTACACAGATTCATCCGCTCCTCGTTGTCACTTGTTGTGTCGGTACCTTTCTACCTAGACATAATTTAGGTCACGTGGAGAATGCTTTGATTCTCATTTAAAGAATTCCACTCTCACCACTTGCTCACAGTGATGGGGGCTCCACTGGCAGTCCCCCTCATGCTAGTGTATCTTCGGGAGAGGGAGCGGAGGCAGCAAAGAAAAGAAGATGCTCGCAGATGGAGAGGAGGAGGAGAAGGGAGGGTGCAGGAGAACTCTCAACAGGAGGCCTTACCCACCCAGGATCTTCCTAGAGTACTTCTCCTACCTCCATTTAAGTGAGGAGCAGTGTAGTAGGAGGCTCCACTTCACTAAGGAAGTGGTCACAGAACTCGGTCACCTCCTGTAACCAGACCTGCAGTCTGACAGCGGGGCGACCACAGCTCTCCCAGCAGCCCTCAATGTCACCGTGGCCCTCAATTTCTTCGCCAGCGGATCCTTCCAGACTGCAGCAGGAAACATAGCTAACATCTCCCAGTACACCATCCATTGCTACATCCGGGACGCCACAGAGGCCCTCTACTCCAGGAGAAGGGATTACAATGGCCCAGAAATTAGAGTCGGGGGCTTGCCGCGCGTGTAAGCCCCCGATCTGCACTTACCTGACGCGCCGGCCGTTGAGCTTCAGGGACGCCTGGAATTGCTGTTTTAAAATGTTGACTCCCGGGCAGCGTCTGACGTCACGCCGCCCAGGAGTGCAGCCAGCGCGAAGCCTGTAGCGCGCTGTGCAACTGAGACACGCCCCTTGAGGTCTCAGTTTAACAGGACACGCCCCCAATGTTTCTGCCAAGCTGCTAAGCATTTTTACATGCAAAGCAGCAGTTTAAATAGGTTTTTGGAAGTTTTTTGAAGCTTTTGGTAACTTTTATAAACTTTTAAAAACGTTTACATTATTTTGAAGAATCTGAAGTAGTTTTAAACAGAATTAAAGCAATTTAAAGACTATTAAAAGCCCTAAAAGAATTTTTTAAATTCCATTTATTTATTTAGCAATGTCATCGTCATACGTGTCTTCACACTGTTCCCTTTGGGGAACTGTATGAAGTGGTGGAAGGATTTATGGCCATGATTAACGCTCATTCCGTGACCGTAACCATCGTTGAACCAGCCATTAGGGCGGTTAGTCCTATGGCGGGAGGGTTTTACGGGCTCCCACAAGCTATACAAGGAGGGGGGGCCACCCACACCCATGGACGCAAATATCCCACTGGATGTCAACCCAGAATTTAGAGCCGGAGCTCCGACTCCACTTGCCGGGACTGTCTGGAGCGGGGTTCGAAACCCTACCCTGATCTGGCCCAGCGGCGGGGATCCTACCGCTATGCCAAAGGCCCAATCCGATTAGCAACGTGAAATGGCTGGAATGAGCACAATTCACGGCATTAAAAGAACTCACAATTGAACTGATGATGACCTCAGCAATCTCCTCAAGGAGGTGGAGGCGCAGCGCTTGCTCATCATTGGTAATGAGAAGTCAAAGGCGCCGCAAAAAGGGCAGATGATAGCTTGGTCTTTCAAGTGGCAGCATAGGGCTCCAGTCACGGGGAGGGAAAAGGCGCAGGAAACGTATGGGTGTCACCTTTTGTGCGGAGTGGGCCTTTTGCGTAGCAGTAAGCATCCCCGCCGCTGGGCCAGAAGGAGTAGGGTTTCGAACCCCACTCCAGACAGTCCCGGCAAGTGGAGTCGGAGCTCCAACTATAAATTCTGGGTGGACATCCAGCGGGATACTTGCGTCCGTGGGTGTTGGTGGCCCCCCCCCTCAGATGGGTTGTGGGAGCCCGTAAAACCCTCACGCCATAGGACTAACCACCCTAATGGCTGGTTCAAAGATGGTTACGGTCACGTTAATCACGGCCATAAATCCTTCCACCACTTCATACAGTTCCCGAAAGGGAACAGTGTGAGGATACGTACGACGATGACCTCTTGCGCAATGCACCTCCTTGGACCCTCAGTCGCAGATGCGAGGGGGCAAATCGTGCAATTGTTAAATTTTTCATTTTATTGACATGTAAAATGTTGGCCCAGTAATTCCCTTCCAAATGCGCGAGTACGGTCGGGGTACTTACGCGTCTGGCCGGAGGAAATGCCGGTTTTCAGCATGCACAGCGCATGCGGGGAAAACCGGCATTTCCTGTCCTCTGAACGAAGGGGTTCAGAGGCAGAACGCGTGCGCAGTAAAATTCGCCGCTTTCATTCATGCTTTCAGTGAGGTCAAGTCCTTACAACTTACACATGAAAAAAGCATGGGTACAGTTGCTCCAGAGGCTGCGGAGGAAGATATTTCTTATTGTGGAGCTTCTGAAAGTATGTATGTCTGTATATATTCCTTTGCGTGTTATGTATATATTCCTTTACTTATGTGTATGAATGTATTATTTAATTATGACTTTCAGAGAAAGTAACTTATTGAAAAATCATAATTAAAAACATACATTCATACACATAAGTAAAGGAATATAAAACATACATACATATACGTAAAGGAATATATGCGGACATACATACATAATTACTTATTACTGATGAAAAGTTTCTTTCTTAAAAGTGCTGGAAATGTTACATTACTCATTTTAGAACACTCATTTACACATTCAATTCACACAGTCACAATTGCTCCTTCTACCTACCGTTCTGAAAACCCGTTTAAAAAAAAAAAAAATTAAACTTTAAAACTTACTTAAAATTTCTTAAAATAACTTCCCTCCCTTTCCCAAACAAAAATATTGCCTTTCAGAAGCTCCACGATAAAATATATCTTCCTCCGCAGCCTTGGAACAACTTTACACCTGCTTTTTTCGAGTGTAACTTGTAAGGACTTACCCTCACTGAATCCATGAATGAAATCGATGAAGTTCACTGCGCAAGCGCTGCCTGTGCAGTCGCACGCGCTGTGCCTATGAACCCCTTCGTTCCGAGGACTGGAAATGCCGGCGTTCCCCGCATGCGCTGTGCATGCTGAACGCTGGCATTTCCAACGGCCAGATGCGTGAGTACCCAGACCGTACTCACGCGTTTGGTCATGAATTTCTGGCCCATTGTCTTCTCTTTGACAAAGAGAAGCAGGATGAGCGCGCATGTGACTTTGCCAGGATAGCGTGCTCCCCCATGGTGCAGGGCGCCATCGACTGCACACATGTAGCTTTGCAGGCGCTCTATACCAATCCTGAGATGTTCTGTAACCGTAAAGGCTACCATTCACTTAATGTGCAGTTGTTCTGCGACCACACCCAGCGCATCATGATGGTGAATGCTCGCTATCCTCGTAACAGTCATGATGCCTTCATCCTGCGCCAGTCCAGCGTGCCAGCAATCTTCCAGCCACCACGTCAAACCCGAGGCTGGCTGCTCAGAGAATAGAGCTATCTACTCTGCACCTGGCTCATGACTCCACTCTGCAACCCCACCACTCCTGCCCAGCACTCATATAATGACAGCCATGCTGCCACCAGGAACATCTTCAAGCATGGTTCCGCTGCTTTGACCGCTCGGGAGGAGCCCTCCAATACTCGCTGGAGCGAGTGTCTCATTTCATGGTGGTCTGCTGCATGCTCCACAATTTGCCCATCATGAGGGTGCAGCCCTTACCAGCAGGAATTGCGGGACCACCTCAGGAGGAGGAGGAAGAGGAAGAGTAGGGAGGGAGGAGGAAGGTAGCAAATCCCCGTTCCAGACGGGCTTTCAGTGAACGCTTCATCAGACTCCGATTCCAGTGAATGAATCCCCAGATCCCCGTTGCTCACCACTTCCCCATCATATCATCCCTCTGTCATGGAACATCACAGCACCCTTCTGGACACAAAGCTGAAATGAGAGCCAGCACAAAACACACACCCGAAACAAAAATCATAAATTTATCCGAATGCAATACAAATTACAATATCAACTAATTAACAATGTGCATTCTCTTAGTGTCTGTCGTTCGTGTGTCTTTACCTACTTTAGTGCTCCTATACGGTGCTCCTCAGTTGCTGCAGCATGATTGGTGGAAGGCTGCTGACTTTCAGTGGAGGAGACTACAGATAGCCTTGCATGATGACCTTGATCAGCTCTGGACCTAGAAGGCCTCGGCGTGAGTGGGAGCTGTCTGGGCTTGTTGGCTGATGGGCCACGGCAAGGGTAATGGCAATGGTGGAGTGGCAGTGGTGGGAGTAGGAATGCTGTCATCCTCAGAGAGGACAGCAGGTCTCTGCTCCACAGACCCACTGCTACTCCCCCGGGGCGGCGCCTCAGAATTCTTTGCAATCTGTTCGAAGACAGATTGCTGGCCTGTTACGACAACTTGCAAGCCCCTTTCAATACTATTGATGTGCCAAATAACGGCCTGAATCTGTGAGGTTAAAGCTTAAAACTAAAGGCTTTTATTGAGTAAGAACATGGCATCAAGTTAACACAGGGCAACCATCATTCATCACCAACCCAGCCCTTATGAGTAAGACCCAGCTCTTATAAGTAAGACTCACACCAATCAGGAGGATCCAGAGGGGCGGGGCTAGGGAGGAGCATTAGTGGTTATACCGGTAGAACATTCCAGACATTAACAAGTACAACAACAACAACAACAATACAAATGCCAGAACACAGTTATTTCATCACATTCACCACCTGCTATAGATTCAGTCTGTCAGGAGGTCTGATAATCCTCTGGGAACGACGTAACTCTTGCTGAGGCGCCTCCCGGAGTACTAACTCCGGTTCATTCGAATTCCCAGAATCATCAGTATTTTCCACACTGAGAGTTTGTGTCTCTGAAGGTCCAATACCATGATTGAAAACTCTACTCTCAGAGTCGAACTCTTTTCGAGCTCCAGCAGGTGCAAGATCTTTAATAGAGACCGTATCCTCTTGCCCATCCGGATATTGAATATACGCATACTGGGGATTAGCATGGAGGAGTTGTACTTCCTCCACCAGTGGATCAGTCTTGTGGCCTCTCACATGTCTGCGCAACAACACAGGGCCCATGGTCGTCAACCATGTGGGTAACAATACTCCATTAGTAGCTTTTCTTGGAAAACTAAACATCCTTTCATGAGGGGTGGCATTCGTCGCTGTACACAAAAGAGACCTTATGGAATGCAGCACGTCTGGCAGGATATCCTGCCAGCGAGAGGTCGGCAGGCCTCGCGACTTCAGAGACAGTACGATAACCTTCCACACTGTCGCATTTTCTTTCTCGACCTGCCCATTACCACGAGGGTTATAGCTGGTAGTTCTACTCGTTGCAATCCCTTTCGATAGCAAAAACTGTCGCAATTCTTCGCTCATAAAGGAAGGACCCCTATCACTATGTATATAGTTAGGCATGCCAAACAAGGAAAACAGTTGGCAGTGGCATTTAATTACAACAGCACTAGTCACATCCGGACAGGGGATAACAAAAGGGAACCGAGAGTACTCGTCTATAATATTAAGAAAATAAACATTACGGTCGCTCGATGGAAGGGGACCTTTAAAATCGAGACTCAAACGCTCAAATGGTCGAGTTGCTTTAATAAGATGAGCAGGCTCGGACGGCTTATAGAAGCGAGGTTTGCATTCAGCACAAACACGACAGGTTCTGGTCATTGTCCGGACCTCCTCAATAGAGTAGGGTAGATTGTGGGACTTAATGAAGTGGTTCATTCTGGTAACCCCAGGGTGGCAGAGTGCACCGTGGAGACTTTGAAGCTTATCTATAACTAGACTAGCACATGCTCCTCATGACAAAGCATCCGATGGCTCATTAAATACTCCAGGCCTGTACTGAATATCATAGTCACATGTTGACAGTTCTATTCGCCATCTTAAAATCTTATCATTTTTGATCTTGCCTCTCTGCTTAGTATTGAACATAAAGGCCACAGATCGCTGGTCAGTAATGAGCGTAAAACGTTGGCCAGCGAGATAATGTCTCCAATACCTGACTGCTTCGATAATCACCTGTGCCTCCTTTTCCACTGAAAAATGTCGAACTTCTGGTCCTTGCAATGTACGAGAGAAGAAAGCTACTGGTCTACCAGCTTGGTTAAGAGTTGCTGCCAACGCAAAATCAGATGCATCACTTTCCACTTGAAATGGGATCTTCTCATCCACGGCACATACCACTGCCTTCTCAATGTCCCGTTTGATATTAAGGAAAGCCTCCTGAGCTTCCGCCGATAGCGGAAAAGACATCGACTTAATAAGAGGTCGGACTTTATCTGAGTAGTTAGCCACCCACTGGGCATAGTACGAGAAGAATCCCAGACACCTTCTTAAAGCTTTTACAGTGTGAGGTAAAGGTAATTCCTTAAGTGGGCGTAATCTTTCAGGATCTGGCCCGATTACCCCATTCTCCACAACGCAACCAAGAATACACAAACGTGTAGTATTGAAGGTACACTTGTTTTCGTTGTAGGTCAGGTTTAACCTCTTTGCAGTCTCTAGGAACTTCGCGAGATTTTGATCATGCTCCTGTTGGTCGCGCCCAAAGATAGTAACATTGTCCAGGTACAGGAATGTTGCTTCCAACGTGTATTCATCCACCATACGATCCATCTCCCATTGGAAGACGGATACCCCATTCGTCACTCCAAAGGGCACCCTAAGGAATTGGTACAGGCGCCCATTTGCTTCGAAGGCCGTATAAGGTCGGTCTTCTATTTTAATGGGGAGTTGATGGTAGGCAGACTTTAAATCAATGGTGGAGAACACGCGGTACTGAGCTATCTGGTTCACCATCTCAGAAATACGAGGCAAAGGATAGGCGTCTAATTGGGTATACAAGTTTATAGTCTGGCTATAATTGACCACGAGTCTTTTCTTTTCATTAGTTTTAACCACCACCACCTGGGCACGCCACGGGCTATTACTGTGTTCGATGATTCCCTCCCGTTGAAGCCTTTCCACTTCCTCTTTTATAAATGTTTTATCTTCTGAACTATACCATCGACTCTTAGTCGCTATAGGTCTACAATTAGGAGCAAGGTTCATGAACAAAGAAGGCGGACTTATTTTTAAAAGCTTAAAACTAAAGGCTTTTATTAAGTAAGAACATGGCATCAAGTTAACACAGGGCAACCATCATTCATCATCAACCCAGCCCTTATGAGTAAGACCCATCTCTTATAAGTAAGACACTCACCAATCAGGAGGATCCAGAGGGGCGGGGCTAGGGAGGAGCATTAGTGGTTACACCAGTAGAACATTCCAGACATTAACAAGTACAACAACAACAACAACAATACAAATGCCAGAACACAGAGTTATTTCATCACAACTCGTAAACCCAGCGATGATGGAAGCAGTCTGAGCTTGCGTGGCAGCAAGCTGAGCCTGCAGAGGAGCAGTCTGCACCTCCACTGCAGCACTCAGACATTGGGTTGCTTCCGCCTGTGCTTCCGTGGAAGCTGCAACATTGCCCATCACATGCAGCATCATGGCTGGGTCCACAAGGTCTCTCCTGGAGTTGTCCATCATTTCCAGCCTGGAAATCGTGGGCTCCAAGCTCTGCGCAAAGCCCCGTCCAATGTTGGAGTCAGACTCCTTCATGTTCCTTGACACTGACAAGAGGCTTTCTGGCAGGTTTGCCATTGCACCTAGCATTTTGGTGTGCATAGCCATCACCCTTCTTCTGAAGGCCGTCTCATCGAGTTCATCATCTGAGTCCTGTGGAGCAGAACTCGCAAGCGAACTCACCCTCCGAGGAGCTGCCACCCGAGCTACTCTTTCCCCCTGGCCTGGCTGCAGCCCACTCATGCCCGGTAACTCACCAGATCCCGCCTCTATACTACCCTCTAAATTCTGTGCAGTGCCGTTTTCTGAGCTGGTGTCTGAGTGTCAAATGCAATGTGTCTTCTTCTTCTTCTTCTTCTTTATCTCCTCCTTCACTTTGATCAAAATGAGGGCCAGGCGTTCTTGAGTATCTGAAAGCAGAAAGGCACAAGGTTCGGGTTGTGGTGAGGGGAGGGGTAGGGAAGCAAGATATCTATGCATACACCATCAGCACCTTGTAAGTGAGAAGACATTGTGGGATGATGGGGAGGTGGGATGTTAGAAGAAAGATTAGGTATGAGCATACCGTCATCATCATCAATGGGTTCAACTTCTCCGGTGGCCACAGACTCCGCCACTGCCCCTCCAATAATTTCAAGCACCAATTCCTCCAGGCCTGTGAGGTTCTGTAGCGACTTGGCCGCCTCTCATCTGCCGTTGCTCCCTCCTGTCTTGTCCCACTTTGACCTGCAAGAGAAAGGGAAGTGTGTCAGTGAATGTAGTGAGATGTGTTTGGGTAATGTGCCCACCATAGTTGAATAGCTGTAGTGTGTGCAAGGCGTGAGATGTGGGTGTGAGTGTTGCAGCAGTGGTAAGTGTGTTAGGGTGAAGTGAAGCTCTGATTGTGAGGTGTGAATGGTGATAGCTAGAGATTGTTGGTAGGTGAGTGCTGGGGGTGTGGTGCATTGAGCAGTGTGTGAGGCTAGTGGTGCAGATGGTGGGATATGGCATTTGCTGAAGCCTTCACTCACTTTGACCTGCCATGTGAGGTGATTAAACTTTTTTTGGCACTGGATCCAGGTCCTTGGGACTGGTGGCCGTGACGGAGTCAGCTATCTCCTCCGTCAAACTTGGTAAAGTAGTAGATAATGATGAGGATCATTATAGGCTTCAGGATGGTGAAATGGGCAGAAGCATGTCAGAAAGAGTTCAGTGCAGAGAAGTGTGAAGTGATGGCCTTTGGGAGACAGTAGACTATAAATGGCACAATTTTGAAAGTGTAGATGAGCAGAGAGAACTCGGTGTTCATAACCAAAAATCCTTAAAGTGTGCACGGCAAGTAGACAAGGTGGAAAAAAAAGCATATGGGTTTCTTGGGTTTATAAATAGAGGAATAGAATATAAAAGCAAAGAGATCGTGCTAGAACTTTATAAATCACTGGTTAGGCCTCAGCTGGAGCATTGTGGACAATTCTGGGCATTACTCCTCAGGAAAGATGTAATGGCCTTAGAAAGAGTACAAAGAAGGGTTACCAGGGATGAGGGACTTCAGTTATAAGGAGAGGTTGCAAAAGTTAGGACTGTTCTGCTTGGAACAGAGAAGGTTAAGAGGTGACCTAATAGAGGTTTTCAAAATGATGAGAGATTTTTATAGAGTAGATAGAGAACAGTTCAATAACCAGAGGTCATAGGTTTAAAATCATCAGCAAAAGATCTGGCGGGGAGATCAGGAGAAATTTTTTCAATCTGAGAGTTGTCGGGATCTGGAACACTGCGTGAAAAGGTGGTGGAGGCTGATTCCTTAATGAATTTTAAAAGTGAGTTGGACAGGTACTTCAGGATGAGGAACTTGCAGGGTTATGGACAAAAAATGGGGATGTGGGAGTTAGCATGACTGCTCTTTCAAAGAGCTGGCACAGGCATAAGAACATAAGAACATAAGAAATAGGAGCAGGAGTAGGCCAATCGGCCCCTCGAGCCTGCTCCGCCATTTAATAAGATCATGGCTGATCTGATCCTAGCCGCCAATCTACTATCACAGAACCATCTCCTGAATCTAACAGAATTAGACACACGAAATAGGAGCAGGATCAGGCTACACGGCCCCTGGACCCGCTCCGCTACCCACAGGGCCATGTCCGATCCGAACCTAGACTCATGTCCAAATTCCTGCCCGCTCTCCGTAACCCTTAATTCCCTTTACTTCTAGGAAACTGTCTATTTCTGTTTTAAATTTATGTAATGATGTAGCTTCTACAGCTTTTTGGGGCAGCATATTCCATGGACCTACCACCCTCTGAGTGAAGTAGTTCCTCCTCATCTCAGTTTTGAAAGAGCAGCCCCTTATTCTAAGACTATGCCCCCTAGTTCTAGTTTCACCCATCATCGGGAACATCCTCCCCGCATCCACCCGATCCAACCCCTTCACAATCTTATATGTTTCAATAAGATCGCCTCTCATTCTTCTGAACTCCAATGAGTAGAGTCCCAATCTACTCAACCTCTCCTCATATGTCCATCCCCTCATCCCCGGGATTAACCGAGTGAACCTTCTTTGTACTGACTCGAGAGCAAGTATGTCTTTTCTTAAGTATGGACACCAAAACTGTATGTCGTATTCCAGGTGCGGTCTCACCAATACCTTGTACAACTGAAGCAATACCTCCCTATTTTTATATTCTATCCCCCTAGCAATGAAAGCCAACATTCCATTGGCCTTCTTAATCACTTGCTGCACCTGCATACTAACCTTTTGAGTTTCGTGCACCAGGACCCCCAGATCCCTTTGTACTTCAGTACTTTCCAGTTTCTTGCCATTAAGATAATAGCTTGCTCTACGATTTTTCCTGCCAAAGTGCATAACCTCACACTTTCCAGTATTGTATTCCATCTGCCAAATCTCTGCCCACTTACTTAGCCTGCCTATGTCCCCTTGCAGGTTTTTTATGTCCTCCTCACTCACTACTTTCCCTCCCATCTTAGTATCATCTGCAAACTTTGATATGTTACACTCGGTCCCCTCCTCCAAATCGTTAATATAGATTGTAAAGAGTTGGGGACCCAGCACCGACCCCTGCAGAACACCACTAGTTACTGATTGCCATTCTGAGAATGAACCATTTATCCCAACTCTCTGCCTTCTGTTAGATAGCCAATCCTCTATCCATGCCAGAATATTACCCCCAATCCCGTGATTTTTTATCTTAAGCAATAATCTATTGTGTGGCACCTTGTCAAATGCCTTTTGGAAGTCTAAATACACTACGTCCACTGGTTCCCCTTTATCCACCCTATATGTTACTTCCTCAAAGAACTCCAGCAAATTTGTCAAACATGACTTCCCCTTCATAAAACCATGCTGACTTTGCCCTATTAAATGATGATTATCCAAATGTCCTGTTACTGTCTCCTTAATAATGGACTCTAAAATTTTACCTACCACAGATGTTAGGCTAACCGGTCTATAGTTTCCAGCCTTCTGTCTACTGCCCTTTTTAAATAAGGGTGTTACATTAGCAGTTTTCCAGTCTGCCGGGACCTTTGCTGAGTCCAGGGAGTTTTGGAAAATTATTACCAATGCATCCACAATCCCTACCGCCACTTCCCTCAAGACCCTAGGATGTAAGCCATCAGGTCCAGGTGATTTATCCGCCTTGAGTCCCATTATTTTACCGAGTACCACTTCCTTAGTGATTTTGATCGTGTTTAGCTCCTCCCCCCCATAGCCCCCTGTTTGTCCAGTGTTGGGATATTCTTAGTGTCTTCTACTGTAAAGACTGATACAAAATATTCAGTGTTTTTGCCATCTCCATATTTCCCACCATTAATTTCCCAGTCTCATCCTCTAAGGGACCAACATTTACTTTAGCCACCCTTTTTCTTTTTATATAATTATAAAAACTCTTACTATCTGTTTTTATATTTTTTGCTAATTTACTTTCATAATCTATCTTCCCTTTCTTAATCAATCTTTTTGTTATTTTTTGCTGTCTTTTAAAGTTTTCCCAATCCTCTATCCTCCCACTAGATTTGGCTACATTATATGCCCTTGTTTTTAGTCGAATACTATCCTTAATTTCTTTACTTAGCCACAGATGGCTGTCTTTTCTTTTACACCCTTTTCTTCTCAGTGGAATATATATTTTTTGGAAGTTGTAAAATAACTCCTTAAATGTACACCACTGATCATGTATCGTCTTACCCTTTAATCTATTTTCCCAGTCCACTCTACTCAATTCCGCTCTCATACCTTCATAGTCTCCTTTATTCAAGCTTAGCACGCTTGTTTGAGATCCAACCTTCTCACCCTCTAATTGAATATGGAATTCAACCATGTTATGGTCACTCATTCCAAGGGGATCCTTTACTAGGACATTTTTAATTAATCCTGTCTCGTTACACAGGACCAGATCTAAGGTTGCTTGCCCCCTGGTCGGTTCAGTTACATACTGCTCAAGAAACCCATCCCTAATACACTCAATGAACTCATCCCCAAGGCAGCCCTGCCCAATTTGATTTGTCCAATTAATATGATAATTAAAATCCCCCATAATTATAGATGTTCCCTTATTGCAAGCCTCAACTATTTCCTGATTGATACTCCGTCCAACATAGTTGCAACTGTTCGGAGGCCTATAGCCTATGCCCACGAGTGTTTTTTCCCCTTATTATTCCTTACCTCCACCCAAACTGTTTCATCATCCTGATCTTTTGACCCAATATCATTTCTCTGTATTACAGTGATTCCTTCCTTTATTAACATAGCCACCCCACCTCCCCTTCCTTCCTGCCTGTCCTTCCTGATCGTTAAATAACCTGGTATGTTTACTTCCCAGGCATTGTCACCCTGCAGCCATGTTTCTGTAATGGCCACAAGATCATACCCATATGTAGTTATTTGTGCCATTAACTCGTCTATTTTGTTACGAATGCTACGTGCATTCGGATAGAGAACTTTCAAATATGTTTTGTGACACTTAGTTCCTACTTTTGCCCTTTTTATTACTTTACCTTTTACTCCATACCTTCTGCCCCTTCCTGACACACTCAGGTTTTTAATTTCCCCACTGCTACCTAAGTCTATGACCTTCTCTGTTGTCATTTTTATTATTTGCTCTCTAGGAACCTGCCCCCCACTAGTTAGTTTAAAGCCCTCTTTACAGCCCTAGTTATATGATCCGCCAGGACTCTAGTCCCAGCACTGGCCAAGTGAAGCCCGTCCCAACGGAACAGCTCCCTCCTGCCACAGTACTGGTGCCAGTGTCCCAAGAAGCAAAACCCATTTCTCCCACACCAGTCTTTGAGCCACGCATTTAACCCTCTAATTTTATTTGTCCTAGCCAAATTCGCTCGTGGCCCAGGTAATAATCCAGAAATTATTACCCTTGAGGTTCTGTTTTTTAATTTGACCCCTAGCTGCTCATACTCTAACAGAACCGGCTTCCTAGTCCTATCTACGTCGTTTGTACCAACATGGACCACGACAACTGGATCCACCCCCTCCCACTGCAAGTTTCTTTCCAGCCCAGAGGAGATGTCCTTAACCCTGGCACCGGGTAGGCAACACAGCCTTCGGGACTCTCGCTCTCAGCTGCAGAGAACTCTATCTATCCCCCTAATAATACTATCCCCTACCACTACAACATTTCTAGTTACTCCCCCCTCTTGAATGGCCCCCCATTCCACGGTGCTGTGGCCAGGTTGCTCATCCTCCCTGCAGTCCCTGCTCCTGTCCCCGCATGATGGGCCAAATGGCCTCCTTCTGTGCTGTAAGTTTCTATGATTCTATGATTGTATGAATATTAGGCACATGGAACAAGAGTATGTCACATTGTGCAATATTGACCGTAGTGCGAGTCACATGGTGCAGTATGCTCCGGAGTGAGTCACATGGTGCAGTATCCTCCGGAGTGAGTCACATGGTGCAGTATCCTCCGGAGTGAGTCACATGGTGCAGTATCCTCCGGAGTGAGTCACATGGTGCAGTATCCTCCGGAGTGAGTCACATGGTGCAGTATCCTCCGGAGTGAGTCACATGGTGCAGTATGCTCCAGAGTGAGTCACATGGTGCACTATCCTCCGGAGTGAGTCACATGGTGCAGTATCCTCCGGAGTGAGTCACATGGTGCAGTATCCTCCGGAGTGAGTCACATGGTGCAGTATCCTCCAGAGTGAGTCACATGGTGCAGTAACCTCTGGAGTGAGTCACATGGTGCAGTATCCGCCGTAATGAGTCACATGGTGCAGTATCCTCCGGAGTGAGTCACATGGTGCCGTATCCTCCAGAGTGAGTCACATGGTGCAGTATCCTCCAGAGTGAGTCACATGGTGCAGTATGCTCTGGAATGAGTCACATGGTGCAGTAACCTCCGGAGTGAGTCACATGGTGCAGTATCCTCCGGAGTGAGTCACATGGTGCAGTATCCTCCGGAGTGAGTCACATGGTGCCGTATCCTCCAGAGTGAGTCACATGGTGCCGTATCCTCCAGAGTGAGTCACATGGTGCAGTATCCTCCGGAGTGACTCACATGGTGCCGTATCCTCCGGAGTGAGTCACATGGTGCCGTATCCTCCGGAGTGAGTCACATGGTGCAGTATCCTCCGGAGTGAGTCACATGGTGCCGTATCCTCCGGAGTGAGTCACATGGTGCCGTATCCTTTGTAATGAATCACATGGTGCAGTATCCTCCGGAGTGAGTCACATGGTGCCGTATCCTCCAGAGTGAGTCACATGGTGCAGTATCCTCCGGAGTGACTCACATGGTGCCGTATCCTCCGGAGTGAGTCACATGGTGCCGTATCCTCCGGAGTGAGTCACATGGTGCAGTATCCTCCGGAGTGAGTCACATGGTGCCGTATCCTCCGGAGTGAGTCACATGGTGCCGTATCCTTTGTAATGAATCACATGGTGCAGTATCCTCCGGAGTGAGTCACATGGTGCAGTGTCCTCCGGAGTGAGTCACATGGTGCAGTATCCTCCGGAGTGAGTCACATGGGGCAGTATCCTCCGGAGTGAGTCACATGGGGCAGTATCCTCCGGAGTGAGTCACATGGTGCAGTATCCTCCGGAGTGAGTCACATGGTGCAGTAACCTCTGGAGTGAGTCACATGGTGCAGTATCCTCTGGAGTGAGTCACATGGGGCAGTATCCTCCGGAGTGAGTCACATGGTGCAGTAACCTCCGGAGTGAGTCACATGGTGCAGTATCCTCTGGAGTGAGTCACATGGGGCAGTATCCTCCGGAGTGAGTCATATGGTGCAGTATCCTCTGGAGTGAGTCACATGGTGTAGTGTCCTCCGGAGTGAGTCACATGGTGCAGTATCCTCCGGAGTGCGTCACATGGTGCAGTATCCTCCGGAGTGAGTCACATGGTGCAGTATCCTCTGGAGTGAGTCACATGGTGCAGTGTCCTCCAGAGTGAGTCACATGGTGCAGTATCCTCTGGAGTGAGTCACATGGTGTAGTGTCCTCCAGAGTGAGTCACATGGTGCAGCATCCTCCGGAGTGAGTCACATGGTGCAGTATCCTCCGGAGTGAGTCACATGGTGTAGTGTCCTCCAGAGTGAGTCACATGGTGCAGTATCCTCTGGAGTGAGTCACATGGTGCAGTAACCTCCGGAGTGAGTCACATGGTGCAGTATCCTCCGGAGTGAGTCACATGATATAATAGTCACAGCAGTGAAATTCAAATTGCGTGAAATCCACTGCAGTATGAGTTACATATGCATGCTAAACCGCGAAAGCAGCATGCTATAGATAGAGATAAGCAATCCGACAATCAACGGATCAGATCAAAGCTCTGCAGTCCTCCCACCTCCAGACGTGAATGGTGGCAGACAATCAAACAACTAACGGGAGGAGGAGGCTTCATGAATAGCCCCATCCTCAATGATGGCAGAGCCCAGCACTTGAGTGCAAAAGACAAGGCTGAAGCGTTTTCAACCATCTTCAACCAGAAGGGCCGAGTGGATGATCCATATTGGCCTACTCCTGTGGTTCACACCATCACAGAAGCCAGTCTTCAGCCAATTTGATTCACTCCACGTGATATCAAGAAATGGCTGAGCGCACTGGATACAGCAAAGGCTATGGGCCCCGACTACATCCCGGCTGTCGTGCTGAAGACTTGTGCTCCAGAACAAGCCGCGCCTCTAGCCAAGCTGTTCCAGTACAGCTACAACACTGGCATCTATCCAACAATGTGGAAAACTGCCCAGGTATGTCCTGTCCAGAATAAGTAGGACAAATCCAATCTGGCCAATTACAGCTCCATCAGTCCACACTCAATCATTAGCAAAGTGATGGAAGGTGTCATCGAGAGTGTTATCAAGTGGCACTTACCAATAACCTGCTCACCGATGCTCAGTTTGGGTTCTGCCAGGACCACTCGGCTCCAGACCTCATTACAGCCTTGGTCCAAACATGGACAAAAAAGCTGAATTCAAGAGGCGAGGTGAGAGTGACTGCCCTTTATACCAAGATAGCATTTGACCGAGTGTGGCTTCAAGGAGTCCTGGTAAAATTGAAGTCAATGGGAATCGGGGGGAAAACACTCCACTGGCTGGAGTCATACCAAGCACAAAGGAAGATGGTGTGGTTGTTGGAGGTCAATCATCTGAGCCCCAGGACATCGCTACAGGAGTTCCTCAGGGCAGTGTCCTAGGCCCAACCATCATCAGCTGCTTCATCAATGACCTTCCCTCCATCAGGAGTGGGGATGGTCGCTGATGACTGCACAGTGTTCAGTTCCATTCGCAAATCCTCAGGTAACGAAGCAGACCATGCCCGCATGCAGCAAGACCTGGACGACATTCAGGCTTGGGCTGATACGTGGCAAGTAACATTCGCGCCACACATGTGCTAGGCAATGCCTATCTCCAACAAGAGAGAGTCGAACCACCACCCCTTGGCATTCAACGGCTTTACCATCACTGAATTCCCTACCTTCAACATCCTGGGGGGGTCACCATTGACCAGAAACTTAACTGGACCAGCCACATAAATATAATGGCCACAAGAACAGGTCAGAGGCTGGGATTTCTGCGGCGAGTGTCTCACCTCCTCACTCCCCAAATCCTTTCCACCTTCTGCAAGGCACAAGGCAGGAGTGTGATGGAATACTCTCCACTTGCCTGGATGAGTGCAGCTCCAACAACACTCAAGAAGCTCGACCCCATCCAGGACAAAGCAGCCCATTTGATTGGCACCCCATCCAGCACCTGAAACATTCACTCCCTCCACCACCGGTGCACCGTGGCTGCAGTGTGTACCATCTACAAGATGCACTGCAGCAACTTGCCAAGGCTTTTTCGACAGCACCTCCCAAACCCGCAACCTCTTCCACCTAGAAGGGCAAGGGCAGCAGGCGCATGGGAACACCAGCACCTCCAAGTTCCCCTCCAAGTCACACACCATCCTGACTTGGAAATATATCACTGATCCTTCATCGTCACCTGGTCAAAATCCTGGCACTCCCTCCCTGCAGCACTGTGGGAGTACCTTTAGCACACGGACTGCAGCAGTTCAAGAAGGTGGCTCACCACCACCATCTCAAGGGCAATTAGGGATGGGCAATAAATTCTGGTCTTGCCATCGATGCCCACATCCCAGGAATGAATAACAAAACATCTTCACTGCAATGTGAGACATATGATGAAATATTTACATCAGTGTGTTTCATAGTGCAACATGCACTATAGTATGAGGCACATACTGCATTATCTACTTCAATGTGAGAGGCACAGTCAATATCTATTGCAGTGTAAGCTATATGGTTCAATATCATGTAGCTTCAGTTGAAATGATTGTCTTATATTTATTAGGTGCATTACATTCATTCATGTATTTATACATCTAGGAACTTGCCACTCAGTATTAACCTTCCAATTTTATTCAATTACTATGTAATTAGCAATGTTATAAATAATAACCTGTTTTATAATATATGCTACAAAGCAGTTAAGCATTCTTTGATATAATTGCTGATCAACTGCCTTTGCTTCAGTCTTGATTCTCTGTTACCATCAATCTGTTACTCCCTCATTGTATACAGCATTGACAAGATAGGTTTTGAGAAGGTTCATAAAGGTAGAGAGAGAAGTGGGGAGATGTAGGGGTTTAGGCAGGCGGTTCCAGAGAGTGGGATCAAAGGCAATTGAACTCTGTCACTGATAGTGGGACGAAGGGAGGGGGGCTGCACAAAAGGCCAGAATAAGAGGAGCAAAGGATACAGCGGAGGGGGGAGGGGGGTATGGCTGGATGGGGTTGCTAAGATAGACTGGGGGTGAGTTCTCGGAGAGATTTCAGGATGAAGTTTTTTAATTTAATACATTAAGCATAGGGAGCTAATGCAGGAGCCAGGATGGAGGCTGGGATGCCAGCAAAGAGGACTTTGCAGAAATTGAGCTTAGAGATGACAAAAACGTGCATAAAGCTTTCAGTGGCAGTGGGTGAGGTAAGGGTGGAGGCAGGCAATGTTGCGGAGGTGGAAGCAATCAGTCCTAGTAATGTATAGGAGGTGTGAAGCTCAGCTCTTGGCTTAACAGAGTTTCACATGGTCCGGTTTAACTTGAGCAAGTGACCAGCAAGGGGGCTACAGCTTGTGGCTAGGGAATTAAATTTATAGCAGGGACTGAAAATAGTTGCTTCCACCTTTCTAATGTTCAGTTGGAGGAAATTTTGACTCATCCACAACTTGATGTCAGACAAGCAGTCTGACAGCACACTTGGTCAGGGCAAATAATGGAGCTGGGTGTCATCAGCATATATATGGAAGCTGACTCCCATGTATGGCGGTGGTTAGTGGATGTAGATGAGGAAGAGGAGGAACTGTGGGATAAATCCTTAGGGAACTCCAGAACTGATGATGTACGAGCAGAAAGAGAAGGCATTAATGGAAATACATTGGCTGCATTGAGACAAGCAGGAATAATGGAAGAGAATGCATGATATGGCATTGAATGCTAAAGAGAGAATGGGATGAACAAGGAAGCACCACAGTTGGTCAAAATCATTCCTGATTTTGGCCAGGGCAAGCTCAATGCTGTGAACAGGGCTGAGCTGGACTGGAGAATTCAAAGTGTGACTGATAGACATTGATCTGGAAGGTGACAACACATTGGGGGACCTTAGAAAAGAAATGGTGATTAGAGTTGGGGCAGTAGTTGGAGTGAACCAGTGGGTTGAGAGTAAGCTTTTGGAGGACTATGTCACAACAACGGTTTTGAATGATAGAAGGATGGTGCCTAAGCAAAGGCAGCCAAGTTGAGAGTCAGTAGTTGACTGGGAGGGATCAAAGCAGCCAGAGGAGGTTTCCATGGAAAAGATGGCTTAGAGGGAGACAGGTAAGGAGATGAGAAAGTAACTGAAGAGTGAGGGTGGGTGGGAGATTCGGGACATCAGGAACAGCGGGAAAGATGGGGCAGATGCAGGCGCATGGATATTCTCAAACCTAGGGACAAAGACTTCTGTGAGCTCTTTACATGTCATATTAGAAGTGCGGGATGAGGGATAGAGGAAAAAGGGTTCAGCAGGCTCTTCATAAGCAAGAAAAGGCATCATCCTTTGCTTCTGGGATAGTCGTGGTGTACTAGGTGGACTTAACTGAGGAGAGTGAGACATGGCAATGCTGAGCCAGATCTGGCAACGAATGACCAGAACAGTATTTATGTGACTTGTAAATAAATCTGACTATTATTTTTAGCCTGAATGTAACAGTCCTTTTTATGGTACTTATTGCCTTTCAGAGTAGACAGGAGAACATGATGGTTTCTAATGCAACATACCACAGTTAATGGGTAATTGTTAGTCTAATGGTGTGCTGTTCCACTCAGGGAATACCTTAGGGTGCAGGTTTTGGTTCAGAGGAGACTCAGTTTGCTTCTGGAAACTGTCTATTTGTTGTGAACACCATTTCAGTATTAATAGAAAGTCCTAAACACAATGCCGCAACAAGTAACTTCTAAAAATTACATCTCATGTACGATGCTGTAAACATACATCTTGTTTCATGTATAGCCTGTCTGGAATTTGAAGTTAAATGTTTGCTATTTTTTGATCAATCTCAGGCTTCTTGCTGGTTTTAGTGCTATGCTCCTTTACCTTCACATAATTAACAATATTACTGCATGTGGAATTGATACTTCAAGGTGTGAATATAAAAACATATGTTGCACACTTATGGAAAACAATCAGATGAGATGTAGTTATATTGAGTTAACAAAAACTATCTGATCCAGCCAATTCAACACTTCTTCCTTAGTGTTGCTTTATGAGAAGTACTGATTGCCAAATTGATTAGCACTTAAAAAAGGAAACAGCTTGGACATGAAGAATGTCCCCTGGGGTAAAACATTACAGGGTTATCAGTTTCTGTGGAACTCAGCCTTAGCATGAATTGACACCTTCAAGGCAGGAGTGAGAAATAGGGAGGGAAAAAGGAAAAACTGAGGAGAGATCAGAATGGACATAATGGCACGTAGGAAGATAGTAAGGTGGTAAAACTGTGTGAGCCACCACTTTGCGTCTAAAATATTTTATCCCAGAGGAATAATAAATGGCTGCTTCTGTGAAGCCGATGCTGCAGTTGCTTTGGTACTAACCAATTAAATGGAAATGATTGGTAGCCTCCCCATCCAGCTCTGCACAGTTTTGTTTTGTGTATGTACAAACAAAACTTTATGAAGGTAGTAAGTGTTGATTTTTGTCATTTAACAGTCTAATGAACAATTATGTAATTTCATGTCACATCATGATCGAATCTTAAAGGGCCAATGTGCTATAAAATACAAAAGTTATTGTATTGCATTTTATTTGAATTATTTCTTCCCCTCTCATGTTGTGTATCATTTTTTAATTATTGCAATGAAAGCTTACCTATTTTGTTTTCCAGTTGAGGTATTATTATGTCCCTTTAAGATGCGATTCAGTGAAGGTTATAGATTTCAGACCACATGTAGTTTTTCCTTCTACTTTGAATCCTGATTAACTGAAGGTAACATTGGCATTAGATGATAATGGTTTGTGAAATGGTAGAATCTTCTCCTAATACCTATATATGATAAAACAAAAACAAAATGCGGCAGATGCCAGAAATCCCCTGAAATAAAAACATTTGGGTCGATGAACTGACGAAAGGTCATCGACCAAAAATGTTAACTCTTTCTCTCTCCCTAGATGCTACTTGACTTGCTGTGTATTTCCAGCATTTTCTAGCAATTAACGTAATATTCAAATATCACTGCGGTTAGGGTCAAAGTAATCTTGGCAAAGTCTGGGTCTTTCATTGGGTCAGTTGCTTTTACTGGTGTAGGGGGATACTGTTACGTTCTCTCCGATCCAACCCTAACATTGTCATTAAACCTGCTGACAAGGGTGGTGCTGTTGTTGTTTGGTGAACCGATCTCTACTGTGCGGAGGCTCAACGCCAACTCTCCGACACCTCCTCCTACCTCCACCTGGACCATGACCCCACTACCAAACATCAAGCCATTTTTTCCAAGACTGTCACTGACCTCATCTCCTCTGGAGATCTTCTCGCCATGGCTGTCAACCTCATAGTTCCCCAACCCCGCACAGCCCGCTTCTACCTTCTTCCCAAGATCCACAAACAGGACTGCCCTGGTAGACCCACCGTTTCAGCCTGTTCTTGCCCCACGGAACTGATTTCTTCCTATCACGACTCTTTTTTCTCCCCTTGTCCAGTCTCTTCCCACCTACATTCGTGACTCTTCCGACACCCTCTGCCACTTTAACAGTTTCCAGTTTTCTAGCCCCAACCGCCTCCTTTGCACTATGGACGTCCAATCCCTCTACACCTCCATCCCCCACCAGGACAGCCTGAGGTCACTCCGCTTGCTCCTTGAACAGAGGTCCAGCCAGTCCCCATCCACCACCACCCTCTTCTGCCTGGCTGAACTTGTTCTCACATTGAACAACTTTGCCTGTGACTCCACTCACTTCCTCCAAATTAAAGGTGTTGCTATGGGAACCTGCATGGGTCCTAGCTGTGCCTGCCTTTTCGTGGAATATGTGGAACACTCTTTGTTCCAGTCCTACTCAGGTCCCCTCCCTCACCTCTATTTCCGGTACATTGATGACTGTATTGGTGGCATTTCCTGCTCTCGCCCCGAACTAGAAAATTTCATTCACTTCACTTCCAATTTCCACTCTTCCCTCACATGGTCCATCTCCGACTCTTCCCTTCCTCGACTTCTCTGTCTCCATTTCTGGGGATAGACTATTGACAAACATTCACTAGAAGCCCACTGACTCCCATGGTTACCTGGACTACACTTCCTCCCACCTCGCTTCCTGTAAGGACTCTATTCCACTCTCCCAGTTTCTCCGTCTCCGCCGCATCTGCTCTGACAATGCCACCTTCCATACTAATGCTTCCAATTTGTCTTCCTTTTTCCTCAACCAAGGATTCCCCTCTACTGTGGTTGACACGGCCATTGACCGTGTCCATTCTATTTCCCGCACTTCTGCTCGCACCCCTTCCCCTCCCTCCCAGAACCACGATAGAGTTCCCCTTGCCCTCACCTTTCACCTCACCAGCCTCCACATTTAACAAATCATCCTCCGCTATTTCCGCCACCTCCAGCGTGATCCCGCCACCAAACAATCTGAGGACATTCAGGACATTCTGAGGGGGAGGGTGAACAGCCAGAGGTCGTGGGTATCAATGACATAGGTAGAAAGAGGGATGAGGTCCTGCAGGCAGATTTTAGGGAGCTAGGAAAGAGATTAAAAAGCAGAACCTCAAAGGTAGTAATCTCCAGATTACTCCCAGTGCCATGATCTAGTGAGTACAGAAATAGGAGGATAGAGCAGATGCATGCATGGCTGGAGAGATGGTGCAGGAGGGAGGGCTTTAGATTCCTGAGGCATTGGGACTGTTTCTGGGGGAGGCGAGACCTGTAAAAGCTGGACGGGTTGTACCTCAACAGGACTGGGACCAATATCCTCATGGGGGGCGTTTGCTAGTGCTGTTGGGGAGGGTTTAAACTAGCTTAGCAGGGGGATGGGAACCCGAGAGTAGATTCAGAAGGGAGAGAAGAAAAGCTGGAAATGGAAGGCAGAAAATTAGTAAACGAGTTTGGAAGGCAGAGGAAACATAGACAAGGGTTTTTGGCAGTGCTAATTGGTATATACTTCAATGCAAGGAGTCTAGGGAATAAAGCAGATGAGCTGAGGGCACAGATAGACACGTGGGAGTATGATATTATAGCTATTACTGAGACATGGCTGAAAGAAAGGCAGGAATGGCAGTTCAACATTCCTGGTTACAGGGTTGTCAGACGAGAGAGAGAGGGGGATAAAAAAGGAAGGGGGGTCGCAATATTGATTAAAGAAACAATTACAGCTGTGAGGAGGGATGATATCTTAGAAGAATCATCCAACGAGGACACATGGGTTCAACTGAAAAGCAAAAAAGGGGCAATCACACTGCTGGGAGTGTACTACAGAGCCCCAAACAGTCAGAGGGGGATAAAAGAGCAATAATGTAGGCAAATTTCTGAGACGTACAAAAATAGGGCAGTAATAGTAGGGGATTTCAACTTCCCTAATATTAATTGGGATAAAATTAGTGTGAAAGGTATAGAGGGAGCAGAATTCTTAAAATGCATTCAGAAGAACTTTTTTAGCCAAGCCCAACAAGAGAGGGAGCGGTTCTATACCTAGTTTTAGGGAATGAAGCTGGGCAGGTGGAAAGGGTATCCGTGGGAGAGCATATTGGAGGTAGTGATCATAATTCAGTTAGATTTAGCATAGTTATGGAAAAGGACTAGGATATACCAGGAATAAAAGTTCTCAATTGGGGAAAAGCTAATTTTACTAAGCTGTGATGTGATTTATCCAAAGTGGACTGGAGACAGAAACTTGAAGGTAAATCAGTGTCGGAGCAGTGGGAAGCATTCAAGGAGGAGATAGTGAGGGTTCAGAGCAAGTGTGTTCCCTTAAAGAAAAAGGGTGGGACTAACAAATCTAGAGCTCCCTGGATGTCAAGGGGCATACAGGGAAGTTTAAAGAAAAAAAGGGAAACTATGACAGATACTGAGGGCTCAATACTGCAGAAACCCTAGTGGAGTATAGAAAGTGCAGGGATGAAATTAAAAAGGAAATTAGGAAAGCAAAGAGAGGGCATGAAAAAATATTGGCAAGTAAAATCAAGGAAAACCCAAAGACGTTATACAAATATAAGAGCAAGAGGATAACTAAAGTAAGAATAGAGCCTATTAGGGATCATAAAGGTAATCTGCGCGTGGAAGTGGAAGGCATAGGTATGGTTCTTAATGAACACTTTGCGTCTGTTTTCACAAAGGAGAGGGACGATGCAGAAATTGCTATCAGGGAGGAGGAGTGTGAAATATTAGATGAAATAAACATAGTGAAAGAGGAAGTAGTAAGGGGTTTAGCATTTTTGAAAGTGGATAAATCCCCAGGCCCGGATGAAATGTATCCCAGGCTGTGAAGTGAAGTAAGGGAAGAAATAGCAGAGGCTCTGACCATCATTTTCCAATCCTCTCTGGCTTCAGGTGTGGTGCCGGATGACTGGAGGACCGCTAATGTGGTACCGTTGTTTAAAAAGGGAGAAAGGGATAGACTGAGTAATTACAGGCCAGTCAGCCTAACCTCGGTGGTGGGAAAATTATTGGAAAAAATTCTGAGGGACAGGATAAATCTTAATTTAGAAAGACATGGATTAATCAGGAACAGTCAGCATGGATTTGTTAAGGGAAGGTCGTCTCTGACTAACTTGATTACATTTTTTGAGGAGGTAACAAGGAGGATCGATGAGGGTAGTGCATTTGATGTAGTGTATATGGATTTTAGCAAGGCTTTTGATAAGATCCCGCATGGCAGACTGGTCAGAAAAGTAAAAGCCCATGGGATCCAAGGCAAAGTGGCAAGTTGAATCCAAAATTGGCTCAGAGGCAGGAAACAAACGGTAATGGTCAAAAGGTGTTTTTGTGACTGGAAGGCTGTTTCCAGTGGTGTTCCACAGGGCTCAGTACTGTGTCATTTGCTTTTTGTGGTATATGTCAATGATTTAGACTTGGATGGAGGAAGTATGATTAAGAAGTTTGCAGATGATACAAAAATTGACCGTGTGGTTGATAATGAAGAAGAAAGCTGTAGACTGCAGGAAAATATCAGTGGATTGGTCAGGTGGGCAGAACAGTGGCAAATGGAATTCAATCTGGAGAAATGTGAGTTAATGCAGTTGGGGAGGGCTAACAAGGCAAGGGAATACACAATAAATGGTAGGACACTGAGAAGTGCAGAGGATCAGAGGGACCTTGGAGTGCATGTCCACAGATCCCTGAAGGTAGCAGGACAGGTAGATAAGGCGGTTAAGAAGGCATACGGGACACTTGCCTTTATTAGCCGAGGCATAGAATATAAGAGCAGGGAGGTTATGCTTGAACTGTATAAAACACTAGTTAGGCCACATATGGAATACTGCGTGCAGTTCAGGTCACCACATTACAAGAAGGATATAATTGCACTAGAGGGGGTGCAGAGGAGATTTATGAGAATATTGCTTGGGCTGGGGATTTTTAGCTATGAGGAAAGATTGGATAGGCTGGGGTTGTTTTCTTTGGAACAGAGGAGGCTGAGGGGAGACCTAATTGAGGTGCATAAAATTATGAGGGGCCTAGATAGAGTGGATAGGGAAGGGCCTATTTCCCTTAGCAGAGGGGTCAAATCCAGGGGGTATAGATTTAAAGTAATTGGTTGGAGGTTTAGAGGGGATTTCAGGAGAAATCTTTTCACTCAGTGGGCAGTGGTCGGTCTAGAACTCACTGCCTGAAAGGATGGTGGAGGCAGAAACCCTCATCACATTTTTAAAAGTTTTAAATCGCTTTTATAGATATGTGAAGAGAAAAAGATTGGTGAAGTCAAGCGTAGGTCCCTTGCAGTCAGAAACAGGGGAATTTATAATGGGGAACAAAGAAATGGCAGACCAATTAAATACATATTTTGGTTCTGTCTTCACAAAGGAGGCCACAAATAACCTCCCAGAGATGTCGGGGAACATAGGGTCTGATGAAGGGGAGGAACTGAAAGAAATCAGTATTTGTAAGAAAATGGTGTTAAGGAAATTGATGGGACTGAAGGCTGATAAATCCCTAGGGCCTGATAATCTACATCCTAGGGTACTTAAGGAAGTGGCCCTAGATATAGTAGATGCATTGCTGATCATCTTCCAACATTCAATAGAATCTGGAAGAGTACCCATGGATTGGAGGGTAGCTAATGTTACCCCACTATTCAAAAAAGGTGGTAGGGAGAAAATGGGGAATTACAGACCGGTAAGCCTGACATCGGTAGTGGGGAAAATGCTAGAGTCCATTATAAAAGATATAATAGCAGAGCACTTGAAAAACAGTGACAGGATCAGACAAAGTCAACATGGATTTACAAAAGGTAAATCGTGCTTGACTAATCTACTGGAATTTTTTGAGGATGTAACTGGTAAAATAGATAAGGGAGAACCAGTGGATGTGGTATACTTGGACTTTCAGAAGGCTTTCGATAAGGTCCCGCATAAGAGATTAGCGTGTAAAGTTCAGGCACATGGGATTGGGGGCAAGGTATTGACTTGGATAGAAAACTGGTTGGCAGACAGAAAGCAAAGAGTTAGAATAAATGGGTCTTTTCCGAGTGACAGGCAGTGACTAGTGGGGTACCGCAGGGATCAGTCCTTGGACCCCTGCTATTCACAATATATATTAATGATCTAGACAAGGGAACTAGATGTAATATCTCCAAATTTGCAGACAACACAAAGCTGGGTGGGCGTGTGTGCTGTGAGGAGGATGCCGAGAAACTCCAGTATGATTTGAACAGGTTGGGTGATTGGGCAGAAGCATGGCAGATGCAATATAACGTGGATAAATGTGAGGTTATCCACTTTGGTGGCAAAAACAGGAAGGCAGATTATTATCTGAATGGCAATAGATTGGGAGAAGGGGAAGTGCAACGAGACCTGGGTGTCTTTGTGCACCAGTCGCTGAAGGTAAGCATGCAGGTGCAGCAGGCGGTTAAGAAGGCAAATGGTATGTTGGCCTTCGTAGTGAGAGGGTTCGAGTACAGGAACAAGGATGCCTTGCTACAGTTGTACAGGGCTTTGGTGAGACCACATCTTGAGTATTGGGTGCAGTTTTGGTCGCCTTATCTGAGGAAGGATGTTCTTGCCATGGAAGGAGTTCAGCGAAGATTCACCAGGCTGATACCTGGGATGGCAGGAATGACGTATGAGGAGAGACTGGGTCGATTGGGCTTGTACTCGCTGGAGTTTAGAAGAATGAGAGGGGATCTCATTGAAACTTATAAAATTCTGACAGGACTGGACAGACTAGATGCAGGAAGGATGTTCCTGATGGTCGGGGAGTCCAGAACCAGGGGGTCACAGTCTAAGGATAAGGGGTATGCCATTTAGGACTGAGATGAGGAGGAATTTCTTCACCCAGAGAGTGGTGAACCTGTGGAATTCTCTACCACAGAAGGCAGTAGAGGCCAATTCATTAAATATATTCAAGAAGGAATTGGATATATTTCTTAAGGCTAAAGGTATCAAGGGGTATGGGGCGAAAGCAGGGACCGGGTACTGAATTTGGATGATCAGCCATGATCACATTGAATGGCGGGGCAGGCTCGAAGGGCCGAATGGCCTACTCCTGATCCTATCTTCTATGTTTCTAAAAGTACTTGGATGTGCACTTGAAGTGCCGTAACCTACAAGGCTACAGAACAATGTTGCAAAGTCGGATTAGGCTGGATAGCTCTTTGTCGGCTGGCACGGACAAAATGAGCCGGATGGCCTCCGTCTGTGCTGTAAATTTCTATGATTCTGTGATTCAAACACATCTTCCCCTCCCCTTTCAGTATTCCGAAGGGATCGCTCCCTCCGCGACACCCTGGTCCACTCCTCTATCACCCCCAACACTCATTCCCCTTCCCACGGCACCTTCCTGTGCAAGAAAAGGAGATGCAACACCTCCTCCCTTCCCACTGTCCAGGGCCCCAAACACTCCTTCCAGGTGATAGTGATTTACTTGTACTTCTTGCAATTTAGTATATTGTATTCGCTGCTCACGATGAGGTCTCCTCTACCCTGGGGAGACCAAACGCAGAGTGGGTGACCACTTTGCAGAACACCTCCGTTCAGTCCGAAAGCCTGACTCCGAGCTTCCGATCACCTGTCACTTTAATTCTCCGCTTCACTCCCACTCTAATCTCTTCCGTCCTCGGCCTCTTACACTGTTCCAACGAAGTTCAACGTAAGCTCGAGGAACAGCTCCTCATCTTCTGATTAGGCACTTTACAGCTTCTGGACTCAACATGGCGTTCAACAATTTCAGACCAAAACCTCGGCCCCTATTTTTAATTTTTTTAATTAATTCATTTATTTTCTCTCACATGGCAGCTATTGATGATTATGCCATTGCCATTTATGTCTCATCTAGAGTCATCTTTTGTTTCTTAACATCCCATTACCATCTCCTTTTGCCTTGCACCATCATCCCTTTTGTCTAACCCTGCCTTCCAGCCTAGCACAGACCTTCCCTTTTGTTCTTTCCTCCCCTCCCCCTTTCCCTGCCCCTACACTTGCTTAAAAATCTGTTACATCTCTAACTTTTTCCAGTTCTGACAAAGGGTCACAGACCTGAAACATTAACTCTGTTTTTCTCTCTCCACAGATGCTACCTGACCTGCTGAGTGTTTCCAGCATTTTCTGTTGTTATTTCAGATTTCTAGCATCTGCAGTATTTTGCTATTGGATACGGTTATATCTGTGTACACCAGGAGTAAAACGTTTCAAAATATGCAAATATATTTTAAAGAATTGAAAACCAAGCCACTTGGCCTATGAGAAATTTCCCTTTCTTAATTAAATGTTGATTGAAGTTGCTAGCTGTTCTTAGGTGAAAGGAGGAGAGAATGATGGATCAGTAGCAGGCAGTACACACTTACCTTGCAGCTGCCCTTTTGAAGCTAGGAAATAGGTTTCTATAGGCATACGCTTAGTGCTCCAGAAACAGTTGTACATTCTATCCATGAGAAGGTGAGCCCAAATGAGATTAACACCGACCAACAATTATCTATTAACACTGATCAATGACTCTTTGGTTGATGTAGCTCATTATCAAGTGCTTTGGATGCCCATACAATAATCTGAAAGGAAAAGCATAGCTGGACTTTGCTCTTATACCCAGGGCAGATTATGGCTTTATATGAGATAGCGGAACATCGTAAGGCTCAAGGAAAACCCACATACATGTTTTCATTAATTTTCGTAAGGTTTTTGATGCACATAAAGAAGCCACAAGCTATGGAAACACATGGCCAAATCTTAGCTGTTATCCAGGATGTAGATTCCAGCTTCAAGGCGGGAGGCTCATTAAAACTATCTTGCTTGGTGTCAGCCAGTGGCTCAGTTGGTAACATTCCCACCTCTGAGTCAGAAGGTTGTGGGTTCAAGTCCCACGCCAGAGACTTGAGCACAAAAATCTAGGCTGACACTCCAGTGCAGTACTGAGGGGGTGCTGCACTGTCAGCGGTGCTGTCTTTCAGATGAGACATTAAACTGAGGCCTCGTCTACCCTCTCAGATGGATGTAAAAGACCCTATAGCACTATTCTGAAGAAAAGCAGGAGTTATCCTGGCCAATATTTACCCCTCAATCAACATCACTAAAAACAGATTATCTGGTCATTATCACATTGCTGTTTGTGGGAGCTTGCTGTGCACAAATTGGCTGCCCCATTTCCCACATTGCAACAATGACTACACTTAAAAAAAAAAGTACTTAATTGGCTGTAAAGCACCTTTGGATGTTCGGTGGTCATGAAAGGCGCTATATAAATTCAAGTCTTTCTTTCTCAAAAGACGAGTTAGACAAAGTTGTCCAGAGCTACCATCATATTCAAAGTCCTCATTAATGATGTATTGGATGGCATGGTTAGGGATGGTTTCAGTGTGTCTTTTCTAGTTATTTGGAAGGAATTGCAATGCTACTTTATACAAATGATATTGCACTGTCATGGATTCATTCATTCATTCATTTATATAAGGTGCTCCCTCCTTCATTTGAATGGTAGGTTAATCAGTGGAATACGCTGATGGGGTCCTAGTGATGCCAACCTTCATCTGGACAGTCTTTGGGACCTCACTGAGATGGGGCAAATAAGAATGACATTTTTGGCTTCTTTCAATGACTTCAAAGTCCCAAAACAGGTTAAGCTTGTTGTGTATGGTATGCCCAAACAGTTCTCCTTCATTCAGAAAGAAAATACTGCAGATGCTGGAAATCTGAAATAAAAACAGAAAATGCTGGAGAAGCTCAGCAGGTCAGGCAGCATCTGTGAAGAGAGAAACAGAGTTAACGTTTCAGGTTGATGACCTTTCGTCAGAACTGGAAAAAAGCAGGAAATGGAACAGATTTTTAAGCAAGTGAAGAGGCTGGGAAAGGGGGGAGGGGATGAAAGAACAAAAGAGAAGGTCTGTGATAGGATGGAAGGCGGAAGAGATTAAGAGACATTAAGAGATATTCAAGGAAAAAGGAGATGGTAATGGAACAGGTTATGAAATAAAGGATGGCTCTAGATGAAGTGTAAATTGTGCTGGCACAATGAAAGACAGCTGCCATGTGGGGGAGAAGAAAAAAAGACAGACAAAAAGTGTGGATAAAAAAATATATATATATATGATAGGGGCCGAGGTTATGATCTGAAATTGTTGAACTCTATGTTGAGTCCGGAAGGTTGTAAAGTGCCTAATCAAAGTTCTCCTTCATTATTCAGGACTCCAGGGCATGCAATGAAGGTGTCAGCCTTACCCTAGAAGTAACATTTTTGTCTCTAAGACAGAAGGTTGTGGGTTTAAACCCCCTCCGGAGACTTGAACACATAGGCCAGGAAATTCCTTGGTGCTGCTCTCGCTCTGCCGACGTTACTTCACCATGTAACCAGGGTTTCCACTGCACTTCTGGTGAAGTAACTGGTGGAGCAGGAGCAGCTCTGAAGAATTTCTCGGCCATAATCTAGGCTGACAATTCAGTGCAGTACTGACGGAGTCCTGCACTGTTGATGATGCTATCTTTCAGATAAGATGTTAAACTAAGACTCCCTCTCCCTGCTCAAGGTGGACATAAAAGATCCCTCAATATTATTTAAAGAGTAGGGGAATTCCCCCGGTGTCCTGATAAATATTTGTCCCTCAAGCAACAACACTAAAACAAATTATATGGTCACTTAACTCATTGCTGTTTGTGGGACTTTGCTGTGCATTAATTGGCTGCTGCATTTGTCTACATTACAACAGTGACTATGCTTCAAAAGTAATTCATTGGCTGTAAATGATTTGGCACATCCTGAGTATGTGAAAGGTGCTATATAAATGCAAATTCATTCTTTCTGTTTTTTTAAAATCATGTTCAAGGTCTAGTCCCAAGGTATGAGTGGGATTTGTGCCAAAAATGTTTCCAGAGAAAGAAGGCTTCAGCCTACACCATCCCATCACTGAGCATCCTGAGCAGGTGAGGGGATTTTTTGCCCAAGCCCCTCACAGTAGCATCTGGCTTAATCAGCTATTGATGAGTAAGCCCGCTATGCGGCATTGGATTGGATGTTCTGAACATCAAGGTGGATGTTGCCTCACAAGCTGTGCTAAGTAGCTTCTTCCCCTAACACTGAAAGTGGATACACATCATATAGCTGATGATGAAACTCTATGACTTGGAAGGCCATGTGTGGCAATACATGGTCATCCATCAAAGGTTTGATACCTATCATGAATAGGTTGTAGAGAGCCATGCGAGCTGCTGCTGAAGTTCCACCCCAACAACTGATGTAACCACCAATAAATAGGATATGTTATGTGTCCATGCTGTGATCAGGAGGAAGGTGATAATACTCACACACTTAATGGTGACTTGCAAATTTCACCATTCCATGTGAGGGGTCTCTTTGTGGGTCAATATGGTGTTAAGATAGCATGCTTGGTAATAGAATATTGGAATTGAGTCCACCCTCCATTAGTACTGAAGTGAGGTGAGAGTGACTGCCCTTGGCATTAAGGTAGCATTGTGGCATCAAGGAGCCCTAGTAAAATTGAAGTCAATGAGAATCTGGGGGAAAACTCTCCACTGGCTGGAGTCCTACCTAACACAAAGCAAGATGGTTGTGGTTGTTGGAGGTCAATTATCTCAGCCCCAGGACATTGCTGCTGGAGTTCCTCAGGACAGTGTCCTAGGCCCAACCATCTTCAGCTGCTTCATCAATGACCTTCCCTCCATCATAAGGTCAGAAGTGGGGATGTTTGTTGAAGATTGCACAGTGTTCAGTTCCATTCGCAACTTCTCAGATAATGAAGCAGTTCGTGCCCACAAGCAACAGGATCTGGATGAACTTGAGGCTTGGGCTGATAAGTGGCAAGTGGCATTCACGCCACATAAGTGCCAGGCAATGACTATCTCCAGTAAGAGAGAGTCTAACCACAGCTCCTTGACATTCAACAGCATTACCATCATTGAATCCCCCATCATCGACATCCTGGGGGAATCACCATTGACCAGAAACTTAACTGGACCAGCCACATAAATACTGTGGCAACAAGAACAGGTCAGAGGCTGGGTATTCTGCAGTGAGTGTCTCACCTCCTGACTCCCCAAAGCCTTTCCACCATCGACAAGGCACAAGTCATGAGTGTAATGGAATACTCTCCACTTGCCTGGATGAGTGCAGCTCCAACAACACTCAAGAAGCTCGACACCATCCAGGACAAAGCAGCCCGCTTCATTGCCACCCCATCCACCACCTTAAACATTCATTTCCTCCACCAGTGGCGCACCGTGACTGCAGTATGTACCATCTACAAGATGCACTGCAACAACTCACCAAGGCTTCTTTGACAGCACCTCCCAAACCCGAAACCTCTACCACCTAGAAGGACAAGGGCAGTCGACACATGGGAACAGCATCACCTCCAAGTTCCCCTCCAAGTCACATACCATCCAGACTTGGAAATATATCACCTTTACTTCATTGTCGCTGGGTCAAAATCCTGGAACTCCCTCCCTAACAGCACTTTGGACGTACCACTCAGACTGCAGTGGTTCAAGAAGGCTGCTCAGCACCATCTTCTCAAGAGCAATTAGGGTTGGGCAATAAATGCTGGCCTTGCCAGCGATGCCCACATCCCAAGAATGAAATAAAAAAAGTATCTAAACCACACAAGTCTGCAATATTAGTGATAAATCACCAGCCTGCCTGACTCATTAATGGAGCCTGAAGGAGCAGGTTGGTTACTGGGGCTGGTATTTTTTCCTGCATTTGGGGTCTCGCGTGGGAGATCATGACCACCACCTCACATATTATGGACATACTGCTCTCGCTCCACCTCTGTAACTTTACCAGAAGTGTGAGGGAAACCCAGTTTACACACATAAACAGAGTTTCCAGAGAAGTTATGGTGGCGGAGCAAAGCAGCTCCAAGGAAATTCCTAGCCAATATCTATAGGATTGTTAGCTGCTTACCGAGAGCAGGGCATATTGAGGAAAGGATAGAAGATATACTGAAGAGGACAGGAAGGAACCTACTGGTGATAGCCCATGTGGGGTTAAAGAATACAGAGAGAAATAATTTAGGAGTCTTAACAGACACTTACACTAGGATTGCCTCCAAACTCAAAGATGGAAGGATGCAAGGTAATTGTAATGTATATACCTTTAAGGGGGGGGGGGGAACTACTTTTTACAGCTCATGTATACTGTAGTACCGGCAGTGACCACACCTATATATAGCACTGAGTAGTAATCTGTACAGTCAGTTCAACTGTGAGCCACGTTGAGTAAACACCTGTTGTACCGTTTCTCCTGCAGTCTGTGTCTTATTATACACAGACACAACATTGGCGACGAGGCAAGTTCGAACCTACCTGCAACTCTGCATCACCTCTCGGGGATTCGTTCCTGGAGATCAGTGGATTGGAGGTCAAGGCCAGAGACTCGGGCGTCGACCACGGACAACCGCCCAGTCATCCAGCAGAGACTCAAGAATTGCAGGGGAGGCTGTCGAGAGCCAGGTTTGGCTTTCCAGTCGAGGTGGCCCAGCGAAACGGGCTGGCAACAGGTAGTGCGCAGACCCTTCCCGGACAGCGGCGGGCTAGAGCCCGACCGAGCGGCACAGCAAAGGGCCGAGCAGCGTCGAAGAGAGGGACACGCAGAAACCCGCGAGGCGCCGCCATTGCCACGAGGACCGCCGAAAGCGGCATTGGCAGCAGCGCAGGAGAAGCGCGCGAAACCTACAGAGCACCGCCATTGCCACGAGAACTGCCGGGAGCGGCGTTGGCAGCAGCGGGGGAGGAAGGAAAGCATGGGAGACGCCATTTTAAACCACACCCAAAATGCCGAAGAGTGGCAGTATCACCGCATTTGACAATGAAGTCGATGATTGGACTACATATGTCAGACGAATAGAGGTGTACTGCAAAGCAAATGAGGTGTCAGATGACAAGAAAGCGTCGGTATTGTTAAATTTAATGGGTGCAAAGACGTATGGTTTATTACGAAATCTAGTAACCCCAACGAAGCCAATGGAAAAGAGTTTTGAAGACATAGTAACGATACTACAGGGACATTTAAACCCCACACCGCTGCTGATAGCAGAAAGATTCCAGTTTCACAAACGGAACCAGCATAAGGATGAAAGCGATGCTGATTATTTAACAGAACTGTGCAAACTATCGAAACACTGCCAGTTTGGAGCGGGACTGGCAGATACCTTAAGGGACAAGTTTGTGTGTGGGCTTCAAAGTGAAGGAACCCAGAAAAGGCTTTTATCTGAAAAGGACCTTACGCTGAAAAAGGCTTTCAGCATTGCGGTATCATATGAAGCAGCAGCACGGGGCGCTGCAGAGATACAACAGAGACCGCAAGAATATGGCACAAATGAAATGTCATATGGAACAGAGAAGTGCTATCGCTGCGGCAGAACAACACACGACCAGGATGATTGCTGGTTCAAAGACAAAGTGTGCAGACAGTGTGGAAAAGTAGGACACATAGCACGAGTCTGCAGGTCGGGAAAGAAAACCAGCAATAAGAAACCTACCAAAGGAAAGTACAAGAAGGTACATAAGATGACGGAGAATAGTTCAGATGAACAAAAGAGTGATAACGACTCTGAAAGCAGGGAACTAAGTTGTCTGAAACTACATAATGTAATCACAACTGAGGATCACCGAACCATTTGGGTCACTCTCAAGATAGCAGGAGTCCAGGTAAAGATGGAATTGAACACAGGATCAGCCCTAACAGTCATAAACCGACGGGACTACGAGCGGCTATTCTCACACATACCCTTGAGAGACACAAAAAATATTTTGAAGATGTACACGGGGCAAAAAGTCTACCCCAAAGGAAAAATAAGGGTGACTGTTATATATAACGGTAAGGAAACACCAAAACTAGACCTGTATGTATTGCAAGATGGAGGACCACCATTTCTGGGACGTGAATGGATCCAGAAAATACAACTGGATTGGCATTCCATACAGGCACTGACTGTGGCTGACAAAAAGGATGACGACGTCACACCTGGGCGACTGTCAAAGATCCTAACTGACGCGAAAGAAGTGTTCCAGCAAGGACTCGGAACACTAAAAAGGCATGACAGAGACGATTAAAATTGAAGAAAACGCAAGTCCAAAATTTTTTAAGGCCAGACCGGTACCTTATGCGATCCGCCCAGCCGTCGAAGCAGAGCTGGAGAGCCCGGAACGTTCAGGTGTACTGTCCAAGGTAGACTGGAGCGAGTGGGCTACACCCATCGTCCCTGTGATGAAGAAGTCATTGAGCAGCACGCCTGGGGAACCAAGGAAGGTTCGCATCTGTGGGGACTTTAAGGTAACAGTGAACCCGGTCCTTCACACCGTACAATATCCACTTCCGCGGATTGAAGATACTTTCGCCTCGCTATCTGGAGGGAAACGCTTCACTAAGATTGATCTGGCCCAGGCGTATCTGCAAATGGAGGTAGAAGAAGCATCAAAAAAATACCTCACAATCAACACCCATAAAGGTCTCTACCAATACAACCAGCTGGTATTCGGGGTAGCATCAGCTCCGGCTATTTGGCAGAGGGCAATGGAACAAATCCTGCAAGGGATCCCAGGGACCCAGTGTTATTTGGACGACATCCTGGTCACGGGCGAAAATGACAGTGATCACCTTGCCAACCTGGAGCAGGTGCTCACTAGATTGCAGGAATATGGGCTCCAAGCTAACCGCCCCAAATGCGAGTTTTTTAGAAAACAGATCTCGTATAGTGGCCACGTTATCGATAAAGAGGGGTTACATAAGTTCCCAGAGAAGATTGAGGCAGTAGTCAAGGCTCCAGCACAGGAAAATGTGTCACAACGGAGGTCGTTCCTCGGGCTGGTAAACTACTACCGTAAGTTCTTGCCAAATTTGTCTACAATACTACACCCACTGAACACCCTACTGCAAACTGGGGAGCCATGGAAGTGGAGTGACAAATGTAGACGAGCTTTCCAGAAGAGCAAAACACTAATCACATCGAAAGAGGTATTGGCCCATTACAACCCAGCATTACCAATTCGGTTGGCATGTGATGCATCACCCTACAGCATTGGAGCGGTGCTGTCGCACAAATTCTCAGACGGCTCAGAGAGGCCAACAGCCTTTGCGTCACGATCACTAACCTCAGCCGAGCGTAACTACGCCCAGATTGACAGGGAGGCCCTCAGCCTAGTGTGGGGAGTGAAAAAGTTCAATCACTATCTGCACGGGCAGAAATTCACCTTGCTGACTGATCACCAGCCTCTTCTCTCCATTTTTAATCCGAAGAAGGGCGTTCCGGTGATGACTGCGCAACGACTACAAAGATGGTCACTTTTTCTAGGGGCGCACCACTATGAGATTGAATATAAGGGCACGAAACAGCATGGAAATGCTGATGGGCTATCACGCCTGCCACTGCCTACTGCGGAGGAAGCACCAGCAGTGGATCCTGTCGAAATATTCCATTCGACTATAGTTGAATACCTACCGGTAACTAACGCTTGTATCGAAAAGGAAACCCGAAATGACCCGACACTGTCTCGGGTATATGATTTGACGGTGAAGGGATGGCCAGCACATGGCGACTCACTGTTGCCAGCATTCTCGACAAGGAGAGAACAGCTGTCAGTGTGCCAGGGGACCTTGATGTGTGGATCCCGAGTGGTAATTCCACCCAAGTTAAGGGATAGAGTGCTCAATGAGCTTCATGAGGGTCATCTGGGAGGGGTAAAAATGAAAAGCCTAGCCAGGGCTTATGTGTGGTGGCCGGGAATCGATAAACAAATCGAGGACCTGACCAAGAGCTGCTCAGGATGCCAGAAAGTCCAAAATGCACAGGCCCCTCTGCACCCATGGGAGTGGCCCTCATCTCCATGGCAACGGGTGCACATTGATTTTGCTGGTCCATTGATGGACTCAATGTTTTTAATAGCCGTGGATGCGCACTCGAAATGGCCTGAGGTCATCAAAATGTCCTCCACCACCACGGAGAAAACTATTGCAGTCCTACGGACCATTTTTGCCAGGAATGGCTTGCCAGAACAGATTTGCTCCGACAACGGACCACAGTTTGTGTCCGAAGAGTTCCGGGGGTTCTTGAAAAAGAATGGGGTAAGGCATTACACATCCGCCCCGTATCATCCAGCCACAAATGGATTGGCTGAGAGGTTCGTACAAACCTTTAAGAAGGCAATAAAGGCTATGTACAATGACAACATTCCGCCGCAGCACAAGGTGGACAATTTCCTGTTCGCATACCGGAATGCGACACATGCAGTCACCAACCAGGCCCCAGCCATGATGTTTTTTAACCGAAGGTTAAGATCTCGCCTGGATTTGCTCAGACCAAACATACGAAGAAATGTTGAGAGTAAGCAATTCCAGCACATCCATGAGAAGCCAACAAGGAGCTTCAATGTAGGGCAACCAGTCTTGGCCCGCGACTACCGAACAGAAAAATGGCAGCCAGGAACGATATGCACACGGCAGGGCCCACTAATGTACACAGTGGACGTTGGGGAGAGCATCGTGAGACGCCATGCTGACCAGATCCTAGAGTCACAGGAACAAGTCAACCCCATGCCTCGCCCATATGTACCTGGTGATGAACCTGATGTACAGGTCGCATCTACCCCAGAAAGTAGCATTGGAAGCTGATGAACCAACCGACGACAGGGGGCCAGAATCGCCTCCACACCAAGAGCAAGACACTCGGGAAAGGCGCTATCCAGAAAGGATCAGGAAGCCTCCCCAAAGACTGAATATATTAATAGACTATTTTCAGCTAATGTTGCACGTTAAAAGTGTTAATTGTAATTAGTTTGATATTTAATTGTTAAATGAGTGTTATGGTACTGTTAATCTAAAAGGGGAGGAATTGTAATGTATATACCTTTAAGGGGGGGGGGGGAACTACTTTTTACAGCTCATGTATACTGTAGTACCGGCAGTGACCACACCTGTATATAGCACTGAGTAGTAATCTGTACAGTCAGTTCCAGTGTGAGCCACGTTCAGTAAACACCTGTTGTACCGTTTCTCCTGCAGTCTGTGTCTTATTATACACAGACACAACAGTAATGTTCACTGATATACTTTCAGTGTTTGGGAAAGGAGAAGAATTCATCCACAAAACTAAGGATGCAAATGAATGGCTGGTATCACGATGTAAAAACAGCAATGTAATGTTCATAAATACTGGGGTTATTTTCAAAACAATAAAGACTGGTAAAGGAGACACAGGCTGGACCTAAACCAAGTAGGAACAAAGAAATTTGGAAATAACATTAAAGCAAAAATCAAGATTGATTTAAGCTAGTTACATGGTGGGAAAAGGCAGGATCCCAGATGAGACTGAATGTAGAGTAGAAGGTATTCAGCAAATGGGTATGGATACAGGAAATCAGACACACATACATGAACCAGTGACCAGGAAAAGGCAGATATTGGGAAGCCAGAAAGGAGGCAAATCAATATTAAGATCTTCTATATACAATTGCTAGTAGCACTAGAAGTAAAGAAAAAAAGATAGAACTTTTATTTCTATAGTGCCTTTCATGACCTCAGGACATCCCGAAGCACTTTACAACTAATGAAGTACTTTTGAAATAGTCACTGTTGTAATGTAGGACGTAGGATTTGGAGACCTTTGTGGCAGTAGGAAATGTTGTAGGAATAAGCAAATATCAGAAACTTGCCTAATTCCAGAGTGTGTTAATGAATATACCATTCGGGGTTGTAATTTTCTGAGAAAAGATAGAGCAGACAGAAAATAAGGTGATGTAGCCATATATGCCAGAGAAACTTGTAGGTAGAAATACAAAACATACTACTCTAGGTAGATATTTCTAACATGGAAACCTCTAAGTTAAAGCTAGACTTCCAGGTCAGCATAAGAAGGAACGTCTTTTGCTCTATGAAGAGATTAGAAGGGAATATGAGAACAGGAAAGATATTTTAATGGGTGACTTAATCAACCTAAGATAAATTGGGAAATGGCACACCTAGGGGATAATAACCTCAGACTGATCATGTTTAAGATGTTCTGGGATCCGGAAATACCAAAGACCAGGAGCCAGGTACATAACATTAAAAGAACTAATTTCAAATACATAAGGCCGTAACTTAAACAAATTAATTGGGGAATGTTGTTCAGTAACACTTAAGTAGAGGACATAATGTTGAGCACACAGGATACATACACACCTACCCAGCAAGCTCAGACTAAGTAGGCATGATGCACAATGGATTAATGAATCAAAAGAAGTTGAAAAAAATACAAAAATTAGTAGACTCAATGCTCAAAATGTTTAACCAATGCAGAGCAGTAATCAACAAAGCCAACAGAATAGTAAACTAAAACAATAGAATAAAACTCAGAGAAAGTTGTAATCAAATTGTGGAGTACTTTGGTCAGACTGCATCTTTAGTACTGTGTCCAGTTCTGGGCACCAAGACACAGGGGAGATATTCACTGCCTGGAGACTGTAAAGAAGAACCACAAAGTTAATCCCCTGTCTTTGAGGTCTCAGTTATAAGGAAAAAACAGGGAAACTTGAGCACTTTAGCCTTGAAATGAGACTGAACAACCTCCCCCAATCAATTTGTTTAAGTTACAGCCTTATTTGTTTGAAATTAATTCTTTTAATGTTATGTACCTGGCTCCTGGTCTTTGAGATTTTAGAGATATACAAGATAATAAATAGTATGGAAAAGGCAAATCTAGAAAATTATATGAATTGAACTGAGAGAGTAAATCAAGGGGTCACAGATTTAAACTAGCAAAAGGCAAAAAGTGATCACATGGAATGGAATCTCAGATATAGAATCATAGAACCATAGAATGGTTATAGCACAGAAGGAGGCCATTCGGCCCATTGAGCCTGTGCTGGCTCTCTGCATGAGCAGTTCAGCTAGTTCCACTCCCTTCCCTACGCCTTAGCCCTGCAAATGTTTTTCCTTCAGTTACTTATCCTGAGTAGTGGACGTCAGAACCCAAGATTCATTTAAGAACCAGTTGGATGCACCAATAAGGGGACATTGGCCCGGATTTTGTGTTGGTAATGATGCCGAAACTGTCAGCGTTCACTGTCAATAACCTTCTGAAACTGACTAACTTCAGGATTTTGTGCATGCGCAGATAAATGCGGAAATCCTGAAGTTGCGGTCAATCATTCACTGTTCTGCCACAGGCTGCATTTTGGAACTCCCTATAGCCGGCAATCAGTGAAATCACTTGAACTGATGAAAACTTCTCCTTTTCCACTCTAATATCGCTGTTAAACACCCCATAAAAATTAGGCCTCTTTGAAATAGATGTAACTGGGGTTTAAATGGCATATTGATGGCTGAACAACCATGCTGGCCCTGAAAATCTAATTTTATATTTGTGGAATGTAAAATTTCTCCATTAAGAAAAAAATTACTAGATTTTTAAAATAATAAAAAGTATTATTTAAATTTTGTTTCAAAGCTTATTTATGATGTTTCAGCTTCTACCTTTACCCCATGTGTATGTCCCAATCTTTATTTCATTCTGTAAATTTTTAAAAAAGTGAATCAGTGTTTTTTATTTCCTGGTTTGTTGTCTGTGAGAATTCTTCAATGTGATTGGCTGCTTAGACAGCTTGATGACCTCACTGCTGCTATACATTGGAGATTCCCTTTTGACAATGTTACAATCAAATTAGTGTCAAGAAAGTTAAATCGCGACATCTTTGTGGGCAGCTTTCTTCGAGGTCAGTGGTGATCACCGTCGCTTTGCTGCTGACCACAAATTCCAGGCCATTATGGTCTTTCTGGGTGCATGAGTGCAGATGGACTGAATGGCCTCCTTCATCTGTAATTATCTTGTGAACATCTGTGTATCATTGGATACCCTGTTGCTTTGGCTGACGTGACAGAAGATGTCACTTTGAGGTCCATGGATTTTACCATCTTCTTAGCAGACAAAGGCAGGATTGGTAAAGATGAAGCAAAAGAAAGGCTTCCCTTCAAGTGTGGAGTGGTATATTAGATGGATTTGGTTCGCTTCTTTGAGGAGTAGACCAGCTGAATCACTGCACACCTCAGCATCTTGCAAAATGCCACACTGGTCTCAAGCAGATACTGTATTGTTATTTGTAGGTTTAACACATTTTTGCAGGATCTTGTCTCTCACATTCTATCTAATCGGGGACAATGTGGCAAATGGCAGCAGTCTCACACAGACAGAATAAGCTGTATTCAATCCCACAAAACTTCTTATGGTCCCATTTTCTTATTCCCAGAAGTAATTTTCCAGGGCATGTACAAATGAGGGTGGCTTCATATCAGACCACTGGATGTAGTTTGAAAACAATCCACTCAGTGAGATCTGCCTATTGATTATATTCTGTAGCTGGAAATCAGCCATACTAAGGCTGTTAAAGGCAAAGTGTGACAGATGGCTTGACTGTTGCAAGAACCACCGTACTGTTCAGCAGTGGGATAGCAATGCTCACCTGTTGCTTCTGCAGGCCAAGAGGCAAGCTGGATAAAGAGTAATCATGTTCACAGTTTGAGTAATAAGGTGGCAGTGAAAATCTACCTTTTATCGTTGTCGATTTTGCATAGAACTCGAGTCAAAATAATGGCCCAGAATTTGCGGTCGGTGGTGAAGCGAAGGCATTCGCCACTGGCCCTGAAGTACACTTCGCGCAAGGACCTCGCGATCCTTGTGTTGAGAACTTCGGGTTTTCCAACATTCAATTCAAATCAACGGAGGTCAGTGGGGATCCCCTTGCGCGAAGTGCTGTGGCGTCAACAAGTTGTCTAAACAGCCAATCAAAATGCAGAATTCTCAGGGACAGCAAGCAAGGAAATGAGTAAGCTCTTAAAATTCTAACTTTTAAAAAATGTTAGAGAGAGCAAAACAAAGATGGGGCTCTCATGGGGAAAATATTATTTTTTATTAAAATGGACAAATTTCACAATGCATAATATTAAAATTCATTTTTCAGGCCCTTAACCATTGTTTACCAGTCAATACGCTGTTAAAACCCCAGTTACACCTAATCTCTTTGGGTCTAACTTTTAATAGGGAATTTAGCAGCGTAATTACTGCAGAAGAGCTGCAGTTTTCGTTGGATTCCCTGATCTGGGTGATTACACAGATTGCCGGCTCTGTTGGTGGGGGGAGGGGGTGCACAGCGCAGCCTATGTCAGAGCTGTGAATGACGGACCAGAACTTCAGGCTTTTCGCATGCGCCAAATCCCAAAGTTGTGGTCAGTTTCAAAGGTGGAATGACGGCGAACGCTGCCAGTTCACGGACATCCCCACCCCAATATCCGGGCCAATATTTACATTAAATTACGGTCATGTGAATCTATTCACCAGGCCCTTTTGGGAGGCAAGTACTTTCATTTTCTCTGAGGTAAGAATGGCACTATACCATTTTGACACGCTCTCAGAACACATCTGTGAAGTGTCTGATGAGCTGTTTACCTTTAGGGGTATTATCAATTTTAAATGAGTATCTGGGAGAACATTAGGGTGCCCAAGAAAATGTCTCTCCACTGACTGAAACATTTAGGTTACTCGTCACAAACCGGCTTAGAGTAAGCTGCTTTCAACCATAGAAGCTTTCTTGCCTGGTCTGAACTACCCTTCAATGGGAAGTCATATCATCGAACAGAAGAAATGGTCTAGCCCATGAGTAGGAGCTATATGTAATAACATATAAAATCCAAGGATATTGGATTATGTCTCCTACAAACAGCAGACAACCCTCATACCAAGAGTTCCCCACAATGGCGTCTCTCCGCTTGGCACTAGACTACGGCTGATCTCGACTTCTGAATAGCATGTCACTCTAAGGGCAAGAAAACAATTAAAATCTCCACTTACTCTCGTTTAATGAAAATATAGGGGACAGCTGATAGAATATGTGCTAGTTTCCTTCTCTTTACCTATGGTCTCAGCCAATGGGACGTATATAGGAGAATCGGGATACCAGCCTCCTGTTCTTCTCACTTAAAGTTGCCGCTCTTTCACCCACCGCACAGCTACTTATGCTCTATGTAAGGTCATTCTGCAGAATAACTAGATAGGATAAAAGCGGCAAATGTTAAATATTACACACAATTCAAAGAATGGGAATTAGCATGGAGTAACTTAGAAAGGTAGAAAATGTAACCTTGCTATTCAAGAAAGGAGGGAGAGAGAAAACGGAACTACAGTCCAGTCATTGGAAAATCCTGGAATACATTATTAAGGAAGTGGTAACAGGGCACTTATAAAATCATAATATGCTTAGGCAGAGTCAGCATGGTTTTATGAAAGGGAAATCGTGTTTAACAAATTTATTACAGTTTTTTTGAGGATGTAACTAGCAGGGTAGATAAAAGGGAAACAATGGATGTCGTCTATTTGGATTTCCAAAAGGCATTCGATAAGGTGCCATAAAAGGTTGCTATGAAAGACAAGGGCTCGTGTTGGGAGTAATATATTAGCATAGATAGAGGATTGGTTAACGGGCAGAAAATAGAGAGAGTAGGGATAAACGGGTCATTTTCAGGTTGGCAGGCTGTAACTGGTGGGGTGCCGCAAGGATCAGTGCTTAGGCCTCGGCTGTTTACATTCTATATTAATTACTTAGATGAAGGGACCGAGTGTAATGTATCCAAGTTTGCTGGTGATACAAAGCTAGGTGGGAAAGTAAGCTGCGAGGAGGACACAAAGGGCTGAATTTTGCTGGCGTTCAGAGTGCGGGTTTGAAGGTGGATCCACTGTCAAAATCACAAAGATTGACAGAGGGTCGGTATCCCGCTGTAAACCCGCCTCCTTGTCAGATTCCCAAGTGTGGGGTCTGTCATCCCTGAACGGACCCGACACGAAGTGACGGGTCAGCCAATTTAGATAGTTTAAAGCTTATTAAAAGGTAGTTAAGAACCATTTCCCCATGTACTTACCATTTTACCAGATTTTCAACGAGGTTCCCAGAGAACGGCTATCATGTCAGGTAAGTATGTCTCAATGACTGTGGATTGCTGTGAATAGGTGAAAGCTGCAAAAGTGGTCTAAAATCTACCATTTCACAGCTGTTCTCTTCCCAATCTTAGAAGTTGGAGCATTAATGATTTTGGAACCCACTTTTGAGCTTTATGCACTTTTCAAGTGTTTGGAGTAATCTCTCTATCCACTGTTACCTCCTTGGAACAACCTATCTCAAATTGACAGATTACTTCTGTCATCTCAACCTCACCTGCCATCTACTCCATCAGCATCGGTGCCCTTGAAAAATTCTCACCTTGGTCCTCAGAATCCCACCACGATCAGCTCCAACACCAGCATCACCAGGCACACCAGTAGCACCAACATCCACAACAACCTTCTCCGCAATCAACTAATGCTGCACTGGACACAGGGCATCTTCACCCGAGCACATTGCTGCCTGGGACGCCAGTGATGGCACCAGCGATGGCCTCACCATGTCCAGAGTTGCTTCATTTAACACTGAACACCCTGGCTGCCACATGATGCACCAGGTTGGCACCACCCCACACAAGCACCATAAAGCATCCCTACAATGCCCAAGCTATTCCTTTCATGCTCATCACCTTGGGGGGGGGGGGGGGGGCAGACGTTATGGCTCACCATTCACTGGAACTCACTAACACATTTTCAAAGATGCACACAAATCTATCCAAGAAGGCAAAGTTTGACAATACATTAACAGAAAGTTTACATGACCATTGGCTAAAACACCCAAGTGCCTACCCTTGTGTGTTGTTAGTTGGTATGATTGGACTAAGCTGAGGGTGAGTGTGAGGGGTGGCTAGTGAGATGGGGAAGTGATAATGTAGATAGAGAGGGATGGGTGGAGGTGCAAGGTAAGTTTGTGTAAGGATGTGCAGGAGTAGGGTAAGGAAGGCAGATTGATGGGGATGTGATGAATGGCACAGCAGGATGAGGTTGAGTGTGGCTTTGCAGTAATGTTTCATGATCTACCGAGATCATTGAAAGGTTTGCGCCACTGCAGCTTGGTCCTCCTGACAACATCCCTGCTTGTGCCGTCCTGTGCACTGTGCAACCAGGTTGCGTTGGTCTCCTGGGGAAGTCTCTTCCACCCATTGGGAGGGAAGAGAACCTCCCTGTGTGCTGTGACTCCCTCCATATGGAGGGAGTCATGGGAGAGCCTGGATGCAGCCATGCACCTCTGTACAGTCATTGTCAGTGCTTGCGGCACCTTAATGCTGTAGAACACTGACAGCACAACTGCCAAAATCAATTTTGACATGGCCCCTTTAAGGAAACTAGCTGAAGACGTGTCATCAGAGGATGTAATCAGACCCGCTTCTTTTTAATTGGCCAGGAACCTCACACGGCAGGCTTAACAAGCCCAATCAGGACAAAATCATTTGGAGGAGGCGGGATGAAGACGGGTGCAGAGTTTGCGGCTGCTGCCTGCTCCAGCCGCACCGGACTCGCCACAGCTGGCGAAATCATGGCCAAAGCGTCTGTAAAGGGATATAGACAGTTTTAAGTGAGTGGGCAATAAGGTGGCAGATGGAGTATAATGTGGGGAAATGTGAGGTTATTCACTTTGGTAGGAAGAATAGAAAAACAGTATTTTTTAAATGGTGAAAAACTATTAAATGTTGCTGTTCAGAGAGATTTAGGTGTCTTCATACAGGAAACACAGAAAGTTAGCATGCAGGTACAGCAAGCAATTAGGAATGCAAATGGCATGTTGGCCTTATTGCAAGGGGGTTGGAATACAAGAGTAAGGAAGTGTTACTATAATTGTACAGGGCTTTGGTGAGACCACACCTGGAGTACTGTGCACCTTACCTGAGAAAGAACATACTTGCCTTGGAGGCGATGCAATGAAGGTTCACTAGATTAATCCTTAGGATGAGAGGGTTGTCCTATGCAAAGAAAGTGTAGATTGGGCTGATATTCTTTGGAGCTTGGAAGACTGAGGTGATCTCATTGAAACATATAAGATTCTGAGGAGGATTAACAGGGTAGATGCTGAGAGGTTGTTTAGAACTAGGAAGCATAGTCTCAGGATAAGGGGTCAGCCACTTAAGACTGTGAGGAATGAAACTTGGTGAACCCAACTGCAGGAAGGCAAACTGAGGCAGAGGTTAGGTTGCAAAAACAAAGATAGACTTTACTTGAAATAAACAAAAATAACAACAGCACAACTACAGGCCGGCAAGAGGATCACAAGGCAGTGAAACTCAAGACTAAGCAATGAACATAAACTAAGCACCACTTAAATAGCAGGCATATAACCATGCACAGGTGAATACAATTAGGAATAAAGAAGGAAACAATTAAGAGTTCATGGTGCCCTCTGGTGGCGAGGCGAGGCAGAACCTGGGTCATTCCTGACAGGACCCCCCCCCCCAGGAACGGCCCCTGACGTTCCCCCAGAAGGTCCATGGCAACGACGAAGAAAGTTCTGCACTAAATCGCGATCCAGGATGTTCCGGTCCGGGACCCAGGAGCGTTCCTCCGGATCATATCCCTCCCAGTCCACCAGGAACTGAAGGCCCCAGTGAACCCGGCGAGAGTTCATCAGGCGACGGACCGTGTAGGCTGGCTGGCCTTCGATGATGCGGGGAGCAGGAGGAGGCCTCGTGGCGGGCGCCAGGGAACTGATGGCCACTGGCCGGAGCTGGGAGACGTGGAAGGTAGGATGAATCTGCATGGAGCGGGGCAGCTCGAGACGGTAGGACACCGGGTTGACCTTCCTCAACACCGTGAAGGGACCGATGAAATGGGGCGCCAGCTTGCGGGACTCCACTCGCAGCGGGAGATCCTGCGTAGAAAGCCAGACCCTCTGACCAGGATGGAATGAAGGAGCCGGTCTGCGCCGCTTGTTGGCCTGGATCCGTCGTTGCCGAGAAGCTCGTTGTAAGGCCAGCCGCGCTCTCCTCCAGGTCCGTCGACAGCGCTGGACAAACTTCTCCATGGAGGGAACCCCCGCCTCGAGCTCCTGCTCCTGGAACAGTGAAGGCTGAAAACCGAACTGGCACTCGAATGGCGACATTCCTGTGGGGGAGCAGCGCAAGGTGTTGTGCGCGTACTCAGCCCAGACGATGTGACGACTCCAGGTCGCAGGGTTAGCGGACACGAGACACCTCCGGGTCGTCTCCAGGTCTTGGTTGATCTGTTCTGTTTGACCGTTAGACTGAGGGTGGAAGCCCGAGGAAAGGCTGACAGTGGCTCCAATGAGCTTATAGAAAGCTCTCCAAAACCGGGAGGCGAATTGTGGACCACGGTCAGAGACGATGTCAAGAGGCAAACTGAACAACCTGAAAACATGCTGGACCATGAGCTCGGCTGTCTCTTGGGCTGAGGGAAGCTTGGGCAAGGGCAGAAAGCGACAGGCTTTGGAGAAGTGATCTACGATGACCAGAATGACAGTGTTGCCTTGAGATGGTGGAAGGCCTGTGATGAAATCCACAGCGAGGTGTGACCAGGGGCGGGTGGGAATGGGGAGAGGATGCAGCAAACCCTGGGGGCGAGATCGAGGGTTCTTGTTTTGTGCACAAATAGCACAAGCTGCCACGAACGCCTTTATATCCTTCTCCATGGTGGGCAACCAGAACCTTCTGCGAAGGAACTCCAGCGTCCTGGATGTGCCTGGATGACCGGTGAGTCGAGACGAATGTCCCCACTGCAGAACTTGTGAGTGTGCCATGTTGGGAACAAAAAGGCGACCTGGTGGGCCGTTGCCAGGGTCTGCCTCCCTCTGTTGCGCCTTTCTGACCAGCGTCTCGATCCCCCAGCGAACCGGTGCTACAATTCGAGAAGTTGGAAGAATAGGTTCTGGTTGTCTCTCCCGCTCGGGTGGATCAAATTGCCTGGAGAGCGCATCAGGCTTGAGATTCTTGGATCCTGGACGATATGACAGGACAAAGTCGAAACGATTGAAAAACAGTGCCCAGCGAGCTTGACGAGAGTTAAGCAGTTTGGCCTCCTGGATATAGGCCAGATTCTTATGGTCTGTCCAGACAATGAACGGGTGTTTAGACCCCTCCAACCAATGTCTCCACTCCTCCAGTGCCAATTTAACTGCTAGTAGTTCCCTGTTTCCAATATCGTAGTTTCGTTCTGCAGGAGTGAGTCGGTGAGAAAAGGCGGTGCAAGGGTGCAGTTTGTTGTCGTTAGACCGCTGGGACAAAACGGCACCCACTCCTATATCAGAGGCATCCACCTCGACAATGAAGGGGAGTGAGGGATCCGGAATCACGAGGACAGGAGCAGACGTGGAGCGCCGCTTGAGATCCTCGAAAGCCTGCGCAGCCTCAGCGGACCAACTGAACCAGGTGGAAGCGGTTTTGGTGAGGGCGTTGAGAGGGGCAGCAATGGTGCTGAAGTTCCTGATGAATCTCCGATAGAAATTAGCAAACCCCAAGAAATGTTGCACCTGTTTGAGAGAGGTGGGTGGTGGCCAATCTCGGACAGCTTGGGTCTTGCCAGGGTCCATTTGGATGTTGCCGCTGGAGATGATGAAGCCCAGGAATGAAACCGTGGAAACGTGAAACTCACACTTCTCAGCCTTGACAAACAAGAGGTTATTAAGCAGATGTTGCAGGACTTGCCTTACATGCTGGACATGATCGTGAAGAGTTTGAGAAAATGAGAATGTCATCCAGGTAGACAAAGACAAAGTGATTCAGCATGTCTCGGAGGACGTCGTTGATGAGCGTCTGGAACACAGCAGGGGCGTTGGCCAATCCAAAAGGCATGACCAGGTTCTCATAGTGCCCGGTAGGTGTGTTGAATGCCATCTTCCACTCATCCCCTTCGCGGACGCGGATGAGGTTGTAGGCGTTGCGGAGATCCAATTTTGTGAAGACTGTGGCTCCCTGTAGTAGCTCGAAGGCCGTCGACATGAGCGGAAGAGGATAACGGTTTTTTATAGTAATCTTGTTAAGGCCACGGTAGTCGATGCAGGGGCGGAGAAAAAACCGGCACCAGCAGGAGAGGTGGATGGACGGATGAAGCCAGCGGCGAGGGCATCACAGATGTAATCTTCCATGGCGGCGGTCTCTGGAGCAGAAAGGGAGAAGATCCTACCCCTAGGTGGGCATGCCCCAGGCAGGAGGTCAATGGCACAGTCATATAGCCTATGAGGGGGAAGTGATGTGGCTCGAACCTTACTGAAGACCTCTTTTAAATCCTCATACTCGGGAGGCACTCGGGACAATTCAGAGTGCGATGGGGGCTCCTGGGGCTGGGAAGGAGACTTGGAGTGAAGACAGGTGGTATGGCAGGCGGAGCCCCATGCCGTTAGCCAGCTGGCGGCCCAATCTATGCGTGGATTATGGTAGGCCAACCAAGGGTAACCCAGAACTAATGGAAACTCAGGAGAGTGGATAAGGGAGAATTGGATGGTCTCGAAATGTTGTCCTTCCACGCCCAAACACAGGGGGGCAGTAAGATGGTGAATAGTTCCAGAGCCCAGGGGTCTTCCATCCAGGGCGATAACAGTGAGGGGGTGAACTGGATGGGTCAGTGGAATCTTGAGCTGTTTAGCTAAACCCAGATCCATGAAGTTACCATCGGACCCAGAATCCACCAGGGCCTTAAGATCATGTTGTTGATTGCCCCAGAAAAGGGAAGATGGCAGCAGGACCCTAGAAACAGTGGGACCGGGAGGGATGGCTACGCTCATCTCAGGTCCCTCCGTCCTGGACGAGCCTGGCTTTTCCCACCAACTTTGGGCAAGAGGAGCGAAAGTGGCCCGGTTCCCCACAATAGAGGCAAGATCCCTCCCTCATTCGGCGATCACGTTCAGGCTGCGAGAGACGAGTTACTCCCAACTGCATGGGCTCCTCTAGATCAGTCAAAGATGGACTCGGGATGGCTCGGAGGTTGTCGGATGGCTTCGAAGCAGGGAAGGCTCGTGTCTCCGGAAGTGGGGTGAAAATGGAGCGGCGTTCTCTTCGCCTCTCGCGGAGACGATTATCCACTCGAATGGAGATATCAAAGAGAGACTCCAAATCACTCACCGGATTTCTGGAAGCCAGTTCATCCTTGATTTCATTTGTGAGACTGTGGCGAAAAGTGGCGATGAGCGCCTCCGAATTCCATTGGCTCTCTGCAGCGAGAGTGCGAAACTCAATAGCGTAGTCCGCAATGCTACGAGCCCCCTGGCGAAGCCGAAGCAGTTTGTTAGATGCCTCTCTCCCACTGACAGGATGATCAAAGACCCTTCTCATTTCCTCAGAGAAAAGTTGGTAGTTTGAACATGCCGGAGTTTGCTGTTCCCAGACGGCCGTAGCCCAGGTAAGTGCTTTGCCGGTGAGTAGCGAAATGATGTAGGCTACTCGGGAATGGTCACTGGGAAATAATGAACCTTGCAGTTGGAAAGCCAGGGAACACTGGGTTAGAAAGCCTCAACATCCTCCCGGGTTACCGTCGTAGCGCTCGGGTGCAGGTAATCGGGGTTCTTTCAGAGGGGGAGGCGAAACCGGAGGAGCGGGTAATGGTGCTGGAGTAGCTTGGGTCACCTGACTCTGACTCTGATGGAAAGCAATGACGAGGGCCTCCAGCTGTTTCTGGCTTCGGGAGAATGACGTGGCACCGCAATTCGTCCAAGACCAGTTGTAGCTGTTCAAAGACTTGTGTAGCCATTGGTCCTTCTCTGCTGGGTCCATGTTTGGCTCAGTCTTGCTGTGAGGAATGGAACTTGGTGAACCCAACTGCAGGAAGGCAAACTCCTGTGCAGCGCCTTGGGACATTTCACTGTGTTAAAGGTGCGATATAAATACAATATGGACAATGATTAAATATCTTGTAAGGTATGTCACAATCAACATAACACGATTATATTCTATGTAAACGTGACATCAAAAGGGAATCTCAGTGTCGACTGGTCTTATTCAGAATGATCTACTCAGCTCCCCCGATGGCTCGTCGGTGAATTGCTGAGTCGCACAGACCAGGCACATATCTCTGATCTTTGTGTTGCGCTTTAGCTGATATTCAATTCAATTCAATTCAAATCGCTTTATTGGCATGACAAGTTACATCTTATGTTGCCAAAGCATCGGAAAGAGAGGAAAATTCCTGCTCCTGATTCCTATCTAGTGACCCCTGCTGGAAGTGCATGAACATCTGGTGGGGACAGGATTGAACGTTGCTGTGATGACCTTCATGCTCAAATAACCCCTTGATATTGTCTAAGCTCACATGTCCGTGTAGCAAGATCCTGGAGGGTGTCCAACACTAATTTTCTCCCTTCTGAAATCATACTCCAATAAGGAGTCGATCCCTTCAGAAGGGAGAAAATTGGTTGAAAAAATAATTGTTATTAATACAGTTACATTTAACTCCAAGCCCCATACAATTTCTGATTCTACGAAAAAACAAAGTTCCGAAAACTCAAGAAAATGAAAGATCCTACCAATATATAATGGTTCTTCGTGTGTGTTTGAAGGAAGTTCTTGATAAATTTTAAAATGATGTCCAGTTTCTGAGACAATGCATATATCCAATCATAAAATAGATTGTTGTAAGACTGCATGCTATCTTTAAGAACCGTTATAAGAACAGCGAGTTATAAATGGCTCTACCTTAACAGTCTGTTTCCATACATTTCTCAGTGCATCGTCACTGGCTATTTTAACATTGGAGGTATTTCATCTCCTCAAGAAAGGGTGAATAGAACGTAGGAAGTAATATAAAGAGAAAAACAAGTGAAGGGGAGATTGAAAAACAAAACTAATAGCGACAAAAGCAGCATGTGTGAAAAGCAGAAACCGTTTAAAAGATGAGAAGTAGAGAGCGCCAAGTAAGAAAATAAGGGGAAAAAGACAAAAAAAAGAGGTTGATCAATTGAAGAAAAAAGAGAACACGATATAGATGACAAAAAACAGAGGGAAAGACAAGAAGGGCGAGAATAATATACTTGTGTGTATGAAAGAGAGAGAATCTAACAAGTGAGTGAGAGAAAGAGCGGACAGGGTTTATATTGTTCACCTGGCCCGACTCCAAAACAGCTTTGGGGGAGGCTATAGAAAGTGTGCTAGTTGACAGCAAGAGCAAGGAACATTAAAAGAGCAGTATGTCAAAAACATTATATATCTTTAGCTCACTTCAATAATTTGGCTCAATACTTTTCTCAGTGCATTATTACGTGCTAGTATACAGGAAAATAACTAAAGAAAAACAGAGCAAACTGTAGAGTATTAGAATGAAGTTTTGTGCTCTTCTTTCATTTGCACTTCTGGTCCTACAGAAAAGACACAGAATATATTGTAACTAAAATGTATATAGTTATAACCGATACATGAAAAATGCAAAACGCAGTCTGCAATTCCCTCTCTACCTCCTTCTTCCTTTAAAACCTACCTTTTTGACCAAGTTTTTTGCCACCTCCCCTAATATCTCCATCTGTGGCTCGGTGTCAAACGTTGTTTGATAAAACTCCTGTGCAGCGCCTTGGGCCGTTTCACTGTGTTAAAGGTGCTATATAAATACAAGTTGTTGTTCTAGGAAACATAATTTTGAAAATTGATCCCGGGGAGCGGGCTGGTGGTCAGCCCATTCAATCTTTAACTGTAACAGGATGAAAGAGCTGCATTTTACACAACTCTTGACTTAAAACAGCTCATTCCCTAATCCTGCCCGCGATACGTTTGAGGTGATCTGGGGCAACAGCCGATTAGGCACATCTACCGCCCGAATCAACCTCCTCGCAACCAAGGTTGAGTTACGTATGAGGGGGCCTGGGGCAACCGGTGCCCAGGACACATACACTGCCCGAATCACTGCAATTTGAAGCTGGAGATGTAGAACAAAAATATCAAATGGACCATTGATGCTTGCACAACCTACAACCCCGGTTGTGAATTTGCTGATTACCGGTGATCTTACTAATAAAATTATCACTTCAAAAGCTAAGCTCTGCACCATGGATATCTAATAAAGTATATAATCAGACTTTGAACTTTGAAATTATATGCAGCGTTGCACAAGGTGAAAATGTAGCCCATTCTTTACTATAGGAGTTGTCCACGTTTGAAAAGAATTTGACGGTCATGATTTTTACAAAAGACCCTGGATTATTAATCCCAGACTTCCTCTCACCGTGTGTACGTTGTCTCTTTTTAGTGGGGGTAATGGTTTTCTTATGTGGTGGCGTGAGGTGCTCCCCTTCACTTCCGAAATATTTTGTTTCGAGAAGTCTTCGCTAAAACCGGTAAGTGGTGGAGGTAAAATAACAGCAGAAAATGCTGGAAATACTCAGCAGATTTCCAGCATCCGCAGTATTTTGCAATTATATAAGTGGTGGAGGTATACTTGCTCCCCGACTCAACCACATATTCAATTCCATAATAACATCTCGAATTAAAGCAACCTTTAAAAAAGGGGGCACTTTTCATGGAGAACGAGACTGAGTGAAGTCCTCAAGTCTCAGTTGTTCTCTCACACCACTCATACCTTTCCCATCGCTCCCCCCCCCCCCCCCCCCAAGCATTCTTGTATTCACTTGTCCTCCTCCTGGAACTTGCACCGTCAAAACTTGCAGCGATTATTCTCTGTAAATGTGTCTTTTTGTTTTGCGGAGCTCCATGCTGAATCCAAGATGCTGGGCAGATCGGTTTATAAACTGTTTCACAGCAACTGTCCAGTGACGCGTACATTTTCCAGCCGTTTAATTGTGAATTGTAATATTCTCTCATAGAAAATATAATCATAATGAAACTAACTGCAGCCGTTCCCTCTACTCGGGTGCAATGTGAAACCGTGTGCAGGTCTTGAAAGTTATTAATAGCAGCTATCCTACCGCCCTCAACTTCCTGGCTCTCCTCATCCTGATCAGAAAGGAGGCTCGGCAGCACTGTGATTGCAACACCTTCCACTAAATCCAATGTTAGTGGAACAAAAACGTTTCAAATTCTGCCTGTTTCTGGGATCCCGATGAAATGGATCAAACGATTGTAAAAATAGATCTGAGGAACACGAGTTTTTAAAGTGATTACTTTTGCGATCTCCGGCAAAACCAAACCAGAATAAACTCACGGTTCGGCCGGGTATTGGCAATCCGAGTTATTTATCAGGCTTGGAAAGTCAAAGGATAAACAGTGTGAGAGAGGATTGCTTTCTGAACACAATAAAGAGTCTTATAACATCACACACATACACGAGTAGAGCAGTAAAGTGTATTGAATCCTTCGACAGAGGCTGCGCATAGTCCAACGGCAATATTTTAACTTGACGTTAAAATGGTTACATTTACAGTAATCTTGCTGATCATACTTGTTAACTTTGGTCCATAGATATTTTCTGCGGACTCCGCTTAAATGAAGTGCAAGACGGTATGGGAACAATGGTGCCGGGTGTCAGTGTGGGGTATGGTCCGGTTCCTGGATCAGATCATACGGAACAATTGACTTCATGGGTTGTTGCACCGAACAAACTCAGGGGTACAATTCATCGGAAACTAAACGATTGCTTCCAACACAAGTTACTATTTTAAAATAACAACACAGCGCGTTGTGTTTTGAATGGTTGGCCGTATTAATGAGATAGTTTATTTTAATTGAATATCTTGGTCGGTGGAGGCGGCACCATTTTAATCTACAGTGCGCGTCCCAAATGGTTCTCGCCCCGGAGAAGCTGTTCAAGCCTGGCTGAAGTTTCACGGGCTAACGGGATTGTGCAGCCGCTGACTCAGCAGAGAGAAGGCTGACTCGGGCTGACTATCTCACGTCCCTCCTCCTGTAACTCTTGATTTCCACGTAACTCACCCACGGTGTCTGTTTCTTCTCCTGCGGATGACGCACAGAAGGAAACCCCGCCCCGGAGCTGGTGCCTGCTGCTGCCTTTCAGGACCACCGACAGTTCAGAAGCAACAAAAAGACAACGTGGCTTCTTCTCATGTGATATTGTTATTAATTATTATTATTAGACCAACTACCTTTTCACAACGGCGGTCCCATATAACCAACGCCATTTTGGGACTACACTTTGATCTTGCATGAATCATGACTGCTGTAATCTAGTCAAATGCAAGAACAGACCCCTACTTACATCAGATGCGGTTCTCCAAATTCTCGAGATACACCACTGTTTAATCCTGAGAAGGGTATCATTAAATTGCCAAAGAATGTTACGCTTGAACCAAGATTACACTTGAAGCGGGATTTCTATATATGGCAGATAACTTGGATAATTTGCAAATCTTGATTGAATTATCCATTATATAAAAGGATCTTAAGGATAATTTTTTTCTCACACAAAACCTATCACACTTTTAAGATACTTTGTTGTTTCAGGTTAAGTTGACTACAATCCCTGTGCTTTTAAATGGAGCAAGCAACTTGGAACAAGGAACTCATTGAAACGGGCAGTATTCTGAAGTCAGATTATGAATAATTATGTACAATACCTTGGGGACCATTCCCGAATGTCTCCAGCCATCCCAGGGTGATTCTGTTATTTTGCTTGCTGGGTTCTTCTATATGGTTTCAGAGCACTAACTTTACTGGGTTATTCGGGCAGGTGTTTATCTGCGATCCAAAGTTGGGTAGTATCCATTCCCTGCAGTTACTCTAGTTAAAGGGGTAATCGTTTCTATCGCGTCGCTTCTGGGGCTGTGTTTCACTTCTGCATCATTTCGTATTTTCTTTCAATTGGAATGATATGACAGGGAATAAAAATCACATGTTTGGAGGAATCGTGTGTTAGATTGGTGAAGTTGCGGAACATCACAGGTACTTCAATTCCAAACGATCTAATAACGCTAGTCTTGTGAGGAAAGGGACACCTTGAGCCTAGTAATCAGGATGCTCAGTGTAAAGAGCTGTTTGCACTAGTTGGCTATGCTTTTATAGAGTAATTTTTTAGGAAAACACGTATAGCACAAAACTCAAAAGCAAGTCACTAAAAGAGATACAACAGTGAGCGCACATTAAAACATATACACAAAAATAAAACGGAAAGAAAACATACTTATTCCGATCCATTATTAAAATGTTAAATGTCAAGCTACCCTGATTAATTTGCCCGAAAGGGTAGCTAACCCAGGCGCCCCTGCGGGGGTCTATGTGAGATTGGGATTGGGGGTTAATGTTGGGTGGGGGGAAGGATAGGATGTAGAAGTTTATGCACAAAATGATTTGACATTTTTGTGAGAAAGTTCCCGTTGATGGTCTTTAACTCGGCTTGTCCCCGCCCCTTTCTCCTTCGGATTCACCCGACCTAATCCCCCTTTAGCAGATTATTTAATTCCCGCCTTTCGCGTATTATAATACAAATATGGAGATGACTTCAGCCAGTCGTCTAGCCGCGGTTCTACCTTATAAAAAGCCATCTGAAAATACCTGCCCTTAAAATAAATAAACAGACACCCTGATGTGGCGGTGGCTGGGATCCCACTGGGTGTGGTTAGAGAGGAAAGGGGACCCGGGGGGGAGGCAACGCTCTCCAGCAATCACATCCAGCCCAATGTGGTGGGCATCCCACCCAGAGCCATCAGGAATCCGCCAAGCCCACTCGGTCCATCCCCAGCGTCTCTCCACTGTCACCAACGGGCTTTGACGCAGACTCCACTGCTTTTGGGCACCCGATCGCATCCTTTGTGAATAGATCGCTCAGCGAAAAGCATTTCCCCCCGCCTAGAACGTGCTGTTTTGATGGCCCTGCGCACTGGGACCACTTGGTTTGGTCAGGTCTTGCGCAGAGTTAGGTTGCAGGGATCCTGGTCCCGGCGATCGAGCAGCTTGCTTTGCCTGTCCGCCTCCGAGAAAGCTATCGACGAGGACCAGTATATCTCGGATAGCTTGAGCAACCGCTGCCGGGATCCTGGCTGCTGCACCCGGGCTTTCTCGGTGGACCTTGGCCGTTTGGAGACTAGGAGGGAGAGCGGACATGAGCCGCTCACACGCCGCTTTTTGGAGGCCATGAAGCGGCAGAACGTGCGAACTCTATCCTTGATCATCTGCACGTTCACTTACCTGCTGGTGGGAGCCGCTGTCTTCGATGCCCTCGAGTCCGAGTTCGAAATGGAACAGGGTGGGAGGCTGAAGGAGCAGCAGATCGGGCTCAAGGGCAAGTATAACATCAGCGATGAAGACTACAAGCAACTGGAGGTGATCATTATGCAAGCGGAGCCCCACAGGGCTGGAGTTCAGTGGAAATTCGCCGGATCCTTTTATTTTGCTATTACAGTGATCACAACTATAGGTAAGGATGTGCTTTGTGGTTCCACTTTGCACACACACACACAAAGGGCTATTTCTAGGCTGACTTTAGTGCTGAAAGAACAGCGACAAACGGGGAGGGAGATCCTCCCAAACCACGAGCGTTTACCGGGTTAATCACTTTCAGGGTAGCAAGAGGAGTCTTAGACCGGGAGGTGAGGTTTTTGTTTACTTCGTGTTACACACGCCTATTTAAGGTCTGTCTGGCGAATGAAACCAGTTTATAAACCCTATCTTCATCCAAATCTAAACTCCAAATCCAGTTTAACCTTTTCCCTGGGTACCGAATGCAATTATAAAGAGAACTGTTCATCGCATGCGTTTTTCTGTAAATAAATTGCTGCCCGTGAATAGAGTTTTGCTGAAAAACGCCAGCGAACTGCTGGACAGACTCGCTACTTTCAGTTATACAGCCAGGCACCCTGGCTTTTACCGCGACTTCTAGCTTCTTGAATACTGTACGTGGACTGTTTTAAATACGATCATGCCTATTTTTCATCATTGTAATTTTAAGCACAATGAGATCATAGACACTTTCGTGGTTTTCAGAGAGTGGCCCTGTATGGACAGCGACCATTTCCTTGTGCTACTCCGATCCTGAGCAAATCGCAACTGCACTCGAGTCTGCTGAAATCTTTTCACTGAACTTGTGCCCTGTTGCAGGCAAGAGTACTAAACCACCTTGCAGGGTTTTAAGCAACAGGGATCTAGTTGCCTCTTGACAAATGTACATTGGAGATCTCAAAGGTGTCTGTAAAGTGTAAAGGGAGACGATGGGGAAGGAGAAGGAGAAGGGGGAGTGCTTCTATTAAGCTTGTTCCCCTCACTGTGGGACGTGTTGCCTTGTAATGTCCGAAATAAGGGGAGGAATTGCTTTCAAGAAAACCGCAATGTGAGCAAACCCGATGTAATAAAATAACACTGCTTCTCATGTGTGTGCAGTGCAGCAAACGCGAAGGATGACGTGCTATCTAAGAGCGGGGAATAAACATACAAATGGAAGATATTCAATGAGGTGCGCAACGTAGTTTTCAGCTAAGATACATGTTGCAGTTTGTAGAACAGGGTCGAGGTTTTAACTTATATTAGTTGTTCATAGGCCTAGAAGAGAAGAAAGACATTAAGTATTTAAGTTTTTTTTATTAGACCGAGATATTTTCAGATATTAAAGGGACATGGCCATTATTGGCGGCGTTTGTCAATAATATGCCCTGTGGCGGGGTGACCATCCTCCTACTGCACCAAAGGCAGTAGATTCGTGTTTGGAACAAAGCACTGCAGTAAGTGACACCCAGCAGATGGGATTCACCAGCTCTCCCCTCCCCTTTGAAATTACAACAATAACCAATAATAATGATGTCATTTTACTGAAATGCGCAAGAGTGGAGGGGGGGGGGGGTGGTGGCGGTGATTATGGGGAGGTGAATCACTGCTATATTATCCATGCTCTCATGCTAAACATGAAGGGGAACCTAACTTCTGTGAAGTAGTCACGTGATTGCAATATAACATTGTAAATCCCACATCATGACTTCCTGGAGTTAACCTGACCACAAGTCAACACCAACCACACCTGATCTGAAGTGCAGCCCACCTCTAGCCACCTTGTAACATCTATAGATTTAATTGTTTCCCGTAACTTTCACACAATTACATTGTAAGCGTCCTGGAACGTTTTACTACGTTAAAGGCGCTTATATAAAGGCAAGTTATTGTTGTTTTATATTTTTATAATTTTCTTGGGGAGAGTCAAAAGATGGAATCCCAGCTATCACGGCGTGATTCCCAAGTGACTGAAAGTCCCTGTAGTAATTTGTGCTAAAGCCCCGTGCAGCGCCTGTGCTCTGACAGCCGCTGCTCTTTGCTGATCCCTAAATGTCTGAATTGACATTTCCATCCGCCTTCCCGTCACTCGATCCAGTGCACTTTTCCTGATTAATTGCTTTAAATGTTTCCACCAACGCTGCTTATTTAATTACCGACAACAAGCGCAGGCTTAGAAATGTATTTAAGTTAGAATCACAACAGAGTGTCAGAACTCGGCGGGCGGGGGACACCCACACACATTCAGGTGCGGGTTATGTGACAAGAGGCTCCTCGCATCCTCCAGCACCTGGTAGGTCCCAATGTAGAGTCATTGGCTCTGAGGAGTGCATCCGCCGGGCAGTTTAGATGTATTTACAATATATAAATTATTCCTCTTTCTTTTACATCAAATACATAATATGTGCAATATTACTTGAATCTATTATATACTGATAATAACTGCACTGCGCGAGGATGCAAGTGTTTCAGTGATACTATAATTCCTCTTTAATAGTTCAACATGTAGAAATGATTCAGTTATTGAAGGTATGGAAACTATCTTATGTTTTAAAACTCTCAGCCATCAACAAACATATATAGCTATTCGAATTAGGTTAGGATATAAATAAACTGTCATCACCCAGATTGTATTTTCGTGCACGCTTTGTGTTTGGGAACGCAGGCGGTTCAGTGATGGATTATAGGACAGTATTTTAGTGTCAAGGTTAATAGAGGAGAACTGTAGCGCCCCCGTAAGGGAACATTTATAATATCACACCCGTTCCCCCATAACTTATCTGCTCCTTTTTAATTGAAAGACGATTTCGATTGGAACTTGACTAAAGTTCAGGAAGTTGTATTTAATTTCGACATACGCAACATGTTTCGTTTTTTTAATCTCACAATTGACTGGCATTTGTTATTCACCTTTAATTTCTGATCCATAGCCCATTCAACATTGCTTGTATTCTACATAAAGGAAGACTTACATTTATATAGCGCCTTTCACGACCACCGGACGTCTCAAAGCGCTTTACAGCCAATGAAGTACTTTTGGAGTGGAGTCACTGTTGTAATGTGGGAAATGCAGCAGCCAATTTGCCAACAGCAAGCTCCCACAAACAGCAATGTGATAATGACCAGATAATCTGTTTTTGTTATGTTGATTGAGGGATAAATATTGGCCAGGATGGGATAATTCCACTACTCTTCTTCGAAATAGTACCATGGGATCTTTTACTTCCACATGAGAGAGCAGAGGGGCCTCAGCTTAACATCTCATCCGAAAAACGTCACCGCCAACAGTGCAGCACTCCCTCAGCATTGCACTGGGGTGTCAGCCGAGATTTATGTGCTCAAGTCCCTGGAGTGGGACATAATAGATATTGAAAACTAGTATGGCCTGGAGTAACGAAAATTATATGTTGTAAAAGGTAAATAAATGACGGACCTCGAAAAGATGCATTGCATTATTTTATTTGGTAACTAAGTGGAGATATCTGATATACATCTAAGTAACAGATAGATAAAAAGGAGAGAACTGCGGGGAGGGAGAGGTGAGAAAAACATAACTCTATTCGTGCAAATGTTGACAATTATGGACCGGCCTTTTCAATCTGTTCCCCTTCAATCCCTTGTTTTCCGTTCAACGTCATTTCCCCTAATCTTTATAGCAGATAAAATTAATGAAAACATGGACGCAGTTAGGAAATATATGGAGTTGATTCCTGAATAAGCATTTGATGCTGTATCCGTTGACAGTTTTGTTCAAGAGGTAGATAAACGTCTGCTCAAGAAGGGAACTGGGGGTTACAGGGATAGACAAAGATGATTAAAGACTATGGGGAACAGGACGATTCCCGTGCTGCACATGGAAATTCCGTCTATGGCCAGACTTGAATCATGTATATTGCTATGTTAGATTGATATCCTGGAGTTCTGCATGATCATTCTGGAGGTTGGGGAGACATTTCACAAAGCTCCACCTTCAGATGCCAGCAGGCAGCAATGAGCAATGATTTGATGGAACACGCTGAGGTGAGGAAGGGAACAAAAGGTTGGAATTTGGAGATGACATCAAAGTGCATTTCCACTTCGAGGTACCAATGGGCGCACGGGGGAGGGACGCAACTCCAACAGTTTGGTCCCTTCCGATCTTCATGGTCAGTCTGGCACCAAAACCATCTCCCTCCGCATCCGGGGATGGACACAGAGACAAGGTTGATCCTTGCTTCTCTCGGCACTTTTTAAAGCAAAACGATTCAAAATTTGCAATATCAGCCATTTTTCAGTTTCAACTTCAGTAAATCGCCCCCCTCCCCCCAGATGCTGACAAACCAAGAATAGTTTCCATTCACCGTTTATATGTCAATATATCCGAATTTGGCGGTTTAGATTTTCTTTATTTCCTTTCTCTCTACTTTGTCATATCTCTCAGTATCACTACTTTCCGAATTCACCTTGGAATGAATCTTTAGCCAAACAGGTTGATTTTAATAGTTACATTTAACAGGCTCATAGATCAGGTTTGTTTCCAAATATTTTAAACCCACTGCATCTGTACCACAGCTAACTTACAGATATACCCAAATTTATCGGAATCTACCCAGGTACAGCAAAGAAAGTTAATTCTTTAAACACAAATTATATTCCAGAGTGATGTGATTAAAATATTCGGCTATCCGATATGGCAGATGGATTGAAATCGATTCGTATCCCGATCACTTTCGGGTGAAGAGAGTCTCGGCAGTGCCGTGGTATTCACCAGGACTCGGGGTTGGGGTGGTTTGCAGCCCTCTGCCTCCCCTGAGTCCTGATCTTCCCCTTTACTCCTTGGGGTGGTGAGCGACTTACTGCCCAGTGTTCTGTGGTCATTCTTCTATAAACACATTCAGGGACGGGTGAAGCCATGCCATTTCACCTTTTTCACCTAATAATGCTTCCCTGGAGTTTTGTCGGCCTCGGTTTCTGGCTGATCGCTGTGTCCGCGTGGACTCGGCTCGAGAAATGGTCTCCCCTCAGCCAGAACTCAGGCACAACATTTTGCACTCTCTGTCTTTCCTTTCTGTCTTTTCCCACATCTTTCTAGTTCTCTCCCATCCTTTATTTTCGGTTATGTACCTCTCTCTATTTTCTCAATCTTACATTTCTCTCCCCATATTTCCTCAGCTCCTCTTTTCGCTCTTCTTCCTGACTTTTCTTACCTCGCCCTTCTAACCTCTCCCCGTTCCTCCTGTTTTTCTTCCTTCTGTTTTACAATCTCCAAATTGACTCCCCCACCCCCCGATTGTTTTGTTGTTACAAGACTCGCTTGTTTTTTCATTTTTTTGGCAGCTTTGTAATGGAGAAAAATTTAATCTGAAAGTGTTTGAAAATGTATTCAAGCACATAATTGCCACTCTCAGAGCAAAATTACGGAGAATGAAAGAAAGGCTCAATTAAATTACCGAAGTACTATTTAACAGCCATTTACTTCGAGCAACCAATGGATCTTCTTCAAATTCATATGAAAAGTACATTTATTTCCAAACAGACTGGCCCGATGTTCTTTCTGATTTTTGCTGAACGTTCTTCATTCCCGTTCCTCTTCACAACCCCAAGGGATAACGCTCTAAAACACGATGTACAATTTCTTCAGCCGCAGGCTTAACATTTGCGCAGTCTCCACAGAGCGCCAAATCGCAGCGGCTGCTGTTGGAGCTCGGAAGTTATTCAATCTTTTATTACTTGTGGCCTGAACTCCTCCTGTCACTCGCGGGAACCCCCCCCGTGCTGCTCATTAGACTTCAAACATTAAAAAGGGAAAGCATCCTTTGCATCAGTTTTAATTACTGTACCTTACAGTTCATGCTAGGATATCACCACGTGTTCACCCAGAAGGTTCTGTTCTAATGTATTTATTTACTGTTATAAATTGGAAACTGTAAATACATGCACAGACATACAGTTGTACCGCATTTTACACACCTGTACACAGCTGTCCTGTAGGTCACACACACAACTGTATTACATTTCACACACACACACACACACACGACTGTTCCATCTCTCACCCGCACACACAAAACGCTTCCACATTACAAACACACAAATTGTGCCATCTTTCATATGTACACAGATTCACCTTTGCCATATTATGGGCCCCATCAATAGCCACAGTTGCCACATTATTCACTGATTTCTCAATAGCAGCAACTATTTGTTTTGTACTGAGTACAGCCACGATGGATAGGTGGCTAATTATATAAGCATGCAATCCACATCAGACATACTCCACAATCAAACACCATAAGAATGACAACGATAGGCCAATTAATCAAAGATTAGGGGTTCAGCAATAAATTCCCATTATTGAACCTCCTATTCCACTGCTACTAAGTTCCTGATCTCAGCTGTACTGGGGAGGACGATACTCCAACAACATAGGAGGAGGCTTCGAAGCCTATGTTGCTGGGAAGAGTGCACTGGAAGATACATTAGCATATGGTCCTCCCTACAGTAATGAGGCTGAGATCAGGAACTCAGTAGTCTTGGTGATTCTCACGCATGCAATAACATGTCACTATTTCACGACACCATGCATTGGCACTCTCAAACTCACACATCAGTATGTCATAGAATTTTTCAGGTGTCAGGCTGTGAGATACATTGTCTTGTGATGGATTCTGTGGTTATTAAGTCTCGGTGTTAGTTTAAAGACATTCAATTTATTGCTTATGTTTAATACATGGAATGAATGAATGACTTTTCATTCCCAAGTCATATCATTGCAAAATAGCCATCATTCATGAAGTAATTGTCTTTATGAAAACAGAGAGTAGGTGTAAGAATGGAGTGTGCATATATTAATTTGTTCTTTTGCTCATGCAAAAAAAAAGGAACAAGAAAGCCCTGTTTGAGTAAAGAATATTTAAGGTACTCTCTAATAAAAGACAAAAGTATTTCATAATTTTGCACAAACAATAGCAGTTTGGTGTTGAACGATTCTTTGATTGTATAGTCAATGTGATAGTGCTTGGAAAACAAATATTTTAAAATATAGACCACCAGTATAGCAACTCCTGGACATTTTCTAAAAATGTCACTTTACATTTCAACATTACTCAGTGTGATTTAAGATAAATACGTAGTAGTGGTTTATGGATGAATAACCTTGGGAGCTTGCTCAGTGTCAGTCCAGCAAGTCCAACTGTGCTCTTGCCCTCGGCCCAAAACTCAGATCACAGTGTTTCTAAGTAATTATATTGTGACTTGGTGCAACATAGTACGCCCTTTAAAGCTGGCAGGTGGGGGTTCCTTTTGCAGGATAACTGCAATGCTGCCTGGCATTGCAGTAAAACCAGAGTGAGCGTGCCGCAGGAATACTCATTGCCAAGTGTTCTCTCATAATATGGACGGTTATCATTAATTAAACTAAATCAGGCAATAGAAACTAAAGTTACAATTCTAAAGGGGGTGCATGAACAGAGACACTTGGAGGTATATGTGCACAAATCATTGAAGGTGGCAGGGCAGGTTGAGAAAGCAGTTAAAAAAGCATACGGGATCCTGGGCTTCATAAATCGAGGCATCGCGTACAAAAGCAAGGAATTTATGATGAACCTTTATAAAACACTGGTTCAGCCTCAACTGGAGTATTGTGTCCAATTCTGGGCACCGCACTTTAGGAAGGATGTGAAAGCCTTAGAGAGGGTGCAGAAAATATTTACGAGAATGGTTCCAGGGGTGAGGCACTTCAGTTACATAGATAGACTGGAGAAGCTGGGGTTGTTCTCCTTAGAGCAGAGAAGGTTGAGAGGAGATTTGATAGAGGTGTTCAAAATCATGAGGGGGGTCTGGACAGAGTAGATAGAGAGAAACTGTTCCCATTGGTGGAAGGGTCAAGAACCAGAGGACACAGATTTAAGGTGATTGGCAGAAGAACCAAAGGCGACATGAGGAAAAACATTTTTACGCAGCGAGTGGTTAGGATCTGGAATGCACTGTCAGAAAGGGCGGTGGAGGCAGATTCAATCGTGGCTTTCAAAAGAGAATTGGATAAGTACCTGAAGGAAAAAAAATTGCAGAGCTACGGGGAAAGGGCGGGGGAGTGGGATTAGCTGAAATGCTCTTGCAGAGAGCTGGCACAGGCTCAATGGGCCGAATGACCTTCTTCTGTGCTGTAACCATTCTATGATTCTAATTCTTTCCCTCCACATGTAAAGCCCACACCAAATAAGGATAAGATTTCTAAAATTAAAAAGAAACATGTCCCACTTTTTAAGCACATTTAAAAATTACATTTTAAAATTAAATTAAATTAAAGTTAAGTTAATTCAATTATACCCGGTGTAATTTTGCTTTGGAACCTCAGACATATTTTATGGAAGTTAGACATGAGCAGAAAACAATAATGGGAAGTATCTACTTAGCAAAGCCTCACCTTTCTCTGAGTAAAAAATCATTCCACCCTCCAGCACTGTCAGCTCTCACCATTAAAACTAAACGCGAGGACCGAAAAAAATCCTCCTTAAAACCAAGAATACAAAAATGCCTTTTCCGAATAACGGACTCAATGATTGAATTTGAGTTCACTAATAGTGATTCAGAACATTTATCATATGCTTTGCGCCTTGCATTTAAATGAGAACATAGCAATTCGTTGCTATTGTCATTTTAAGTTGTATTTAAAATATGAAGAATTGGGGGAATTGATCTTTTATAACAGATATGCGCATATTTTAATTTGCAGGAATACATTGACAGTGCATTCCCAGACGCATGATGAAAATATGATGCAATTTTTTCCATTTTACTGTTCTTTTGTATTATGTTGAATTTTCACCCTTCTGTAAATGTTATTCTACTTATGTTTAAATAGCATTAGTAACAGATGAGATTGCCTGCAAAGCCAACAGATCTTTGTAGTTTCAGTACATTCCTTTTGCATTTGAGGGGATCACAGACAGTACTAAGATGAAACAGACAAAAGTGGAGTTGTTTGTATGGTGGAGCATAGTAAAAAGCACAACACAATGGTTGGAAGTTTAACTTAAAAAAATGGGTGGATTAGGAACGTGGGGGTAGTTAAATTGGTAAAAATCAGAATCTCAACCTGAACCCGCCTCCAACCTGCCCACTTCCAGTTTTAGCGAAGGTGGGATGGGAACTGGAATGGGGACGTGCAGCCAAGCCATTGCCAGGAGGCAGGACATCAATTTAAATATAATGAGGCTGGAAGCCTCTTCTTTAACCTCCATTTTGTGTTTAACTGTAGCTGGTCGGGTTTTACACACCTCATAAAAGCCGACAGTTACAGCAAGGCGAGGTAAATGCCTTTATACCTACCTCCTGGATCCAGGGACCCTGCCTAGCCCTTCCATCGCGATCGGAGACCCCCCACAAGGCCACCAATCGCCTTTCCGGACACCCCCCCCCCCCCGCCACCCGCACCACTGATGATCCTGAGGCCAGCCCCGATCTTCCCTCCCCCTCCCCCCAACGATCCTCCGGTGGCCGGATACGATGTTCCCTCACCCACCGATCCTCCAGCTCCGATCCTCTCTCCCGCCCCCCACCCATCCTCCGTAGGCCAACCCCTGCCCCCACCCGATCCCTCCTCTGTGTGGCCTAATGCTGCAGGCCTAACCGCCCTGAGCCAGCCAGCCTCTCCATCTGGCTGGTCATTCTACTGGATTTCCTGCCCGCCCGCCCACCTCGGATCCCCCCCACCCCCCAACCCGCCTTCCCCATTAAAATCCAGCCCAGTGTTTCAGTACAGTTGCTTATGTAATGTTTGTTATTTCCCTAACTTCCTCCCAATGTCTTCTGAAGACATGACTCACACTAGTGTATGGTTCCATACATGCTGGCTTCTCTGAGGTTATTCATGTGAATGGTCCTTCTTCTTGTCTAAACTAACGTGTAAACTAATGTGTAAACATTGGCCCAGAATTTGCTGAAAAAGTAACGGTGTGTGAATGATGGACACCGTTATTAATGTGCAAATTAGCCAGCAACTTGTGGCATGGAAGAGATGTCCTGTGAATTGCGAATTGCCACAAATTTCTGGATGATTTGCGCTAATCCACTGTAGCTTGCAAGTAGTGACATTAGTTGGGGTTATTGTCATTGCCTGTCTAAGAGTGGATCACTCTTGCTGGTCTGCATTCTTCTCCTGTGAGGTGGTTTGAGTGTTTCGGGGGGGGGGGTGGGCTGTCGGGGTAGAAAGCCAAGTGAGTCTCCAATAATGGGATTGGTATTTCTACAGTCCCAGATGGAGGTCAAACATCACCTGCTAGAATTGGGATTTGTCACACATTTCACCATCTACAAGGCACAAGTAAGGAGTGTGATGGAATACTTTCCACTTGCCTGGATGAGTGCAGCTCCAACAACACTCAAGAAGCTCGACACCATCTAGGACAAAGCAGCCCGCTTGATTGGCACCCTATCCACCACCTTAAACATTCACTCCCTGCACCACTGGCATACGGTGGCTGCAGTGTGTACCATCTACAGGATGCACTGCAGCAACTCGCCAAGGCTTCTTCGGCAGCACCTCTCAAAACCGCAACCTCTTCCACTTAGAAGGACAAGGGCAGCAGGCGCATGGGAACACCACCATCTCCAAATTCCCCTCCAAATCACACACCATCCTGACTTAGAAGTATATCGCCGATCCTTCATCGTTGCTGGGTCAAAATCCTGGAACTCCCTACCTAACAGCATTGTGGGAGTACCTTCACCACACGGACTGCAGTGGTTCAAGAAGGCAGCTCACCACCACCTTCTCAAGGGCAATTAGGGATGGGCAATAAATGCTGGCCTTGCCAATGATGCCCACATCCCACAAATGAATAAAAAAAACCCCACAGGTGCAGAGGGATGGAGATGTGGATGTATTTCACCATAGTGGGAGGCTGCACCTCTCTTGCAGTTAGTACTAAAAGCAATGCATATCCTGATTTCGATCCTGAAGTTAAAAAAGGGTTCACCAAACAAACCAATTCTTTCACCAGAGCCATATTCTATTTTTCTACCAGCTACTAATTTCACCTTGACCAGGATGACCTAAATTACTACCTCCAGATTTCATACTTCCTCCAAAATCCAGTAATATTTTTCAAACTCTGACATGAGATGATCCCTGGAACTGCCCAGATTTTGGGGTCAGTAGCGAAGTGACAGCACTCGCTGATGACCTCGAAGAAAGCTGCCCACAAACCTTTAGTGGGTTCTGTGGCACCAATTTCACCTTTCCCAATGTTAATTTCATTCTGGAGTCATCTATAAGGGTTCTCTGGCGTCCAGCAACAGTGTTGTCGTCAAGCAGGCTAAGCAGCCAATCACATTGAGGAATTATCACAGGCAGCAAACCAGGAGGTAAAAAGTAGGTTTTATTATATACTTTCTATAATTTTACATAAAGCAAAATAAAGATTGGGATATACGCATGGGATTAAGGTAGAAGCTGAAATAACATAAATAAACTTTGAAAAAAATCAAATAAAAGTTAATTTTTATTATTTTAAAAATCTATGCAATTTTATTATGGAATGGAGAAAATAACACTCTACAAATATAAAGTTAGTTTTTCAGGGCCAGAGAAGCTGTTCATCAGTAATTATGACTTATTACACCGTTAATAGCTTACGTTTTTGGGGTGGTTTTACTGCGAGATTAGAGCGTAAAAAGTGGAAGTTCACGTCAATTCAGTGATTTCTAATTGATTTCTGTCTGCGAGGACTGCAACAGTGCACCCTGTGGAGGAGCAGGGTATCACTGACAGCAACTTCAGGATTTAAATGCGCATGTGCAGACTCCAGAAGTTGCTGTCAGTTTTACAGAGTAAAGATGGTGAACACTGAAAGTTTTGCCATCATTACAACTGCAAATTCATGGCCAAAGTCTATTCCCCAGCAGCCCCCACCCCGAGACACATCTGCATCCTATGCACTATGTTCACCTTCATGACAGAAGAAAACACATTAGGCATGATGTGTTGCTTTGGAACAAGACTTAAGTCTTTGGCTAATGTAGGAGGACTGGTCAGAGGTTTGGAGACAGACCTTCAACATCACCACCTTCAGCAAAATACGCAAGGGCTAAGTCAAGATCATACATCGTAAGGACTGTACATATCACATTCACACAAGCTGCACAAATTTAACTCCACCATACTAGACAATTTCAGCATCGTAGTGCATTGAAAAAGTGTCAGCAGTAATATCAAATATTTGGCCAATCTAGTGAGTGCGAATTCTGATCCATGAAAAAGGGCATTCAGCACATCAATTCATTTTGCTTATTAATCCCTATGGCCAGCTAAAAAGATAAGGCCTCCATTACCCATTAATTTGAACTGGGTTCAAATGAAAGGACAACATTCCAAGCCATTGTGCCACCAAATCCCTATCCTGGCAGTTGCTTAAAAAAGATCTGGTGAAAGCTTAGTGAAAACCTGAGCCACTCGGCATAGGTCTCAGAGATGTATGCTAGTTAGTAACCACTCAGTAATTTTATTGGGATACTAGCCAATTACAGCAGTCTTTGAGTACTAAAGTTTCCCTTTCTAGGATAATTCATAAATGCTTCTTATCTGAAACATCTAAGAATGACATCTTGGTAAGTCATAAATGCTCCACGTTACAATTACAGCACAAACTGCAATGGATTTTTATGAGTAATATTGTCTGTGAAATACTAAGTATCCTTTTTGATATGATGCCTCAACTTCAAAAACAAATTATATTAATAAATATCCTTGAAGTTGATAAACATAAACATAAGTTGCATCACTTGGAGGGTGCGAGCCTAGGTGGGGTAGAGGGACCTAGGAGTACAAATACACAAATCACTAAAAGTTGTGACACAGGTTAGCAAGACCATAAAAAAAGCAAACCAAGCACTAGGGTTTACTTCTAGAGGGATAGAATTGAAAAGTAGGGAAGTTATGCTAAACCTGTATCGAACCTTGGTTAGATCACACTTAGAGTACCATGTGCAGTTCTGGTCGCCATATTATAGGAGAGAGGTGGAGGCACTGAAGAGGGTGCAGAGAAGATTTACAAGGATAATACCAGAAATGCGAGGGTATACATATCAGGAAAGGATGTAACAGGCTGGGTCTCTTTTCTCTTGAAAAAAGAAGGCTGAAGGGTGGCCTAATAGAGGTCTTTAAAATTATGAAACATTTTGTTAGAGTGGATACAGAGATAATGTTTCCACTTGTGGGGAAGAGCATAACTAGAGGTCATCAATATAAGATAGTCACCAAGAAATCCAATATGGAATTCAGAAGAAACTTCTTTACCCAAAGAGTGGTGAGAATGTGGAACTCGCTACCACAGGGAGTGGTTGAAGCGAATAGTGAATTTAAGGGGAGGCTAGACAAGCGTATGAGGGAAAAGGGAATAGAGGGTTATGCTGATAGATTTAGATGAGGAAAGATGGGAGGAGGCTCGTGTGGAGCATAAACGCCGGCATGGACTGGTTGGGCCAAAAGGCCTGTTTCTGTGTCGTATATCCTATGTAATCCTATGTAAAGAAAATACTGGCAAGAAAAGAATGTATGGCTTCTTCACATCACAGCCTACGGTTAGACTCTTCTGTGTAATTTTATATTTTTACCTCTCAATCGCTCTCCATTGTTCTATTCAGTCATTTGTTTTTCAATAGCTGAAAATACTCTGTGGTATCGCAGTACCATTTCATCATGATCGAAAGGCCAAATTAATTTCAGACATGTGGCTTCTTAGGCAAAATTAAATGAAACGATATGTCATTCAGCAAGCCAATGAAATAAAAACTTTATTAATAACTCTAAGGACTAGATTTATGACAAAGTTAATTAAAGAGACAAAATAGATAATGGTCTCATTAATAATGTTGTTTCATAGCATCACTCTGATCATTATTGTCCCTTGGAAGCCATTAGTGAACTGTAAGAGTGCTTGGTAGGGGAATGGCTATTTAGGGCCCTATAAAACTGTAGTCCCATGAAAAGTAATGTTACAGATTGTCTCTCTGGATTACATGGAGAGGAATGTATAAGGCAGGCTACAAATGGATACATTCTTTCTAAAATTGGTAGGCCCTTGCTAGAATACTCCCTGATACAGTCTGACTACAGATTGTTCATAGGTCCCTCAATGATACTCATACAATGTAAAGCACACTCATGTTATAATTAAACTTTCAAAACTTTCAAAAGGTAATTGGATAAATACATGAAAAGAAACAATTTTCAGGGCTATGGGGAAAGAGCAGGGGAGTGGGACTAATTGGATAGCTCTTTCAACGAGCCGGCACTGGTACGATGGGCCGAATGGCCTCCTCCTGTGCTGTATGATTCTATGCTATCTTCAAAACATGCTCAAAATATAGTAATATAGGAAGGGTCCAATCTTTGGATGCATATTTCTATCTCATTACATTTTATCATTGCTATTTCCTCATGTTAGATCAGCCAATGCAGCCTCCAATGCTGACTTGCTTTCTCTAGCTAGAACAACAGGATTGCATAAGCCTTGGACTTCCTGTTGACCACCATCAATGCAATTATGTAATCTGCTAGCAGAGTGGGGTGCTTCATGAGGGCCTATTAGAGACCAAAAAGGTAACCTATGTGTGGAGGCGGAAGATGTGGGTATGGTTTTTAATGAATACTTTGCGTCTGTCTTCACAAAAGAGAGGGACGATGCAGACTTTGCAGTTAAGGAGGAGGAGTGTGAAATATTAGATGGAATAAACATAGAGAGAGAGGAAGTATTAAGAGGTTTAGCATTTTTGAAAGTTCATAATCACCAGGCCCGGATGAAATGTATCCCAGGCTGTTAAGAGAGGCCAGGGAGGAAATAGCAGAGGCTCTGACCATCATTTTCTAGTCCTCTCTGGCTACAGGCTTGGTGCTAGAGGACTGGAGGACTGCTAACGTTGTGCCATTGTTTAAAAAGGGAGAAAGGGATAGATCGAGTAATTACAGGCCAGTCAGCCTAACCTTGATAGTAGGAAAATTATTGGACAAAATTCTGAGGGACAGTATAAATCGTCATTTAGAAAGTCATGGATTAATCAAGGACAGTCAGCATGGCTTTGTTAAGGGAAGGTCATGTCTGACTAACTTGATTGAATTTTTTGAGGCGGTAACAAGGAGGGTTGATGAGGGTAGTGCATTTGATGTAGAATGCATGGACTTTAGCAAGACCTTTGACAAGGTCCCACATAGCAGGTTGGTTAAAAAAGTAAAAACCCATGGGATCCAACGGAAAGTGGCAAGTTGGATCCAAAATTGGATCAGTGGCAGGAAGCAAAGGGTCGACGGGTGTTTTTGTGACTGGAAGGCTGTTTCCAGTGGGGTTCCACAGGGCTCAGTACTAGGTCCCTTGCTTTTTATGGTATATATCAATAATTTAGACTTCAGTGTAGGGGGCATGATTAAGAAGTTTGCAGATGTTACAAAAATTGGCCATCTGTTTGATAGTGAGGAAGAAAGCTGTAGACTGCAGGACGTTATCAATGGACTGGTCAGGTGGGAAGAAAAGTGGCAAATGGAATTCAATCCAGAGAAGTGTGTGGTAATGCATTTGGGGAGGGCTAACAAGACAAGGGAATCTATCTATATGTATAAAACGGTCCGTCCGTCTGTCTGTCTGTCTGTCCGTCTGTCCACTATACACTCAAAAGTTATAGAGCGTACCTACACATATGTTATATCAAAAGAAAGCTGATGATCAGGGGAGTGTCATAGGTGTATTTACTTTTTGGCCAGACAAATATTGTTCTGACAGTATACAAAACACGTTCAAGAATCCGCTCATTAGCGGTTGACCAATCCTACTGCTCATTAGCGTTGAGTGACGTGATGGTTGACCAATCCTACAGTTCAGTGACCTGATGGTTGACCAATCGGTGCATCACAGGCGGCACCTAATCCTGCAGCCTCCCGAAACTTTGCCGCCATTTTTTCCCCAGCTTTTCCTCCACAGCGAGCAGGGCAGCTGCGTCAGCCTGCCGGAGCGGCAGGTGAGTTGGGGTCACTCGGGCCGGGCCTCACAACCGCTCGGCCCGAGACACACAGCGGGGGACCGGCAGCGGCTGGCCGTCAACCCCGCGGCCCGACACACAAAGCGGGGGAGCGACAGCGGCCGGCCGTCAACCGCGCGGCCCAAGACTGCGTCGGCCCGCCGGAGCGGAATGTCAGTTGGGGTCACTCGGGCCGGGCCTCACAACCGCTCTGCCCAAGACACAGAGTGGGGGAGCGGCAGTGGGCGGCCGTCAACTGCGCGGCCCGACACACAGAGCGGGGGAGCGGCAGCGGCCGGCCGTCAACCGCGCGGCCCTCTAAACTGCCCTGGCAACGCCGGGCCCCCCATGCTAGTACACAATAAATGGCAGGATACTGAGAAGCATAGAGGAACAGAGGGACTTTGGACTGCATGTCCACAGATCCCTGAAGGTAGCAGGACAGGTAGATAAGATGGTTAAGAAGGCATACGGGATACTTTCTTTTGTTAGCTGAGGCATAGAATATAAGAGCGGTGAGGTTATGCTAGAACTGTATAAAACACTAGTTAGGCCACAGCTACAGTACTGCATACAGTTCTGGTCACCACATTATAGGAAAAATGTGATTTCACTAGAGAGGTTACAGAGGAGATTTATGAGGATGTTGCCAGGACTGGAGAATTTTAGCTATGAGGGAAGATTGGATAGGCTGGGATTGTTTCCCTTGGAACAGAGGAGGCTGAGGGGAGACTTAATTGAGGTGTATAAAATTATGAGGGGCCTAGATAGAGTGGCTAGGAAGCACCTATTTCCCTTAGCAGAGAGGTCAATAACCAAGGGGCATAAATTTAAAGTAATTGGTAGAAGGATTAGAGGGGAGTTGAGGCGACTTTTTTCACCCAGAGGGTGGTGGTGGTCTGGAACTCATTGCCTGAAAGGGTGGTAGAGGCAGAAACCCTCATCACATTTAAAAAGTACTTGAGGTACCGCTAACTGTAAGACTACGGACCAAAAGCTGGAAAGTGGGATTAGGCCCTTTTTCGACTGGCGCAGATACGATGGGCTGAATGGCCTCCTTCTGTGCCATAAATTTCTATGATTCTATGATTCTATGAGGTTGTGGAATTAGAAGAGGGAATGAGGAATGTACTGGATTTGTAATTTTTTTTCCTTCTAAGGTGAAGCTCAGTATTTTTCTGAATATTGTGTTTATTGGCTCAGCAAAGAGCTGGGAAGACTTTCTCAATGAGTTACGCTCGTGTGTCAGGCAAAGCTGGGATTTAAATTTATAACACTCTGTAGTCCATTCATCATGCCTGCCTCCCTCACAGTACAGCAAACAAACTAAAAATACTCTCTGAAGCAAAAAGTTCAATCCCGTCCTGCTCTGGCTGTTGATTTTTATCCAATTTTGAACTAGTAAACTGTTTATAAATTTAATAGCTATTAAAATTATAATGTACGTTTAGCTGATTAAAAATATCATGCTTGGTGAAAATGAGCTCAGGCAATTTGTGTAACATGAAACAATTCAATTAGAATATTAACATTGAAATGTCAAATCACTAAGGCAACCGATGTAGTGTTAAAATTAGATTTGGCAAGTTTAGCATATGATAATTTATAGATATATTTCTGGATGATACAGTTTCCTGCTTCATAACAAATGAAACATTGCAAAATATAAAACTTATTATACAAAAGGTGAAGTAAAAATAAGCTGGAGCGTGATAGTGGCAAATCCTGTACCACAAGGCTGTGTACGCTAACGTTACATTACTATCAGCAGTATTGCTCTAGGTTCTATGTCACACAATGGAAATTCTTATCTGGATAAGGGAAACAGAACATTTTTCATATCAAAATAATAAATCACTGTCCTTTAGACTTGTCATAAAATGTGTACTGTATTCTTCACCTCAAAATAACAAGGTGCTAACAGAAAACTGTAATATTTGCATTCTCTCTATTCTTTAGATTGTACACTCTCTGCCTTTGTCTTTCTCTCTCAAGCACACACTCACAGACACACAAATACATTCATAGTCACTGACATACACAGATACACACACACACTCAAAATACACCTGATCTCACACAAAACTTTCTCGCATATGCAGTCATGACACATATTGACAAATCCACTCAGACACAGTCACTGATCCATACAAACTCACAAATGCCCACTCACAAATGCACAGAATACAAAAATTAAATATTATACACTATAGTTGTTTGCCTGAATTTGGCATTGAGAATAATGGTGAGGCTAACCATGCTCACTGTTATTATGGAGTAAATCGGACAGCAACTTATTGAGTACACACATGTGCAGTTAAACGTGGAAATCCGGAAGTTGCAGCCTGAGATACCCTGCTACTCCACAGGCTGTGTTATAATAGAACCTCGTCAATAGATTCAGTATTGAAATCAATGTAAGGGTATGAAGGTACTTTTTTATTAATTCATGGGATATGGGCGTCGCTGGTAAGGGCAGCATTTATTCCCCATCCCTAATTGCTCTTGAGACGGTGGTGGTGAGCCGCCTTCTTGAACCTCTGCAGTCCGTGTGATGAAGGTACTCCCACAATGCTGTTAGGGAGGGAGTTCAAGGATTTTTACCCAGCAACGATGAAGGAATGCAATATATTTCCAAGTCAGGATGGTGTGTGATTTGAAGGGCAACTTGGAGGTGGTGGTGTTCCCATGTGCCTGCTGCTCTTGTCCTTCTAGGTAGTAGAGGTTACAGTTTTGGGAGGTGCTGTCGAAGAAGCCTTGGCGAGTTGCTGCAGTGCATCTTGTAGATGGCACACACTGCAGCCACGGTGCACCAGTGGTGAAGGGAGCAAATGTTTAAGGTGGTGGATGGGGTGCCAATCAAAGTGGGCTGATTTGTCCTGGATGGTGTTGAACTTCTTGAGTGTTGTTGGAGCTGCACTCATCCAGGCAAGTGGAGAGTATTCCATCACACTCCTGACTTGTGCCTTTTAGATGGCGGGAAGGCTTTGGGGAGTCAGGAGGTGAGCCACTTGCTGCAGAATACCCAGCCTCTGACCTGCTCTTATAGCTACAGTATTTATGTGGCTGGTCCAGTTAAGTTTCTGGTCAATGGTGACTCCCAGGATGTTGATGGTGGGGGAGTCTGCGATGGTAATGCTGTTGAGTGTCAAGGGACAGTGGTTAGTCTCTCTCTTGTTGCAGATGGTCATTGCCTGGCACTTGTGTGGTGCGAATGTTACTTGCCACTTATCAGCCCAAGCCTGAATGTTGTCCAGATCTTGCTGCTTGTGGGCATGGACTGTTTCACTATCTGAGGAGTTGCAAATGGAACTGAACACTGTGCAGTCATCAGCGAACATCCCCACTTCTGACCTTATGATAAAGGGATGGTCATTGATGAAGCAGCTGAAGATGGTGAGGCCGAGGACACTGCCCTGAGGAACTTCTGCAGTGATGTCCTGATGCTGAGAAGATTGGCCTTCCTCAACCACAACCAACTTCCTTTGTGCTAGGTATGACTCCAGCCAGTGAAGAGTTCCTCCCCTCCCCCCGATTCCAATTGACTTCAATTTTACTAGGGCTCCTTGATCCCACACTTGGTCACATGCTGCCTTGATGTCAAGGGCAGTCACTCTCACCTCACCTCTGAAATTCATCTCTTTTGTCCATGTTTGAACCAAGGCTGTGATGAAGTCTGGAGCAGAGTGGTCCTGGCAGAACCCAAATTGAGCATTGGTGAGCAGTTGCTGCTTGATGGTACTGTCGACAACACCTTCCATCACTTTGCTAATGTTTGAGAGTGGACTGATGGGGTGGTAATTGGTTGGATTGGATTTGCCCTGCTTTTTGTGGACAGGGCATACCTGGGCAATCTTCCACTTTGTCGGGTAGATGCCAGTGTTGTAGCTGTACTGGAACAGCTTGGCTAGAGGTGTAGGCTAGTTCTGGAGCACGTCTTCAGCACTACAGCCGGGATGTGGTCCGGGCTCATAGCCTTTGCTGTATCCAGTGGCTCAGCTGTTTATTGATATTAGGTGGAGTGAATCGAATTGTCTGAAGACTGGCTTCTGTAATGGTGGGACCTCAGGATGAGGCCGAGATAGATCATCCACTTGGCACTTCTGCCTGAAGATTGTCACAAACACTTCAGCCTTGTCTTTTGCACTCACATGCTTGTGATTGTTCATGGAGCCTCCTCCTCCCGTTAGTTGTTTAATTGTCCACCACCATTCATGACTGTTGTGGCAGAACTGCAGAGCTTTGATCTGATCTGTTGGTTGTAGGATCGCTTAGCTCTGTCTATAGCATGCTATCTCCGCTGTTTAGAATGCATATAGTCAGTCCTGTGTTGTAGCTTCACCAGGTTGGCACCTCATTTTTAGGTACGCCTGGTGCTGCTCCTGGCATGCTCTTCAACACTCCTCAATGAACTAGGGATGGTCCTCTGGCTTGATGGTAATGGTAGAGTGAGGGATATGCTGGGTTATGTGAGGTTACAGATTGTGGTGGAATACAATTCTGCTGCTGCTGATGGCTCACAGTGCTTCAAGGATGCCCAGTTTTGAGCTGGTAGATCTGTTCTGAATCTATCCCATTTAGCACGGTGGTAGTGCCACACAACATGATGGAAGGTGTCCTGAGTGGGAAGACGAGACATTGTCTCCACAAGGACTGTGCGGTGCTCACTCCTACCAATACTGTCATGGACAGATGCATCTGCAACAGGTAGATTGGTGAGGACGAGGTCAAGTAGGTTTTTCCCTTGTGTTGGTTCTCTCACCATCTGCCGCGGTCCAGTCTGGCACGTATGTCCTGCAGGACTCGGCCAGCTCGGTCAGTAGTGGTGCTACCGAGTCACTCTTGGTGATGGACATTGAAGTCCCCCACCCAGAGTACATTCCATGCCCTTGCTGCCCTCAGTGCTTCTTCAAGGTAATGTTCAATATAGAGGAGTACTGATTCATCAGCTGAGGGAGCGCAGTAGGTGGTAATCAGCTGGGGTTTCCATGGCCATGTTTGACCTGATGCCATGAGACTTCATGGCGTCCAGAGTCATTGTTGAGGACTGCCAGAGCCACTCTCTCCTGACTGTATACCACTGTGCCGCCACCTCTGCTGGGTCTGTCCTGCTGGTGGGACTGGACATACCCAGGGATATTGGTGGAGGATCCTGGGACATTGGCTGAAAGGTATGATTCTGTGAGTATGACTATGTCAGGCTGTTGCTTGATTAGTCTGTGGGACAGCTCTCCCAAATTTGGCACAAGCCCCCAGATATTAGTGAGGAGGACTTTGCAGGGTCGACTGGCCTTTTTATAGGTCGATGCCGAGTGGTTTGTCTGGTTTTATTCTTGTTATTCTTGTTTTTGCAATGGTTTGATATATTTAAAAACATTTTTTTTAATTCATTGATGGGATGTGGGCGTCGCTGGCTAGGCCTGCATTTAGTGTCCATCCCTAATTGCCCTCGAGAAGATGGTGGTGAGCCGCCTTCTTGAACTGCTGCAGTCCATATGGTGTAGGTACACCCACAATGCTGTTAGGAAGGGAGTTCCAGGATTTTGGCCCAGCGACAGTGAAGGAACGGCGATACAGGTCCAAGTCAGGATGGTGTGTGGCTTGGAGGGGAGCTTGTAGGTGGTGATGTTCCCATGCGTCTGCTGCCCTTGTCCTTCTAAGTGGTAGAGGTCACGGGTTTGGAAGGTGCTGTTGAAGGAGCTTTGGCGAGTTGCTGCAGTGCATCTTGTAGATGGTACACACTGCAGCCACAGTGCGCCGGTGGTGAAGGGAGTGAATGTTGAAGGTGGTGGATGGAGTGCCAATCAAGCGGGCTGCTTTATCCTGAATGGTGTCGAGCTTCTTGAGTGTTGTTGGAGCTGCACTCATCCAGGCAAGTGGGGAGTATTCCATCACACTCCTGACTTGTGCCTTGTAGATGGTGGAAAGGCTTTGGGGAGGCAGGAGGTGAGACACTCGCCGCAGAATTCCCAGCCTCTGGCCTGCTCTTGTAGCCACAGTATTTATATGGCTGGTCCAGTTCAGTTTCTGATCAATGGTAACCCCCAGGATGTTGATAGTGGGGGATTCAGCGATGGTAATGCCATTGAATGTCAAGGGGAGATGGTTAGAGTCTCGCTTGTTGGAGATGGTCATTGCCTGGCACTTGTGTGGTGCGAATGTTACTTGCCACTTGTCAGCCCAAGTCTGAATGTTGTCCAGGTTTTGCTGTATATGGACACGGACTGCGTCAGTATCTGACGAGTCTCGAATGGTGCTGAACAGTGTGCAATCATCAGCGAACATCCCCACTTCTGATCTTATGATGGAGGGAAGGTCATTGATGAAGCAGCTGAAGATGGTTGGGCCTAGGACACTGCCCTGAGGAACTCCTGCAGTGATGTCATGTGATTGAGATGAATGACCTCCAACAACCACAGCCAACTTCCTTTGTGCTAGGTATGATTCCAACCAATGGAGAGTTTCCCCCTTGATTCCCATTGACTTCAGTTTTGCTAGGGCTCCTTGATGCCATACTCGATCAAATGCTGCCTTGATGTCAAGGGCAGTCACTCTCCCCTCACCTCTTGAGTTCAGCTCTTTTGTCCATGTTTGGACCAAGGCTGTAATGAGGTCAGGAGCTGAGTGGCCCTGACGGAACCCAAACTGGGCGTCAGTTAGCAGGTTATTGCTGAGTAAGTGCCGCTTGATAGCACTGTTGACGACACCTTCCATCACTTTGCTGATGATTGAGAGTAGACTGATGGGACAGTAATTGGCCGGGTCGGATTTGTCCTGCTTTTTGTAGACAGGACATACTTGGGCAATTTTCCACATTGCCGGGTAGATGCCAGTGTTGTAGCTGTACTGGAACAGCTTGGCTAGGGGTGCAGCTAGTTCTGAAGCACCAGTCCTCAGTACTATTGCCGGAATGTTGTCAGGGCCCATAGCCTTTGCAGTATCCAGTGTCTTCAGCCATTTCTTGACATCACGTGGAGTGAATTGAATGGGCTGAAGACTGGCATCTGTGATGCTGGGGACCTCAGGAGGAGGCCGAGATGGATCATCCACTCGGCACTTCTGGCTGAAGATAGTTGCAAATGCTTCAGCCTTGTCTTTTGCACTCACGTGCTGGGCTCCACCATCATTGAGGATGGGGATATTTTTGGAGCCTCCTCCTCCTGTTGACTGTTTAATTGTCCACCACCACTCACGACTGGATGTGGCAGGACTGCAGAGCTTTGATTTGATCCGATGGTTGTGAGATCACTTAGCTCTGTCTATCACATGTTGCTTCTGTTGTTTGGCATGCAAGTAGTCCTGTGTTGTAGCCTCACCAGGTTGACACCTCATTTTTCGGTATGCCTGGTGCTGTTCCCAGCATGCTCTCCTGCACTCTTCGTTAAACCAGGGTTGATCTCCCGGCTTGATGGTAATGGTAGAGTGAGGGATATGCCGGGCCATGAGGTTACAGATTGTGGTTGAATACAATTCTGCTGCTGCTGATGGCCCACAGCGCCTCATGGATGCCCAGTTTTGAGTTGCCAGATCTGTTTGAAATCTGTCCCATTTAGCACGGTGGTAGTGCCACACAACACGGTGGAGGGTATCCTCAACATGAAGACGGGACTTCATCTCCACAAGGACTGTGCGGTGGTCACTTCCACCAATGCTGTCATGGACAGATGCATCTGCAACAGGTAGATTGGTGAGGACGAAATCAAGTAGGTTTTTCCCTCTTGTTGGTTCCCTCACCACCTGTCGCAGACCCAGTCTGGCAGCTATGTCCTTTAGGACTCGGCCAGCTCGGTCAGTTGTGGTGCTACCAAGCCACTCTTGGTGATGGACATTGAAGTCCCCCACCCAGAGGACATTTTGTGCCCTTGCTACTCTCAGTGATTCTTCCAATTGGTGTTCAACATGAAGGAGTACTGATTCATCAGCTGAGGGAGGGCGGTAGGTGGTAATTAGCAGGAGGTTTCCTTGCCCATGTTTGACTTGATGCCATGAGACCTCATGGGGTCCTGAGTCAATGTTGAGGACTCCCAGGGCTACTCCCTCCCGACCGTATACCATGGTGCCACCACCTCTGGTGGGTCTGTCCTGCCGGTGGGACAGGACATACCCAGGGATGGTGATGGTGGTGTCTGGGACATTGGTTGTAAGGTATGATTCGGTAATTATGACTATGTCAGGCTGTTGCTTGACTAGTCTGTGGGATAGCTCTCCCAATTTTGGCACAAGCCCCCAGATGTTGGTAAGGAGGACTTTGCAGGGTCGACAGGGCTGGGTTTGCCGTTGTCGTTGTCGTTTCCGGTGCCGAGGTCGCTGCCGGGTGGTCCGTCCGGTTTTATTCTTATTGTTTTTCGTAGCGGTTGTTTACAACTGAGTGGCTTGCTCGGCCATTTCAGAAGGCAATTAATAGTCAACCACATTGCTGTGGGTCTGGAGTCACATATAGGCCAGGTAAGGACAGCAGATGTCCTTCCCTAAAGGGCTTCAGTAAACCAGATGGGTTTTTATGACAATTCGGTAGTTTCATGGTCACCATTACTTATACTAGCTTTTTAATCCAGATTTATTTAATTGAATTTAAATTTCCCAGCTGCTGTGGTGGCATTTGAACTCATGTCGCCAGATCAGTAGTCCCAACGTCTGGATTCTTAGTCTAGTTAGATAACCACTATGGTGCCTTATCCACTAATTTCCCACTAACATGCCAGAAAAAAGTTAGGGCTGGTGCATTCAGGTGTAAGTGAATTTTTAGCGGCGTGATAAGTCAAACAACCTCTCTGGTCCTGAAAATTTAATTTTACTGGTGTGGAGTCTCATCCCTTCAGAATTGAATTAGTGTTGGAGATTTTAAAAAATCTTTTTTTTTAACTTTTTCTGTCTGTCTCTTTTATCTCTCTCTCTCTTAATCCCATCTTTCGTTCCCTCTCTTTAATTCACTTTCTGTCCATTATTTAAATCTAATTTATATTTCCTGGTTTATACTTCCTGGTTTAGACTTTGCGTGCCTCAGTGAGGATTCTTCAATCCGATTGGTTGAAGAGACACTCTGTTACTTGACCTGCTCACAGACACTACTCTGTAGAGGGCGCGCACTGGATCAAATGCTGGATGACAGCAAGTCTCTGCTCAAAAGCCCACAAAAACTTTGTGGGCAGCTGCCAGAGTAGTGAACGGCGAGCGCTGTTCCTTTGCCGCTGACCACAAAATCTGGGCCATATTATACTCCTTTTAAGAAATGATTGGCTAGCTTGTGTCTGTACATCAGTCATAAGTTTTGGTTGGATTTTGTTTTTTAAAATCTATCTAACTCAGATGTGTAAACAAAATCAAATTAACCACATTCCAAGACTCTTAAATTATGTACCAGCAAAATGTAATGAAGTGCTAATTTGTCTGACTGAGAAGTGTGAAAAAAGACATTAACCAGATTGCACACTTCCTTAAAATAGACGTCCTTTAAAATAAGGTTAACATCTGTGCAGAAAAAATGCATAAATGAACATAATATGACCACATTAAACATTTCTGTGAACTTCACCAATTCAAATTTCTATCCTCTAATCTAATCAAGTCATCTCTCATCTCATCTAAGGGTTCACATGATGTGCAGTTGAAATCGTTGACTGAATAATGCTGCCAGATACCGTTTATAACTCACTGTGTAAATTTAATGTGCTAAATACATCTCAAATATTTACCTTTTTAAAACTGAGTAATTTCTATTTTTTGCTAAAAATGTAACTTATGCTGAATCTATGTGTTGTTCTTAAAAATCTATATTTCGGTATGTTCATAATTCAATTTTATTCCAATCAGTTTAGCAAAAGGATCACAAAAAGTTATAGCATTCTTTCTCAAGGATTCAAAATGATTTATTTGTATCGTTCATGGCTAATTACTTACCTTCCCATTCTTCAACCTCATCACATGTGAAAACGCATGGCAAAAGCTATGGATATCACGACTTCTCAAGAAATGAAGATTTAAAAATTAAAAGAAAAGAGAACATGTACTCAGAAAATATATTCAGCCCTAATATACAGTATGCTGGCCTTTTCTTTTCTTTCTTTCTAACAAACTGTACAGTTGGTTGGTCACAGGTCCTGCAGCTGTCAACTGTCATATCCTTCGTTAACACTGACATAGCAAAAAGGAGACGGGAGTCCTGATCTGGATATTTCCTGTACAGAGGCAAAAATCGGTACTGAGACTCAATGCAAGTTCCAAATGTGGTATATAAACCTTTACCCCTACCACACTGCCCCAGTCCTAGTGATACTTTTCAATTATTAAGTATCTGGCTCAAGTCATCCTAAACCTTCTTCAGGTACCCCATCCTGACTCTGAAAGGAGGGACAGTGCAATCATAAATATATTCGTCCCGGAATGAAAGTCATGCTTTAGTCCATAAACAAATGCACAAACCAATCTCTGGTGATGTTGTGTTAAGCCAGTGCAGAAAATACATAGCATGTATCAAATACTGGCCCATAATTTGCAGTGGGTAATACCAGCGAACGAATAGCGTTCGCCGTTATTACCCTTTTGAAACTGACCGCAACTTCAGGATTTAGCGCATACACATTCACTGCTCCAACACTGGCTGCGGTGTGGCCCTTCATAGCTGGCAATCAGTGAAATCAGGGAAATCAGTGAAACTGAAAAAACTCGGGCTTTTCCGTGGTAATATCGCTGTTAAATACCCCATTAAAAGTTAGCCCTTGTTGGATTAGCTGTAACTGGGGTTTTAACAGTGTATTGACTGCTAAACAAACATTATGGCCCTGAAAAACTGATTTTAATTTTGTGGAGTGTCACATTTCTCTATTATAATAAAAATTACAATTTTAAAGAAACCTTAAAATAAAATAATCTTTTTTTAAAATTTGTTCATATTTATTTCAGGTTTACCTTTCCCCCATGTGAGAGCCTTAATCTTTGTTTTGCTCTCTATAACATTTTTAAAAAGTCAGAATAAAAGGAGCTTCTTCACTTCCGGGTTCCCTGTCTGTGAGAATTCTGCATTGTGATTGGCTGCTTGGTCATCTTTTTGATGTCACATCAGCTCACGCTATGGAATTCCCACTGCACTGCACTGATCTCAACTGAAAGTCAAAAAAGCCAAACTTCTCACCACAGAGATCGCAAGATCTTTGTGGGAAGCTTTCTTCGGGGCCAGTGGTGAATGTCTTTGCTTCGCTGCTGACCGCTAATTATGGGCCAACACCCTTCCAGTGAGGTGCATTTCCAATATAAATGCTTTGAATTGGCACTCGGGGATAGGTCAGAACCTTATATCCATCAAAAACAACTTGCATTTATATAGCATCTTTAATGTAAAAAATGTCCCAATTCTCTTTATGGAGGGAGAAGGAAAAGACATAATACATAGAAACATAGATACATAGAAGATAGGAGCAGGAGTAGGCCATTCGGCCCCTCGAGCCTGCTCTGCCATTCAATGAGATCATGGCTGATCATCCAAATTCAGTACCCTGTCCCTGCCCTCTCCCCATATCCCTTGATCCCTTTAGCCTTAAGAAATATATCCAACTCCTTCTTGAATATATTTAATGAACTGGCCTCCACCGCCCTCTATGGCAGAGAATTCCACAGGTTCACCACTCTCTGGGTGAAGAAATTCCTCCTCATCTCAGTCCTAAATGGCTTATCCCTTATCCTTAGATTATGACCCCTAGTTCTGGACTCCCCGGACATCGGGAACATCTTTCCTGCATCTAGTCTGTCCAGACCTGACAGAATTTTATAGGTTTCGATGAGATCCCCTCTCAATCTTCTAAACTCCAGTGAGTATAAGCCCAATCGACACAATCTCTCCTCATACGTCATTCCTGCCATCCCAGGTATCAGCCTGGTGAATCTTCGCTGCACTCCTTCCATGGCAAGAACATCCTTCCTCAGATAAGGCGACCAAAACTGCACACAATACTCAAGGTGCGGTCTCACCAAGGCCCTGTACAGCTGCAGCAAGACATCCTTGTTCCTGTACTCGAACCCTCTCGCTACGAAGGCCAACATACCATTTGCCTTCTTAACCGCCTGCTGCACCTGCATGCTTACCTTCAGCGACTGGTGCACAAGAACACCCAGGTCTCTTTGCACTTCCCCTTCTCCCAATCTATTGCCATTCAAATAATAATCTGCCTTCCTGTTTTTGCCACCAAAGTGGATAACCTCACATTTATCCACATTATAGTGCATTTGCCATGTTTCTGCCCAATCACCCAACCTGTCCAAATCGTACTGGAGTTTCACGACATCCTCCTCACAGCACACCCTCCCACCCAGCTTTGTGTCATCTGCAAATTTGGAGATATTACATCCAATTCCCTCGTCCAGATCATTAATATATATCGTGAACAGCTGGGGTCCTAGGACCGATCCCTGCGGTAACGCAGTAGTCACTGCCTGCCACTCGGAAAACGACCCGTTTATTCCAACTCTTTGCTTTCTATCTGCCAACCAGTTCTCTATCCAAGTCAATACCTTGCCCCCAATCCCATGTGCCTTAATTTTGCACGCTAATCTCTTATGCGGGACCTTATCGAAAGCCTTCTGAAAGTCCAAATACACCACATCCACTGGTTCTCCCTTATCTATTTTACTATTATAAACGGATTTGTGGGACAGTTAGGAGAGGTAACTAAAAGCTTGGTGAAAACATTTGGATAGGTAGGGATGGAATCATGTGAGCGCAGTCCCACCGAGGTGTACAACAGATGAGAGGCATTAGTAGAAGAGAGTGTGGTCAACCACATTGAATGCTGCAGAGAGGTTGAGGTGAACAAGGAGCAATAACATGCCATGGTCAGTGAATATCAGTCATGATCACTCCATGAATCAAGAAGAAAATCACTCTCCAGAATGAGATTCATTTATCAAATCCTCCAAAACAGCTGTAGGAGCAAACCTAAGGGCAGAATCAACTATCTGGTGTTTCCAGTGGGGAATGTTGCTCACAGGTAGAGCATCTCTGAAAATCATGGGCCGTGCACTTGCTACTTCCCAAGATGCTATCCCTGCACGCATTTCGTCCCACTGGAAGTGACAATTCTCAAAATCACCTCTTTTGTGTCTCACGTTCCCTATAGTTCATCTGAGGTATTTGTGGAGTCATTTGATGGATATAAAGATATCTATATGTTAAGTGAATTTAGATTTCCTTTTCATGTGCAGCAGGAGAGCTTACTCCCATCACACAACAGTGAATGGCCAATCGAAGTTCTTCTGCCTCTTCTTAGTAGAATGGGTTGGGTTAGATTGCACTTGAGAGTCGGGAGCCATTGGTAACACACAATTGATCACTTTCTTATTTTGTATATAGGAAGATACTTTTCAATTGACCCAGGGCATTCCTACCAGCCCAATGCAGTATGAAATGGCAGAGTTACAGGGTACGAGAGTTCATTGACTGAGTTGTTGAGCCATGCAGACCAGTAAGGTCTCAATTTTGATCTCCAGTCTCAGTCAGATCAAGGGTAGGATGCTAGAGTTGGCCTCTGCCCCTGCATTAGGGAGGGGAACAAGTCAGCCAGAGTCCACAATCGTGATTGCTATCTCCTGCTGTAAATGCATGCCTATGGATATCAGTCTATAAGGCTCTGGCTGATGAACACTAAACACTCACTGCCGAAGAAACATTTGATTAATGTCCATTTGGGTGAGATGTGGGAGGATGAGTGAGGGCTGTGGACCTGTGCCTCAGAAAAGCACCAATATTTCAAGTGAGAATGAGAGAGGAAAATTAGTGAAGAAATGGTAGAATTGAAAAAAATGAAAGACATCTTTGTTTTTTGGGGGAAAATTTGCTTTTCTCTTGTTGAAAGGCAAGAAAGCAATCCCTTGACTTTAATTATTCACCAGTTCTATTACTCTATTGTTCCCTAGTCAATGCACAACATGTATAGGAACATCAGGATTTGAGTGTAAGAGTAACCTATAATCTTAATCACTGATGGGCACATGGGATGATTCATCCTAATGCTTATTGTTGACATCGCAAATCACTAGCATGATCAGCAATTCTGAAAATGGATATCCCTGTTGGTTTCCTCCACACTGAGATAATGACTGTGGACTAATACTTAGAAGTACCGAGACTCTAAGGATGGAATATGTGATATGAATATAACAGAAAGGCCATTCTCAGATCCATGTTCAACAATGGGTAGATTTTGACATCAATCTCATCTCCCATGTGGCCCAGGCACTTGGTACATTATATTGAGTAGCCTCCTCAAAGTAATTTAATGGCAGCTGTTAATGCAATCCATCTGAGCAGATTTTAGGAAGACATAGATAAGTTAGCAGAATGAACAGATAGGTAGCAGATGCAATTTAATACAGTGAGGTAATACATTTTGGGAGGAAAAACAAGCGATGGGAGTACTAGCTCAATGCAAAGGTGCTGAAATAGTTGGAGGAACAGAGACACCTAGGGGTGCAAATACATCATTCCTGAAAATGTGAGTGCAGGTAGATAAAGCCATAATTTGGCCAACAGCATTTAGGTTTTATAAATAGGGCCATAGAGTACATGAGGTTGTGATAAATTTGTACAGTTATGCCACAATTATAGTACTCTGTGCAGTGTTGCGTGCCCCATTCGAGAAAGGACAGTAAAGCTGTAGATAGCATACAATGTAGATTCACCAAGGTACAGTAATAGCAGGCAAAGCACCTGCAGAAGGGGCAGGAAAATGAGGTGCAGCTACAGGAATCTCAGAAAAACAGCTGCATGTCAGGGGTCAGATCATGGTATCTTCTGGCTTTTGATGGTGATCAGTAGCCATAAAATCCAGATTGATCTTTAAAACCTGATACTGCGGGGGTGGGATGGATAAAATAAATTGCAGTCCTTTGTCTGCTCCTGTGACCCATGTGGACTCTCAGTGGGGATTTGTGGATGGCCACAACATCATGTTCTGGACGACCAGCAAGCAGCCAAACACAGAAATGAGGGAGGAGGCTGGAATTGCCACTCCTACCTCATTAGCATTCCTCTGACTGGCCTGTTCCTACCACAGTAAGTGCCATGTCCCTTCCAGAATAACCGGAGAAACCCTGTGGTTTCATAAAGGAGATGGAGACCAGGCATTTTGGCTTCCACCTCTTTTTCCTGAAGTTTGTGTCCGGGGAACTGGAGATCAGGGCAGTGGTCTTAATGTAAGAAACAACTAGATGCTGTAATGGGAAGGCAGTAAGTCTGGAAGAATGTGATCAAATGAGCTGAAACGTCTTCGTCATCTGGACCTATCTGGTAATCTCTTCTGAAAGCCTGGATGGATGCTAGGGTATAGTTCCATGAGTGATGGCCATCATCTGATATCTTACTCAACTGACCAATCTTCATGTTTAAGCCATGACAGTGAGTGTTAGCAGGCTAACCATCTATAAAAGGGGCATCACAACTGAATTAAATCATGTCTTCACCTGATGTGTAGGTACGTGCATTTTCCAGCACAGATAGAAACATAGAAACATAGAAAAATAGGAGCAGGAGTAGGCTATTCGGCCCTTCGAACCTGCTCCGCCATTCAATCATGGCTGATCTTCTATCTCAATACCATATTCCTGCTCTCTCCCCATACCCCTTGATCCCTTTTGTGTCTAGAAATCTATCTACTTTTTAAATATATTCCATGACTTGGCCTCCACAGCCTTCTGTGGTAGAGAATTCCACAGGTTCACCACCCTCTGAGTGAAGAAATTTCTCCAAATCTCAGTCCTAAATATCCTACCCCGTATCCTGAGACTGTGACCCCTTGTTCTAGACCCCCCAGCTAGGGGAATCATCCTCCCTGCATCCAGTCTGTCTAGCCCTGTCAGAATTTTATAAGTTTCAACGAGATCCCCTCTCATTCTTCTAAACTCTAGTGAATACAGGCCTAGTCGACCCAATCTCTCCTCATCACTGCTCAGTGATCAAGCGGGGCAATCCAGGCTTCCCTAGACCAGAGATGTTATGGCCACTTGTAGCATCCAAATCAACTTCCTAGCTGAGATTAGCAAACTCATCATAGAATGGGCATCAAACCTAGGGACTTTCTGGTCTGTTTTGATACAATCTAGTGCAGCATATTTACCCATTAAATCATCAACAACAACAACTTGCACCTTTAACGTAGTAAAATGTCCCAAGGCGCTGCACCGGAGTGTTATAAGACAAAAAAATTGACACCGAGCCATATAAGGATAAATTAGGGCAGGTGACCAAAAGCTTGGTCAAAGAGGTAGATTTTAAGGAGCATCTTAGAGGAGGAAAGAAAGGTAGCGAGGCAGAGAGGTTTAGGCAGGGAATTCCAGAGCTTAGGGTTGAGGGAACAGAAGGCAGAGCCACCAAGGATGATTATATGCACTTAAATCAAGCGTAATATTGCATTCTTGAGTGTGTGGGATCCTCCATGCACTGCTCTTTGCAAAGGCATTTCCTGTTTATCTTGGTCCCAGCCACCTCTTCTGTAAGAAAAACTTGCCTTTTCACTCAAATCAGTATTTGGTGTTAAGGTTAAAAAAAAACTGATACCACCTAGATTCTAATGCAGTGTTACCTAGCAACGATATCATTGAAGCCATTATAGGTTGACCTGAAGTAGGTTTCTCAGCCATTACATGTAATGTGATACAAAACTAACGTAAATCATTGAAAAACATTGCGGACAACACAGTATTTTTAGACGCAGACTGAAACTGATACTCAATGTTTTCTTGTCAGCCGAGTCATTTCCTTTAATCCATAATCATGAATCCACAAAAAATGACACAATCTGTGTTTATTTAGAAATACAGTTGAAGCCAGTTAAATGGGGCACTGAGGTTGGAATAAATGTGTCCCAAATATCAGGTTATCCCCTAGTGACCAAAACTCATCTGTACCGAGTAAAATAGTTCCCGAACTATTGAGGCTTTGCCTAAAAGTATGCAGGTGCTATCAAATCTTTTCATCCATGTGTAATGTCCTTCCCTCAGCTTTCAAAATATAAGTAAAACAACCTGTTTTTGAAGCAAGCCTTCCAGTTTATTAATAGTACACTATTTATTTAAAAATGAGTTAAAATTGGCTACTGAGTATTACCTTTTGAAACCCCAATCACATTAACATCCAATGGACTCCTGGAAACAATAACTAGTAAATTGTACACTTCAACAGAGAGAGCCTCAATTACAATCTATTCCATTTAACTGTACAGTTTTGTTTATTTTAAAGTCAAACCTTTTCCCTTATTCTTTTTTATGTCACTTGCTTGTTCTAAGTGTATGATAATATAAATAATATCACTTTATATATATAGCAATATGGGTTATGTCATTTTAAGTGTAGAATAATAAGGGTAATTTCACTTTAAGTGTATGGTAATAAGGATTGTATCATTTTAAGTATATGGTAATACAAGTAATGTGAGTTTTAATGTATGGTAAAAAGAGTTATGGGGAGCAAATTTTAACATCCCTTTCCAGACAGTTAAAATAGAGCAGGGGTATTACCCGCAGTCTTCCCGCCCGGATCATGCCAACTGCAATTTAAATTGCAGGTGCCAAGGGCACCACCTGAAGCTAGTGGGGTCCTTGTTTAAATATGTAGATCGGGTTCTGATGACGTCAATATTAACTCCAGGCCTGCAATAGGGTAGCCCTCACGGCTTCCCCGCCAAACCAAACCTGCCAGGAACAGGAGTTGGGGTCAGAAGAGGCCCAGCAAGCTAGGCTTTTAAAACAAAATGATTTCCTTGTGGGCCAGGAAGAGCACAAGTGCTCCTCTGAGCCTCAACATTAAACCATGAACCTTCCCCTCCCTCCACACCATCATCTCCGGACCCCTCCATCACCACTTACTTGATGCCAGAGAGCGTTCCCTCGGGCCCTTGCCGGTGACCTCTGGCCGCTTGAAATCCTGCTCCTGCCCACCTGCCAGCCTCCTCAGCATTCCCGCTGGGTTTGGACGAAAGACCGCCCTGCAGAATGTAAATGAGACCTGGTTGCTAAAGCTATCTAGGGCTCCATGCTATCACTCCTGGATGGGCCAGCTGCTTGCTGGGCTGCGTTCCTGCCTGGGAGTTAAAATCAACCCTATGGTTTTAAGTGTATAGTTTTCGTTCTGTACTTCCATTGCCACCATTGCAAGTAGTCATTCATTATTTGTTCGTCTATCTATTGCATTCTATCCAGTTTAGACACAAGCTTTGCTGTTATAGATACTTAAAAACATATTTATTTCAATATTTATTGGCACCAGTTACAGGAGTGTCCTGTTTCATCTATAACAGATACTCTATAATTGGCGTTAAGCGACAATCATCTGTTGGATTTGGCAGGTCAGTTATAGTAACATTCTCCCACTCAGTCAGCTCCAGTAATGTAGATGTATCTTTATGTTAAAATTGCCTAGAGGATACTAATCACCTCTCAGTGAATAACAAGACAAATGATCCAATTGAGCCATTAAGATGACACGATAAATTCAAGCAGTTTACATGTCACCTAAACCCCTCGACTAGATTGGTATCTTAAATTCATGGATGACTACCTAGTAGTATTTATAATATGAACATGATGCTGAATTAGTAATTGACAACAGGTGATCTGGCTTCATTAAAAGTTCCATGTGATAAGCAATCTCACAATACTCCACTGAACAAAATAATTTCTGTGCTGCTAAGCCATGAGAGGGAGAATATTGCCCAGAAAGCAGCAGGCCAGGGTTGGATAGAGTGGATGGATGAATATTCTGGTGTCTTTGGGAATCAAGGAGGTTTTATGCAGAACTTTCCTTGAAAAGATTAAATAGGTGGGGTAGAGTCCATGACAGGGCGGATTATACATGATCTTTTTAAAAATTGGTTTATGGGATCAGGGCATCGCTGGTAATGCCAGCATTTATTGCCCATCCCTAGTTGCCCTTGAGAAGGTGGTGGTGAACCACCTTCTTGAACTGCTGCAGTCCGTGTGGTGATGGTACTCCCACAGTGCTGTTAGGTAGGGAGTTCCAGGATTTTGACCCAGCGACGATGAAGGATCGGCGATATACTTCTAAGTCAGGATGGTGTGTGACTTGGAGGGGAACTTGGAGGTGGTGGTACTCCCATGCACCTGCTACCCTTGTCCTTCTAGGTGGAAGAGGTCGCGGGTTTGGGAGGTGCTGCCGAAGAAGCCTTGGCGAGTTGCTGCAGTGCATCTTGTAGATGGTACACACTGCAGCCACGGTGCACCGGTGGTGGAGGGAGTGAATGTTTAAGGTGGTGGATGGGGTGCCAATCAAGCGGGCTGCTTTGTCCTGGATGGTGTCGAGCTTCTTGAGTGTTGTTGGAGCTGCACTCATCCAGGCAAGTGGAGAGTATTCCATCACACTTCTTACTTGTGCCTTGTAGACGGTGGAAAGGCTTTGGGGAGTCAGGAGGTGAGACACTCACTGCAGAATACCTAGCCTCTGATCTGCTCTTGTTGCCACAGTATTTATGTGGCTGGTCCAGTTAAGTTTCTGGTTAATGGTGACCCCCAGGATGTTGATTGTGGGGGATTCGGCGATGGTAATGCCATTGAATGTCAAGGGGAGGTGGTTAGACTCTCGCTTGTTGGAGATAGTCATTGCCTGGCACTTCTGTGGTGCAAATGTTACCTGCCACTTATCAGCCCAAGCCTGAACTTCGTCCTGGTCATGTTGCATGCGGGCATGGACTGCTTCATTATCTGTGGCACTGAACACTGTGCAGTCATCAGCAAACATCCCTATTTCTGACCTTATGTTGGAGGAAAGGTCATTGATGAAGCAGCTGAAGATGGTTGGGCCTAGGACACTGCCCTGAGGAACTCCTGCAGCAAGCAGCAGGCTTGGTCAGCAAATCTGTTTGCATGCTTTCTTATGAAAATGCTATTCATGGCACAGGCATCAAAAGATAGTTTGTGATTTAGGGCCACAAAGTGTTCTGGGCTATTGCTGATAATAGACTGTTTAATATTACCTCAGAGTTATACAAATGCTGTATAAATTAAGCAAAAATCCAATAAGCAATTCAGGAGAAAGTTCTTAATTTAGAGAGTGGTGAGAGTGTGGAACTCACTACCATGTGGAGTGGTTGAGGCAAATAACATAGACGTATTAAGGGGAAGCTAGATAAGTACTTGAGGGAGAAAGGAATAGAAGGATATGTTGATAGAGTGAGATGAAGCAAGGTGGGAGGAGGCTCATGTGGAGCATAAATACCAGCATAGACCTGTTGGCCAAATGGCCTGTTTCTGTGCTACAAATTCTAATTAAATAGCCTAGAAACATCATAAAGTGATACCAGTTGTACTGAAAGTCAAAATTTATGATGAAGCAATTCTTTACCTTGCATCATGTACAAAATGTTACGTGATCTGAGCCTGCATCCATAAACACCAGAACTAAGGCTTCAAAGTCATGGGCCCAGAAATTCGGGGCGGGGGCTTCCCGCGGGTGTAAGCCCTGACCTGCACTTACCTAGCGTGCCGGCCGTTGTGCTGTGGGCCCCCGTGGAATTCCGATCCGGGGCCTGCTCCAGCTGCCGGCGTGCAGTGCTTGCATATCCCAGGGGTGCAGTTAGTTCGGTGCGTCCCCTGGGATCATGTGGGCCATGGAGAGCCAATCGGAGCAGGGAATGCTCCATTCATAAGATTGACAGGAAGAGCTGTCAAAACTTATAAATACTACGGCCCCAAAACATCACTTAATCTTCAAATAAATTTTTAAAAAGCATCACATTTTAAAAATAAACTATAAATTACATGAAATAACTATTTTAAACAATAATTTAAATTTTTGAAACAAATAATTTTATTTTCTAACGGGGCTAAAAATAAACTTACCTTGCTTTAAAGTATTTAAAAATAATAAACCTGTGGAAAAACTGTTTTAATTTTAATTAATTCACCACTTACCTTGTAAAAAGCAGGCCTTATGCCTGCTTTTTAAATGTATAACTTCTGCAGACTTATCCTCCCGGGAAAACCTGCAAAAAAAACGAAGTTCGATGTGCACGCGCAGCCTCTCCCGCACACGCGTTCGAACTCTGAACCCCTTCGTTCAGGGGAACGGAAGTGCCGGTTTCCCGCGCATGTGCAGTGCATGCAGGAAACCGGCACTTCCATTGGGCTTACGGGTGAGTACCCCGTGCGTACTCACCCGTGGAGACCCGAATTTCTGGGCCATGATAATAAGATTATTTCTGTTTGTAAAGTGAACAGATTTTAAAATATAAATTTCAATTAAATTCCAAAGAAGTTCTCCTTGGATTGTTCTCCTTAGAGCAGAGAAGATTGAGAGGAGATTTGATAGAGGTGTTCAAAATCATGAGGGGTCTGGACAGAGTAGATAGAGAGAAACTGTTCCCATTGACAGAAGGGTCGAGAACCAGAGGACAAAGATTTAAGGTGATTGGCAGAAAAACCAAAGGCGACATCAGGAAAAACCTTTTTACTCAGCGAGTGGCTAGGATCTAGAATGTAATACCTGAAAGGGTGGTGAAGGCAGACTCAATCATGGCTTTCAAAAGGGAGTTGGATAAGTACAAGGAAAACATTTGCAGGGCTACAGGGAAAGGGCAGGGAAGTGGGACTAGCTGAAGTGCTGTTGCAAAGAGCTGGGACGGGCTCGACGGACCGAATGGCCTCCTTCTGTGCTGCAACCATTCTATGATTCTGTGATTGTATAAAAGCTTTCCTTCCCATTAAGTGGCTTGGTAAAACCCAATTTGGCCTTCAGTTTTTATGATATAGAAATCTTGAATGCTGTTCAGATTTTGCTTCTCTTTTAATCTTTGATAGTTTGGCATTTCTGCTGTAAAGGTGTTTTTCTTCCATTAATTTAGCTCATAGTGCCTGTAAATCCTAATTAAAAGAAAACATCAATGTTTTAATTCTTTCTAATTTAGAGACTGCATTTGAAAGACACATTTTCTGCTTAGGCTAGCATACTGTATGGTTGTACAAGTATGGTTGCCAATTCCTGAACAAATGTAATGAGATTTGTAGATCAGCAGATGAGAGAACAAAGACGTTCTCCGTGACCCCAAATATTTTTCCCACCATTCTCCCTTTACTTCCCATTTTAGCCTATGTTTTCTTTTCAAAAGTGCAGATGCCTTCCTCATTGTTATTTATTTGTATCTGGAGCTGTCTCGCGTTTGCCTTGTCATTTCATTTTACTTCACTTTCCCCTCTTCTTTTCCTTTCATCATTTATTTTCTGCTTCATTGGATCTGTCAGATCCTTGCACCTCCTTGTTTGCTGGTCATGCAAAGTAGAAAGAGACACAGGGGAGTTGCAGACTTAAAGTGTGTTAACACTACAGCAACCAATTCACAATAAATATTAAACTGTAAAGTGTGGTACTTTATTCTGATCACAATTCCAAGTTGAAAACTCTCTTTCTGACAGCTGTGCTGGCGACTTGCATCTGGGTGATATAACACCAGAGGCAAATGGGGTAGACATTTTCTATAAGAAAGAACTTAGAGCACATCAGGCTGGTAATTCCTTTCCAGTTTGCAAAAGTACTGAACCTGAGTTGCACTGAGTGAAAACCTTAACTTAAAACGCAATGCATATATTAGCAATCAAATGGGACAACAAAGAGAAATGACCTCCTTGTTTTCCATGAATTGATGCAAGTTTATTTCTAAGTATCAAGACAGCATCACATGCTTATGGTCCTTGTCTTATTTTTCCTAATGTGTGCATTCCCAACTGCAGTCCTCATGTACATTACCAAGTATATCCTTCTTTATGTGTGAGCCAAACAGTGATTGTTAGCATGCTATTTAACTGTGAGGGTCATCACATCCTGTCCTTACTTGATATCGATGCACATAAGTTTTCCAGCAAGTTAGCGACAGGAGTGGGGACCCTTATTTATTTTTCCTTTTCCCTGCCCCATGGCATTGAGATAATTTGCAGTACCCCAGCTGCTACCTGGCTGATATCAATTATCTAGGAATCAAACTTGGGACCTTTTGGTCTGTATGGCTTAGTAAACATAGAAACATAGAAACATAGAGATAGGAACAGGAGTAGGCCATTCGGCCCTTCGAGCCTGCTCCGCCATTCAATGAGATCATGGCTGATCTTCATCTGAGATCTTAGCTGATCTTACCAGTTCAGTACCCCGTCCCCGCCTTTTCTCCGTAACCCTTAATCCCCTTAGCCTTCAGAAATATATCCAATTCTCTCTTGAAAATATTTATTGAATTAGCCTTCACAGCCCTCTGTGGCAGGGAATTCCACAGGCTCACCACTCTTTGAGTGAAGAAATTCTTCCTCATCTCTGTTTTAAATGATTTGCCCGCTATTTTTAGACTGTGGCCCCTGGTTCTGTGCTCCCCTGCCATTGGAAACATTCTCTCTGAATTCAGCCTGTCCAGGCCTGCCATAATTTTATATGTTTCGATGAGATCCCCTCTCAATCTTCTAAACTCCAGTGAGTACAAGCCCAAACTATTCAATCTCTCCTCGTAGGTCATTCCCGCCATTCCAGGTATCAGCCTGGTGAATCGCCGCTGCACTCTTTCCATGGCAAGAACATCCTTCCGCAGATGGGGCGACCAAAACTGTACACAATACTCCAGATGCGGTCTCACCAGCACCTTGTACAGCTGTAGTAAGGTATCCCTATTCCTATACTCGAACCCCCTTGATATGAAGGCCAACATACCATTTGCCTTCTTAATCGCCTGTTGCACCTGCATGCTCTCCTTCAGTGACTGGTGCACAAGAACACCCAGGTCCCTCTGCACTTCCCCATCTCCCAATCTATTGCCATTTAGATAATAATCTACCCTCCTGTTTTTACCCCCAAAGTGGATAACCTCGCATTTATCCACATTATAGTGCATCTGCCACGTATCCGCCCATTCCCCCAACCTGTCCAAATCGCACTGTAGCCTCCTGACATCCTCATCAGAGCCCACCCCTCCTCCTAGTTTAGTGTCGTCAGCGAATTTGGAAATATTGCATCCAATTCCCTGATCCAGATCATTTATATATATTGTGAACAGCTGGGGTCCCAGGACAGATCCTTGCGGCACCCCGCTGGTCACTGCCTGCCACTCCGAAAACGAGCCGTTTATTCCAACTCTCTGTTTTCTATCCGCCAGCCAGTTCTCTATCCACGTTAATACTTTGCCCCCAATCCCATGAGCCTTAATTTTGCATGATAATCTTTTGTGTGGAACCTTATCGAAGGCTTTCTGGAAGTCAAGGTACACCACATCCACTGGCTCTCCCCCATCTATTTTACCAGTTACTTCCTCAAAAAATTCCAGCAGATTAGTCAAACACGATTTACCCTTTGTAAATCCATGTTGACTCTGTCCGATCCTTTCCCCATTTGTCAAGTGCTCCGCTATTTTATCCTTAATAATGGACTCTAGCATTTTGCCCACAACCGATGTAAGGCTTACTGGTCTATAATTCCCTGCTTTCTCTCTACCCCCCTTTTTAAATATTGGGGTAACATTAGCTACCCTCCAATCCACGGGTACTGTTCCCGAGTCAATGGAGTTCCGGAAGATGATCCTTAGAGCATCTGCTATCTCCAGGGCCACCTCCTTAAGTACCCTAGGATGTAGTTTATCAGGCCCCGGGGATTTGTCGGCCTTCAGTCCCCTCAACTTACCCAACACCATATCCCTAGAGATACTAATTTCTGTCAGCTCCTCCCTCTCATTAGTCCCTATGTTTGCCGATATTCCTGGGAGGTTATTTGTGTCCTCCTTTGTGAATACAGAACCAAAGTATGAGTTTAATTGGTCTGCCATTTCCTTATTCTCCATTATATATTCTCCCGAATCGGACTGCAAGGGACCGACTTGGGATTTTACCAGTCTTTTCCTCCTGATATACCGATAAAAGCTTTTGCAGTCTGTCTTTATGTTTGCTGCAAGTTTACTTTCGTATTCTATTTTCCCCTTCCTGATTAATCCCTTTGTCCTCTTTTGCTGTATCCTGTACTGCCCCCAATCTTCCGGTCTGGTGCTTTTTTTTGCCAGTTGATATGCCCTTTTTTTTGCACCAACTCTACTGGTTGGTGCCTTTTCCAAATGGGAAGTGTTTAAGGGGTTCTATGATACACCATATGATGAGACAAAGTTTTCAGTGAGCCTCCATACAAATGACCATTCTCAAGACTCTGGGAATCTCAGGGTATTTCTACTCCTCAAAGTCTGACATAGTTCGTGGAATATCTAGAAACTGCATGATTCAAGAGTTTGAACTTGACTTTTTCAGAATTTGGCATTTTAAACAAGTTATTGCCCATCAGAATCCACCAGAAAGCTGCTATTAGGTGTAAGAAATATTTGACCAACGTCATGTTTGATTCAAATATTTGTCACTGTAATGATTAGCTATTACTAAACACAGATATAGAGAAAAGGAGGGGTGCTGTAAACCAGAAACCTTTGTATTAAAATATTTCTTATCTTACATTTATGACTGGGATGTGATTTGAAGAAAAGTATTATAAGAACTTTGTTTTACTGCAATATGAAACATAGACAGCAGAATTATATAACATTATGAAATTGGATGAAACAAAACTTTGGACCATTTGGGAACGATAACACACAATAGTTTTCCTTAATAAAAAGGCATATTAATTAAAGGAATGGATTAAAGCATTATCCTTTCACCCAAATAACCAGGGTCTTAATCCAATAATAAAGGCGGAATGAACATGATCATATCCTCCTCAGACAGATGTTGAAACCAAATTAACTACCAGCAATATCATTTCATATTCTCACAGTGAAGAAAACAATTCTTGGAAAATACTTCTGTCATTTTTTTTGAACTCATCAATGTGAAGGATGTTAGTGCTGGGAATAGAACACTTTGCATTTTGGACATCCAGCATCCCTGGCTAGGTATTAAAAACTGTTCTGAATCTTGTTCAAGTTCTGAGTTTAGTCACAACAATAAGACAAAGAGAAGGGTTTGATAATAAAACCAACATTCGGTATTTTGCATTCAATACTCTTGTCAAAGCCTTCTGCCTTGTTACATCTCCTTCACTTTCAAAAGCCTCTTCAAAACCAGCCTCTGATACCTCTTAATGTCTCTTTACTTCTTTTGTTCTATCGCAGCCCTGACTTCGATCTATTTCATTTCCTTTCCAGTTTTGAAAAAGTGTTTCGACCCGAAACGTCGACTCTAATTTCTCTCCACGGATGTTGCCTGGCCTGCTGAGTTTTTCCAGCATTTTCTGTTGTTATTTCTCTTCAAAACCGACCTCTTCAAACGCTCCTATGGTTGCCTCTCCTAAAGCTCCTCCCATTGCCTGCTTGGTGTCTAGCTCCTCTTTGTATAGCACTTTGGGGTGTTTTGTTACATTAAAAGGGCAAGTTGTCGTTCATGAACGTTGTGTACTCAACAAAGCACTTTTATTCATGAGTATGCCTAAGAGCCTTAAACATTTAGTCAACAAATAGGCTTAATTTTATCAACATTGGTAATCTACATTACCTTTATTGTAACTAACTGTTCGCCAGTAATATTTTTCTCTCCTTTCTCAAAGTTATGTCCCCTTCCTCACATTTAAACTTCTATATAATTCACCTATCAGGAGGATGAAATGAGCCAACCTAATGACATTTCCATAGAAGGTTGGTCCTTGGGTCACCCATCAGGATCTGCGAGTGAGTACTACATGATCCTGGAGCAGACCCAAGTGTGAGTCAGCCTACACTGGGACCTGGCATAACTCAGGTCTCCCAGACAAAAGGTGAATGCTCCAATCTTGTGAGTAGTAGGCCATCTTTTAACAATTGAGTTTTCCCTGTGTCTTATGACTTTTGTATCTTATAGGATCATAAAATTTTGTAGGACAGACAGTGGTCATATGGCCCATCACATCTGTTGCCAGCTTGCTTAAAGAGCTACCCAGTTAGTCCTATTGCCCAACCCTTTCACCAACCAAAATGTTCTTTTTCAAATATTTATCCACTTCCCTTTTAAAAACTGTTATGGGATCTGTTTCTGCCAATGCTTCTGATAGGTTACTCCGGCCTAGAAATTCGTCTTGGGCGGTGGCGCCAAACGGGCGGTATCAGATTGGCCGCCTGTTATTCGCAGCGCCTCAGGCCTCAGGCGCTGCATATAACGGACAGCCGATCCAATACCGCCCATTTTGCACCACCGCGCGAGACGAATTTCTAGGCCTCCATGGGAGAAAAATTCAGTATCGCCCCGTCTGGGGTGCAATTATCGGCGGTGCGCAAAGTTTAGCGCCTGGCGCTAATTATCGCCTCCGACTGCAAACTTGGCTTTTATCGCCCCTGGAGGTGATTGGAGCGCTAAATCAGGCACTACACACCTCTCTTAAGGCACTAACACCGAGGAGCGAGGCGCTACCTCAGAGCACTGGCGAAGCTCATGTGATGTCAGTCAGCAATGGAACACAGACATACTGGCGCCGGCCAGTTCTTAAAGTGGAAGGTTGATCATGCTCTCCATCTACATCCTGCTCATTGCAGCCTTGAATCTCGGCCTGGAGAGACCTGTACATCAAATCTGCTGGAAAGAACAATGGAGAGACCCAGGGAAAGAGCTCAGAGTGCAGCCCCCAAAGTCCCTTCTAAATCGATACAAGGAAGGGCAAATCAAAATGAACCTGCAAAGTGCTGCTCAGTACCCAAATCTCCTTCACACAACGTTGAATCTCTCCAGAAGTCTCTTTCTCTCTCAGAATGCATGGTGCAAAAATGTCACCAACAAAAAAAGGCAGGAAGCGGTCGCCTTTAAATAGCGCTCCCCCAATCCCTTCTTGACTGCAAAATGCTCCCCTCAACCTGTCATTGCTAGCGGCAGGCGGTAAGGCAGTGGGCGCCAATCAATATCTGGTCCAGGGCGCTACCGGGGTGTTGCACGCTCGACTGACATCACGATCTGCGGGCGCAGGAGATCGTGGTGGTAGTGTTTAGCGCTGCCGCAAAATGTCTAGTTAATTTTGTGAGCATCACCATGCACGGGCGCTAGTTGCTTTGTGCCCCATTAGCGCCCCCTTAAGACGCTAACGGGAGGCGCAAACCAACTGAATTTTCCCGCCCATGTCTTAACAAGCCTCTGCATGAAAAATGTCTAACCTCTCCATTTGTTCTGTTAGTAATGATCTTAAATTCATGACTTCTGCTTACTGACTCACCAACCAGCGGAAAGAATTTTTCCCTATTGACCTTATCAAAATCCCATATAATTTTGAACACCCCTATCAGATCTCCTCTTAACCTTTTTTGTTCTAACAGGAAGAGCCTCTATTTCTTTAGTCTATCATCATAACTAAAGTCTCTCATCCTTGGTACCATTTTAATGAATCTCTTCTGTACCCTTTCCATTGCCTCGGCGGGGCATCCAAAACTGGAAACAATATTCCAACATTTTAATATAATAATCAATGATTTGTATAGGTTTAGCATTACCTCTCTGCTTTTGTAATTGATGCCCCATTTAAAAAAGCCAAAGATCCCCTTTGTTTTCTTTCACAGCTTTATCAACTTGTCTTCCCACTTTTAAAGATTTGCATTTCTGAATCTCTAAGGCTGGAATTTTGCCTACCTGGGTGGGTCCGGTGCGGCTGGTGCCCATGGCGGGTCACGACCTCGCTGCTGGCTCCATCCCGCTGTTAAAAATGAGCCCACTCAGTGCGTTAACCGGCCCAATGAGATGGAGTGGCTCTGGTGATGTCATTCATGACGTGTTTTCAGCCAGGATATTTAAAGGGACCATGGCCATATTAAATTTAACGTTTAATCTAACATAGTGCTGCCAGTGCATTGGAGTGCTGCAAACACTGATGATGACTGTACAGAGGCAGAGAGCTGCACTCAGGTTCTCTGATGACTCCGTCCATATGCTTATGGAAGGAGTCACAGCATGCAGGGAGGTCCTCTTCCCTTCCGATGGGCGGAAGAGACCTCCCCAGGAGACCAAGACAGCCTGGTTGCAGATTGCAGAGGAGGTCACAAGCAGGGATGTGGTCAGGAGGAACTGGGTGCAGTGCCGCAAATGTTTCAATGATCTCATTAGATCAGGAAACGTTAGTACAAAGCCACACTCAACCTCATCCTGCTATGTCTCTCATCACATCCCCATAACTCTGCCTTCCCTACCCTACTCCTGCACATCCTTACTCACACCAACTTACCTTGCACCTCCACCCATCCCTCTCTATCTACATTATCACATCCCCATCTCACTAGCCACCGCTCACACTCACCCTCATCCTAGTGCAATCATACCAACTAACAACACACAATGGTAGTCACTTGGGTGTTTTATCCACTGTTTATGTAAAGTTTCTGTTAATGTGGTGTCAAACATAGAAATCTTTATTTTCAACACTTTGGACAGATTTGTGTGCAGCTTTGGAAGTGGGTTACATAATGGTACCCCCGCAATGGTGCCAACCTGGCGCATCATGTGGCAGCCCTATGTGTGTACAGCGTAAAGTTAACTAAATCTGGCCATGATGAGGCCATCCCTGGCCTCCCGGGCAGCAATGTGCTCGGGTGCTGATGCCCTGTGTAGCATCAGGTGATTGCGGAGAAGTTTGGTGTTGTTGGTGCTGCTGGTGTGCCTGGTGCTGCTGGTTTTGGGGCTGATCGTGGTCCGATTCTGAGGACCAAGGTGAGACAGTATAAACAGCACCCCTGTTGATGGAATAGATGGCAGCTGAAGTACAGATGACAGAAGCATTCTGCCAATGGTGAGAGAGTTCTTCCAATAAGGTGAGACTAGATGGAGACTTTGCTGGAAAGACTTGCAGCCTGCAGAATCGGTGCTGGAAATGGACTGAGCAACAGCTTCTGCTTAAGGAAAGTGATCATCTGTCAGGTGGGAACTTTTATTGTACATTTCATGCTGGAGTAATGGCCACTGAACTCCCACCTCAAGTTGACAGACGTGGTTCCCGAGCTGTGTGAATCCCATGGCCATGCAGGAAGATTTAAAAAGTAAGTGGAAAAAGGCTCTTAAGTATCTGTAAACTACCTGATAATCATCTCAATTGGGTCAACCGCCGCTACTGGTCGAGCCGGCTCCGCAATGACAGATGCATCTCGGGGAAAGGCATGAGGGAGCGAGATGACAGCGGGTTCCCGACCTGCTGTCAAAAATAATGGCCTAAAAATTCAGTTGCTTTACGCCTCCCGTTAGCACCCTGAGGGCACTAATGGGGTGCAAAGCAACTAGCACCTGTGTAAAGTTCGCGCCTCAATAATACACGGACTTCGGGAGAACAATTAAACAGGTATTTTACTGAACAGAGGGTACTCTTTTTGTTTGGACCCAAAAAAACCCCCAATTGGACTGTAAATAAACAAAAGTTCAACTAAAACTTAACAAATCAAATTAAAATTTGGTTTTCCGGGTTGATAATGCACTCCAGTCCCCGCGGCGCTCACCGGTCGCGGAAATACTCAAGCACGCCGGCGGACACCACGTGCTCCATCTCCAGGGCCACCCGGGCGCGAACATGGCCGCGGAAGAGAGGCAGGCAATCCAGCCGGACGACCCCCTCGACTGCCGGCTGCCTGGACCAATTGATGGCTCTTCTAGCCAGGCCCAGGAGCAGGCCCACAAGGAGGTCCTCCAACCTGTCCGCTCCCCTCCGCACCAGGTGACCGTAGATCAAGAGCGTGGGACTGAAGTGCAACCAAAAATCGAGGAGCAGCCCCTTCAAGTAGTGAAAGAGGGGCTGCAACCTCTCACACTCCATATAAACGTGAAACACGGACTCCTCCAGGTTGCAAAAAATGCAGGCGGCCTGGGAGTCCGTGAACCTACTTAAAACCTTATTGCACGGGACCGCTCCGTGCAACACCCTCCAGGCCAAGTCCCCGATGGAACAAGGGAGGACTCCCGCGTAGAGAGCCCTCCATTGGGGACCTCCGCCACCGCCAGCCGGCAAGACGCCACGCCAAGGCGTGTCCGGACGGTAGACGAAGATGGCAAAGTGGAGAGTGTGCAGGAGCAGCCCGTACAGGAAACCCCTCCGCGCGGAATGAAAAGGCACGGAGGGTATTTCCTCGAGACGGCTCAAATTGTGAGGCGCCGGTTCCCGAGGGGAGTTTCGGGGCCGGGCGCCGATGAGGAATTCCGTCCGAACAGGGGTAAGCTCGGACGGGATCACCCCACGTGCTTAAGCCGCCTCGATACACCTAGTGGAGTCGGGGCCCAGTGCCGCTTTCACCGATTCGATGGCTTCGACCGCGAGCCGGACGTTGGCCCAGGACAGGCGCCGCGCCAGCTCCTCCGGCACCATCCAGTCCGCTCCTCCGCCATTGAGCAGGTCCCCGACTCTGGTCACCTTGCCAGGCACAGCCCTGCCCTCCGCCAGCCACCTGAACCCGCATTCGTGGAGGTGCGGATTCCTGAGCAGCGGCTCCCGAAGGAGAGCCGCCGCTCCTGATGGGGGAGAGCTCCGCCTGGAAGCGACGTAGTTCCAAACCCATAGCAGTTCCTGGTAGAAGACAGGCAGCTCCCGCAGGCCGGCATGCCTGCCGCCCACTTTCGCGAACAGGAGCTGCGTGTCGTAATTGAGGCCGTGCAGCTGGTGGAAGAAAAACGTCGCCAGCGCACACCATCTCGGAGGATTCTCAACGTACAGGTATCTCTGCAGCGTCTGAAGACGAAAAGTCACAGCCTGGGTGCGAAGGCACACCAGCGCCTGCCCGCCCTCCCTAAGCGGGAGGCACAGAACCGCGGCAGAGACCCAGTGCTTCCTTTTGTCCCAGAAGAAGTCGATGAGCTTCTTCTGCATTTTGGCGACAAACGCAGGGGGAGGGATCAAAGTGACCAACCGGTACCACAACATGGCGGCCACCAGCTGGTTTATGACCAGCGCTCGACCCCTGTAGGACAACACTCGGAGCAGTCCTGTCCAGCGTCCTAGGCGAGCGATGACTTTGGCCTCCAGCTCTTGCCAGTTCGCCGGCCAGGCGTCCTCGGCAGGGCTAAGGTAGACTCCCAAATAGAGGAGGTGCGTGGTGCTCCAGGCGAAAGGCCTGAACTCCTCCGGCAGGGAGTCCACCTGCCACTGACCCATCAGGAGTCCGGAACATTTCTCCCAGTTGATCTTGGCGGAGGATGCGTCCGAGTAAATCTGCTGGCATTCCTGCATCCTCCACAAGTCAGCGGGATCCGTGACCGCGAGGAGCACGTCATCGGCGTAATACGAGAGGACCACCTCCACGCCCGGCCCTTGCAGAGCCAGTCCCGTCAACCTCTTCCGCAAGAGGCGCAGGAAAGGCTCCACGCAAATGGCGTATAACTGACCGGACATGGGGCATCCCTGACGCACCCCCCTCCCGAAGCGAAGGGGTGCCATCAAGGACCCATTAACTTTAATCAGACACTCCGCGGCGGCGTACAGAAGTCGGATCCGGGCGACGAAATGCGTCCCGAACCCGAATGCGCGCAGAGTCCCGAAGTGATACTCATGATCCACCCTGTCGAACGCCTTCTCCTGATCCAGGGAAAGGAAGGCGACCGACAGACCAGCCCTCTGGGAGTGGTGGACCAGGTCCCGGACCAGATGGATGTTATCATGGATGGTCCGGCCCGGGACCGTGTAGGACTGGTCGGGGTGGATCATGTGGGCCAGCACGGTGCCAAGGCGAGCAGACATGGCCCTGGCAAAGATTTTATAGTCCGTGCTGAGGAGGGAGACCGGGCGTCAGTTCTTAAGGAGGCGGAGATCGCCCTTCTTAGGCAGCAGGACAATGACCGCCCTGCGCCAAGAGAGGGGCATCTCCCCGGTCGCCAAACTTTCCCCCAGGACCCGCGCGTAGTCGCCCCCCCAAGATGTCCCAGAACGCCCTGTGAAACTCCACGGTCAGCCCGTCCAGCCCCGGGGACTTTCCCCTAGAGAGCTGGTGGAGGGCGCCGGTCAGCTCCGCCAGGCTTAGCGGAGCGTCCAATTTTTCGGCGCCCTCCGGGCTGACCTTCAGCAGGTCCTCCCACAAAATTCTGCGAGCATCCTCGCTGGACAGATCCGGAGAGAACAGAGCCCCGTAATAGGCGCGGGTCTCCACGCTGATTCCCTCCGGATCCGATACCAGAGATCCGTCGTCGGCCAGCAGCCCCAAGAGCTGCTTACAGACCCCCCGTCTTTTTTCCGTCGAGTAGAAGGGGAAGCCGCAGTCCAGGTCCCGCAGGAGCTGGATCGGCGACCTCACGTACGCGCCTCGGGACCCGATGAGCTGCAGGTCCTTCAGCGCGCCCTTCTTCTCTTCGTACACCCTCCGCAGGGCCGGGTCCTCGACGACCAGACCGAGATGGGACTCCAGGTCGAGCACCTCCTTCTCCAACCACCCGACCCGGGCCTCCCGCCTCTTGGTCGGCCCCTTCGCGTACTCCTGACAGAAGAGACGGACGTGAGCCTTGCCCACGTCCCACCATAGCCTCAAGGAGGGGAAGCCCCCCCGCTTCCTTCTCCAGTCAGCCCAGAACCGACGAAACGAATCCCGGAACCGCGTGTCCACCAGCAGCAGGTTGTTAAATTGCCAGTACGCGGACCCCCCCCGCGCGCGCAGCGGAGCGAGCTCCGCCCACACCAGGTGGTGGTCCGTGCACGGCACCGGTCACATGGAAGCCGCCGGAATGCAGGAGATGTACGCCCGGGAAATGTAGAGGCGGTCGATTCTGGACCTTCCTCCCCCAGACCTCACACTAGTGAAGGCGCTGGAGTCGGGGTGGAGATTTCGCCAGACGTCCACCAAGTCGAAGGACCCGACCAGGTCCCTCAACTTCTCCATCACTGCCGGGCTTCACGGGGGACCCGAACGGTCCCTCACCTCGAGGGTGCAGTTAAAATCCCCCCCGAGGATGACGCACTCGCCCGCGTCGACGGAGCCCAAAAGAGCGGACACTTCTTCGAAGAAGCGCACTTGCTGCGCACCGGTCTGAGGGGCGTACACGTTCACTAGATGGAGCGGCACGGCCCCCAGGCGAACAGTGACCTGGAGCAAGCGGCCCGGCACGTGCTCCTTGACCCCCAAGATCTCCGGCTGAAAATGCGGGGCCAGCAAGATAGCCACCCCGCTGGAATTGTTGGAGAGGTAACTCATGCTGACCCCTCCTTGCCACTCCAGGAGCCATGTGGCTTCGTCTCCCGGAACGGTGTGGGTTTCTTGCAGGAAGCACACCGCATACTTCCCGTCCCGAAGGACCGAGAAGTTATTGAATCTGCGGCGCGCCTCCCTGCTGCCGTTGATGTTGAGGCTGGCTATGGTTATCTTCATGTCAGAAGCATAGTGCAACCTCTACCTACACCTAACGGGGGGAGGGAGCGCAGCCGCTGGTCAGCCGCCACTTCCTCAGCAGCCCAGTGAGAAACGTTCTGAGCCGACACAGCTCGAGCGGGTCCACGCCCTCGTCTGCGCCCATGATTTTAACGGTGGCGCGGACGGACACGATGAGCAGCGCCAGCTCCGACCACCTGCCGAGGGCCAGCCGGATCTTATTGTGCCGACCCTGGCACGTGGCCATAAAATCCCGGAGTTCCCTTACGGGAATGAGGAGAGACTCGGCGAGGGGCACGAGGTCATCCAGCGCCTCGTTGACGGTGGAGTCCAAATCGTCCTCCGTGCCCATCACCGAGTCCCCATCCTCCTCCAGGGGGTCGTCACCAGCGGCCGACCCGTCCGTCGCACAGTGCGCAGCGAATGGCTCGGCCGCACCAGCCGGCCCCGCCTCCGCCCGGACCCCACCCCCAGGATCGGTGGCAGAGGATTCCTCCCTGGGCTCCTCTAGGGGCGCCGGGCCAGAAGATGGCGGCGGTTCGGAGTTCCCCCCCACCTCAGATGCCAGAACGACCGGAGAAACCGGGGAGAGAACAATTCCCAGCTCCTCCAGTACGTCCGGCACCAGAGACGCAGCCAGGGGGCCATCCTCCTCCCCGCCACCAACCTCCGACCCAGCGGATGGGGTGTCTTGAATTAAATCCTCGACCGGGACGAGCAGCCCCTGGGAGATGTCTGGGTCGCATTGGGCGAGCTCATTTTCCTCGAGCTCGCCCGACCCGGACCCCAGGCCGCCCGACCCGGCGAGGGGTAACGGTATATATAAAATGTCAATTTCCGCGGGTTGATCCTCGACCCCCCCCACGGGCAGGGTCTCATCCCCATCCCCGGGAGGCACGTGCCGGACAGACCCATCTGCCTCAGCCTCCCGAGAGACAGGCAACCCCTGCCGATCGCTGGTGATGATGACAGCAGGGGGGGGGGGCGCAGTACCCGCGACGGGCGACGACTCCCCCTGCTCGGAGGGACCTTCCTCCTCCCGGTCCTCCTCCTCTTCCAGGGGGTCGCGCCTTCTTTTTAGCACTGAGGGAGCGAGGGAGACCACCATGTCTGCAGAGGCCTCCTCCTCTGCTCCCTCCGGCGGAGCAGGTTTGTTGGGTTCCTTGGGCCCGAGCCCAGCCGCAGGTATTGGCATTACCGCTACGGCGGTTGCGGCCACAGGTTCGGGCACGAGGCCCCTCCCACTCGCATCTGCCCCGATCAACTCCGCGAGGAGCGCGGGTGTAAGGGGCGCAAGGGGCAAGGGGTGGCCCTCCACGGGGGGACCCGCCCCAAGGTGTTTAGTTTTATTCCGCGCCTTCTTTCCGGCCGGACGCGCTCCCTCTCCCCTGCCGGAGGCCTTGGTGGCATCGGCCTCCGGCGTCGACCGTGCATCAGTTACTCGGGATGCGCGGGCAGACCCGGGGGGAGGAGCGGTGGCGGTGCCAGCCTCGGCCGCACTAGACGATCTGGCGGCCTTGGAGGCGGGGCAGTTTTTCCTGATGTGCCCCACCTCCTTGCAGGCGTGGCACCGCACACTGTCCGACGTCCAGAAGACGCAATAGGCAGTCCCCTCGTGGAGGACGACGAACGCCCCGTCGGTGTCCTCCTCCCGCGCCAGCTGGATAAACAGCTGGCGCCGGAAGGAGAAGACGTGGCGAAGGCTGGCCTCCCGGAAGCCGAGCTGGATGGGTGTGATCCCCGACCTCACCTCCCCAAGTTGGCGTAAATGGGGGAGGAGGAGCTCACCAGGAACATAGGGCGGGACGTTAGAAATGACGATCCTCTGCGCGGTGGCCTCGAGAGGATCCACCGGCAGGAAGGTCCCGCCCACGGTGAGCCCCTTGGCGACGGCCAGGGACACCGCCCACTCCGACCCCAGGAAGAACACAGCCTTCCCATACATTTTTGAGGCCGCGACGATGGCTGAGAGGCCAACAACCCCAGCCATGGCTTTAACGCAGGCCTCAATGGTAATAGTGGGGTGAGTGTAGCTCTTCACCCCAAGCTTTTTTGTCATAAGTTTAAAAGGTGACGGGGCAGCAGAAGTAGCGGGAGCAGCTGTGGCTGTGGCTGCCACTCCCGCATAAGTCCTGGCTGGCCCCGCCACCGGCGAAGATGCAGTCGCCATTATGGGGTGTTTTTATAAGGGCTACACTCACCCCAAGTCACAGGCCTGAAGGTGTTAATGGCCTCAGGTTTTTTTTTGGTCCTCTATTGAGCAGAGGGAGCTGTTTAAAATGAAGGCACTCCTCTCCCCTTATTGATTGAAATTGGGAGAAGGGCCTTCTCCCCTCTGCTCAATAGGCAATTAATCAATAAAGATGAAATGAAATTGAAGTGCCTAGAGAAAGAGGCAGAGAGAGACAAAGAGAGAGAGGGGGGGTGGGAAGGAGGGAGGCCGCAAGGGCAGGGTTGCCACTCAGGATGGTGGGTGGGTGGGTGTTGGCAGGGGTGCACTCTCCGATGGAAAATTAAAAGTCTTTGATGGTGGTGGTCTTCTGGCAGGGGGAGAAGATGTCTTCACCTGGGAAAGCTGGAGATACCCCAGGCTCAGTCCCACACCAGGTCTTAACGATGTAATTAATGAAATTGGACTTCACCTAGGCAGCTCCAGCTGTCCCAGGTCAGGCAATAGAAGGGGTGCTTATTAGTGGTGTGTGTGGCCTAGTTTTTAACAAGAGCCACACACACACACACACAGACAGACACCCCTTGATGATCCGGCCTTGTTTCTTCTTTTCTCCACCCACCTAAAATACAAAGTCTTTGGGAGAGTGCCCCAAATAACACCCACCTGTAGATGTTCAGAAAGATGTTCTCCTTCCCTCCTTCCAAACTGTTGGTTGTTTTCTGTTGATGGTGGTTTCTCTCCCCTCTCTCCCTCTCCTGAAGTGGAGGCCAATTTGGGGAGGCAGTGATAAGAAAGGCCTCTCCCCTGGTTGATGCTGTTGCTGGCCTCCTTTCTCCTTCTCCTCCTCTGTCCTCTCTCTCCAGGCACCCCTGTTGATGTGATGATGATGGTGGTGGTGGTGGTCTATCGTTGTCCTCCTCTTCCTGGTCAGGAGACCACCACTTTCCACTCTCCACTCTCCTGGTTTGGCTGCTCCTTCTCCTCCTGCTGACTGAGGCAGCTGCACAGCCAGAAATGGTAACGTCAGACTGAAGTACAGAAGCCTGCTAGGGCCTTTTATACAGGGGTGGTCACTGCCGGTACTGCAGTATAAAATCAGTTCTTCTCTTAAAGGTACATACACAACAACCTGGGCGCGGTGCTGCCAACGCCTCCCGCGAAATTCAACGGGAGGTTAACGGCGGCGTTAACCGTTAGAGCCCCCGTGGCGCTGCGCCACCGGCGATGATGTCATTGCCATGCGCAGCGCCCCGCTCGTGCCCCGGCCGCGATCTTTGGTAGTGCCCCCTGACTTACCGCCAGGGTGGCGCAAATTAAAGGGGAGGTGCCGGGAGGCCATTTTTGTTGCTGGCTGCCTGCCAGCACCTGCCCCCTCTGCCATCCCCGGCCTTCTCTGCAGCCCCCCTGTGGAGTGCCGGCTGCGCTCCATGAGCCTGGCACTTCTCTTGAGTGTCGGGCTCTTTTGCCGGCGCTCCAATCCCTGGTAGCCCAGCTGGACCCCGGGTCGCACTGTGCTAGGCCCCTCCCCTTTAAGAAGGGGAGGAAGGCCTGCAGTACTGCGGCGTGACGTGCCGCAGATTGTGGTGCTGCGGCTTGTAGCACCACAATATTCACTCGCAGCACCCCAAGAGGGAGGCGATGCGCTTCCAGTAGTGCCCTGCCTCCCTCTTGGGGTGCTATCCATGAATTTTGGCCGTGGGGGCACCAATTTTTTCAGGGCGCTAAAAGTAGCACCCTGGTGAAGTTAGTGCCCCAAAGGGAGCACGAACCCAATTTTTCCCCCAACAACTTTCCCACCCGACCGGCCACCAATTGTGCCCACTACCACCTCGGAAAATTCCGGCCTAAGTCTCTCTGTTTTGCTACTCCTTTCAAAGTTTTATCATTTAGTGCATATTTCGTCTTATTCTTCCTTCCAAAAAATGTATTGAAGTGTATGTACCTTTAAGAGGAACTATGTTTTTGAAGCCCCTGTATACTGTAGTACCAGTAGTGACCACTCGGGTATATAAGCCTGTGTAGCGTCTTGTGTTGTTAGTTCACCTCCAGACTTTGTTCAGTAAACACTTGTTAAATCAACTCCTGCATTCTGTGTCTCCATTAACACACGGATCTAACAGTGGCGACGAGTTAGAATTGAACTTACCTGCAATTCGGCAGAACCTCAAGGGGATCGATTCCTCAGACGAAGGTCGAAGCCAGAAGCAAGAAAAATAAATAAATAAATAACTCGAAGAAGCTCGAGAACGAGGGCCAGGCTTGGTCTCCAGTCTGTGGTTTCCCCAGCTAAACGGGCTGGTGGCAGGTAGTGCACTGATCCTTCCTGGGCTGCGGCGGGCTACAGCTCGATCGGGTGGCTCTGCAACGGGGCCGGGCAGCGAGCCGGGAAGCAGAAGCAAAGAGAGAGAGGGTGGAACACTCAGGGCGCGGCCGGCGTTTGGACCGAGCAGAGGGAGGGGAAAGTCCCAGAGGGTCCGCTCCACGACGGGAACGGTTCTTCAATTACGGAGAGAATATTGAAGCGATATATAAAAAAAAAAATAGAAATACCGCGAAAAGCTGCAGGTCGCAATGGGAACCGCGGAGAACAGCATTGGCAGCAGTGGCAGCGGCGGGAAAGTGCGGGAGGCGCCATCTTAACTCGGCGGGGAAGAAAGAAAAGCGCGGAAGTGCCATTTTAGATTTTCAAGATGCCGAAGACTGGCAATATTACTGCTTTCGATAGTGATATAGAAGATTGGACCACATATGTGGAAAGAGTGGAGGTATATTGCAAGGCGAATGAGGTAGCGGATGATAAAAAGGCATCGGTACTTCTAAATCTGATGGGCGCAAGGACATACGGGCTGTTACGAAACTTGATCACTCCAGCCAAACCGATGGACTAGAATTTTAATGAGATTGTTGATACCTTACAGGAGCACTTAAACCCAACACCGCTGCTGATAGCGGAATGATTCAAATTCTTCAGGAGGAATCAGCACAAGAATGAAAGTAATGCTGATTACCTCACCGAATTACGAAAGCTGTCAAAGCACTGCCAATTCGGGGCAGGACTGGCAGATTCTCTATGAGACAAATTCGTCTGCAGTCTCCTAAGCAAAGGAACACAGAAAAGACTACTTTCTGAGAAAGATTTGACACTGGACAAGGCTTTCAGTGTGGCTGTATCATACGAAGCAGCAGCAAGAGGAGCTGCAGAGATACAGCAAAAGCCACAGGACTTCGGCACCCATGAAATGACACGGGGTTTCGAGAGATGTTATCGCTGCGGCAGATCCACCCATGACCAGAAGGACTGCTGGTTCAAGGACAAAGCATGCAGGCAATGCGGAAAGATGGGACACATTGCACGTGTATGCAGATCTGGAAAGAAATCCGCTGACAGTAAAAAGGTCAATAAGGAAAAGTACAGAAAGGTACAAATGATGACGGACAGTAGCTCCGAAGACCAGAAGAGCGATAGCGACTCCGGAAACAAGAGACTAAGCTGTCTCAAATTACATAATGTAATTGCCAAAGAAGATTACCAGACCATTTGGGTTACCCTCACGATATCGGGGTCCCCAGTCAAAATGGAGCTAGATACAGGATCAGCTCTGACCATCATGAGTCGACGGGATTACGAGCGGCTATTTCCGCATATACCTTTGAAAGACACATCCATTGTCTTGAAGACATATACGGGGCAGAAAGTATACCCCAGAGGGAAAATAAGGGTGCCTGCTGTATACAACGGCAAGGAAATACAGAAGTTGTATTTATACGTTCTGCAAGATGGTGGTCCACCGTTGTTGGGACGTGAATGGATCAGAAAGATAAGTTTAGACTGGCACTCCATTCAGGCACTGACGGTGACCAGTAAGAAAAAAAACGATGATGACATCATACCTGGACGATTAAAAGAAATCTTGGCTAACGCCAAGGAAGTGTTTCAACAGGAACTAGGAACCCTGAAAGGCGCCACCGCCTCAATAAAAGTGGAAGATGCGGCAATTCCCAAGTTTTTTAAGGCAAGGCCGGTGCCATACGCAATTCGTCCAGCCGTCGAGGCAGAGCTGGAGAATTTGGAAAAAGCAGGCGTGTTATCCAAAGTAGATTGGAGCGAGTGGGCAACACCCATCGTCCCGGTCATGAAGAAAACGTTGAATAATGATAAATATGAAGAACAGAGAAAAGTTCGCATCTGTGGGGACTTCAAGGTGACTGTAAACCCGGTTCTTCACACGGTACAGTATCCTCTTCCGAGGATAGAAGATATTTTCGCCTCACTATCCGGAGGGAAACGTTTCACCAAAATTGACTTAGCACAGGCATATCTACAGATGGAGGTTGAGGAGGCCTCTAAAAAGTATCTCATGATAAACACACACAAAGGCCTGTACCAGTAGAATCGACTGGTTTTCGGAGTGGCATCAGCTCCGGCTATCTGGCAAAGAGCTATGGAGCAAGTCCTGCAAGGGATTCCGGGGACTCAATGATACCCAGATGACATCCTTTTAACAGGAGAAAACGACAATGAGCACCTTGCCAACTTGGAGCAGGTGCTCACGAGACTGAGAGAACGGGACCTACGAGCAAATCGCCCCAAGTGCGAATTTTTCCAGAAACAAATATCATATTGTGGCCATGTCATTAACGAAGAAGGGTTGCATGAGTCACCTGAAAAAATTGAAGTGGTCGTAAAGGCCCCAGCGCCTGAAAATGTCTCACAATTAAGGTCGTTCCTGGGATTAGTAAATTACTATCATAAATTTTTACCAAACTTGTCGACGGTTCTGCTCCCGCTTAACGCACTGCTACAAACGGGAGTAGTTTGGAAATGGAGCGAAGACTGTAAACGTGCCTTCCATAAATGCAAAGGCTTGATCACGTCCAGGGAAGTGTTGGCTCATTACAACCCATCACTGCCAATCAGACTGGCGTGCGATGCATCCCCTTACGGCGTGGGAGTGGTATTATCGCATAGATTCCCTGATGGCTCGGAGCGGCCGATAGCTTTTGCGTCACGCTCATTGAACTCAGCTGAGCGTAACTATGCCCAGATCGACAGGGAGGCACTCAGCCTGGTGTGGGGGGTGAAGAAATTCAACCATTACCTACACGGACAAAAATTTACCTTATTGACTGACCATCAACCCCTCGTCTCCATATTCAACCCTAAAAAGGGCGTTCCCATTATGACAGCGCAAAGGCTACAGAGGTGGTCCCTTTTCCTAGGAGCACACCAATATGACATAGAGTACAAAGGAACAAAACAGCATGGGAATGCTGACGGGTTATCGCGCCTACCGTTGCCAACGGTGGAAGAGGCGCCTACAGTGGACCCAGTGGAGATATTCCACTCGACCATAGTGGAATGTCTACCGGTGACAAATTCTACCATTGAAAAGGAAACGCAAAATGACCCGACTCTCTCACGAGTCTACGATTTAACGGTGAAGGGATGGCCAGCACATGGCGAACCGCTGTTGCCAGCATTCTCGCAAAGAAGAGAACAGCTGTCAGTGTGCCGAGGAACCTTGATGTGTGGATCCAGAGTGGTGATTCCACCCAAACTCAAGGATAGAGTGCTAAAGGAGCTTCACGAGGGTCATCTGGGTGGAGTGAAATTGAAGAACTTAGCCAGAGCATTTGTGTGGTGGCCAGGTATCGATGGAGACATCGAAGAAATGACCAAGAGCTGTCTAGGATGCCAGAAGGTCCAAATCGCTCCACCACAAGCCCCTCTACATCCATGGGAGTGGCCCTCATCTCCATGGCAAAGGGTACATATCGACTTTGCTGGTCCATTTATGGACTCAATGTTCTTAATCGCGGTTGATGCACACTCCAAGTGGCCGGAGTTAATAAAGATGTCCTCCACCACCACGGAAAAAATCATCACAGTATTAAGGACCATATTCACCAGGAATGGGCTGCCTGAACAGATCTGTTCTGATAATGGACCGCAATTTGTATCCGAAGAATTCAGGAAGTTCTTAAAAAACAATAGGGTTAAGCAGTACACGTCCGCCCCATACCATCCCGCCACCAATGGATTGGCTGAAAGGTTTATCCAGACCTTCAAGAAGGCCATAAAGGCCATGGGTAATGAAGACATAAATCTACAACAATCTCCAAATCTACAGAAATATATCCAACTCTTTCTTGAATATATTTAATGAACTGGCCTCCACCGCCCCCTGTGGCAGAGAATTCCACAGGTTCACCACTCTCTGGGTGAAGAAATTCCTCCTCATTTCAGTCCTAAATGGCTTACCCCTTATCCTTAGACTATGACCCCTGGTTCTCGACTCCCCGGCCATCAGAAACACCCTTCCTGCATCTAGTCCGTCCAGGCCTGACAGAATTTTATAGGTTTCGATGAGATCCCCTCTCAATCTTCTAAACTCCAGTGAGTATAAGCCCAATCGACACAATCTCTCCTCATATGTCATTCCTGCCATCCCAGGTATCAGCCTGGTGAATCTTCGCTGCACTCCTTCCATGGCAAGAACATCCTTCTGCAGGTAAGGCGACCAAAACAGCACTCAATACTCAAGGTGCGGTCTCACCAAGGCCCTGTACAACTGTAGCAAGACATCCTTGTTCCTGTACTCGAGCCCTCTTGCTACGAAGGCCAACATACCATTTGCCTTCTTAACCGCCTGCTGCACCTGCATGCTTACCTTCAGCGACTGGTGCACAAGAACACCCAGGTCTCTTTGCACTTCCTCTTCTCCCAATCTATTGCCATTCAAATAATAATCTGCCTTCCTGTTTTTGCCTCACATTTATCCACATTATACTGCATTTGCCATGTTTCTGCCCAATCACCCAACCTGTCCAAATCATACTGGAGTTTCACGACATCCTCCTCACAGCATACGCTCCCACCCAGCTTTGTGTCGTCTGCAAATTTGGAGATATTACATCCAATTCCCTCGTCCAGATCATTAATATATATTGTGAACAGCTGGGGTCCTAGGACCGATCCTAGCGGTACCCCACTAGTCACTGCCTGCCACTCGGAAAACGACCCGTTTATTCCAACTCTTTGCTTTCTGTCCGCCAACCAGTTCTCAATACCTTGCCCCCAATCCCATGTGCCTTAATTTTGCACGCTAATCTCTTATGCGGGACCTTATCGAAAGCCTTCTGAAAGTCTAAATGCACCACATCCACTGATTCTCCCTTATCTATTTTACCAGTTACGTCCTGAAAAAATTCCAGTAGATTAGTCAAGCATGATTTACCTTTTGTAAATCCATGTTGACTTCGTCCGATCCTGTCACTGCTTTCCAAAAGTTCTGCTATTACATCTTTTATAATGGACTCTAGCATTTTCCCCACTACTGATGTCAGGCTTACCGGTCTTTAATTCCCTGCTTTTTCTCTACCACCTTTTTGAATAGTGGGGTAACAATAGCTACCCTCCAATCCATGGGTACTGTTCCAGAGACTATCGAGTTCTGGAAGATGACCAGTAATGCATCTACTATTTCTAGGGCCACTTCCTTAAGTGCCCTGCGATGTAGATTATCAGGCCCTGGGGATTTATCGGCCTTCAGTCCCATCAATTTTCCTAACACCATTTCCCTACAAATACTGATTTCTTTCAGTTCCTCCCTTTCATCAGACCCTATGTTCCCCGGCATCTCTGGGAGGTTATTTGTGTCCTCCTTTGTGAAGACAGAACCAAAATATGTATTTAGTTGGTCTGCCATTTCTTTGCTCCCCATTATAAATTCCCCTGATTCTGACTGCAAGGGACCTACGCTTGACTTCACCAATCTTTTTCTCTTCACATATCTATAAAAGATTTTACAGTCAGTTTTTATGTTCCCTGAAAGTTTACTCTCATATTCTATTTTCCCTTTCTTAATTAATCCCTTTGTCCTCCTTTGTTGAATCCTAAACTGCTCCCAATCCTCAGGATTATTGCTTTTTCTGGCCAATTTATATGTCCTCTCCTTGGATCTTATGCTATCCCTAATTTCCCTTGTTAGCCACGGTTGAGTCACCTTTTTTGTTTTATCTTTATGCCAAACTGGGATGAACAAATTCTGTAGCTCACCCATTCGGTCTTTGAATGTTTGCCATTGCCTATCCACCGTCAACCCTTTGAGTGCCATTCCCCAATCAATCCTACTCAACTCGCTCCTCAGACCATCGTAGTTTCCTTTATTTAAATTGAGGACCCTAGTCTCTGAGTCAACTACTTCATTCTCCATCTTAATGAAGAATTCGATCATATTATGATCGCTCTGACCCAAGGGGCCTCGTACAACAAGATTGCTAATTAATCCTTTCTCGTTACATAATACCCAGTCTAAGATGGCCTGATCTCTGGTTGGTTCCTCGACATATTGGTCCAGGAAACCATCCCGTAAACACTCCAGGAATTCCTCCTCCACAGTATTGTTACTAATTTGGCTGGCCCAATCTATATGTAGATTAATGTCACCCATGATGACTGCTGTGCCCTTATTGCACGCTTCTTTAATTTCCCTTTTAATGCCATCCACAACCTCCGCCTTACTGTTTGGAGGTCTGTATACCACTCCCACTAATGTTTTTGTCCCCTTAGTATTTCTCAATTCTACCCATACAGATTCCACATCATCAGAGCTAATATCCTTCATTACAATTGTGTGAATCCCTTCTTTAACCAGTAATGCTACCCCACCTCCCTTTCCTTTTTGCCTATCTTTCCTGAATATCGAATACCCCTGGATGTTGAGTTCCCAGTCTTGGCCATCCTTGAGTCACGTTTCCGTAATCCCAACCAAATTGTATTTGTTTACCTCTATTTGCGCAGCCAATTCATCCACCTTGTTACAAATGCTCCTTGCATTAAGACACAAAGCCTTCAGGCTTGTTTTTGTAATGCTCTTAGACCTATTAGAATTATTATTTACTGTGGCCACGTTTGATTTAAACCGTTGATTTCTCTGACTGCCACTTTTGTTTTTCTCCTTCCTATCTTTTGCTTTTATCCTTGTTTCCCTTTCCTCTGTCTCCCTGCTAAGGTTCCCAACCCCCTGCCATTTTAGTTTAAACCCTCCCCCAGAGCACTAGCAAACACTCCCCCTAGGACATCGGTTCCAGCCCTGCCCAGGTGCAAACCATCCGGTTTGAACTGGTCCCACCTCCCCCAGAACCGGTTCCAATGTCCCAGGAACTTGAATCCCTCCCCCTGGCACCATTCCTCTAGCCACGTATTCATCTGAAGTATCCTTCTATTTCTACTCTGACTAGCACGTGGCACTGGTAGCAATCCTGAGATTACTACCTTTGAGGTCCTGTTTTTAAATTTATCTCCTAACTCCCTATATTCTGCTTTTAGGACATCATCCCACTCTTTACCTATATCGTTGGTGCCTATATGCACCACGACAACTGGCTGTTCGCCCTCCCCTTCCAAGATGTTCTGCAGCCGCTCGGAGACATCCTTGACCCTTGCACCAGGGAGGCAACACACCATCCTGGAGTCTCATTTGCGGCCACAGAAATGCCTATCTATTCCCCTTACAATAGAGTCCCCTATTACTATAGCTCTACCCCTCATCACCACCCATCAGTTTTTCTTCATGCTAGCTCTTAATCTTCTAATCTTTTTTGCTTCCTCTATATTATTTTCAATACTCTGCTTGATTTTCTTTTATACTACTTGACTTAGATTTGCACATGTCTCTTTCTTAAGTATCATTTTTAAGTTCTCTATTTATTCAAGGAGCTTTTGCTACACCCCCTGTGTTTCATGTGCAAATATGTTTGGTTTATACTGTAAGCATCTCCTTTTTGAAAGCTTCCCACAGTTTATCAACTGTCTTAATGGCCAATTCTTATTTCTAATTTATCTTAAGTAATTTTCTTTTTATCTAATTGAAATTGGCTTTTTTTAGTTAAATATCTTTAGCTTTTAACTTTCCTTTTCAATTTTTATATCAAACCTAATTATGTTATAGTTATTGTTTCCTAAATGTTCACCCTCCCTTATAATACCTATTTGCTCCACTTAATTTCCTAGAACTAGATCCAGCATTGCCACCTTCCTTGTTGGGCTAAAAACATACTGATCTAGAATGCAGTTCTGGGTGCATTGTAAAACGATTCCCCTTCTTTGTCACTTATATTACCAAAATGATCTGCAGTCCTTCTATTATTTTTGCTCTCATAGTTTAATATTTATCCATATGCACATGCAATGATATAATAGTATTAGTGTGCCCATACCTTAAATATATGTCTTCAGTATAATACAGAGTGTACAGTACACTCCTTCAATTGAAAATGCCACCAATCACCAATAAACATAAGATAAAAAAGGTACTGTTCATGAATAATACAGAACATAATAAGCCTGGCCATAAAAAATAAAATGGCTGAACTAGGTCTGTTTGAAATCACAACAGGAGAAAAATCATCATTGCTAAAATACAACAGATTAGCAAATGGTAGAATCTAATCTCTTAACAGCTGTGAGGTGGAAAACATTACATCGGGAAAGGTATTAAAGAATGAGTTGCATTTATTTATACATCTCTGAAATGTCTCAAAATGTTTCACATACAATGAATTCATTTGACTACAACAGCAACAACTTGCATTTATAAAGAGCCATTAATGTAGAAATAATGTCCCAAGGTGTTTAATTGTTATATGGGCAAATACAGCAGCCATTTTACACAGAAGAGGATCCCACAAACACCAGTCAGATGGCAAACTAGTTAATGGGCTGGAATTTCCTCAATCCGACTCATGCTGAAATTACACTGAGCTTGATGATAGAATCATAGAATGGTTACAGCACAGAAGGAGGCCATTCGGCCCATTGAGCCCGTGCCAGCTCTCAGCAAGAGCACTTCAGCTAGTCCCACTCCCCCGCCCTATCCCCGTAGCCCTGCAAGTTTTTTCCTTCAGTCACTTATCCAATTCCCTTTTGAAAGCTACAATTGAATCTGTCTCCAGCACCCTTTCAGGCAGTGCATTCCAGATCCTAACCACTCACTACGTAAAAAAGTTTTCCTCATGTCGCCTTTGGTTCTTCTGCCAATCACCTTAAATCTGTGTCCTCTGGTTGTCGACCCTTCTGCCAGTGGGAACAGTTTCTCTCTAGCTACTCTGTCCAGACCCCTCCTGATTTTGAACACCTCTATCAAATCTCCTCTCAACCTTCTCTGCTCTAAGAAGAACAACCCCAGCTTTCCAGTCTATCCACGTAACTGAAGTTTCTCATCCCTGGAACCATACTAGTAAATCTTTTCTGCATCCCCTCCAAGGCCCTCACATCCATCCTAAAGAAGTGTGGTGCCCAGAATTGGACACAATAGTCCAGTTGAGGCTGAACTAGTGTTTTATAAAAGTTCATCATAGCTTCCTTGCTTTTGCACTCTATGCCTCTATTTATGAAGCCCAGGATCCTGTATGCTTTTTTAACCATTTTCTCAACCTGCCTTGCCACCTTCAATGATTTGGGCACATGCACCCCCAAGTCTATCTGTTCATGCATCCCCTTTAGAATTGTACCCGTTAGCTTATATTGCCTCTCCTTGTTCTTCCTACCAAAATGTATCACTTTGCACTTTTCTGCATTAAATTTTATCTGCCACGTGTCTGCCCATTCCATCAGCCTGTCTGTGTCCTCTTGAAGTCTATCACTATCCTCCTCACTGTTCACTATACTTCAAAGTTTTGTGTCATCCGCATATTTTGAAATTGTGCCCTGTACACCCAAGTCCAAGACATTAATATATATCAAGAAAAGCAGTGGTCCTATGTGATAAATCCAGAAAGTGGAACAAGGAACTCAAAGAGACTAGATGTTAGAATTAACACGAGTACTTTATTAACAACTGGAAAACACGTTTACAGACAGCCTGCATCAGCATCCTGGCATTCCACCTTGTGCTGACCTATGCAGGAAGCAAACCTCTGACCTTAACAGGAAGCAAACCTCTGACCTTAGCAGCAGCATTGGCTACAGCACCACCTGGTGGATAACCTTAATCATAACATCCCAGATTACTGTATCCCTCCCCCCTTAAGATTTCAGTATGAATTTCTTAACAAACAACCATTCCTGAGGGTCACATAAGGAGTCTCCGTTCATCATGTTCCATACTTGATGAATCTAACAGTTCAGTATCAACCTCTCTGGTGGCTTGCGAGTCCTTTGTGAACGCATAACAGTAAAGTCCCTGCTTGTTTGTGGTGAAACCACCAGCTGCTCCTGAGCAGTGCTCAGAGTATCTGACTCTGCAACAATGGTTTCCTCTTGACCGATAGGTTCCTGTGGAATTATCTCTGTCCCTGGTGGTGGCACCACAGATGCACTTGGATAACTGGGGGCAACCCTGTCTTTAGTCATTGCATCTGGAACCTTCATTTCAATTTCCCCTTGTCTGGGAAGTATCTGATTGACATGTCTGCGTACTACCCTACCATCTCCCAACATGACCTTGTATGATACTGGACCTGTCATTGAGTCTATGAAGCCAGGAATCCACTTTGGTCCATAACTGAAATTCCTGGTAAGGATCACATCTCCTTCTCCAAAACTTCGGCTCTTTGTTCTTTTGTCATGGTTCTCTTTTTGTTTGTTTTGTCTGTTTTCCATTTTCCTTTTTAGGTCTGGGTGGACAAGGTCAAGAGTGGAGCGTAGTCTATGACCTAATAACATCTCAGCAGGAGAGAGTCCTGTGGTGGATTGAGGTGTTACTCTGTAGCTGAACAGAACCCGTGACACTTTGGCTGCTAAACTCCCTTCTGCACTTTTTTTCATCATCTCCTTAAATGTTTGTATGGCTCTCTCCGCAAGTCCATTCGAGGACGGATGATATGGAGCCGAGGTCACCTGCACTATGCCATTTTTTCTCAAGAACTCTTTTGTCTCTGTACTCACAAAACAAATGGCATTGTCACTCACCACGATCTCCAGCAGCCCTTGATTACTGAAGCTCCGATGCAGGCAGTCTATAGTAGTAGTGGCGGAAGCAGAATTTACAGGATAAACATCCATCCACTTGGAATGTGCATCAATGATTATGAGGAACATCTTCCCCATGAATGGACCCGCATAATCTAAGTGCAATCTTCTCCATGGTTTATCCGGCCACTCCCAGGGGTGGAGAGGAGCCGCTGCTGGTTCCTTCCGGTGTTCCTGACAAGTGCTGCATGTCTTGACTAGATTTTCTATCTCCTCATCTAGCTTTGGCCACCACAAGTAACTCCTAGCCAAGGCTTTCATATGCGAGACCCCAGGATGACACTGATGTGGTTGCTCTAGGATAGACTGTAGTGCTGGCTGTGGAATAATCACTTGTGCTCCCCATAACATGCAACCATCCTGCACACTCAGCTCTGTTTTCCTGACACTGTAGGGTGTGAAGTCAGCCCCTTCCGGATGCTGTGGCCATCCCCTCACCACATATTCTCGAACTCTAGACAGTACTGGATCTTTACCTGTCCATGTTCTTACTTGCTCTGCAGTCACAAGTGCCGTGTCAGTGTCCTCCAACATCAAAACTCTGTCCTCTGGAGCTGCACGGATAGGTGTGCCTGGCAGTGGAAGACGGCTCAAGGCATCTGCGTTCCCATGGTACTTGCCTGCCTTGTAGACGATGACATACTCATATGCCCTCAACGTCACTGCCCACCTCTGGATCCGGGGTGACACCATCTGTGGAACTGCTTTCATTTCATTGAAAAGAGAGAGAAGAGGTTTATGATCGGTACATATGGTGAACTTCCTGCCATATATGTACTTGTGGCACCTCTGTAACCCAAACATTACTGCTAACCCCTCTTTGTCTAACTGGGAATAGTTTTTTCCGCTGGTGTTAGAGTTCGGGACATAAACCCTATTGGTCTTTCAGTTCCATCTTCCATGCAGTGTGAAAGAACTGCCCCCACTCCATAAGGTGAAGCATCACAAGAGAGAATGATGCCTTTCTCTGCATTGTAGTGAACCAGCACATCCGACGACAGCATCAGTTTCTTGGACTGTTCAAATGAAACCCCCTGCTCCTCTCCCCACTGCCACTGTGTCTCCTTGCACAGTAGTTTGTGAAGAGGTGCTAACACAGTTGACAAGTTTGGTAAAAACCTGTTATAATAGTTCAGCAGTCCCAGGTAAGCTTTTAACTCAGCCACATTTGTAGGAGCAGGGGTGTCCTGCAGTGCTTGTACCTTCTCCTTGAGTGGATGGAGCCCGGTGGCGTCCACTTTGTGTCCCAGGAACACTGCCTCATTCCCAGGAAAGTGCACTTACTCCTCTTGAGCTGGAACCCTGCCCTCTCCAATCTCTGTAGTACCTCTCTCAGAGTGCTCAGATGCTCCTGGTCGGTTCTTCCCATCACCAGAATGACATCCAGATAGATGGAAACATGTGGAATCCCTTGCAGTACACCTTCGATTGTCCTCTGGAAGATAGCTGGACTAGATGAGACACCAAACGGTAAGCGGTTATATGTAAACAAGCCCTTGTGTGTATTTATGGTGACATACTTCTTTGATTCATCATCCAGTGTAATCTGCAAGTAGGCATGACTTGATGCGCTATCAATTACTTATAAAAGACGGAGAGTTAGGAGAGTAACTAAAGGCTTTTATTAGCAAAGAACAGAGCATGCCTCTCGTGGTTGACTGGGTTCCAAGAAGGCAGGGGGCTGCAGGTCAATCACCTTTATACCTGGGCCTGTGGGTGGAGCCAGCCGAGACATGTTGAGGCATGCATAGGTACAACAGTGTGCAGCAACAACAACAACAGTGAATAACAATAACAGTGGTTTACCACATTCACCCCTTGTTTAAAATTGAGTCCGGCGGGGTGAAGTGTACTAAAGGTTCGTGTAAGTAAGTCTATCAGGTGGCCTTGTATGCCGTCCTGATCGTCATAGTGGCGGCGGTGATGGTGCAGCATCCAACGTTGAATCTGGCGTCTCATTGAGTGGTTGGGTGGTCAATGACGGGTCCTGGGGCTGCGGCATGCCGTCTAGCGGGGTTGGGTTGTGGGTAGTGGTGGATGGCAATGGTAGTGTTTCAGGGGCACCCAAAGGTGCGGGAAAAAACAGGAACTAAGTGTTACAAAACATATTTGAAAGTCCTTTATCTGAATGCACGTAGCATTCGTAACAAAATGAATGAGTTAACGGCACAAATAATGACGTATGGGTATGATCTTGTGGCCATTACAGAAACATGGCTGCAGGGTGACCATGACTGGGAATTAAACATACCAGGTTATTTAACAATCAGGAAGGACAGGCAGGAAGGGAGAGGAGGTGGGGTGGCTATGTTAATAAAGGAAGGAATCACTATAATACAGAGAAATGATATTGGGTCAAAGGAGCAGGATAGTGAAACAGTTTGGGTGGAGGTAAGGAATAATAAGGGGAAAAAAACACTAGTGGGTGTAGTCTATAGGCCTCCGAACAGTTGCAACTCTGTTGGACGGAGTATTAATCAGGAAATAGTTGAGGCTTGTAATAAGGGAACAGCTATAATTATGGGGGATTTTAATTATCATATTAACTGGACAAATCAAATTGGGCAGAGCAGCCTTGAGGAAGAGTTCATTGAGTGTATTAGGGATGGGTTTCTTGAGCAGTATGTAACTGAACCGACCAGGGGGCAAGCAACCTTAGATTTGGTCCTGTGTAATGAGACAGGATTAATTAAAAATGTCCTAGTAAAGGATCCCCTTGGAATGAGTGACCATAACATGGTTGAGTTCCATATTCAATTAGAGGGTGAGAAGGTTGGATCTCAAACAAGCGTGCTGAGCTTGAATAAAGGAGACTATGAAGGTATGAGAGCGGAATTAATTAGAGTGGACTGGGAAAATAGATTAAAGGGTAAGACGGTACATGATCAGTGGTGTACATTTAAGGAGTTATTTTACAACTTCCAAAAAAAATATATTCCACTGAGGAAAAAAGGGTGTAAAAGAAAAGATAGCCATCCGTGGCTAAGTAAAGTAATTAAGGATAGTATCCGACTAAAAACAAGGGCATATAAGGTAGCCAAATCTAGTGGGAGGATGGAAGATTGGGAAGTCTTTAAAAGACAGCAAAAAATAACAAAAAGATTGATTAAGAAAGGGAAGATAGATTATGAAAGTAAATTAGCAAAAAATATAAAAACAGACAGTAAAAGTTTCTATAGTTATATAAAAAGAAAAAGGGTGGCTAAAGTAAATGTTGGTCCCTTAGAGGATGAGACCGGGAAATTAATGGTGGGAAACATGGAGATGGCAAAAACACTGAACAATTATTTTGTATCAGTCTTTACAGTAGAGGACACTAAGAATATCCCAACACTGGACAAACAGGGGGCTCTAGGTGGGGAGGAACTAAATACAATTAAAATCACTAAGGAAGTGGTACTTGGTAAAATAATGGGACTCAAGGTGGATAAATCCCCTGGACCTGATGGCTTGCATCCCAGGGTCTTGAGGGAAGTAGCGGTAGGGATTGTGGATGCATTGGTAATAATTTTCCAAAACTCACTGGACTCAGCAAAGGTCCCGGCAGATTGGAAAACTGCTAATGTAACACCCTTATTTAAAAAGGGTAGTAGGCAGAAGGCTGGAAACTATAGACCTGTTAGCCTAACATCTGTGGTTGGTAAAATGTTAGAGTCCATTATTAAGGAGACAGTAACGGGACATTTGGATAAACATAATTTAATAGGGCAAACTCAGCATGGTTTCATGAAGGGGAAGTCATGTTTAACAAATTTGCTTGAGTTTTTTGAGGAAGTAACATACAGGGTGGATAAAGGGGAACCAGTGGACGTAGTGTATTTAGACTTCCAAAAGGCATTTGACAAGGTGCCACACAAAAGATTATTGCTCAAGATAAAAAATCATGGGATTGGGGGTAATATTCTGGCGTGGGTGGAGGATTGGCTCTCTAACAGAAAGCAGAGAGTTGGGATAAATGGTTCGTTCTCAGATTGGCAACCAGTAACTAGTGGTGTTCCGCAGGGGTCAGTGCTGGGTCCCCAACTCTTTACAATCTATATTAACGATTTGGAGGAGGGGACCGAGTGTAACATATCAAAGTTTGCAGATGATACAAAGATGGGACGGAAAGTAGTGAGTGAGGAGGACATAAAAAACCTGCAAAGGGACATAGACAGGCTAAGTAAGTGGGCAGAGATTTGGCAGATGGAATACAATACTGGAAAGTGTGAGGTTATGCACTTTGGCAGGAAAAATCATAGAGCAAGTTATTATCTTAATGGCAAGAAACTGGAAAGTACTGTAGTACAAAGGGACCTGGGGGTCCTGGTGCACGAAACTCAAAAAGTTAGTATGCAGGTGCAGCAAGTGATTAAGAAGGCCAATGGAATGTTGGCTTTTATTGCTAGGGGGTTGGAATATAAAAACAGGGAGGTATTGCTGCAGTTGTACAAGGTATTGGTGAGGCCGCACCTGGAATACTGCATACAGTTTTGGTGTCCATACTTAAGAAAAGACATACTTGCTCTCGAGTCAGTACAAAGAAGGTTCACTCGGTTAATCCCGGGGATGAGGGGGTGGTCATATGAGGAGAGGTTGAGTAGATTGGGACTCTACTCATTGGAGTTCAGAAGAATGAGAGGCGATCTTATTGAAACATATAAGATTGTGAAGGGGCTTGATCGGGTGGATGCGGTGAGGATGTTCCCAATGATGGGTGAAACTAGAACTAGGGGGCATAATCTTAAAATAAGGGGCTGCTCATTCAAAACTGAGATGAGGAGAAACTTCTTCACTCAGAGGGTGGTAGGTTTGTGGAATTTGCTGCCCCAGAAAGCTGTGGAAGCTACATCATTAAATAAATTTAAAACAGAAATAGATAGTTTCCTAGAAGTAAAGGGAATTAAGGGTTACGGGGAGCGGGCAGGAAATTGGACATGAGTCTGGGTTCGGAATGGTCATGGCCCTGTGGGTAGTGGAGTGGGCCCAGGGGCCGTGTAGCCTTTTTCTGCTCCTACTGTGTTCTAATTCTGTTAGATTTCAGGAGATGGTTTTATTCCTGTTCCTGGCTGGGGTGGAGATCGCCTTTACAGAAGGTAAGTACTGTAGAAAATATAGGGACAGAGTGATCTCCTGGAAGAATTTCGATCGCCTAGATGGGTCGGAGAGGAATTTCCCAGATTTTTTTCTCCCAAATTGGCCATTGGGTCTTTATCTGGTTTTTTGCCTCTCCCGGGAGATCACATGGGTTCGGGTGGATGCAGAGTAATAGAAGATTTGAGGTTAGGATCAGATCAGCCATGATCTTATTGAATGGTGGAGCAGGCTCGAGGGGCCGATTGGCCTACTCCTGCTCCTATTTCTTATGTTCTTATGTTCTTATCTCGTGTGGGGGCTGTGTCCTCCCGCCCATCCGGGTACGCTACGTAAGCGTACTGGGGGTAGGCGTGGGTAGTGGTGGGTGGCGAGGGAGGTGTTTCGGGAGCACCCGAAGGTGCAAGGTCTCGTATGGAGACTGTGTCCTCCCGCCCGTCCGGGTACACCACGTAAGCATACTGAGGGTTGGCATGGAGGAGGCTCACCCTCTCGACCAGGGGGTCCATCTTATGGGACCTCACGTGCTTCCGCAGTAGGACGGGTCCTGGAGAAGTCAGCCATGTCGGTAACGAGATCCCCGATGTGGACTTCCTGGGGAAGGAGAACATTCTCTCGTGAGGGGTAGCATTGGTGGCTGTACAGAGCAGTGACCGAATGGAATGGAGCGCCGCAGGGAGGACTTCCTGCCAGCGAGAGGTCGGAAGGCCCTTAGATTTCAAGTTTAAAAGGACTGCCTTCCAGACCGTCGCATTCTCCCTTTCCACCTGGCCATTACCCTGGGGGTTGTAGCTGGTGGTCCTGCTTGTAGCGATACCTCTCGAGAGCAGGTACTGCCGGAGTTCGTCGCTCATAAAGGATGAGCCCCTGTCGCTATGGATATAGCTAGGGAAGCCGAACAAGGCGAAGAGGTCATTCAGACATTTAATGACCGTGGTACTGGTCATGTCTGAGCAAGGGATGGCAAATGGGAAACGGGAGTACTCATCAATTATGTTGAGGAAGTACACATTGCGGTCGGAGGAGGGGAGGGGCCCTTTAAAATCGACGCTCAGCCGTTCAAAGGGGCGCGTGGCTTTGATCAGGCTTGCTCTGTCTGGCCTATAAAAATGCGGTTTGCACTCGGCACAGATTTGGCAGTTCCTGGTCATGGTCCTGACCTCCTCGATGGAGTAGGGCAGGTTACGGGATTTGATGAAGTGAAAAAAGCTGGTGACCCCCGGGTGGCAGAGGTCATTGTGGCGGGTCTTCAGTCTATCGACCTGCGCGTTGGTGCATGTACCACGTGATAGGGCATCTGGGGGCTCATTGAGTTTCCCGGGCCGGTACAAGATATCGTAATTGTAGGTGGAGAGTTCGATTCTCCACCTCAAGATCTTGTCGTTCTTGATTTTGCCCCTCTGCTTATTATTAAACATAAAAGCTACTGAACGCTGGTCAGTGAGCAGGGTAAATCGTTTTCCGGCCAGGTAATGCCTCCAATGTCGCACAGCTTCCACAATGGCCTGGGCCTCCTTTTCGACAGAGGAGTGTCGAATCTCGGGGCCCTGGAGGGTCCTTGAGAAAAAGGCCACGGGTCTCCCCGCCTGGTTAAGGGTTGCAGCTAGGGCAAAGTCGGATGCGTCGCTTTCCACTTGGAAAGGGATGGACTCATCCACTGCGTGCATTGTGGCCTTCGCAATATCTCCTTTTATGAGAGTGAAGGCTGCACAGGCCTCTGCTGTCAGGGGGAAGGAGGTGGACTTGATGAGGGGTCTGGCTTTGTCCGCATAGTTGGGCACCCACTGAGCATAGTACGAGAAAAACCCAAGGCATCTCTTCAGTGCTTTTTGGCAGTGGGGGAGGGGGAGCTCCATAAGGGGGCGCATCCTGTCGGGGTCGAGGCCGATGACTCCGTTCTCCACTACACAGCCAAGAATGGCAAGGCGCTTGGTACGAAACATACATTTGTCCTTGTTGTATGTTAGGTTCAGCCGCTGGGCCGTACGGAGGAATTTCTCTAGATTAACATCATGGTCCTGCTGGTCGCGGCCGCAGATGGTGACGTTGTCTAGATAGGGGAAAGTGGCCTGGAGCGCGTTCTGGTCAACCATCCGGTCCATCTCCCGTTGGAAGACTGAAACCCCGTTGGTGACGCCGAAGGGAACTCTGAGGAAGTGGTAGAGACGACCGTCAGCTTCAAAAGCTGTGTACTGGCGGTCCTCAGCCCTGATGGGGAGCTGGTGGTATGCCGACTTCAGATCAATCGTCGAGAACACCCGGTATTGTGCTATCTGATTGACCATATCAGATATGCGGGGGAGTGGGTATGCATCTAGCTGGGTGTAGCGATTGATCGTCTGGCTGTAGTCAATAACTAGGCGCTGTTTTTCGCCAGTCTTCACTACCACCACTTGTGCTCGCCATGGGCTGGTGCTACTTTCAATAATCCCTTCCTTCAGGAGTCTTGCTACCTCGGATTTAATGAAGCTCCTATCCCCGGCACTGTAACGCCTGCTTTTGGTAGCGATGGGCTTACAGTCGCAGGTGAGGTTAGCGAACAAGGAGGGGGGGGGACTTTAAGGGTGGAGAGGCTGCAAATGGTGCGCGGCGGGCGATTTGAAAGCTGCTGGCTGCAGACTGTGAGTGGGGGGAGGGGTCCATCGTACGCTAATGTGACACTCTTAAGGTGGCACTGAAAATCCAACCCCAGTAGAACGGCAGCGCAAAGATGGGGCAGGACCAGGAGTTTAAAATTTTTGTATTCTGTGCCCCTTACTGAAAGGGTCACTACACAGTAGCCACCGACGTCCGCTGACTGGGCTTTGGAAGCCAAAGAGATCCGGTGTCGCGTCGGCAGGACCGGGAGAGAGTAACTGCGCACCGTGTCGGGGTGGATAAAGCTTTCCGTGCTCCCGCTGTCAAAAAGGCAGGTAGTGGCGCGGCCGTTTACCGTAATGTCCATCATGGACCTGGACAGTTGATGAGGGAGAGATTGGTCCAGCATCACGGAGGCCAGCGTATGGTCGAGCGAGTCAATGTGGTCGTCAGATGAGGCGGTGGTTGAGTCCGGGTCCCCCGTGGTTGAAGTTGGAGACGTCCGAGATGGCGGACAAAATGGCGGCGCCCATGGTCCCGATCCCCACGCGGCTGGGGGAGCCCAAGATGGCGGACAAGATGGCTGCCCCCACGGTTCGCACGCGGCGCTGCTGGCGTTAGCGATTTTACCTTTGCAGGCGCTGACATAGTGTCCTTTCTTCCCGCAGCCGGAGCAGGTAGCGTTTCTCACCGGGCAGCGTGCTCTGGGGTGTTTTGCCTGGCCACAAAAATAACATTTCTGTGCCTTGGACATCGCAGCAGCAGTTGAAGGTGGCGGTCCCATGACCCAAGGTTGTGGCGTCCACGTTGCGGAGCGGTTAGGGGAGAAGGCGTCCATATTCCTGTGGGCCGCGTCGAGCGAGAGCGCGAGGGACACTGCCTTTCTCAGGTCCATTTCTCCCTTTTCCAACAGTCTCTGCCGGGAGTAGTCGGACCTTAGACCTGCAACGAAAGCATCTCGGATCAGTCCCTCCGTGTGTGCTGCGGCTGGTACTTCTTTGCAATCGCAGTCTCGGCCGAGTATCCGTAGTGCCCGTAGGAAGGCCTCCACCGTATCCCCGGGCTGCTGTCTGCGGGATCTTAAGAGGTGCCGGGCATAGACCGTATTTACCGGGCGTGCGTATTGCCCTTTTAGCAGATCGATAGCCGCCGCGTAGGTCGTCGCATCCTGGATTATTGTATAAACTTGGTGGCTCACCTTTGAGGCCAGGATTTCCAACTTGTTTTCGTCCAGGGTCACAGTTGAGGCTTGCAGGTAGGCCTCGAAGCAACGCAGCCAATGTGCGAATTTGGTAGCCGAACCCGCTTCTTGGGGGTCTAGGTCCAGGCATGTTGGTCTGAGGGCTCGCAGCAGCTCCTGCTGCTCAGCGTTTGGCGCAGCAGCCTGCTGTTCAGCGTTTGGTGCAGCAGCCTGCTGTTCAGCGTTTGTCGACATTTTGTTTTTGCCAATAAAATTGATGCGCTATCAATTACTTATAAAAGACGGAGAGTTAGGAGAGTAACTAAAGGCTTTTATTAGCAAAGAACAGAGCATGCCTCTCGTGGTTGACTGGGTTCCAAGAAGGCAGGGGGCTGCAGGTCAATCACCTTTATACCTGGGCCTGTGGGTGGAGCCAGCCGAGACATGTTGAGGCATGCATAGGTACAACAGTGTGCAGCAACAACAACAACAGTGAATAACAATAACAGTGGTTTACCACATGCCTCATATCCAACTTTGTGAATTTCTTTCCTCCAGCCAGGTTTGCAAAGAGATCCTCTGTTTTGGGAATAGGATACTGCTCTAGTTTGGACACCCAATTGACAGTCAATTTATAGTCTCCACAGACTCTTACTGAATTGTCCAGTTTTAAAACAGGTACTATGGGAGCTGCCCATTCCGAACATTTCACCGACTCCAGTATGTTCTCTCTCAATAGACGGTCAAGCTCAGCCTCTACCTTTGGCTTCATGGCATAAGGCACAGGTCGTTGTTTAAAAAACCTTGGTGGTGCCTCCTTGTCTACATAAATCTTAGCTGGGGGGCCATTAAATGTGCCAAGTTCCTCCTTGAACACACTCTCATGTTCACTCAACACTTCTTGCAAAGTCAACTGTTTGCCCGCATCTATTTGATGTACTGCTCCCCAGCCTAATTTAAGTTCTTTTATCCAGCCCCGACCTAACAGGTTTGGTCCGGTACCCGATACTATAACTACAGGTAGCTGTTCCACTGTGTCCCTGTGTTGCACAGTTACCTTAGCTGTACCTAATGTCGCTACTCGTTCACCTGTATATGTTTTAAGATGCAGGGAGCAAGGCTTTAACTCTGGAACTTTTGCACGGTTCCACAATTTTGAGTACTCTGCCTTATTCATTATGGTCACGCCGCACCCTATATCCACTTCAAAGTTCACCTCAGAGTAATTTACTGTCAGTTGCAATGTGATAGTAGCCACTTCTGGAATGTTCTCTAACATGCTATACATTATGAACATGTCCTCTTCTTCCTCAGCTTCCCTGCTGATGTGGTGTGCTCCATGTTTTTTCACTTCTCTCCCTTGATTTTGCTGTCCTCCCCCTTTTGGTTTGGATTCCTCCACAGGTGATTTTGCCCTGCAAGCTCATTTTATGTGTCCTTGTTTCCCACACTTGTAGCACTTTTCCTTCAGAAACCGGCATTCACTCGCCAGGTGATCGCCCTTGCATCTATAACATGCCTTCACATGCTCACGTTGTGGTTTCTGACGCATGTTCAACTTGTGCACAACAACCTGACCTGCAACTTGCGTAGCATTAGCCCTGTCTGAACCCTGTATTTCTTTTACATCTCGGTTCGCTGTCTCTATGGCTTGAGCAAGTTCCAATGCTTTTTCATAAGTAAGCCCAGTCTCGGATAATAATCTACGCTGCATTCGGTTGTCCATAATTCCGCAAACTAGCCTATCTCGCAGCATTTCCTTCAGGTTGTTCCCATAATTGCAATCTTGTGCTAATTTACGCAACACCACTACATACTCCATTACGCTCTTTTCCTCTTTCCTGTTCCTTGAATGAAACTTGAACCGCTGTACAATCTCACTAGGCTTAGGGTTGAAATGTTCTTTTAGCAAAGCCACTAATTCAACAAATGATTTGTCTCCAGGCTTTTCAGGACTGAGCAGGTTTTTCATCAAACTGTAGGTTTGGCTTCCCACTGAACTAAGCAGAATGGCTTTCCTTTTTCCGGCATCATTTATTTCATTTGCTTCGAAAAAATAACCCAACACTTTACAGTATTCTTCCCAGGTTTGTGCTTGAATATCAAAAGCGGAAACCGTTCCTACCGTGGCAGCCATGCTCTCTTCCAACTGGTAGCTAACTTTAGATTGTGATTTTGTTGTTTAAACGTCCCGGCAGACTTTTCTTCTTTATGCAGGGTCCTTTAGTTGCCTCGTCGCCAAATGTGATAAATCCAGAAAGTGGAACAAGGAACTCAAAGAGGCTAGATGTTAGAATTAACACGAGTACTTTATTAACAACTGGAAAACACGTTTACAGACAGCCTGCATCAGCATCCTGGCATTCCACCTTATGCTGACCTTTGCAGGAAGCAAACCTCTGACCTTAACAGGAAGCAAACCTCTGACCTTAGCAGCAGTATTGGCTACAGCACCACCTGGTGGATAACCTTAATCATAACATCCCAGATTACTATATCCTAGAACCGACCCCTGGGGAATCCCACTGTGTACCTTCCTCCAGTCCAATAAATAACCGTTCACCTCTACTCTCTGTTTCCTGTCACTCTGGGTGAAGAAATTCCTCCTCATCTCAGTCCTAAATGGCTTACCCCTTATCCTTAGACTGTCACCCCTGGTTCTAGACCCCCCCACCATCGGGAACAGCCTTCCTGCATCTAGTCTGTCTAGTCCTGTTAGAATTTTATAAGTTTCAATGAGATCGCCTTTCATTCTTCTAAACTCTCGTGAATATAAGCCTAATCGACCCAATCTCTCCTCATACGTCATTTCTGCCATCCCAGGTATCAGTCTGGTGAATCTTCGCTGCACTCTCTCCATGGCAAGAACATCCTTCCTCAGATAAGGTGACCAAAACTGCACACAATACTCAAGGTGTGGTCTCACTAAGGCCCTGTATAACTGTAGCAAGACATCTTTGCTCCTCTACTCGAATCTTCTCGCTATGAAGGCCAACATACCATTTGCCTTCTTAACCGCCTGCTGCACCTGCATGCTTACCTTCAGCGACTGGTGCACAAGGACACCCAGGTTTCATTGCACTTCCCCTTTTCCCAATCTATTGCCGTTCAGATAATAATCTATCTTCCTGTTTTTGCCACCAAAGTGGATAACCTCGCATTTATCCATGTTATACTGCATTTGCCATGCATCTGCCCAATCACCCAACCTGTCCAAATCATACTGGAGTTTCTCGGCATCCTCCTCACAGCACACGTGCCCACCCAGCTTTGTGTCGTCTGCAAACTTGGAGATATTACATCTCCAGGTTCCCTCATCTAGATCATTTATATATATTGTGAATAGCTGGGGTCCTAGCACCGATCCCTGTGGTACCCCACTAGTTACTGCCTGCCACTCGGCAAAAGACCCGTTTATTCCAACTCTTTGCTTCCAGTCTGCCAACCAGTTCTCTATCCAAGACAGTACTTTATCCCCAATCCCATGTGCTTTAACTTTGCATGCTAATCTCTTATGCGGGACCTTATTGAAAGCCTTCTGAAAGTCAAAATATATCACATTCACTGGTTCTCCCTTATCTGTTCTATCAGTTACATCCTCAAAAAATTCCAGTAGATTAGTCAAGCGTGATTTCCCTTTTGTAAATCCATGTTGACTTTGTTCGATCCTGTCACTGTTTTCCAAGTGCTCTGCTATTACATCTTTTAAAATGGACTCTAGCATTTTCCCCACTACCGATGTCAGGCTTACCGGTCTATAATTCCCCATTTTCTCTCTACCACATTTTTTAAATAGTGGGGTTACATTAGCTATCCTCCAATCCATGGGAACCGTTACAGAGTCTATAAAATTTTGGAAGATGACCAGCAATGCCTCTACTGATTTCTAGGGCCATTTCCTTAATTACCCTAGGATGTAGATTATCAGATTCTGGGGATTTATCAGCCTTCAATCCTGTCAATTTCCCTAACACCATTTCCCTACAAATACTGATTTCATTCAATTCCTCCCTCTCATTAGACCCTATGTTCCCCGACATCTCTGGGAGTTTATTTGTGTCCTCCTTTGTGAAGACAGATCCAAAGTATGTATTTAATTGGTCTGCCATTTCTTTGTTCCCCATTATAAATTCCCCTGATTCTGACTGCAAGGAACCTACGCTTGACTTCACCAATCTTTTTCTCTTCACGTATCTACAGAAGCTTTTACAGTCAGTTTTTATGTTCCCTGAAAGCTTACTCTCATAATCTATTTTCCCCCTCTTAATTAATCCCTTTGTCCTCCTTTGCTGAATCCTAAACTGCTCCCAATCCTCAGGTTTGCTGCTTTTTCTGGCCAAATTATATGTCCTCTCCTTGGATCTTATGCTATCCCTAATTTCCCTTGTTAGTCACAGTTGAGTCACTGTTTTTGTTTTATTTTTATGCCAAACAGGGATGAACAAATTCTGTAGTTCATCCATGCGATCTTTAAATGTTTGCCATTGCCTATCCACCGTCAACCCTTTAAGTAACATTCCCCAATCCATCCTAGCCAACTCGTGCCTCATATCATCGTAGTTTCCTTTATTTAAATTGAGACCCTAGTCACTCTCCATTTTAATGAAGAATTCTATCATATTATGATCGCTCCTCCCCAAGGGGCCTCGCACAACAAGATTGCTAATTAATCCTTTCTCATTACATAATACCCAGTCTAAGATGGCCTGATCTCTAGTTGGTTCCTCGACATATTGGTCCAGGAAACCATCCCGTATACACTCTAGGAATTCCTCCTCCACAGTATTGTTACTAATTTGGTTAGCCCACTCTATATGTAGATTAAAGTCACCCATGATAACTGCTGTACACTTATTGCACGCATCTCCAATTTCCCATTTAATGCCATCCCCAACCTCCACATTACTGTTTGGGGGTCTGTATACAACTCCCACTAACGTTTTCCACCCCATGGTATTTCTCATCTCTGCCCATACAGATTCCACATCATCAGAAGTAATATCCTTCCTTACTATTGTGTTAATCTCCTCTTTAACCAGCAATGCTACTCCTCCACCTTTTCCTTTTCTCCTGTCCTTCCTGAATATTGAATACCCCTGGATGTTGAATTCCCAGCCTTGGTCACCCTGGAGCTATGTCTCCATAATCCCAATTATATCTGTCAAATTCTCTACCACAGAAGGCAGTTGAGGCCAATTCGTTAAATATATTCAAGAAGGAGTTAGATATATTTCTTAAGGGTAAAGGGATCAAGGGATATGGGGAGAAAGCAGGGACAGGGTACTGAATTTGGATGATCAGCCATGATCTCATTAAATGACAGAACAGGCTCGCGGGACCGAATGGCCTACTCCTGCTCCTATCTTCTATGTTTCTATGTTTCTACTACGTCTCCTTTCCCTATGACTTTGGCAGCATCTTCTTCCTTGGTAAAGACAGATGAAAAGTACTCCTTCAGTACATTGGCAAAATTTATGCTAGTTCAGAATAGGTGTAAATGTAGGAAACCCGTGTTCGCTGGTCTTTTGCACAGGGTGAGATATGTTAATGAGTTAAGTTGGATCTTGGCAGACGTAACTCGGGAGTGGTGCAAATGATTGAGGAAATTTGCACATAGTGATGTAAAACTGGGGTAACTCAGTTATGTGCAAATTTCCAAGGCAAAACATGGTGCAACTCTACTCTTATGCCATAGTTACACCAAAACTTTCCAGAAAATTCCAGGCCAGTATGTTTTTTGGTGGTGGTTAACAGAAGAATCTTGCAAGGTTGTGTATAGATGTGAAGGATATACATCAAATATTTAACTGTATTTATGTCTTAATTCAATGAATTGTTAATACAGTGATTTTACTGTGTTTTCCTCCCTCTGGCACAGCCACACTTTGCTCTTCAGTCAGAAGAGTGGGACAGGCTGACCTAGAAATAGAAGGATATTTCAGATGAATACGTGGCTAGAGGGATGGTGCAAGGGGGAGGGATTCAAGTTCCTGGGACATTGGAACCGGTTCTGGGGGAGGTGGGACCAGTTCAAACCGGACGGTTTGTACCTGGGCAGGGCTGGAACCGATGTTCTAGGGGGAGTGTTTGCTAGTGCTCTGGGGGAGGGTTTAAACTAAAATGGCAGGGGGTTGGGAACCTGAGCAGGGAGACAGAGGAAAGGGAAACAAGGATAAAAGAAAAAGATAGGAAGGAGAAAAACAAAAGTGGCAGTCAGAGAAATCAACGGTTTAAATCAAACGTGGCCACAGTAAATAATAATTCTAATAGGTCTAAGAGCGTTAAAAAAACAAGCCTGAAGGCTTTGTGTCTTAATGCGAGGAGCATTTGTAATAAGGTGGATGAATTGGCTGCGCAAATAGAGGTAAATGAATATGATTTGGTTGGGATTACGGAAACGTGGCTCAAGGATGGCCAAGGCTAGGAACTCAGCATCCAGGGATATTCGATATTCAGGAAAGATAGGCAAAAAGGAAAGGGAGGTGGGGTAGCATTACTGGTTAAAGAAGGGATTCATACAATTGTAATGAAGGATATTAGCTCTGATGATGTGGAATGTGTATGGGTAGAATTGAGAAATACTAAGGGGAAAAAAACATTAGTGGGAGTGGTATATAGACCTCCAAACAGTAAGGCGGAGGTTGGGGCTGGCATTAAAAGGGAAATTAAAAAAGCGTGCAATAAGGGCACAGCAGTCATCATGGGTGACTTTAATCTACATATAGATTGGGCTAACCAAATTAGTAACAATACTGTGGAGGAGGAATTCCTGGAGTGTTTACGGGATGGTTTCCTGGACCAATATGTCGAGGAACCAACCAGAGATCAGGCCATGTTAGACTGGGTATTATGTAACGAGAAAGGATTAATTAGCAATCTTGCTGTACGAGGCCCCTTGGGGAGGAGCGATCATAATATGATCGAATTCTTCATTAAGATGGAGAATGAAGTAGTTGACTCAGAGACTAGCGTCCTCAATTTAAATAAAGGAAACTACGATGGTCTGAGGAGCGAGTTGGGTAGGATTGATTGGGGAATGTCACTCAAAGGGTTGACGGTGAATAGGCAATGGTAAACATTCAAATGGATGAACTACAGAATTTGTTCATCCCAGTTTGGCATAAAAATAAAACAAAGAAGGTGACTCAACCATGGCTAACAAGGGAAATTCAGGATAGCATAAGATCCAAGGAGAGGACATATAAATTGGCCAGAAAAAGAAATAATCCTGAGGATTGGGAGCAGTTTAGGATTCAACAAAGGAGGACAAAGGGATTAATTAAGAAAGGGAAAATAGAATATGAGAGTAAACTTTCAGGGAACATAAAAACTGACTGTAAAAGCTTTTATAGATATGTGAAGAGAAAAAGATTGGTGAAATCAAGTGTAGGTTCCTTGCAGTCAGAATCAGGGGAATTTATAATGGGGAACAAAGAAATGGCAGACCATCTAAATACATACTTTGGTTCTATCTTCACAAAGGAGGACACAAATAGCCTCCCAGAGATGCCGGGGAACATAGGGTGGTGAAGCTGTGTAATTCTCTGCCACAGAGGGCGGTTCATTAAATATATTCAAGAAGGAGTTGGATATATTTCTTAAGGCTAAAGGGATATGGGGAGAAGGCAGGAACAGGGTACTGAAATTGTATGATCAGCCATGATCTCATTGAATGGCGGAGCAGGCTCGAAGGGCTGAATGGCCTACTCCTGCTCCTATCTTCTATGTTTCTATGTTTCTATGTTTGCTGACACTGCAGTGGTTCCTGATAATGGTTGTTCTAATGCTTTTATTAGAATTTGTATAACCTTTGTTCACATTGGAGGATCCAATTGTAAAATTTAATTGCAGCAAAAACATTTCCCATTTTTTCTCCATCGTTTGGTATTACCAAACTAGACAAAGCAGAGAAATAAATTGATTTCTAATTGTGTTTTTTACAGGTCCACAGGACACTAGATATAGATAATATGTTGCTACGTTTAACCCGGAGATAGCAGCACATTTTAGAAGCCAAACTATTTTTTGATTCGTGATTTCTGTCACATATGTCTTTGAATTGCTGACTGGATGAAAGGGTAACAAGGTACTAGAGGCTATTTTTATCTAGTTGTTGTTGTTGAAATCCCAGTTCAAATCTTGGCAATCTAGTTATGTATTTATTAGGATTGAAGAGTACATATTTAGAAGCTGAGTGGTATTGTGGATTGAAACCTCTGGAGACATGGGTCCAAGTGCATTCCAGTAATGAACATTGCCTTTACCAATGTCACATGTAAAATGAGTTTGGTTGATCTTGGTCAAGTCCCCGGTCTCCAGTCCCCCAATCAACTTGAATCGACAGTATAATAATTTGCAGCTGTTTTCTTCTTAAAACATGTCAATTTAGATTTGTCAGACCTTGGGTTCATTTTGTAGCAGAATGAATTGCTCTGCTTGCTTACATTTATAGTAACTCCATGCTGTTAGTTACCATTGTTGTTTGTTGTCAGCATTCAAACTTGACATGAAATGACTTAAAAATTAAAGGTTTTTATATCATGCTTTAATGAAAATATATCTGAGAATTTTTCATTGCTATGTGATGGTTATGTGTACACTTTAAACATTTCAAAGACAAATACGTTGCAGTGTGGAGAGAGCACAACACCTGTGTCAGGTGTCAAAGGTCAACAAGAAATAATGAGGAATAATATAATCTTCAAAACTGAATATTTTCCAGTAAGGAAGGGCAGGCACTTATTGTCCAGGGTATTTTGTAAAGATTTATGATTAAGAACACAAACACCCAAAGACTCTGGGTGTGCAATTTGACTAATGAATGTGTTTATTTTTGCTTTGCAGGATATGGCCATGCAGCTCCAGACACTGATGCAGGTAAAGCTTTTTGCATGTTTTATGCCGTGCTGGGAATTCCACTGACCCTAGTCATGTTCCAGAGCCTGGGAGAACGGATGAATACGTTTGTCAAATACCTTTTGAAACGAATAAAGAAATGCATCGGCATGAAAAGCACGGACGTGTCTATGGAGAACATGGTGACCGTGGGTTTCTTCTCTTGCATGGGGACCCTATGCATCGGAGCAGCCGCCTTCGCACATTATGAAGGCTGGAACTTTTTTCACGCGTATTACTACTGTTTCATCACATTGACTACAATAGGGTTTGGGGACTTTGTGGCCCTCCAGAAAGATAAGGCCCTGCAGAAAAGGCCGCTCTATGTGGCCTTTAGCTTTATGTATATTTTAGTGGGTTTAACGGTTATTGGAGCTTTCCTCAATCTGGTGGTTCTCAGGTTTTTGACCATGAACAGCGAAGACGAGCGACGGGATGCCGAAGAGCGAGCTTCTTTGGCAGGGAATAGGAACAGCATGATCATCCATATCCAGGAGGACCCCCAACAGGGCCGGCAGCGGTACAAAACTGAGGTGACAGACCTGCAGTCCGTTTGCTCCTGCATGTGCTACAGGTCCCACGAGTATACCAACCAGGTCGTATCTCACCAGAATTCATTCAGTTCCCAACTCAACCCTCAGTACTTTCACTCAGTATCTTACAAGATAGAAGAAATTTCACCGAGCACATTGAAAAACAGTCTGTTCCCGTCCCCTGTGAGTTCTGTGTCGCCGGGTTTGCACAGCTTCAACGAGAACCACAGGCTCATGAGAAGGAGGAAGTCCATTTGAAACACTTTATATTTTGTTTTGTTTTTGAGCGTGCTGGAGAAGAAGAAGAAGAAAATAAAGAAGCCTTTCTCTGGAACTCAGAAACCAAGCATGAAGCATGGTTAATAACAGCTCCACAGCAGCAACAATATGCCTTACAGGTGGCAGCTGGAATTTTAGGAACAAGCAACATGTTGGGCATCCATCGAAACTACATACAAGAGGACTCGTTTGATTGGCATTAAACTGTTTGGGAGAGATGGTAAACTGTTAGAATGAGAGAGTGTTATTGAGGAAAGTGGTTTGTGTGAGAAAACAATGCATCAGGTATTAATTTTGTAAAACAGTTTAAATACTGAGTTTCAGACTTAACCAACAGAACAGAAGAACCCAAATCCTGTTGCCAAAACAGCATGCACATTAACACATGAAGCAGTCGGTATACCGGATGTGCCATTGTATTTTCAACAGCTGGCTCTTTATTACTGGATTGTAAAGTGCAGAAAGATCATTTTAGCATGCCAGTTAAAATGCATGCGCTTTGTAAAACTGGTATGCATTGTAACTTACCTGAAAACACAACTTAACTAGCAATGAACTTAATAAAGCAATTAATATTTATTGATTTATGACAAGTATTTATGCTTTTGCGGCAATTCCGGCCATTCACTCTTTCTTGCCTTTTGAGGGGGGCGGGGGGGAGTAAAAATGAATGGCCGGAGTTGCATTTAGTAACTTTAGTGCAGTTATGACCTGCATGACCTGGATTTAGATTTTGAATGCCTGGATAAAGAGAGTAAGACTAGAAAAATAACAACAACAAAAAAAAGATTTTCCTTTCCAGAAGGTCTAACAGTTTAAGTGATTTTAACTGTTATTTCCAAAACTGTTTTTTTTTGCTGTTCTAAGAAATAGTTCAAATGAGAGGAGGCTGTAACAATATGTTTACAACTCAAGGTAGATCTGAAACTCGTGTATAAAATGTAATTATTGGGGTTGCTTCTTTTTTGTAATGAATGCACTAACATGTATATATTTTACATTGTCTTTACAATTACTGCAGTGTTGTAAAATAATGCACTTTTCTATTTTTTTCATTAAAATATGGCACGTTTCAAAATGTACATTGTTGCTTTTATAACGAATGTACATGGTTAAGGAAAATCCTGTAAATTTGCACCACAGAAGCTAACTTCAGTGGTAGTATTTTGTACAAAAGAACAGGCATCTATAGAGATTTATGAATATATATAATATATATATTCAAATTTGAATGAAAATGTACAGAGAAGATTTAACTGATGAATTTAAATATAAAGAGATGTTATAAATGACAAATATTTTGCATGCAATAAAAAGTACATTTTTGACAAGTGTTATGTGCAAAGTGACATTCACAAATTTTCCCCAATCAGATTTACAGTCAATTAAAAAGTTGTTTACTATGACTGGATGAATGAACACGCTGGTAAAAGATTACCACCACCACCCACCACCCACCCCAACCCATCTTCTATGTAACATAATGGCAGCACAGGTGTCAACAAACATGACCAGTCTAGTGCATTTGATTTTTCATTAACAGGCTAAAGAACTTTTTGGGTTTAGTTGTTTTGGCTAGCGCAAGTGACTATGGCTTTTAAAGGGTGCAAGACATATCTGGAACTTTTTCCCTGTCTGACTGCTGTAACATCTTAGACGCAGTACAAGCAACTTGGTGAAATCAAATTGAGCTTAGACTTACCAGCACAAAGGATTGATCTTGATCAGAATGTGGACCACACTGCACTGTACAGGCTTACAGCAATGTACAGTGCCAGAGACTGTCATGCACTTGTAGTTCATAGAAATGGCTTGCACATATTAAGTCGCACTTCTCAGCCTAATCAACTGTGGTACGAAACAAACCTTTAATGTAAAAAGAAAGACTTGCAATTATATAGTGCATTTCACGACCACCGGACATCCCAAAGCACTTTATAGCCAATGAAGTACTTTTTGAAGTGTAGTCACTGTTGTAATGTAGGAAACGCAACAGCCAATTTTCACACAACAAGCTCCCACAAACAGCAATCTGATAATGACCAGATAATCTGTTTTAGTTGATTGAGGGATAAATATTGGCTAGGGCACCGGGGATACTGTAAAGTCTGTGGGTTGTTTAGTTAATTAATACACAGACTACCAGAGTAACTTAAAACAGGACTTTACTATTCGAAGGTCCGGGCGAATCTGCCCAATAAATCCTGACACAACACTTATATACTGGTGTGGTCACTGTCGGTATTACAGTATACAGAAGCCAAACAAAGTAGTGCCACCCTAAAATAGTTCTCTTAAAGGTGAACGGTTACATACAATAGTTCTCTTAAAGGTAGACGGGTACATACACTACAATCCTCCCTTTTTAGCTTACAACATACTTATTCCCCATTAAACATAACATATAATCAACTTCATGTAAAACAATTCACAGATATAGTCTCTGCGGGAAACAGTTCACAGATTCAGTCTCTGCGGGAACAGTTCACAGATTCAGTCTCTGGTCTTGACTCGGTCCGAACAACATCTCTGTGGTGTAGCCGGTTCACATTTCTAGCGTGACTCATCCAATAGTCTTTCCCTTGGCTTAACAGCTTGAACTTCCGTCCTGCTGAACCAGCAGTGCTGACTTTTACAAACAGCTGGACTGCCTTGGTAATTTTTCCCACTTCCCAACTGATTTGGCCCCCTTCATAGGGCCCACGTGCATGATCTGATAGAAGTGATAATGATTTAGATGGTTATCGTCTTCTGCTTCGTCTTTTTCTTTTCTGCTTCTTGGAGACTCTCGGGGCTCCCTTATCCGCTGCCAGCTGTAGCGCCACCATCTCCCTATGTTCCTTAGACTTTAAGTGCTTCATCCTGATTTCTGCACTTTGGAAGTTTTCATCACAAGCTGGGCAGACCAAGTCATCGTAATATTCCGTTTCACTCAACAAGTCATGGTAATATTCGGTGTCGTCCTGAGCTAGTCTAGCGAGAGGGCCTGCTACTTCTTCCTTACCCAACTGGACGTTAGCCGACTGTTGTTCCCTCCCTAGACATCTTTCCTGAAGAGACTTCTTCATGCGTTCATATTCATCCCGCTCTTCCTGGGTTTCCTGCCAATCCTTCACTAATGACCTCATTTGTGATTCCAATACTTCCCCTTCCATCGGGGATTGATTGATCGGGCTATTCAATCCTTCTACTGGAGCAGCTGTTTCAACATTCTGTAGTTCACATTGACGTGATTCAGCGTGCTTTCGGCAGCCCTGTAAAATCTGTGTTGCAACCTCAACTATTCCCCAAACTTTTGAGAGCTCCGAACCCAATCCCTTTGAAGATTGAAGCTCGTGTTCAAATGGTTCCCATTGCAGAGTCTTGTCTCTCAGCATATGAAGGAGTTGGCTGACCATTAACTCTTCCACGGGGACCCTGTGGATCAGAGTCTTCTCCATTTCATCCACCTTTTCCTCCAATGCTTTCACCTTTTTTTCCTCTTGTACTTTGGCTTTAAGCGCTCGGAGAAGTTGCGCCTTGATGCTCTCTAGCTCATGTTCAGGGGCCATTCTTACAGTCTCTGTGTTTCTTACAGTGCCTTTTCTTTCACTGAAAGGATTCCCAGTTGAATCTGTTCTTCAAGTTGTTGAACCTCGGTCATTGCCGCCTCATATTTGTCTTGGGTTTCCTTCAATATTTTTATGAGTTCTTGGACATCTTGACTTTCATGTTCTGCCATGTCTTTCACCTCTAATTTCTCATCTATGGATGGAACTTCTACCGATGAGTCTGTCTTGGCCTTGAGCTCATCAAGAATTTCCTGCAGCCTTTGGACTTCTTGCTCATGTTCAACCTTTAGTTGCTCATATGCTTCCACTGAAACTAGCTTTTCGGAGGTTGCCGAGTTAACCCCCTCCAGGATTGTAGCCTGGGCCTGTTCATACTGTTCCTTCAACTTCTCAAACTCTGCTTGTAAGGAGTCGTAGAGAAGAACGGGAATAAAATCCTGGCTTCCTGAAGATTCCTCTTCATTTGCTTCTTTCTGCAAATATTCTAACTCCTGAACATCATAAGGGAGATGTGATCGGTGATTGGTCATGATGGCTCTATGGTCGCTCTCTGCTTGAGCTAGCTGCTTCTGTTGTCTTTCCAGATTCTCCCATTCGGTGTCATAGAACTTTTTCATTGTTTTCATCTCTTGTACGAGACGGTAACTCAATTGTTCTAATTGTTGTCGTAATTTGAAATAAAGTTGAGTCCGAGCTCGGTGTTCTTCCGTCATGGATATGTCCTTAAACTGAACAGAGTCAGAATTCTCTGTCAAACTATGTTGTCGTTGTTCGGTGGAGATCTGTTCTGAAACTTTGTTCTTCTCTGGAGCATAAGCCTTTCTGCATGCCTTCGTTTTTCCAACCTTAGTCGGCAAGTCCATTTTAGCCTTGTCTTTCACATTTGGGTTGGTCGTATCGTCATCCGATTCAGAATCTGAGCTGATTGTCTGCACCGAGTCCTCACTCGTTATGGCTTTTAGATAGTGCCATTCCATGTCTATTTTCTTGATCCACTCCCGTCCTAGAAGTGGTGGTCCTCCCTCAGGTAGTACGTATAAGTTCATTCTTGGGTGTTCTTTACCCCTATCTCTCACCTTGACTCTTATCTTTCCCATGGGGTATACTTTATGCCCCGTGTATGTCTGCAATACGAACTTGGTATCTCTTAAGGGTATATGTGAGAATAGCCAGTGGTAATCCCTTCGATTTATGACTGATAGAGCTGATCCAGTGTCCAACTCCATTTTCACTTGGACTCCAGCTATTTTTAGCATGACCCAGATAGTTTGTAGGTCAGCTTTCTTACTCACATTGTGAATTCTCAGACTACCCAGCTCCTGGCCGTTTGGGTCTGAGTCCGAATTCTGTTCGTCTGAACTCTTCTCAGCCACCTTGTGTACCTTGTTGTACTTTTCCTGTGATGGCTTCCTTTGGTTGTTGGTCCTTTGGTTGTTGGTCTTCTTCCCTGACCGGCATACCTTAGCTATGTGACCCAGTTTGCCACATTTCCTACATTCCTGGTTCTTAAACCAGCATTGGTTCTGGTCGTGTGTTGTCTTCCCACAACGATAGCATTTTGTTGTTGTCGAGGTAATTTGATCCACACTGAGCGCCGCTGTCTTTAGCTGCAATTCCGCAGTTCCCTTCGCTGCGGCTTCGTGCGATGCTGCAATAAGGACAGCCCTGTCAAGTGTAAGGTCGTTCTCTTCGAGTAGTCGCTTTTGCGTTCCTTCCTTTGCCAATCCGCACACGAACTTGTCTCGCAATGCCTCCATCAGATTCCCTCCAAACTGGCAGTATTTCGCTAGGCTACGCAGTTCGACCAAGTATTCCGCGTTGCTTTCGTCTTTCCGTTGCGTTCTCGCATAGAATTTGAATCGTTCCGCCAACATCAACGGTGTGGGGTTCAAGTGATCCTTCAGAACAGCCACAATATCATCGAAAGTCTGATCCGCCGGTTTAGCTGGTGATAGTAGATGCTTCAAGAGCCCGTATGTCTTCGCGCCCATCGAGTTTAGCAAGGTTATAGCTTTGTCATCTTCTTCTATTTTATTGGCCTCACAATAGGTCTCCATGCGTTCCACATACGTGGCCCAGTCTTCTACCTCGGAATTAAAATCGTTGATGTTACCACGCTTAGGCATCTTCCTCTCTTCCTGATAAACACCACGAATTATTTCTTTAAATTGTCTTTTTTTTTTCAAGATGGCGGTTCCCGCGAAAAATGGCGGTTTCCCGCGCTTATCTTCTCTCCCCGCCCACTTCAACAGCGGTTCCCCGCTTCTGTCTTCTTCTCCGCCTAATGGCGGCTTCCCGCGTTTCTTCCCCTGGCGGGAGGGGTACACTTTCCCCACGGGCGACGGCCGCTGGCTTTCAGGTTCACAGCCTGCGCGTCGGCTTCAGTGCTTTCCCTTTTCTCGGCAGGGCAACCGGCGCTGGGTACACCCCGTTGACGGCGAACAGTTTCAGCCACTGGGCTGGCTCTCGCTCAGTTCCCCTTGCTCGGGCTCTGTCTCTCTCCCGCTCGCTCGGCTCTACCGGCGCTGGGTACACCCCATTGACGACGAACAGTTTCAGCCGCTGGACTGGCTCTCGCTCAGTCTCCCTTGGTCGGCTCTGCCTCTCCCGCTCGCTCGGCTCCCAATCGCCTCCCAGCCCTCTCACAGTCCGGTGCTTCCCTCCCCGGCTGCGGCTGAGTTTTTATATCTTCCCGCGCCTACGCTCCCGGTCGCAGCGCTTCGTGGCTTCGGTCGCTGCCTGGCCTTTTTCGCCGGTCGCGGTCTAGCTGTCTCACGACGCCGTTGTGTCCCCAGCCTGTCTGTACCGCGGCTTCCTTGCTCCACGCTGCCCCAGTCTCAGCGCCTCTGGGCCCGACTTCTGTCCGGCTCCTTTCCCCCTCGACCGTGGTCGAGTGCACCGCCCTTATCCTCCGGTTATTCTTTTTACTTTTCCCTTACTCACAGTCACCGTGGCCGGCTTGCTTCTCGTGCTGATCGGCTCACTCCTCACCGTGGCAGAAGGGACAGTCAGTGCCTGTTGCAAATGGAAGTCTTTGTCTCTGAATTCTTCCTCCTTTCCAGCTCTGCAGACTCGAGTTTTCTCCCAGCAGAATGACGAGGGCGGTTGCCTCTTCTCGACGCTCGTTAACTGCTTCGGAAGTATTGTTGCCGCAGGGTACGATCGGACTCGTCGCCACTGTAAAGTCTGTGGGTTGTTTAGTTAATTAATACACAGACTACCAGAGTAACTTAAAACAGGACTTTACTATTCGAAGGTCCGGGCGAATCTGCCCAATAAATCCTGACACAACACTTATATACTGGTGTGGTCACCGTCGGTATTACAGTATACAGAAGCCAAACAAAGTAGTGCCACCCTAAAATAGTTCTCTTAAAGGTGAACGGTTACATACAATAGTTCTCTTAAAGGTAGACGGGTACATACACTACAGATACCTCCCCTGTCCTTCTTCGAAATAGTGCCATAGGATCTTTTACATCCACCTGAGAGGGCAGACGGGGCCTCGGTTTAATGTCTCACCTGAAAGACGAGACCTCCGACCGTGCAGTGCTCCCTCAGTACTGCACTGGAGCGTCAGTCTAGATTTTTGTGCTCAAGTCTCTGGAGTGGGACTAGAGCCCACAATCTTCTGACTCAGAGCCAAGGGTGCTACCAACTGAGCAACGGCTGACAAATATGTAGCGCATATGACCCAAAATGACCAACTTTAGATAGTACCAAAAGTCTTTCTTATCCATCATTTACTGCTGTCTGTGCTTCAATAAAATGAACTCCGTCTCATTCCCTTGATGGCCCAGTGTGTAGCTGAGCCATACAGACCTGGACTGGGAAACACCATTATGGTTCATCGGACCATTCTGAAAGTTTGGAAAGTATCATACACAACCCTGTCTGTTATACCCATCACTCACTTTCTTAATCAAATAGCCATTCAGCTCCCTTTAAATGTACCACTGACATCTCATGTACTCTATTGCACACCTTCCCTATCCTATGTGTAAAACATAGGATAGGGAAGGTGTGCAATAGACTACATGAGATGGCAGTGGTACATTTAATTTACATCTCTCACCTTTTGAGCTAAAGTTTGTGGCACCTGTAGAATTTGTGACTAGAAGTTATTGTTGGTGATATTAGCGGTTGAATGCTTAGCACATTCCTCTGTTTACTATTTTAATGGAGGCGTTAACCATATAAATGGGTTAACATCTCTGTTAAAATAGCGACAGTGAAATATATAAAAGTGTTAAGTATTCATTCTCTACTATTGCCACAGCCTTTTGATAGCAAACATATTATTAACACTAGTCAATCTCCCATGGTGTTGCACAATGCAGGGCGGGGCAGTGTGCGTGGGGAGGGTCAGACCAAGTGTCGTCTTCAGGTGTGACGGAGATAGAGGGTAGGGGATAGTTGGACCAACATGTGCAGATGTAAGATTTTTTAATAAGATATATTGCCCTGAATTTCCTCAGAATTTCTGCTGCTCCATTGCCATAATGTCACTGAAGGCGCGTTCACTGGCGGTGGGATTCCGCCGAACTTCCAGCGACGTTACGGCAATGTAGTGGCAGAAAGTGTGAGGAAATTCAGGGCCATGTAACATAAAATATATATTTATTCAGTGTCCATTTTAAAGTCATGCATTCTGTCCTTATTTTAAAATTATACTTTGATTTGATATAGTTAAATAACAAAACTTATGGCAGTTTGGGAAGCAGAGATGTAGAGCTGGTTGGAGCTTATGAGTTTCACTACAGTGCAGACTGAGGAGCTGGGAGACACAAAACTGACGCACTACAGCACCACCCCTTGTGGAAGGTTATAATTACAACGTGACAAATTTGCACAGTCAGTTTCTATTATCGGAACTAATGAGTGCATAAGGATGAGTGCATTCCATGACTTACTGCTCGTTGGGAAGGGTTCATCATACCTGTTTAGTCAGGAGGTGGGGTGTACCTCGGTCATAGGGAAAGTATCGGGTGGGGGGTTTCTTTGCTCATTTCAATCAAATGCTGGCAACTACTGTTTCTTCAGGGATTCAGTATCTAACATAATTGTTGCACACTTTGGCTTACAGTCTTCAAGCTATCATCTACCTTGGCAAGGAACCAAAATTTTGCTTGGTAGGAGACAAGATGAGGGTTGAAAACTTGCTGGGAGGGAGCAGAATGGAGGCCACAAACTTGTTTGGAGGGGTAAAATTTGACTCGGTGGACAGGGTGGGACGGGGATGAAATGTCATGTAGTGGGGGGGGGCGATAGAGGACGCAAATTTTCTTGGGGGAGAGAGCAGGAGCAAAAAAACCTGCTTAATGGGGTGGGGGATGGGAAGGAGGCCAGTCACTGGGGCCATTTACAGTGTCTACCTTGGATGTGAGGTAGGGACATCGCTGCGGCACCTTGCAAAAGTGTAAATTGGCCTGCAGTCTCTTCTGAATGCTTTTTTTTTAAATGAACATTTTTACCATTTGAAATATGGCGGCTTCCCTGATGCGATTGACGTATTTTAATTATTTGCCTCTCATAATATTTGTGTGCATGTATTTTATGCCTGACGTCACTTCCAGTGGAAAATTCCAGAACTGCCATGGGGTGAGGAGTGAGTGGTGGTGGGAGGTTGCGGGTGGGGGACACTGTATGGTTGCCAAATTTTCCTCCACTGTCCAGGTGGCAAAGCCAGGCAGGAAATTTGGGACAAAGATGTCCCTACTGCAGTACAGTGACCAGAATTTGATAGTTTCCATGGCGGGTTAGACCAATGCTCTGTACAAACTCAGTACCATATCCTGATACGTATGATTTATTCCTCTGACTATCTATCCCAAGCCATATTTGCTGTCTTTACTGCTACTGCACAATGTGCCAATATCTTCACCCAGTGCCCCCAGATCCCTTTCCTGTATTGTGTCCTGTAGATTACTACTGCTAAGTTTATATTCTTTCTGCTCATTCCCTTGCCTTTTTCTCCTTACTCTGCATTTATTCACATTAGATCAGTGTTGTCCAATACACTGGCCACTGGATAGAGAGCACATGTGGGTCTGATGTGTCTCATTGTGAGAGTCAACATTCTCAACAACCACTTTGATGAAGTCAAAATATGGCTTGAAACTGCTGGACAAATCTTAGAAGCTGCACTAAAATGTGGTGTGTCCAATAAATTCATGCCAGAATTGAAAACTTTGGCGAAAGGGAAATAGACAGCAAAGTTTCGCACTGAATGCTGGTAACCATTTGTTAAGTAAATATACATGTGAAGCACATTTACCTGTATTGTGTGAGTGTATGTAAGGGGGTTTCTACTAAAATTAGTGCATATGGCTAAAATAGTGTCGCCTGTGGCAGTTAGTGATTTCTATTGGACAACACTGCAGCAGACCACAATTGCTATTTGTCAATCCAGCTTTCCGAATTATCCCATTTCTCTATATTGTGTTTTTATTTGTTACTTGTGACCCTCTTGGACAAGTAGCCACCAACACTCACTGTCAAAACTCACATATGAATAATGCTCCCTTGGGTGAGGCGTTGGAGGATGATGGGTGCCCGTGGAGCTGTGTCTTAATTAGGATTCCTGTCTTCAAGGTAGGAGGAAAAAGGGTGAAGAGTGGTGGAGAAAATGAGTGAGGACAACAAAAAAAGATAGTTACATATATATGTAATTCGTTGTTGATATCAATCAAATCAGTCTCTATCATCAAAAACTTTCAGTCTGTGACTCTCTTCAAATGTAGAACAGTTAGAGCATAGATACAAACCTACTAACTCTTTTTAAAAATTTGTTCATGGGATGTGGGTGTCGCTGGCAAGGCCAGCATTTATTGCCCATCCCTAATTGCCCTTGAGAAGGTGGAGGTGAGCCTCCTACTTGAACCGCTGCAGTCTGTGTGGTGAAGGTGCTCCCACAGTGCTGTTAGGGAGGGAGTTCCAGGATTTTGACCCAGCGACAATGAAGGAATGGCGATATACTTCCAAATCAGGATGGTGGGTGACTGGGAGGGAACTTGTAGGTGGTGGTGTTCCCATGCGCCTGCTGCCCTTGTCCTTCTAGGTGGTAGAGGTCGCGGGTTTGGGAAGTGCTGCTGAAGAAGCCTTGGCAAGTTGCTGCAGTGCACCTTGAAGATGGTACACACTGCAGCCATGGTACACCGGTGGTGGAGGGAGTGAATGTTTAAGGTGGTGGATGGGGTGCCAATCAAGCGGGCTGCTTTATCCTGGATGATGTCGAGCTTCTTGAGTGTTGTTGGAGCTGCACTCATCCAGGCAAGTGGAGAGTATTCCATCACACTCCTTACTTGTAGATGGTGGAAAGTCTTTGGGGAGTCAGGAGGTGAGATACTCGCCACAGAATACGTAGCCTCTGACCTGCTCTTGTTGCCACAGTCTACATTCAGGAGTTTAATAAGTGCTTTAGGATGGTCTACCATCCAGATGTTTGGACAATTGTCAGCATTGCTATGTAGATAGAGCTAGCCCAACATATATACATAGTGGCAGTGAAAATCCTCAATTAAAATAGAGCCTATAGTATCAATGAAGGGCTTTCAGTACCGCTATTACTAGCATAGCCCCACCTTTTATTGTTTTCTTACTCTCAAGTGAGATAACAAGAAGAAAAATTCCCAAATCTCACACCCAGGCTAGCTATGAAGAGAGAAAGAGAAATACGGAAAATGAGGCGCAACGTGTTGACATATCTAGAGAGGGTTTCTATGTGTGTAACTCTTCACAAAATGAAGAACAACGAGGAGAGAAAGACCTGGACTGTGCCTCACCATTGATTTGTAGGAAGTTTAGGAGAAAGAAATAGGGCTGCTTTTCCTGACATTTGCTCCAGGAAATACCCATTTCATGGAGTACAAAGATCAGGAAAAAGGAGGTGGGTTTCTGCCTCCTTTACTTTGCCCTGGGTTTTCTGCAACTTCCCTAGGAGGAAGCTGAGCTCGCACCTAAAGTAGAGCTAGGCACATTTCAGTGATGCAAATGAAGTGGGAGGAGCATTACCGCCTCCTGCCTCACATTCCTAAAATCATTCCATTGGATGCCCAATCAGTGGAGTAGCTGAAGAAACCAGGAATTGGGTATAGTACTAGGACCTCCATGGACCAGAGTGTTTGTAGGGGTCCTTGCAGCAGCCTGAGAGAAAAGAAGAAGGAAAGGTATTTATTTCTGACACCTCCCTAGGATGATTATCAGGCTTCTAGCTGCTACTCTCCAGTTGTTTCATGCCCTGCTTTCCAGTGCTAATGCTAGGGGTCCCCAAAGCCATATTAAGGGCTCAGGACTGGAAATAGCAGTGACAAGTGCAATATATTTTGGACATGCTGTTTGTGTCCAGTGTTGTGGGGTGGGGGGGGGGGGGCATTTACAGGAAAATAGGACCTACTGTAACTCCACTAAAATTTAGGGCAGATAGGAGACTGGTCTTGAGTGTGTGACTCCCACACATATTCTTCATAAATATATACAAACCATGAATACACTTCAAGCAGGGCATGGGTCCTTATTGTCTAGTTTGTGCAACTTAGTTCCTGGAAAATAGAAAGTATATTGCGGGTAGGTGGACTTAAGATATTGATCAGCCATGATCTAATTGAATAGAGGAACAGGCTCGAGGGGCTCTATGACCTATTCCTGTTCCAATGTATTTCATTCAGGTTCAAAAATCATGTTTTACACATGTCTGCTTCAGTGCAGGTTTTAGTTAACTTATAGAAATACTCATAACATTGTAGTTGTTGCAATAATTTACTGGTATTTACTAGGAAGTTAGCTTAATTACATCACTTTAGCAGAAACTTGTTTTCGCTGAATGCCAATATATTATTAAAGAACAGCATGTAAGCAACAGATTAGTTATGTGTTACTAGCAGAGAGCCCTTGTAAGTCACAATTGTGCCCAGTCAGCCTAAATGCATAATTTAAGTGACTATTGTATTCAGACAGACTATCTTAGCGACTTTTAGGTTCAGGTACTGTATGTAATAAATGATAAGTTCACAGAGCCTATGACTTACGGGTCCAGGCAACATAAACAAGGAATTTATAATTTTAACAGTATTTATATATAATTCTTAGTCTTACACACTGTAAAACAAAGTATCTTAATGGTAAAATACAATTTCACTGTTCAGAAGCAGCTCCTATGCTTTGAGATTTTTTTGAGTGCTAATCTGTACCATTAAGATAGACAATCATGGAAATACTTCCATGAAAATAAACTATATTATACATAGACAGAAGTGAAGAAAGCGGCTAGAATGTGAAATAACTTTCGCTGGGAAATCTTTCACTTGACCCTACAAGTATGGTTGTTCCATTTATGTACTTTCCTAGAAGCACTCAAATATATATCCTAAAACCAATCTACGAAAGGATTAATTAAAGTTTTGCTGTTGTATTGACTAGAATTAAGTAAAAAAAAATGAAATTGGGAATCTCAGCATCAGAATTTCTTTTAAAAATCAAATAATTGCAACAAAATTGTAATTAACATTAATATGCAATAGTTCTGACTACTTCTGTCAGTGTTTCCATAATTAGTTTCTGTTGAGCAATGACTGCTAATGACATCACCTTAGAGTACTGGCTGAAGGAGTTACTGACTCTAATTGCAAGGAAGCTAACTAGTAGAGATACAGCCATAAATGCAGGGATGACTCAGCACAACTACGTATGTGCCAAACCAATAGCTACGATGATGTCATTGTGTTTAACCAAAGATATTTTTTCTAACAATGCAGAGGACAGAACAAGTTATAATTCTTTATAACTGATCTCCCAATTGACCTCTGATGATGAGATTTTCAGTAAGTTTTTATTAATTCCTTAATGACTTTGAGGGTGTTGTACATTTATTTCCTTTTCTATTATCTTTATTACATTCCCATTGTAATAATGTGTGTTATTATATTAGGAATGTAAAACATTTCACAATTAAGGAGACTCGCCTTCAAATTCAATTCTGCTTTTAAATAGCAATACTACCCTCAAATGATTTATGTTACTCAAAACTATGGGCCAGATTTTACTGTCAAAATAACAGTGAGGCTAATGGCGCTCACCAGTATTTATGTGTAAATGGTGCAGAAACATCAAGTAAGGAGCAAATGCGCAGTTAAATGCAAATATCCAAAGGTCGCTGTTTGAGGTGTGGCGCTCTGCCATTAAGTTCTCCACTTTCTGCCTCACCATTGACATGCATTGAATGTCATGAAGTTGCTGTATTTGCATTGTAAATATGAACTAAACCCACCGCAGATATTTTGGGCTAGTAATTACATGCGTAAATACCCTTTTAATGATAAGTCCCTCCGCTGTTTATTTCCCAATCCTTAAATCTCATTGATTAAGGAGATATCCTGTTAGTTGGCCTGTTCACTCAAGTCCCAGGTGCCCTGTTTCCCTCACTGCACCATTATCAGCTCACACTTTTCAGCAACTTTGTGGGCAAACATTTTTTGAGCTGAAGGGTGCAGGGGCAAATCTAACTAATGGCAGACACCGTTAGATGCTCTGCTACAGCAAAATTTAGCTCGATACTTTATACAAAATATTTGTGCCAAAGCTGACAAGATTTTTACATGGTGTATCGTCAGAGGTTAGCCTCATGTAGAGAGATATCAGTGGAATTTAAGAATCATGGTATATTTTTCTTTGGATGCTAAAGTTTATGAAAAAGTAGATGTGACTAAACTAGTGAACAGAAGTGGTAATGAACAATTTTCCTGTTCCTGCAGCCTCACTTTTGCTCACAGTCTAAAATAGATGTAAGGAGAAAAGAAAAGAAACTAAAAGTACGCTAAAGGCTTGTTAATTCAGGTGAAAGCACTGTTAAAACCTATGTTAAGAAACACACACAGTTTTGCTTAGGGGAGAGGAACAGATACATGTAAAATAAACGAATGTCATAATCTCCTTTTCAGAATGGAACATAAGAACATAATGGCCCAGAAATTCGGGTCGGGGGCTTCCTGCGGGTGCAAGCCCCCGACCTGCACTTACCTTGTGCGCCAGCTGTTGAGCTGTGGGCCCGCGTGGAATTCCGATCCGGGACCTGCTCCAGCTGCCAGCGTGCAGTGCTTGTGTATCCCAGGGGCACAGTTAGTTCAATGCAGCCCCTGGGATCACGTGGGCCATGGGGAGCCAATTGGAGCAGGGAATGCTCCATTCATAAGATTGACAGGAAGAGCTGTCAAAACTTATAAATACTACGGCCCCAAAACATCACTAAATCTTCAAATAAATTTTAAAATACATCACATTTTTTAAATAAACTATAAATTACATGAAATGACTATTTTAAACAATAAATTAAATTTTTGAAAAAAATAATTTTATTTTCTAACGGGGTTAAAAATAAACTTACCTTGCTTTAAAGTATTTAAAAATAATAAAGCTGTGGAAAAAATGTTTTGATTTTAATTAATTCATCACTTACCTTGTAAAAAGCAGGCCTTACGCCTTACGCCTGCTTTTTATATGTCTAACTTCTGGAGACTTACCCTCCTGGGAAAACCTGTAAAAAAAACCTAAGTTCGATGCGCACGCGCAGCCTCTCCCACGCACGCGTTCGACCTCTGAACCCCTGCTTTCAGGGGAACGGAAGTGCCGGTTTCCCGCGCATGCGCAGTGCATGCAGGAAACCGGCACTTCCATTTGGCCTACGGGTGAGTACCCCGTGCGTACTCACCCGTGGAGACCCGAATTTCTGGGCCAATAGGAGTAGGAGTAGGAGAAATGGCCCCTCGAGCCTGCTCTGCTATTTAATAAGATCGTGGTTGAACTTTTAGATCAACTTCGCTTTCCCGCCCTATCCCCATATCCCTTTATTTCCTTAGTTCCCAAAAATCTATTGATCTCAGTCTTGACTATACTCAACGACTGAGCATCCACTGACCTCTGAGGTAGAGAATTCCAATGATTCACCAACGTCTCAGTGAAGAAATTTCTCCTCATCTCAGTTCTAAATGACTGACCCCTTATCCTGAGACTATGACCCCTAGTTCTAGGGGTAAGGTGGCATAGTTGGTTATGTTACTGGACTAATAATCCAGAGGCCTGGACTAATGATCCAGAGTATAAGGATTCAAATCTGGAATTTAAAAAAAAGCTTCTATCAGTCATGATGACCATAAAAGTACGATTGTCATAAAAACCCATGTGGTTCACTAATGTCCTTTAGGGAAGGAAATCTGCCATCCTTACCCAGTCTGGCCTATATGTGACTCCAGACCCACAGTAATGAGATTGACTCTTAGCTGCCCTCTGAAAGGGTCTAGCAACCCATTCAGTTGTATTCAAGAAGGTGGCTCACCACCACCATTGTCCGTTAACCAATTCTCAATCCATACTAATATATTACCCCAATCCCACAAACCTTAATCTTGTGTAACAACCTATTGTGTGACACCTTATTTAATGCCTTCTGAAAATCCAAATATACTACATCCACTGGTTCCCCCTTATCTACCCTGCTAGTTACACCCTGAAAAAATTCTAATAGCTTTATCAAACATGATTTCCCTCTCATAAAATCATGTTGGCTCTACCTAATCATATTGTGATTTTCCAAGTGCCCTGTTACCACATCCTTAATAATAAATTTAGCACTTTCCCTACTACTGATGTCAGGCTAACTGGCCTACAGTTCCCTGCTTTCTCTTTTCCTCCTTTCTTGAAAAGTGGGGTTACATTTGCTGCCTTTCAATCTATGGGGGCAGTTCTAGAATCGAGGGAATTCTTGAAGATCAAAACCAATTACTTTAAGTTCCTTACTCTCATTAGACCCTTGGTTCTCCACACTTTCCAATATGTTATTTGTGTCTTCTACTGTGAAGACATACACAAAATATTTGTTTAACGTTGCTGCCATTTCCTTATTTCCCATTATAATTTCTCCTATCTCTGCCTCTGAGGGACCCACTTTTTTTAAATTTGTTCATGGGATGTGGGCGTCGCTGGCAAGGCCAGCATTTATTGCCCATCCCTAGTTGCCCTTGAGAAGGTGGTGGTGAGCTGCCTTCTTGAACCGCTGCAGTCTGTGTGGTGAATGTACTCCCACAGTGCTGTTAGGGAGGGCGTTCCAGGATTTTGACCCAGCAATGATGAAGGAACAGCGATATACTTCCAGGTCAGGATGGTGTGTGACTTGGAGGGGAACTTGGAGGTGTGGTGTTCCCATGTGCCTGCTGACCTTGTCTTTCTAGGTGGTAGAGGTCGCGGGTTTGGGAGGTGCTGATGAAGAAACTTTGGTGAGTTGCTGCAGTGCATATTGTAGATGGTAAGCACTGCAGCCACGGTACGCCAGTGGTGGAGGAAATGAATGTTTAAGGTGGTGGATGGGGTGCCAATCAAGCGGGCTGTTTTGTCTTGGATGGTGCTGAGCTTCTTGAGTGTTGTTGGAGCTGCACTCATCCAGGCAAGTGGAAAGTATTCCATCACACTCTTAACTTGTGCCTTGTAGATGGTGGAAAGGCTTTGGGGAGTCAAGAGGTGAGACACTCACTGCAGAACACCCAGCCTCTGACCTGCTCTTGTTGCCACAGTATTCATGTAGCTGATCCAGTTAAGTTTCTGGTCAATGGCGACCTCCAGGGTATTGATGGTGGGGGATTCGGTGATGGTAATGCTGTTGAATGTAAAGGGGCGGTGATTAGGCTCTCGCTTGTTGGAGATGGTCATTACCTGGCACTTGTGTGGTGCGAATGTTACCTGCCACTGATCAGCCCAAGCCTGAATGTCATCCAGGTCTTTCTGCAAGCGGGCATGGACTGCTTCATTACCTGAGGAGTTGCGAATGACACTGAACACTGTGCAGTCATCAGTGAACATCCCCACTTCTGACCTTATGATGGAGGGAAGGTCATTGATGAAGTAGCTGAAGAGGTTTGGGCCTAGGACAGTGCTCTGAGGAACTCCTGCAGTGATGTCCTGGGGCTGTGATGATTGACCTCCAACCACCACAACCATCTTCCTTTGTGCTAGGTATGACTCCGGCCAGTGGAGAGTTTCCCCCCCCCGATTCCCATTGACTTCAGTTTTACTAGGGTTCTTGATGCCACACTTGGTCAAATGCTCCCTTGATGTCAAGGGCAGATACTCTCACCTCACCTCTGGAATTCAGCTCTTTTGTCCATGTTTGGGCCAAGGCTGTAATGAGGTCTGGAGCCAAGTGGTCCTGGTGAAATCAGTGAGCAGGTTATTGGTGAGTAAGTGCTGCTTGATAGCATTGTTGATGACACCTTCCATCACTTTGCTGATAATTGAGAGTAGACTGATGGGGCGGAAATTGGATGGATTGGATTTGTCCTGCTTTTTGTGGACAGGATATACCTGGGCAGTTTTCCACATTGTTGGATAGATGCCAGTGTTGTAGCTTTAATGGAGCAGCTTGGCTAGAGGCGCAGCTAGTTCTGGAGCACAAGTCTTCAGCACGATAGCTGGGATGTTGAAGGGCCCATAGCCTTAGCTGTATCCAGTGCACTCAGCCATTTCTTGATATCACGTGGAGTGAATCGAATTGGCAGAAGAATGGCTTCTGTGATGGTGGGGACCGCAGGAGGAGGCTGATATGGATCATCCACTCGGCACTTCTGGCATTGCAAATGCTTCAGCTTTGTCTTTTACTTTCACTAATTTCTTCCTTTTTACATATGTGTAAAAGCTCTTACATTCTATTTTTATATTTCTTGCTAGTTTACTCTCGTATTCTATTTTCTCCCTCTTCAGCACCTTCTTGGTTATCCTTTGCTGATTTTTAAAACCCTCCCAGTCCCCGTGCTTACTGATCTTTTTGGCAACTTTGCAAGTCTCTTCTTTAATCTAATACTATCCTTAACATCATCAGTTAGCCATGGTTGTACCACTTTTCCAATGGAGTTTTTATTCCTCAAGGGAATGTATATTTCTTGAGAATTATAAAGTATTTCTTTAAATGCTTGCCATTTCTTATCTACCATCATATCTTTTAATCTAATTTCCCAACCTACCTCAGCCAACTCACCTCTCATAATACCTCTGTAATTGGCTTTGTTTAAATTTAGGACCCTAGTTTCCGACTTAACTACATCACTCTCAACCTTAATATGAAATTCTATCATATTATGATCACTCTTCCCCAGTGAAGCCTTTACCATAAGATTACTAATTAACCCTGCCTCATTACACAATACTAGATCTAATATAGCCTATTCCCTAGTTGGTTCCTCAAAATATTGTTCTAGAAAACTGTGGTCAATTTGCCCATCCTCCCTGCAATCTTTGTTCTCAACCACACCAATAGCAAGTACCTCGTACCTGTTGGACAATGACAAAGGCTGAGGCTCCTCCACCACTGCATCTGAGGATCCCTTACCTGCCTGAGTCACAGTCTTATCTTCCAAACCTAACCAAATCTAAACTATTACCTAACCTAAGTGGGTTAAAATGTCGAAGAAACTCTCTTCCTCCCAGATGCATCACAGTGGCCCAGATATTCCGATCCCTACGGGTGGGTACGCACTGTGTACCCACCCGTAGGGACATCAGAAATGCCAGTTTCAGGCATGCACAGCGCATGCGCTGAAAACCGACATTTCCGATCTGTCAAGAATGGTCTTGATAGATCCTTCGGCTGCCCTGGAGAAGTGCCTCTGCGGGCGGATAGTTCTGCTTTTTGGAGATCCCCTGCCCGCAGAAAACCCTTACAATTTTTACGCCTGGTAAAAGTAGGCGTAAGGCCTGCTTTTACCAGGATAAGAGTTGAAAAAAGTAAAAAAAAAAATGTTCACTGATTTATCATTTAAAAATACTTTAAAAAAGTTAAGTTTATTTTTAGCCCCGTAAAAAACTTCAATTACATTTTTCAAAAAATTAAATTTTTGTTTAAAAAATGTAATTTATTGTAATTTCAAGTCATTTTAAAAATGTGATCAACCTTACTATGTTTTCTCCTTGACTTTAAAAAGACAACCCCACAGCGCTGAACTGAGTTGAATTAATGTTAAGAGACAAAACTGCGTGAATTGGCAGTGGAAAAAAAATACATAGACCTGATCAATGGTCTAAGGGTAGGTGTGAAGTCAAAGCTTATTTTGGTGAGCACCTCTTAATAAATTCCACTTTAACCATAGGTTTTCAGTCATGTACTTCTTTGTGTAGCTTCACTAGGTTTCCTATACCTAAATGCGTCTCTAGCTGAGGCAACAGATGTTGTGGATTTCTGCTCAGGTAAGCAGCCACATGCACAGGATTCATATGACTGACTACATCCATGTGACTTCCTTCTATGTCTTTGCATCTCTGCATCAGTACCAAGGGTCTCTTTGGTGGAATCACTGGGGGGTTCAGTGCTTTCAAATGCTGTGCCTGCAGTCACCTGTGCAGGGCTACATGATGGCACAGAACTGCCACTGAAATAAGGGTCAAATGGTTGCTTTGTGTTTTTGGTACATGTCACTGCTGATCTCCACAAGGCCCCCCCGATCACTCTGTGTATAGCAATGGACATCCGCAAGTTCCAGGGATATTTCCCTTGTGGTTCCCTCTGTTTGTCCTCCAAACAAATTCAAGCTGGCAATGTTTGCTTGAAGCAACCTCACCACACTATGTTTCACTGATAGCAATTGTATGGAGGCAAGTGATTGCTCAACACGATGGGCTCGATTTTGCCAGGCCCGAGGAGGCGGGATTGGAGACGTGTGAGTTGTTAAAATCGACAAGGCGATCCCGCCTTCATCCCGCCTCTGAGCAATTTTCCCAAAAGCGTGTTTGCTGACCCCCTTTCCATCCTGCCTCCAAGAGGCGGGATAGGCCCTTAAGGCCCTTAACAACCACTTAATAGCCTCTATAATCCCATTTTGAGAGGCCTTTCCGATTTTTAGTCACTCCCCCCATCCTACACGCCTCCTCTGGAACACACCAGGTAATGCTGGTGGCCTCACAAGTGGATTGCTTACGAACAGCTGCAGCTCCACCATTACAAAGGAGTTTTCACTAATGATTATTTGCAGGTGGCAGAACTTTGTTTTTTCAGGTCTGGGGGAACTTTTAGCAGGCCTACTCATTGTTGTGGAAGTTTGGAGCCTGACACCCATCTCCAGTGTGATCTCCTGGGAAACTCCTCTCCCCACCTTGACTAAGCGCTTCCTCAACTGAGGCATATACCAAAGCATGGAGGCCATTTAATTCCTTTCCTCCTGGACATCAGACTCGGATGAAGATCAGCCGCAGCAGCAGCAGAACCATGAGCAACAGCAGCATCAACAGCAGGAGGATCAACGGGAGCACCAAGCTGCTAGTCACCCACCTGAAGATGCACAGGCCAGAAGTCGCCAGTGCGCGACCATATTGCTGCCCAGGATGCAAGGGACGCACTCATGTTGGTCACATTTGCTTAGCCTGTACAATCAAACACTTTTGCCTCGCACCTTCTTACCAGAGCATCGACAATGGACAAGAACCTGCAGATTCCTATCACTCTGACCACCATACTGACAATTGCAAGTCGCTCTAAGCCCTCAATGTGGAAGTCCCATTTGTGAAATGACACAGCCCACAACTTCAACAGTTTGCCATCAGAATTTTTTTTATCATAACAAGCATCTGGTGGCATTTCAAAAATAAACACAACATAACACCCAAGTGACTACCCTTGTGACTACTTCTGCATTATCTTCCTCTTACACGTGCTTCTACGTGCTGCTTCCCCTGTGGCTTCAGCAGATGTGGAGACCCCTTCCTCACTTTCTTGCTGGTCCTGTCTCGACAGCTTTGGCGGCCATCCTCTGGGGTTGCGAACCTGTGAGGGCTCGGCAACAGTCTGCTGCTCCTGCGGCTGTGAAGGGGATGAGATGCCCATCTCAGTTGGGTGAGGACTCTGGTGGGGCTCTGACCGAGGGCTTTGCAGTGGCATGGTCGTTTGAATGCTTGGAGAGGAACCCCCACTTCCTTGTTGTCTGCCACCAACATCGCTCTCATGGGTCAGCCCCACTTCAGAGCTAGCAAGTGGCTTGACAGCACCTTGCTGCACTTCAGGGGGGCCATGAGGACTCGTTTCTGCACTGGGAGTCCTACTCCAGAGGACTTCCATGAAGATCTGGTTTCTATGCTCAGTAGGTGACCATTGCTCCTCAAGAGATGTCAGTCTATTCTGATAAATGACCATGTTTTCTATACTCTGGCGACATAGCTCCTCCATGGCCATAGCCATGCTCTCCTCTACTGTAGCCATCTTTTCCATGGAGGTTGCCATCTTTTCCACGGAGGTTGCCATCCTTTCCGTGGTGATGCATTCCAGCACCGCTCTCATTCTGGATGGACCCGGAGGCACAGGGTCGACATGCAGCTGAGCCGAGCTGGCAGAGTCCTGCACCCTCCGACGAGGACTCTCCACTGCTGTCCCTGTCTCCACCATCTGCTGATGCTCACTTTCTATAGGTGATCTCACTGAAACTTATAAAATTCTAACAGGACTAGGCAGACTAGATGCAGGAAGGATGTTCCCGATGACGGGGGAGTCCAGAACCGGGGGTCACAGTCTAAAGATAAGGGGTAAGCCATTTAGGACAGAGATGAGGAGGAATTTCTTCACCCAGAGAGTGGTGAACCTGTGCAATTCTCTGCCACAGAAGGCAGTTGAGGCCAATTCATTAAATATATTCAAGAAGGAGTTAAATATATTTCTTAAGGTTAAAGGGATCAAGGGATATGGGGAGAAGGCAGGGACAGAGTACTGAGTTTGGATGAATAGCCAGGATCTCATTGAATGGCGGAGTAGGCTCGAGGGGCCGAATGGCCTACTCCTGCTCCTATCTTCGATGTTTCTATGTTTCTATACACCAGGTGCCAACACTACTCTATCTCGCGAAGGTCCCACGGAGGTGTGTCTGCGCTGGTGCTGGGTGCGCTGAATTCTGCTGAGGCTGCGCCCTCAGAGGTTGCAGCTTCCTCTGAGGAGTCTGGAAGCTCAGGCTCTTCCTCCTGGACAGTGGGGATGGGGGCTTTCGATGGTCCTGTGAGGGAGTAAAGGAAAGAGTTAAAGATGTGAGGTCAAGTTTACATGAACATTGAATAGTGCAGATAATCATAAGTCAATCTGTTAGAGCATCAGATTCATTGGCCCAGAAATTCGGGTCTCCATGGGTGAGTACGCATGGGGTACTCACCCATAGGCCGAATGGAAGTGCCGGTTTTCTGCATGCACTGCGCATGCACGGGAAACCGGCACTTCCGATCCTCTGAACGAAGGGGTTCAGAGGTCAACGCGTGCGCGGGAGAGGCTGCGCGTGTGCATCGAACTTCGGTTTTTTTTGCAGGTTTTCCCGGGAGGGTAAGTCTGCAGAAGTTACACATTTAAAAAGCAGGCATAAGGCCTGCTTTTTACAAGGTAAGTGATGAATTAATTAAAATTAAAACATTTTTTCCACAGGTTTATTATTTTTAAATACTTTTAAAACAAGGTAAGTTTATTTTTAGCCCCGTTAGAAAGTAAAATTATTTTTTTCAAAAATGTAAATTATTGTTTAAAATAGTTATTTAATGTAATTTATAGTTTATTTAAAAAGTGTGATTTAAAAAAAAAATTATTTGAAGGTTTACTGCTATTTTGGGGCCGTAGTATTTATAAATCTTGACAGGTCCTCCTGTCAGACTTATGAATGGGCTTTTCCCTCCTCCGATTGGCTGCCCATGGCCCACGTGATCCCAGGGGACGCATCGAACTAACTACGCCCCTGGGATACGCAAGCACTGCGCGCCGGCAGCTGGGCCAGGCCCCGGATCGGAATTCCACGGGGCCCTACAGCTCAACTGCCGGCGCGCAAGGTAAGTGCAGGTCGGGGGCTTGCACCCGTGGGAAGTCCCCGACCCGAATTTCTGGGCCATTATCAGTGACTCATGCAATGTCAATGAGAAAGATGCCAAACTATTCTTTCACCAGCTTGCTGCGATGCGCCCATCTGTCCGTCCCCCACTTGGGAATCATCCTCGATCCTGGCGATTTCCAGGGCTGCCTTCTCCCAGGCGGTGAGCTGGGCTACTCAGGGTGGCCCTCCTCCTGTCATGGCCCTTTCCCTCTTATTGTGGGCTCTCTTTTCCTGCAATGAGGAACACAAGTGGAGTTTGAGTGAGAATGAAGGAGTGAGTGTAGATAATTCATTGCATAGATGCTTAGAAGGATACAAAGGACCCTCCCTATGTGTTGAAAGTTGTTGTTGTCATGGCATCACAGTGATAGGGAGTGTGAGGACTGCATGGTCGAATAGTTAAGTGAATGTGACCTTCGAGAGAGGGAATGGGTAAGGGTGCAGGCATGTAAGTGTCAAGTGGCATGTGGAGGAAGAGGTTGGCAAAGCAGAGTGCTGGTGAGGAGAGGCGATGGGGATCAGATTGAGGGTGATGGGAAAGTCATACTCACTTTTCCTGTGCGGAGAAGATCATGAAACCTCTTCCTGCACTGCAGCCAGGTTCTGCGGCACAGTGAAATGGTGTTGGCCTCCTGGGCCACTTGCAGCCACACAGCTTTTGTCTGCTGGGGTAGCTTTTCTCTTCTGAGGAAGGGAACAGCACCTCCTTATTACATCTGGCTCCCTCCACCAGAGCTTGGAGGGAGGGATCATCAAACCGAGGTGCACACTTTTGCTTGATTGTGGACATTGTCGGGAAATCAACTCCTTCATACAATTTGCAAAGCCTTTGCAGTCTCCAGAAGAAGCAAGGCTGCTTGCAGGTTTTAAATCCAGCAGCATTGATGATGTCATCGGAGGCGACTTTCTGTATGAAAAGACTCAATGGGCCAGGTGTTCCCACAGGAAATCAATTGCTCAATTAGGGGAAAGTCCCACTTTTTCAGCACATCACTTAGGAGTCGGGGTCCTGACATGATTTCCACCTGACACGCCCCAGCCCGCCCACACTGACAATATCCAACCCAATGTGTATGTTCCAGCATCTTATGTCTAGACCTCAAGCTCTGGAATTCCCTCTCTAAACCTATCTGTCTCTACCTCTCCTCCTTTTTGACACTCCTTAAATCTGCCTCTTTGACCAAGCTTTTGGCCATCTGTCCTAATACCTCCTTATGTGGCTCAGGGTCAAGTCTGATAAGGCTCCTGTGAAGCGCCTTGGGACATTTTATTATTACATTAAAGGGACGATATAGATGCAAGTTGTTGTTAAAGTAGTTGTTCTTATGTTTCAAAACTGATCCTATAAGGTCTGTATCCTGAGACAATGGAAAAGGATCAAGCAACCTGGAAGAGCTCTGCCCTGCACCTGCTTGTCTTATTATCCTGCACTTCTTCTGCTCTTTTATCACCAACACGTTGTTTCTCATGCAGTGTTTCCTTAAAATCAATACTATCTATATTTTGTGAGGTGCTTTTGCCTGCGTTAGTGTTGTTATTGCAGAAAGCGAAGGTCTGTTCATGTGTTGATGGGGGCTGAAAACTAGTAGCTTCTCCTCACTATGTGAAGCGACCAGAGCAGACAAGTGCATAAACACACGTATCCATTTGGATAGTATATATGTATTATTTAAATACTTCTGCAGAAACAGTCTGTATGGACACATTGACGTAAAATATGGAGCAAATCATAGAATATGGCATATACCACTTGATTTATGAACTCCTCTCCAGTCCTCCTCCTTCAAAGGATCTCTGTCCTATTAATGCAAAACATCTCCTATCATAACTTGTTAATGATTTTTCCTCGGATCCTCCATCAATTGTTGTAGTGCTTGATTTTCTAGCATGGGGAACTTTGATCTGTAATAGTAATAATTGTATGGCTTTAAGGCAGGGTGAACTGAGTCTCTGAAATCCATGCATTTTCCAGGGTCAATGTAGAAAAAGGGAATATATTGAAGATGGATTCCATGGATAACTAGGGACTAGAAAAGTATTTAGTGTTTTCAGGGCAGATAATAAACATGAAAGCCATGACAAATATAAAGAATATTGGAAAGCCTATAAAGGGAGATTTGGAAAGCAAAGAGAAGTATGAGAGAAAATTACAAAAACACATAAAGGATACTTAAAAACAAGTTCTCATTCCAGGGCTTGAGCACATAATCTAAGGTGAGACCTCTGTACAGTATAGACAGAGCCTGCCTGTTCAAGTTGAAGTAAAATTTCTCGTGGCATGATTTGAAGAACAGGGAGTTTACCCAGTGCCCTGGCCAAAATTCACCCCTCAACCCACATCACCAAAACAGATTGGTCCAGATTTTGCAGTAAAAATAAAAAAATTTTGACAGATGAAACATCATACGCTGACATTCTCTGTCACCGGCTTTCCCATAATTGGCCTGCTAAGCCCGCTGGGCGGGCTTAACAAGGTGAATCAAGGTAAAATAGTATGGGTTGGCCGGACGTCGATGGAGGCAGGACTAAAATCCGACAAGCAGCAGTCCCACCTCCATCACGTCCCCATTGGCAAAACCACCCCCTTAATTTCACTTTCTGTAGATCATTTAAATCTAATTTAAAATTTCCTGCTTTGTACTTCCTGGTTTGGACTCTGTGGGCATGAAATTGGGATTCTTAGGGCTCGATTTTGCCATTGGGGGCGGGCTGGGGCGTGTCAGGTGGTTTTCGTGTCAGGACCCCGACTCCGATGTGAAGTGGGAAAAAAGTGCGCTTTTTCCCTAATTGGGCATTTGATTTCCAGCGTGTGGAAACCCCTGGCCCAGTGAGTCTTTTCATACAGAAAGTCACCTCCGATGATGTCATCAATGCTGCTGGATTTAAGGCCTGCAAGCAGCCTTGCTTCTTCTGGAGACTTTAAACTTTATACCCAATGTTATGATCGCTTCATTCAGCAACTATGTCCAGCTGTAGGCCAAAGTGTGCTCTAAGGTTCGATGTGGCCTCCCTCCAAGCTCTGGTGGAGGGTGCAAGATCTAATAAGGAGGTGCTCTTCCCTTCCTCAGGGAGGAAAAGGCCTCCCCAGCAGACTAAAGCTGTGTGAATGCAAGTGGTCCAGGAGGTCAACTCAATCTCTATGTGCCGCAGAACCTGGCTGCAGTGCAGGATGAGGTTTCATGACCTTCTCCGCACAGGAAAAGTGAGCATGACTTTCCCATCACCCTCAATCTGATCCCCATCGCCTCTCCTCACCAGCACTCTGCTTTGCCCAACCTCTTCCTCCACATCCCATTTGACACTGACATCCCTGTAGCCTTACCCATTCCCTCTCTCTCTATGGTCACATTCACTTGACTATTCGACCATGCAGCCCTCACACTCCCTATCACTGTGATGCCATGACAACAACTTACAACACATAGGGAGGGCCCTTTGTCTCCTTCTAAGCATCTATGCTATGGATTCTCTACACTCCCTCCTTCATTCTCACTCAAACTCCACTTGTGTCTCTCATTGCAGGAAAAGAGAGCCCGCAATAAGAGGGAAAGAGCGAGGACAAAAGGAGGGCCACCCTCAGTAGCCCAGCTCACCACTTCGGAGGAGGCGGCCCTGGAAATCGCTGGTGTCGAAGAGGATTCGCAAGTGGGAGATGGACAGACGGGTGCATCACAGCAAGCTGGTGACAGAATAGTTTGGCATCTCTCTCATTGACATTGCATGAGTCACTGATAATGATTCTGATGCTCTAACAGATTGACTTATGATTATCTGCACAATTCAATGTGCATGCAACCTTTCCCTCACATCTATAACTCTTTCCTTTACTCCCCCACAGGACCATCGACAGCCCCCGTCCCCACTGTCCAGGAGGAACAGCCTGAGCTTCAAGACTCCTCAGAGGAAGCTGCAACCTCTGAGGGCGTAGCGTCAGCAGAATTCAGTGCACCCAACACCAATGCAGACACTCACACCTCGGTGGGACCTTCGCGAGATAGAGTAGTGTTGTCACCTGGTGTATCACAGCTCACAAGAGAGCATGAGCAGATGGTGGAGACAGGGACAGCAGTGGAGAGTTCTCGTCGGAGGGTGCAGGACTCTGCCAGCTCGGCTCAGCAGCATGTCGACCCTGTGCCTCCGGGCCCATCCAGAAGGAGAGTGGTGCTGGAATTCTAGGAACAGGTGCAGGAGTCTCTAGTAGGTTTTGTCTCCAGGGTTGCTTCGAGTGTGGAGCGAATGGAGGAGTCCATCCCGAACATGAGCAGAGCCTTTGTGGAGGCATTGGGGCATGAACGCATCACCACAGAAAGGATGGCAACCTTCGTGGAAAGGATGGCTACGGTAGAGGAGCGGATGGCTATGGCCATGGAGGAGGTAAGTCGCCAGAGTGTTGAAAACATGGTCATTGTTCAGAATAGACTTCCATCTCTTGAGGAGCGATGGTCAGCTATTGAGCATAGAAACCAGACCTTCATGGAAGTCCTCAGGAGTAGGACTTCCAGTGCAGAAACGGGTCCTCATGGCCCCCCTGAAGTGCAGCAAGGTGCTGTCAAGCCACTTGCTAGCTCTGAAGTGGGGCTGACCCATGAGAGGGATGTTGGTGGCAGACAACAAGGAAGTGGGGGTTCCTCTCCAAGCATTCAAATGACCATGCCACTGCAAAGCCCTCGGTCAGAGCCCCACCAGAGTCCTCACCCAACTGAGATGGGCATCTCATCCCCTGCACAGCCGCAGGAGCAGCAGACTGTTGCCGAGTCCTCACAGGTTCACAACCCCAGAGGACGGCCGCCAAAAGTGTTGAGACAGGAGCAGCAAGAAAGTGAGCAAGAGGCCTCCACATCTGCTGAAGCCACAGGGGAAGCACCATGTAGGAGCACGTGTAAGAGGAAGATAATGCATAAGTAGTCACAAGGGTAGTCATTTGGGTGTTATGTTGTGTTTATTTTTGAAATGCCATCAGTTGTTTGTTGTGATAAAATATTCTGATGGCAAACTGTTGAAGTTGTGGCCTGTGTCATTTCGCAAATGGGACTTCTACATTGAGGGCTTAGAGCGACTTGCAATTTTAAGTATGGTGGTCAGAGTGACAGGAATCCGCAGGTTCTTTGCCATTGTCGATGTTCTGGTAAGAAGGTGCGAGGCAAAAGTGTTTGATTGTGCAGGCTAAGCAAATCTGGCCAACATGAGCACGTCCCTTGCATCCTGGGCAGGAATGTGGTCGCGCGCTGCCGCTTTCTGGCCTGTGCAGCTTCAGGCGGGTGAGCAGCAGCTTGGAGCTCCTGCTGTTGGTGCTGCTGTTGGTCATGGTTCTGCTGCTGCCACGGCTGGTCTTCATCCGAATCTGATGTCCAGGAGGAAAGGAAATAAATGGTTCCCATGCTTTTGGTATATGCCTCAGTTGAGGAAGCGCTCAGTCAAGTTGGCGAGAGGGGTTTCCCAGGAGGTCACACTGGAGATGGGTGTCAGGCTTCAAACTTCCACAACAATGAGTATGCCTGTTAAAAGTTCCCCCAGACCTGAGACAACAAAGTTCTGCCACCTGCAAATGATGATTGCTGAAAACTCCTTTTTAATGGCGGAGCTGCAGCTGTTAGTAAGCAATCCACTTGTGAGGCTGCCAGGATTAACTGCCGTGTTCCAGAGGAGACGTGCGGGACAGGGGAAAGGTGTTAAAATCAGAAAGGCCTCTCAAAATTGGATTATAGAGGCAATTAACTGGTTGTTAAGGACCTTAAGGCCTATCCTGCCTCTTGGGATCTGAAAGCCCGATTCTGGGAAAATTGCTCGGAGGCAGGCTGGAGGCAGGATTGGAGCCGCCCGTCAGTTTTTTGCGGTTTTAACACCTCACATGCCTCCAATCCCGCCTCCTCGGGCCTGGCAAAATCGAGCCCTTGGTGTTCATTTTTTGGGTGCTATGTGTACTTTTAGAGCTCCATAATGGCGTCTGCAGCACACACACACTTGTGAGGTGAATCGCAGTGGATACCATATTGGTGAGGGTGTTAGCGTGCGTGCAACACTGATTTGACACCAGCGATACCATTTTGGAGCACAACACTCCAGCTAACGCTCTCTCTTAACCTTGCACAGCTGAACATGTTTTGAGCAGCAGGATGGACCCCCCACCAGTGCTATTTAAAGGGATCATCAACTATTTACAGGTTAGTTGTTGGTTGATTTCTTCTGGATATTGTTATACTTCTTCAACTGTTTGGTGCTTTCTATAGTTGTTTTAAATTGCAAAATTCTACAGGGAGTGGTGTGGTGGGTACGGAAGGACTTTTTGCTGACTTCAAGGCTTCTGCAGAAACCAGTTGCTCCCAGTCATGGGTGAACGAGGAGGAATTCTCCTTGGAATACAGCATGACTTGGAGAATGACAGAGGCCACGCAGAACAGGACAAGCTGCTAGAAGAGGGAAGAGCAGGAGGGGGAGAAGGACTCTCAGCAGGAAATCATATTCACCCAGGGTGTTCAAGAAGCAATTCTCCTAGCTGAACCTCAGTGAGGAACAATGTGTGAGGCGTATGTGCTTTAGTAAGGATGTTCTCACTGAAATCTGCCACCTGCTGCAGCCATAACTGCAACCTCAGAGCAGGGCAAGGACCGCATTGCCAGTGGTTCTGAAGGTGACCGTGGACGTGAACTTCTTTGCGTCAAGCTGGAGATATTTGCCACATCTCGCAGTTTGCCATCCAGTGTTGCATAAGGGATGTCACTGAGGCTCTTTATTCAAAGAGAGCTACCAACATTTCATTCTCTCTTGCCAAAGACAAGTAGGTGGAGTGAGCACACGGCTTTGCGAGGATTGCAGGCTTCCACATGGTGCCAGGTGCCATTGACTGCATGCACTTTGTTTTGTGGGCGCCGCATGCCTGCTCTGCCATATATTGGAACTGAAAGGGATTCTGCTCCCTTAACATCCAGCTGGTGTGCGACCATAGGCAGCAAATCATGCAGGTCAATGTCCGGTATCCTGGTAGCAGTCACAATGCCTTCATTCTGCGACAGTCCGTTGTACCAGCTACATTTCAGCCACCACGGCAAACCAAAGGGTGGCTACTGGGCAACAAGGGCTATCCACAGATGACATGTTCATGACTCTGGTGTGCAACCCATGCACATGTACACAGCATGCATACAATGAAAGCCATGCTGCCACACAAAATGTGATAGAGCAGACCATTGGCATGCTGAAAAAATGGGGGGAATTTTAACCTAAAAACTGGGTGGGTTGGTGGCGTGGGGATAGTTAAAGTGTTAAAAATCAGAATCCAGATCTGAACCCACCTCCAACCTGTCCACTTCCAGTTTTAATAGAGGTGGGACAGGGGCGGGCAACCAAACCACTGCCAGGAGGCGGGCCATCTATTTAAGCACTATAATTTGGCTAGAAGCCTCTTCTTTAATCTCCATTTTGTGTTTAACTGTAGCTGATAGGGTTTTTCACACCTCGTAAAACTCACCAGCTACAAGACGAGGACTGCTGCATGCATTCGGTAAGTGCCTTTACACCTACCTCCTGGTTCCCTGCCTTACCCAGCCCCCACGATGGGAGACCTCCGATCACCCCCCCAGGCCATGATTACACCCACAGGCCACAAATTCTTCCCAACTTCTGATCCCTCCATGAAGCCTCCCCCCCCGCCAGGCCTCTGACACCTCCAAGAGGTCGCCACCTAGGCCTCTGATGCTGGAAGCTGGCAGTGTGTGCAAGCCCTGAGATATGGATATGAGGCTTGCATCAGTGTGAAGGTGAGGTGAAGCTATAAATGTTAGGGAACCTGTGCAGGGAGACAGAGGAAAGGGAAGCAAGGATAGAAGCAAAAGACAGGAAGGAGAAAAGCAAAAGTGGAAGTCAGAGAAATCATGGGTGTAAATCAAACATGGCCGCAGTAAACAATAATTCTAAAAGGTCTAAGAGTGTTAAAAAAACAAGCCTGAAGGCTTTGGGGGAGAAATTCGGTATCGCCCCGTTTGGGGCGTAAGTACAGGAAACTTTCGTTTAACCAGAGGTTAAATGTCCGGAAAGCTCTATCTACCATCAAAATTCAGGAGCCGTTTCCTATAAGTTTTTTTACTTCTCGTCGCTTTTTTTTTTCCAGTCAGGCTCTACAAGGTCTAGCTGAAGCCGTTGCTTAGCTACAGAGATGCTTTTAAGCTGTGGCCGACTGTTTTGAAGCTGTTGCTAAGCAACAGGGTTTGTTGATTCACACTGAGCTCAAAAGCTCCGTATGTTTTAACATTAGCGCTGGTTTCTACGGCAGTTTTGATGGTACGGCACCAGCTCGGTCCCGTCAGTGCCGGATACCAGAAAGTTTCCTGTATCGGCCGGGCGCGAAATTTTGCGCCCGGCGCAAACTATCACCACCTACTGGTAAATTGGCCTCCTTCGCTGCACGACTGTCTTAAGACGCTAAGCCGGAGGAGCGAGGTGCTACCTCCGAGGGTGGGTGCAGCGCAGGTGCGGCCAGTTAGCGATTACACACAGACACGCTGGCGCTGGTCAGCTCTTAAAGGGGAGGGTCGATCTTGAATTGCAGCCACACCCTATGCATCGGAGCCCTGAATCTCGGCCTGGACAGACCTGCTGCCACATACTTTGCCAAGGACCATGGAGAGGGCCAGGGAGCGAGCGCAGCGGTTCAGCGAGGGGGCCTTGGAGGTTCTAGTTGGCGCGGTGGAGTGCAAGTGATCTCTCCTGTACCCGGACAGTGGCAGGAGGCCGCTGCCCAGCGACTATCGAAAAGCTTGGAGGGAGGTGGCTCACAGAGTGACCTCCAGCAGCATGGTGCCTAGGACCCCTGTGCAATGCAGGAAGAAGTTCAACATCCTCACTCGGGTCGTCAGGGTGAGTGCCCTTTTCAGAATCCTCTACATCCCTGCATGTCGACCTCACTTTATGACCAAAGGGTCCTGAAAGCACCCAAAGCCCAGCCCTCATCCAACACCTATGGCCCTTTCAGGAAACTCACACGCACATTCAGCACTTTACACATTGTAAGGGCTATTCGACCATGGGAGGCATTGCAGCCAAGATCAGGGCTGCACACTGTAAGGGCTATTTGACCATGGGAGGCATTGCAGCCAAGCTCAGGGCTGCACACTGTAAGGGCTATTCCACCATGGGAGGCATTGCAGCCAAGATCAGGGCTGCACATTGTACTCAGAGCCCATCCTTTCTCTTGCAGGGCAAGCTGGTGCATAACAGGAGGCAGCAGCAATGGACCGGGGGAGGCCGGCCTCACCTTCAAGCCCTGACCGATCTAGAGCAGCGAGTCCAACGGATTATGGCAGGCTGGATGATTGGCCCCGTTGCCACTGGAGATGCCGACCCCGTTATGGACAGCAATGGTAAGGTCATCAGCTTTTTGACCTCTCTCCTTCCACTTGTTCCTCACACCAGTATCCTTTGCCACTTTCGAGCCAAATCAGTACATTGCAGCACTCATGCCTCCCTCGCTGCCACCCTGTCCTGACGCTAAAGCCACTCTTGTACCTCCCTGCTTTCAGATGCTGATTCACCAGGTGAGGAGGCAGGCCCTCAAGCTGCCACTGTGAGTGATTCTGAAGGCGACGACGAGGAGGAAGCCGGACCATCAGTGCCACACTCAGCCGAGGCAGCCCATGGCCATAATTGGGACACGTCTTCCCTGGAGGGGAGCAGGGGGGAAGGGTCTGAGGAGGGTGAAGCTCCAGGGCCCAGCGGGCTGCAGCAACGCGAGGGGAGTAGGAAAGCTCGGCGGCCTTCTCCCCGGAGGGAGAGTCTGGCCTCGAGTCCTGCTACAGTGAGCGCAGAAGAGGTGCGGCTCCTCGCTGAAATGAGCGCCCAGGCGGAGCACAGGCACACTGAGCTCATGGCTGCAGTGGCAAGGATGCCAGATTCCATTGAGTCACTGGCAAGCAGTGTCCAGGACTTCGGTGCAGCAGAGGCAAGGAGTCTTCAGGACTTCGGCGCAGCACAGGCAAGGATTGTCCAGGACGTCGGCGCAGCACAGGTGGCTGCCACGCAATTGCTTAGTGCTGCAATGCAGTCAGTGGCTGGTCTCATGCAGATGCAGATTGAGGCCACATGAGCACTGACTGCAGCCACCCTCGCTGGATCGGGCAGGATTCGCCGGGGCCCTCACCGCGCCGCAGCAGGCCAGCAATCTGTGCTTAAGCAGATTTCTCTGCATGCTGCAGTGCTGCCCTGTGGGAGTGCCAGTGTGTCGGCCGAACAGGGAGTTGCTGTCCTCTCTCAGGATGACAGCGTTCCTGCTGCCAGCACTGTCACTTCTCCACTGCAGCTGCCACCACCTGTAGGACAGACTGGTGCCGCCCATGCAGAGTTGGAGCAGTCAGCAGCCGGGCCCTCCAGGCCCAGAGCTGGTCCAGGCCATCCCTCAAGGGCATCTGCAGTCTCAGTTTCTGACACTCAGCAGCCTACCCCCAGCCTTGCTGCAGCCACTGGGGTCCCATTGCGGAGGGGCAGCAGGGTGGGAAGGGGCGAATCTCGCAAGTGAAGCAGATCACCCTCGAAGGGCAAAAAGTAGGTGTGGCAAAATGTTGTTAATTGTTTTATTGAAGGCCGAGGATCGTGGTCATATTTTTGTTACTGTTTTGGTCATTGTCTCCAGGTTGTGAGAGCCAGTTATGTGACTGACTTTTTTGGGGGGTTTCTCTCTATTACTTTGTCATGCGGGAAGGGCACACAGTTTGTTAAATAAAGAAGTGTCTTTATTCAGAATGTGCATGTTTGCTCTTTGAACTAATTGTTGCCTTGACCGGCTTAGGGGTTGCGGCACGGTTCCATTCATGTTCTTTGAATGGCAGAAGCCATTCCCTCAGAGGGGGCCTAGAAGCGACTTGCTATAAGCCGCTGATGGATGGCCCTTGCACTTTGTGCCTCCCTCCCGTCTTGGTGCTGCTGCTCCTCCTCCTCCTCCTCCTCCTCCTCTGCTGGTGCTCCAATGTTTGGTGGCATTGGCTGAGTCCTGAGGATTGCCAGGTTATGCAGCATGCAGCACACAACAACGAAGTGGGAGAATCGCTCAGGTGAGTACTGAAGGGCTCCTCCGGAATGGTCCAGACAGCGGAACCGTTGCTTGAGCACGCCGATTGTGTGCTCAATGATGTTCCTGGTAGTTTGATGGCTCTCACTGTATTGTTCTTCAGCAGGGGTGTTGGGTGAACGGAGTGGGGTCATCAGCCAGGTGCACAGAGGATAGCCCTTGTCCCCGAGAAGCCAGCCTCCTGGGTGAGCCGGGGCCTCAAAAAGGTCTGCCACAGAAGTCTGGCGCAGGATGAAGGCGTCGTGGCTGCTGCCTGGAAAGCGGGCATTGACAGCGAGTATCAGCTGTCTGTTGTCACAGACCAACTAGACGTTCAACGAATGGAAGCCCTTTCGGTTGCGGAAATCCTCGGCATTCTCTTGCAGCGCCCGCAAAGCCACATGGGTGCAGTCAATGGCGCCCTGGACCATGGGGAAGCCCGCTATTCTTGCAAAGCCCATTGTGCGCTCTTGCTGCTTGTCCGGGGTCATGGGGAAGGAGATGTACCGTCGTCTCCTTTTAAAGAGGGCATTTGTGACTTGACGGATGCAGCAATGCACCGCGAACTGGGAGATATTGGCAATGTCCCCAGTAGCGGATTGAAAGGAGCCGGTGGCATAAAAGTTGAGAGCTTCTGTTACCTTCACTGCCACCGACAGAGACGTCCTGCTCCTCAGTTGAGGCTGCAGATCTGGCTGAAGCAGGTGGCAGAGCTCAGTGACCACCTCCCTGCTGAATCGCAGCCTCCAGAAACACTGCTCCTCAGACATATTGATGTATGAGAACTGTTGGCGGAAAACCCTGGGTGCGTAAGGTCTCGTGTGCTGACGCCTGTTGGCCCTTCTCCGTCTGGCCATGATTAGCACTCTCTCTCTGCGTCTCTGTGCCCTCTCAATGTAATGGAGAAGCCCGACGTTCCCATCCATTGCAGCCCCCATAGTATGTGGCCACTCAAAGTTATGCCAGTGAAAAAGCAAAGCAACTACAAAGTTCTGGTCAGAAGCCAAAAGTACCTCAGCGAGCGCTGATTCAATGCAGAAAGCTCTCTCCCTTTGTCTCTCTGCAAATCTCTCTCTCTCAGAAGGAGTGGTCCAAAAATGGCTACCACAAAGAAGCCAATAAGAGCCCCCTTTAAATAGCGCCCCCCCAGCCCCATAGCGACTGGGAATCGTTCCAGTCAACCTGTCGTTGGGAGCGGCAGGTGGAAAGGAGTGGGACGCCACTGAATTTCCGGTCGGTGCGCCCCAAGGGCGTTGTACTCTGAAATGATGTCAGGATCTGCATGAGCAGCTGAGCGGGCATTGTGGTTTAGTGCCGCCATTACATGTCTGCTCAATTTCGCGAGAGGCGCAGGTATCGCCGCGCCCAGGCGCTAGCTGGCTTGCGCTCCACTTATTGCCCTCTTAAGGCGCTAATGGGAGGCGCAACCAACTGAATTTCTCCCCCTTGTGTGTCTTAATGCGAGGCGCATTCTTAATAAGGTGGATGAATTAGCTGTGCAAATAGATGTAAACGGATACGATATAATTGGGATTATGGAGACATGGCTCCAGGGGACCAAGGCTGGGAATTCAACATCCAGGGGTATTCAATATTCTGGAAGCACAGGCAAAAATGAAAAGGCGGTGGGGTAGCATTGCTGATTAAAGAGGAGATTAACACAATAGTAAGGATGGATATTAGCTCTGATGATGTGGAATCTGTATGGGTAGAGCTGAGAAATACCAAAGGACAGAAAACGTTAGTGGGAGTTGTATACAGACCCCCAAACAGTAATGCTGAGGTTGGGGATGGCATTAAATGGGAAATTAGAGATGCGTGCAATAAGGGCACAGCAGTTATCATGGGTGACTTTAATCTACATATAGATTGGTCCAACTAAATAAGTAACAATACTGTGGAAGAGGAATTCCTAGAGTGTATACGGGATGGTTTCCTGGACCAATATGTCGAGGAACCAACTAGAGATCAGGCCATCTTAGACTGGGTATTATGTAATGAGAAAGGATTAATTAGCAATCTTGTTGTATGAGGCCCCTTGGGGAGGAGCGATCACAATATGATAGAATTCTTCATTAAGATGGAGAGTGAAGTAGTTGATTCAGAGACTTGGGTACTGAATTTAAATAAAGGAAATTATGATGGTATGAGGTGCGAGTTGGCTAGGATGGATTGGGGAATGTTACTTAAAGGGTTGATGATGGATAGGCAATGGCAAACATTTAAAGATCGCATGGATCAACAACAGAATTTGTTCATCCCTGTTTGGCATAAAAATAAAGCAAAAAAGGTGACTCTACCGTGGCTAACAAGGGAAATTAGGGATAGCATAAGATCCAAGGAGAGGACATATAAATTGGCCAGAAAAAGCAGCAAACCTGAGGATTGGGAGTAGTTTAGGATTCAGCAAAGGAGGACAAAGGGAATAATTAAGAGGGGGAAAATAGAGTATGAGAGTAAGCTTGCAGGAAACATAAAAACTGGCAGTAAAAGCTTCTATAGATATGTGAAGAGAAAAAGATTGGTAAAGTCAAGCGTACGTCCCTTGCAGTCAGAATCAGGGGAATTTATAATGGGGAACAAAGACATGGCAGACCAAATAAATACATACTTTGGTTCTGTCTTCACAAAGGAGGACACAAATAAACTCCCAGAGATGTCGGGCAACATAGGGTCTAATGAGAGTGAGGAACTGAATGAAATCAGTATTTGTAGGGAAATGGTGTTAGGGAAATTGACGGGATTGAAGGCCGATAAATTCCCAGGGCCTGATAATCTACATCCTAGGGTACTTAAGGAAGTGGCCCTAGAAATAGTAGATGCATTGCTGGTCAACTTCCTAAATTCTATAGACTCTGGAACAGTACCCATGGCTTGGAGGGTAGCTAATGTAACCCCACTATTTAAAAAAGTTGGTAGAGAAAAAACGGGGAATTATAGACCGGTAAGCCTGACATCGGTAGTGGGGAACATGCTAGAGTTCATTATAAAAGATGTAATAGCAGAGCACTTGGAAAACAGTGATGGGATCGGACAAAGTCAACATGGATTTACAAAAGGTAAATCATGCTTGACTAATCTACTGGAATTTTTTGACGATGTAACTGGTAGGATAGATAAGGGAGAACCAGTGGATGTGGTGTATTTGGAATTTCAGAAGGCTTTCGATAAGGTCCCGCATAAGAGACTAGCGTGCAAAGTTAAAGCGCATGGGATTGGGGATTAGGTACTGACTTGGATAGAAAACTGGTTGGCAGACAGGAAGCAAAGAGTTGGAATAAATGGGTCTTTTTCTGAGTGGCAGGCAGTGACTAGTGGGTTACTGGTGCTAGGACCCCAGTTATTCACAATATATATTAATGATCTAGACAAGGGAGCTAGATGTAATATCTCCAAGTTTGCAGATGACACAAAGCTGGGTGGGCGTGTGTGCTGTGAGGAGGATGCAGAGAAACTCCAGTACGATTTGGACAGGTTGGGCGATTGGGCAGATGCATGGCAGATGCAGTATAATGTGGATAAAAGTGAGGTTATCCACTTTGGTGACAAAGACAGGAAGGCAGATTATTATCTGAACGGCAATAGATTGGGAAAAGGGGAAGTGCAACGAGACCTAGGTGTCCTTGTGCACCAGTCGCTGAAGGTAAGCATGCAGGTGCAGCAGGCGGTTAAGAAGGCAAATGGTATGCTGGCCTTTGTAGGATTCACAAAATTCCCACATCTCCCAAGTTATTAATAAGGGACCCTGAAGGACAAGTTATTAACAAAGGTACCCTGAGAGGAAATGGCACGGTGGGGCAGGCTCGACCAAAGACGACTAGGCTGCAACCGCAGCCTTACACGAGGACCGACCACGAGCTCCGCGGTAACAAAGGGCCGGGTAAACCATAACTTCAGATCATAACCACTACACAGGTAATGATCTAGGCCCCCGCGACTGAGCCGACACCGAAGACCGCCAGCCGAACCCCAACCGCAACAAAAACTCGACAACCAGACCACCACCAGAAGAACAAAACTTGAAGTTTTCCACTCTACAAGATAAAGTACCCAACAAAGACATTACTCCCTATCTCTAATGGAGAAAAGAAGGTACTCACCCAGACAAATCCACAACCGCGCCCTTACCGCATCTGCGGACTCTACCCAACTGAAGAATCTTCACAGATTCCAAGGCTGAGACCACGTGGCGATGGCAGGTCCCAAAGGGCACAAAGAGTGAACCCCAAAAACGCAACCGGCTTAACTGACAGGATTCGAACTGTCAAGAAACCCCTATTGGTGAGCATAATCCCTGGCTCTTGTAGTGCAATTTAGTTAGGTATTGGGGGTGGGACAAGGGTAGGGGGATTGTTAATGTGATTTTCCCTCGTTGTGCCGTGTGTTCCCCATTCTTGATTAAGTGTACTTTTGTATGCCTGTAAGCACTCCAGTAATTTAAGTGTGTAATTTTAAGTGTGTCTAAATAAAATACAGTTTTCTTGCACCAAACCAGTTGTCTACTCCAATTCTGTATCGCCGCCTGTACCTAAGTCCGGTGTCTAGAACCCAGGGGTGTGGGAGCGATTCGAACCACTCAAAAACAGTCAGGGGCAGAGCTGACAGCACACACCACCCCCTACACCTTCATAGCGAGAGGATTCGAATACAGGAGCAAGGATGTCTTACAGCAGTTTTACAGGGCCTTGGTGAGACCACACCTTGAGTATTGTGTGCAGTTTTGGTCGCCTTATCTGAGGAAGGATGTTCTTGCCATGGAAGGAGTGCAGCGAAGATTCACCCGGCTGATAGCTGGGATGGCAGGAATGACGTATGAGGAGAGATTGGGTCGATTGGGCTTGTACTCGCTGGAGTTTAGAAGAATGAGAGGGGATCTCATCGAAACTTATAAAATTCTAACAGGACTAGACAGACTAGATGCTGGAAGGATGTTCCCGATGGTCGGGGAGTCCAGAACCAGGGGTCACAGTCTAAGGATAAGGGGTAAGCCATTTAGGACTGAGATGAGGAGGAATTTCTTCACCCAGAGAGTGGTGAACCTGTGGAATTCTCTACCACAGAAGACAGTTGAGGCCAATTCATTAAATATATTCAAGAAGGAGTTAGATATATTTCTTAAGGCTAAGGGAATCAAGGGAGATGGGGAGAAAGCAGGAACAGGGTGTGATGTCCGAGTATCAATAATACATGGACTGCAGGAGAACAATAATAACAGGTATTTACTGAACAGAGGGTAAGCTTAAACTGAAGTACAGAAGCCTGCTATGGCTTTATATATAGGTGTGGTCACTGCCGGTACTGCAGTATAAAATCAGTTCTCTCTTAAAGGTACATACACAACACAGGGTACTGAATTTGGATGATCAGCTGTGATCGCATTGAATGGCAGAGCAGGCTCGAGGGGCCGAATGGCCTACTCCTGCTCCTATCTTCTATGTTTCTATGTTTCTATGTATGAGTCCTGATTGATAGAGATTGTTGGTAGGTGAGTGATGGGGGTGTGTTGCATTGAGGGGTATCTGAGGCTTGTGGTGCAGATGGTAGGATATGCCATTTGAAGATGCATTCACTGACCTTGACCACTCATGTGAGGTCATTGAACTTCTTACAGAACTGTATCCAGCTCCTCAGGGCTTGGGTCCTGGCATTGACCTCCACAGCTATCTGCTCCCATTGCCTTTTAAGCATTTGTCTGGAGAGCCACCTGGCCCCCTGCGGATACAACACATCTCTCCTCCTTGCCACCTCCTCCAGTGCAGTGTCCAAAAACCTTGGAGCCTGCTCTCTCCTATGCTGTGCCATTCTTCACTGTTCCGAGGTCAGATTTACTTCCTGAATGACTGCCAACACCTGCACAATGCACCTCACTTTTAAGAGGTGCAGGCTAGCTTTAACTGGTGCTAGCCTCTCACAATACTACACAAAGTTGATTGCTGCCTGCATTGCAATCAATAGGCATGGGTTAATTGACCATCCTGATCCCCGCGCCTGTTTTGGGGGGCTATCCAATTTAGCCCATTGTGTGTCTCATGAGGATTCTTCAATCTTATTGGTTGAAAAGCCTTGCTGTTTCTTTTTCCTGCTCACAGACACCACAGGTCTCCTGTAAGGGGCGCCGTACTGGATCAAACACTGGAGTTGAGCAAGTCTGCGTTCAAAAGCTCCATGAAAATTTGGTAGGCAGCTGTCAGTGAGTTGAACGGCGAGCACTGTTCCTTCACCACTGTCTACAAAATCCAGGCCATTATCTGGGCATTGATTTCATTATCTGATTGTGGGATCTTGCTGTGCACAAACTGACTGCCATATTTGCCTACAGAACAACAGTGACTACACATCAAAAGTTAATTTATTGGTACTGAAACACCTTGTGATCACCCAAGAACATGAAAGGCATTACATCAATGCAGGTTTATTCTTTTTTACTTTTATTCAGCAAATTAGCAGCCAGAGGATAGCCCAGCAATGGGTAGAGATGACAGAGGCAAGCTTATGATGGAGAGTGAGCAAATGACAGAGATACTAAATAATTACTTTGCCTCAGTTTTTCACAGAGAAGGTGAATATTAGGATTGTAGAACTACTAGAGGTTAAGGTACATGGATAGCGGGTTGGTTGATGGAAAGAAAGTGAAGAGCTAGGAATAGTGGTTATTGCTAGAATTGGAGAAGGGTTGGAAGTGATGTCCCCCAGGAGTCAGTACTGGATCCAAATTTGTTCTCTTTCTCTCAATATATATATAGATCAAGAAAAAAAAATCTTTAAACAGATCAACCAGATGGTGCTGAAGGAGAGATTGTGAAATGCCGTCAGTGATGGTGATGGTAATGCAAGCAATCTTCTGGTGTATAGTTCGACTGAAATTTTTTTTAATGATGGTTTGATTATTTTGATGGGAGTTTGAAGATTAAGTTGATGTCCAGGCTGAAAGCAGTGGCTTTGTACTTAGTGAAAGACAAGATTATTTCTGTCTTCAATTCTCTGTTAGGGTGAGAGGAAAGAGAGATTGATAAACATACAGAGACAAAGGGAGAGAATGTTGTACAGTGTGGGAATCATGCAGAAAGAAAGGAAGAAAAGTATTTAAGGAGAATGTGAAAAATGAGTGAGAGACACAGAGAGAGCGAGGGGGAAAGAAGGAGGATACAAAGGAGATCATATAAATTTTTAGCGCTGGGTAAAAAATGGGTGATAGCGAATCGGCTGTCCATTTTACATCCTGCCTGATTTTTATTTCAAACAGGCAGCTGTTTCGCTATCAATCATTTTTTGTCTGGCGATAAAAGTTAAAATTACCCCCAAAGAGTGGAAGACAAACAGAAAGACAAGAATTAGAATCTGTAACATCAGGGGAGATCAACAAGTCTACTTTCACAAAAAAAAATCAGAAACAGAACTCATCTTGAAATGTGAAATCAGCATGGTGCAGGGCTATTATATTCTTCAGCTTGTGTTGCTACTCCCCAGATTGCAGCAGGAACTGCCATGACTAATGGCTCAGTGACAGCTAGTGATTAGATCACTGCTGAATCAATAGAAATGCTTTGATTGGTTACCACATTGCAAAACTCTTGACATATTCACTTAAATATTCATTTCGATTTTCAGATGTTTCTGCATGCCCAGTATTTGTTCAAGCTTTGGTGTGATTCCCATTTTTGGATGTATTTCTTCATTTCCTTAAAAAAGCACAATTATTCTAAGAAGCTTTCTGAATTAATGACAATAACAAACTTCAAGGCAAACAGATATGAGGGTTCCTGCTACGTAAGAGATCATTTTACATTATTTCAGCTAAGAGTTGAAAACAGATTAAGTTATCAAGATAGACAAAAATATTTCAACATACTTTTTGCAGACATCAAATCCTATTATTATTATTTAAATTTTCCTTGAATCTCCTAATTATTAATTAAGGAAGTAATTTAATAATCCTGGCCAATTAAATGATGTGGGCAACTTTTTGTCGTACTGACATCCTGGGGGGAATTTTAACCTGGAGGAGCATAGATGGGGGTTAAAATGGGCAACAATGCGACTGCGTTGGGAAGCCAACGCCAACCTGTCAACTTCCCCGTTAACTTAAATGCGTTTGGCTGCATACGCGCAACACCCTCGGGTGAGGCAGCTTTCTTATTAACATATGCTAATCGCTCAGTTGGAGTGATACTTCAACTCAGTTTTACATTTAACGTCGCATCCACTGGTTTTCTGGACATCCTGAACCTCGCCAGTGAAAGCAAGGCGAGAACACAATGGCAATTGAGGGGGCTGAATCAAATTCATCGAAATACTGTAATAAATACTCAGTACTTACAACTGCTTTCTTACCAGCTAGTCGGAAAGGGTTTGTTCACAGTACTTTTGCTGCGAGTTTATTTTCTACACTTTGGAGGTTTTCTGAATCACAGCAGGATGGGTGGAGCCTTGACTTCCTTAGATTGGACCACAGACAGGAGCAATATGACCAGCAGCAGCACCAGCACCAGCCTGCTCTAGACAGCAGAGAGGGGAGCAGCATAGAAGGGTGCAGCAGAGAGCGCAGCAGTGGAGAGGGGAGCAACAGAGGGGTGCAGCTCGCAGGAGGCACTACCCGCGACACAGCGTGTACAGGCAGAGGCTGAGTTTCCTTGACATGTCAGAACAGTAGTGCTTCAGGAGGCCAACATTGTTGCGTCAAGTGGTGGCAGTAACCTGCAGCCTCCTAGAAGAAGACTTACTCCCTGCTGGACCTGGTGGCCATGCATACCAGTAGCTGTCAAAGTCACCATCGCTTTCAACTTTTTAATTATGCCCTAACTATAATCCTTCACTGTGCTCTCTATTCAGGAACCATTCCTTTAGATTGGAAAATTGCGCATGTCACTCACTAGTTAAGAACATAAGAACATAAGAAATAGGAGCAGGAGTAGGCCATACGGCCCCTCAAGCCTGCTCCGCCATTCAATAAGATCATGGATGATCATCAACCTCAACTCAACTTTCCCGCCTGATCTCCACATCCCTTGATTCCCCTAGAGTCCAAAAATCTATCTATCTCAGCCTTGAATATACTCAAAGACTCAGCATTCACAGCCCTCTGGGGCAGAGAATTCCAAAGGTTCACAACCCTCTGAGTGAAGAAATTCCTCCTCATCTCAGTCTTAAAAGGCCTATCACTTATTCTGAGACTATGCCTCCTAGTTCGAGACACTCCAGCCAGGGGTAGCTAATGTAACCCACTATTCAAAAAAGGTGGTAGAGAGAAAACGGGTAATTATAGACTGGTAAGCCTGACATCGATAGTGGGAAAAATGCTAGAGTCCATTATAAAAGATGTAATATCAGAGCACTTGGAAAACAGTGACAGGATCGGACAAAGTCAACATGGATTTACAAAAGGTAAATCGTGCTTGACTAATTTACTGGAATTTTTTGAGGATGGAACTGGTAGAATAGATATGGGAGAACCAGTGGATGTGGTGTATTTGGACTTTCAGAAGGCTTTCGATAAGGTCCCGCATAAGAGATTAGCGTGTAAAGTTAAAGCACATGGGATTGGGGGTAAGGTACTGACTTGGATAGAGAACTGGTTGGCAGACAGGAAGCAAAGAGTTGGAATAAACGGGTCTTTGCACGAGGACACCCAAATCTCTCTGAACATCAACATTTGAAAGTTTCTCACCATTTAAACAATATTCTGTTTTTCTATTCTTCCTACCAAAGTAAATAACCTCACATTATATTCCATTTGCCACCTTACTGCCCACTTACTTAGTCTATCTATATCCCTTTGCAGACTCTTTGGGCTGGATTGTCTCAGCCCCGATGAGGCGGGTGTGGAGGTGGGACTGCCGGGAAAGTTGCAGAATTTGGGGACGGGTGGCAAACCAGGAGGCGGGAAGCCGTCCTGCCCCGGGGTCCCATCTCCTTGGAGGCGGGAAGGGATTAAAACCTATTAACTGCCTGCAATGACTATCTCCAACAAGCGAGCGTCTAACCACCACACCTTGACATTAAACAGCATTACCATCACAGAATCCCCCATCATCAATATCCTGGGGGTCACCATTGACCAGAAACTTAACTGGACCAGCCACATAAATACTGTAGCAACAAGAGCAGGTCAGAGGCCGGGTATTCTGCGGCGAGTGTCTCACCTCCTGACTCCCCAAAGCCTTTACACCATCTACAAGCCACAAGTCAGGAGTGTGATGGAATACTGTCCACTTGCCTGGATGAGTGCAGCTCCAACAACACTCAAGAAGCTCAATAGCATCCAAGACAAAGAAGCCCGCTTGACTGGCATCCCATCCACCACCTTAAACATTCACTCCCTCCACCACCGGCGTACCGTGTCTGCAGTGTGTACCATCGACAAGATGTAGTGCAGCAACTCGCCAAACCCATGACCAGTGGCTGGTCCAGTTAAATTTCTGGTCAATGGTGACCCCAGGATGTTGATGGTGGGGGATTCGGTGATGGTAACACCGTTGAATATCAAGGGGCGGTGGTTAGAGATGGCCATTGCCTGGCACTTGTGTGGCGCAAATGTTATTTGCCACTTATCAGCCCAAACCCAAGCCTGAATGTCGTCCAGGTTTTGCTGCATGCAGGCATGGACTGCTTCATTATCTGAGGAGTTGCATATGGAACTGAGAACAGTGTCATCATCAGCGAACATCCCCACTTCTGACCTTCTGCTGGATGGATGGTCATTGATGAAGCAGCTGAAGATGGTTCGGCCTAGGACACTGCTCTGAGGAACTCCTGCAGCGCTGTCCTGGGGCTGAGATGATAGACCTCCAACCACCACAACCATCTTCCTTTGTGCTAGGTATGACATCCAGCCAGTTGAGAGATTTCCCCCCCTGATTCCCATTGGCTTCTGTTTTACTAGGGCTCCTTGATGCCACACTCGGTCAAAAGCTGCCTTGATGTCAAGGGCAGTCACTCTCACCTCACCTCTGGAATTCAGCTCTTTTGTCCCTCTTTGGACCAAGGCTGTAATGTGGTCTGGAGCCGAGTGGTCCTGGCGGAACCAAAAATGGGCATCAGTGAGTAAGTTATTGATGAGTAAGTGCTGCTTGATGGTACTGTCGACGACACCTTCCATCACTTTGCTGATGATTGAGAGTAGACTGATGGGGCAGTAATTGGCTGGATTGGATTTGTCCTGCTTTTTGTGGACAGGACATAACTGGGCAGTTTTCCACATTGTTGGATAGATGCCAGTGTTGTAGCTGTACTGGAACAGCTTGGCTAGAGGTGCAGCTAGTTCTGGAGCACAAGTCTTCAGCATGATAGCCTTTGCTGTATCCAGTGCACTCAGCCGTTTCTTGATATCATGTGGAGTGAATTGAATTAGCTGAAGACTGGCTTCTGTGATGGTGGGGACCTCAGGAGGAGGCCGATATTGGATTTGATAGAGTAAATAAGGGAAACTGTTTCCAGTGACCAAAGGACACAGATTCAAGGTTGTTAGATCCGTGGTTCAGTGGATAAATAATTACACGGATGCTGTACATAAACAAATAACAGGTCTTTACTGGAGGAGGGTAATCTCTAGACTGGGGTACAGAGGCATGCGCACAGCTTATATACCGGTGTGGTCACTGCCGGTACTACAGTATACAGGAGCTGTAAAAAGTAGTTCTGACTTAAAGCACATACACTACAATTCCTCCCTTTTTAGATTAATAATACCCCCTTAATATTCAAATAACAATTACATTTTTACATGTACATTCAATAACAAAAGTCCATTTATAGATTCAGTCTTTGGGGCGGCTTCCTGACCCTTTCGGGATAGCGCCTTTCCGGAGGTTCTTGTTCTTGGTGCAGAGGCGATTCTGACCCCCTTTCATCGGGTAGTTCATCGGGTTCCACTGCTACTGGGTCTGAAGTAGATACTACCGGTATGTCGGGTTCATCCCCAGGTACTCGAGACATGGGGTTGACGCATTCCTGTGATGCTAAGATCTGATCGACGTGGCGTCTCATAATGTTCTCCCCGACATCCACTGTGTACATTAATGGCCCCTGCCTTGTACATATCGTTCCGGGTTGCCACTTCTCTGTTCGATAGTCCCGGGCCAAGACTGGTTGCCCTACATTGAAGCTCCTTGTCGGCTTCTCGTTGATGTGCTGGAATTGTTTGTCCTCAACATTCTTCGCACATTTGGTCTGAGCAAGTCCAGACGAGATCTCAACCTTCGGTTAAAGAACATCATGGCCGGGGTCTGGTTGGTAACTGCATGTGTCGTGTTTCGGTAGGCTAATAAGAAATTGTCCATCTTATGCTGTAGTGGAATTTCCTCGTCGCACATGGCCTTTATCGCCTTCTTAAAGGTTTGTACGAACCTCTCAGCCAATCCATTGGTGGCTGGATGATACGGGGCGGATGTGTAATGCCTTACGCCATTCCTTTTCATGAATTTTTGGAACTCGTCGGACACAAACTGTGGTCCATTATCAGAGCAGATCTGCTCTGGCAACCCGTTTCTGGCAAATATGGTCCGTAGGACTGCAATCGTTTTCTCTGTAGTGGTTGAAGACATCTTTATCACCTCAGGCCACTTTGAATGAGCATCCACTGCTATTAAGAACATTGAGTCCATGAATGGACCAGCGAAATCAATGTGCACCCGTTGCCATGGAGAGGAGGGCCACTCCCATGGGTGTAGAGGGGCATGTGGTGGTGCATTTTGGACCTTCTGGCATCCTAAGCAGCTCTTAGTTAGGTCTTCGATTTGTTGATCGATTCCCGGCCACCACACATAAGCCCTAGCTAGGCTTTTCATTTTCACTCCCCCCAGATGACCTTCATGTAGCTCATTTAGCACTCTCTCCCTTAACTTGGGTGGAATCACCACTCTGGATCCACACATCACTGTCCCCTGGCATACTGACAGCTGTTCTCTTCTGGATGAGAATGCTGGCAACAGTGAGTCGCCATGTGTTGGCCATCCCCTCACCGTCAATTCATATACCCGTGACAGCGTCGGATCATTGCGGGTTTCCTTCTCTATATCCGCGTTTGTTACTGGCAATCGTTCAATTATTGACGATTAAAATATCTCGATAGGGTCCACTGCTGGTGCTTCCTCCACAGTAGGCAGTGGCAGGCGCGATAGCCCATCAGCGTTCCCATGCTGTCTCGTGCCTTTATATTCTATTTCATATTGATTCGCCCCTAGAAACAGGGACCATCTTTGTAACCGCTGTGCAGTCATTACTGGCACGCCCTTCTTAGGATTAAAGATGGAGACAAGTGGTTGGTGGTCAGTCAGCAAGGTGATCTTCTGTCCATGCAGATAGTGGTTGAATTTTTTACTCCCCATACTAGGCTGAGGGCCTCCCTGTCAATCTGGGCGTAGTTGCGCTCGGCTGAGGTTAGTGACCGAGACGCAAAGGCTACTGGCCTCTCCAACCCGTCTGGGAATTTGTGCGACAGCACCGCTCCAATGCCGTAGGGTGATGCATCACATGCCAAACGAATTGGTAGTGCTGGGTTGAAATGGGCCAACACCTCTTTTGATGTGATCAATTCTTTACACTTCTGGAAAGCTCGTCTATGTTCGTCATCCCACTTCCATGGTACCCCTGTTTGCAGTAGGGTGTTCAGCGGGTGTAATACCGTAGACAAATTTGGTAAGAACTTGTGGTAATAGTTTACCAGCCCGAGGAACGACCTCAGTTGTGACACATTTTCCGGTGCTGGAGCCTTGACTACTGCCTTTATCTTGTCAGGGGACTTATGTAACCCCTCTTCATCGATGACGTGGCCGCAATACGAGATCTGTTTCTGGAAAAACTCGCACTTGTGGCGATTAGCTCGTAGCCCATATTCCTTTAATCTGGCGAGCACCTTCTCCAAATTAGCGAGGTGATCACCGTCATTTTCGCCCGTGACCAAGATGTCGTCCAAATAACACTGGGTCCCTGGAATCCCTTCCAGGACCTGATCCATCGCCCTTTGCCAGATAGCCGGAGCCGAGGCTACTCCAAACACCAGTCGGTTGTATTGATAGAGACCTTTATGGGTGTTGATCGTAAGGTAATGTTTCGAAGCTTCTTCTACCTCCATTTGCAAGTGCGCCTGGGCTAGATCAATTTTGGTGAAGCGTTTACCACCAGATAGCGAGGCGAAAATATCCTCAATTCGTGGAAGCGGATATTGCACCGTGTGAAGGACTGGGTTCACTGTCACCTTAAAATCCCCACAGATGCGGACCTTCTTTGGTTCCCCAGGCGTATTACTCAATGACCTCTTCATTACAGGAACGATGGGTGTAGCCCACTCGCTCCAGTCCACTTTGGACAGTACTCCTGAACATTCCAACCCTTCCAGCTCTGCTTCAACCGCTGGTCTGATCGCATAAGGCACTGGTCTGGCCTTCAGAAACTTTGGGCTTGCATTATCCTCTATTTTAATTGTTGCTGTTATTCCTTTTAGTGTTCCTAGTCCCTCCTGGAACACTTCTTTTGCGTCAGTTAGCATTTTTGACAGTCGTCCAGGTGTGACGTCGTCATCCTTTTTGGCCTCCACCTTCAGTGCCTGTATGGAATGCCAATCTAAATGTATCTTCCGGATCCATTCATGTCCTAGCAGTGGTGGTCCTCCATTTGGCAATACATATATATCCATTTTAGGTATTTCCTGACCTTTATATGTCACTTTCACCCTTATTTTTCCTTTGGGGTAGACTTTTTGCCTCGTATATGTCTTCAAGACAATCTCTGTAGCTTTCAAGGGTATGTGTGAAAATAGCCACTTGTAGTCTCTTTGATTTATGACTGCTAGAGCTGACCCTGTGTCCAATTCCATTTCCACTTGGACTCCGTCTATCTTGAGTGTAACCCAGATAGTCTGGTGATCCTCCATTTCGGTTACATTATGTAGTTTCAGACAACCCAGCTCCTTGCTTCCGGAGTCTGTGTCATTTTTCTGTTCGTCTGAAGCACTGTCCATCACCTGGTGTACCTTTTTGTACTTCTCCTGTGGAGGTTTCTTACTGTTGGTTTTCTTCCCAGACCTGCAGACTCTTGCTATGTGTCCTGCTTTCCCACACTGTCTGCACACTTGGTCCTTGAAACAACAATCTTTCTGGTCATGTGTTGTTCTGCCGCAGCAATAGCACTTCCCTGTTCCATAGGTCATTTCGTTGGTGCCATATTCTTGCGGTCTCCGTTGTATCTCTGCAGCGCCCCTTGCGGCTGCTTCATGTGATACTGCCATACTGAAAGCTTTGTCCAGCGTAAGGTCCTTTTCTGATAGAAGCCGTTTCTGGGTTCCTTCACTTTGTAGCCCACACACAAACTTGTCCCTTAACGTGTCTGCTAGTCCTGCTCCAAACTGGCAGTATTTCGATAGCTTGCGCAGTTCCGTTAGGTACTCAGCATTGCTTTCGTCTTTGTGCTGGTTCCTTTTATGGAACTTAAATCGTTCTGCTATCAGCAGCGGTGTGGGGTTTAAGTGGTCCTGTAGGATTTCTACTATGCTTTCAAAATTCTTGTTTACCGGCTTCTCTGGGGTTATTAGATTTCGCAGTAACCCATAAGTTTTTGCACCCATGGAATTTAACAGAACCAGTGCTTTATTAGCATCTGGCACTTCATTCGCCCTGCAGTACACCTCAATACGTTCCACATGTCGCCCAATCTTCGACTTCATTGTTGAACGTAGAGATACTGCCACTCTTCGGCATCCTTTGTTGTGCATTAACTATCACCAATGGCGCCTCCCGCGCTTCCCCTTCTTCTCCGCTGGCACAAAATGGCATCTCCCACGCTTTCCTTCCTTCCCGTGCTCACCCGTCTTCTCCGCTGCGGCTTCACAAAATGGCGTCTCCCGTGCTCTTCCTTCTTCTCCGTGGCTCAATGGCGCCTCCCGCGCTCTCCCTGCTTCTCCGCAGCTCAATGGTGTCTCCGCGCTCTCCCTGCTTCTCCACGGCTCAATGGCATCTCCCCTTGCTTCGCCCCGTGGACCCTGATCAGCCCGTGATCCCTGGCTGTGCTCTGCGCGTTCTTCTCTTGATATTTGTCTACGCCACTCAGCCTAGAACCCGGCTGTTTCTCACCCTCTCTCTCTCTGGTTTGCAGTATTTTTCCTCGATGCTGCTCGGTGATCAACCCCCGGCTGCGCCCTGCTCTCTTCACCCTCTTTCTTACCCCGTCGACGCTGCCTGGCTCTCTCTCTCTGCCGTCGGTCGGCTCCAGCCGCCGCTGCTCGGGAAGGGTCTGCTCTGGACCTGTTGTCGGTCTCTTACTGCTCGTTGTGGCTGGGGAACCAAGCCCGGCTCTCCACAGCCTCCCCAGCGAAGTTGGATCTCTGCCTGACTGCTGGGCGGTTGCTCGCGGTCGACGCCCGTGTTCCTGGACTCGACTATTTTTAATTTTTTTTTATGTTGCAGGTAGATTCGCATCAACACTCGTCGCCACTGTTAGGTCCGTGGTTCAGTGGATAAATAATTACACGGATGCTGTACCTAAACAAATAACAGGTCTTTACTGGAGTAGGGTAATCTCTAGACTGGGGTACAGAGGCATGCGCACAGCTTATATACCGGTGTGGTCACTGCCGGTACTACAGTATACAGGAGCTGTAAAAAGTAGTTCTGACTTAAAGCACATACACTACAAAGGTGATTGGCAAAAGTACCAGAGGTGACAAGATGAAACATTTTTTTACACAGCAAGTTGTTGTAATTTGGAATACACTGCCTGAAAGGGTGGTGGAAGCAGATTCAATAGTAACATTCAAAAGAGAATTGGATAAATACTTGAAGGAAAAAAATTACAGGGCCATGGGGAAAGAGCGGGGCGAGTGTGACTAATTGGATAGTTCTACCAAGAGCTGGCACAGGCACAATGGGCCGAATGGCCTGCTTTTGTGCTGTATCATTCGACGATTCTATTAAACCTGGAAATATAATGCTAATGAGCTGTTGGAGTTAAAATGCCACTGACAGACCTGCTGGACTTACTTCTGGGCTTCCCACGCGATATTGGATCCACCCGCTCCCAACCAATGTTCCCTCTAACCTTTTTTTCCGAGCGCGGTCCCGTTAAATTTGCTGCGCGGTATCCTTTCATGGGGCAACAGCTGGTGAGCGGCCTGCGCAGGACCATTCAATCAATGCAGGGCTGCACGCCCACGCACCTTAGGGGGAACATTGCTCCCAACATGTCTACGAGCTAATATTGGGGCCCCTGGTTTATTTTTTAAATTAAAAACGCGGCAGAAGTGAGAAAAAAATAGAAAGAAAGCCTCACTGTTGATTTGCCATTCGATGCAATTTTCAAGCAGGACTTGATTTAGGCAGCCACTGCTCTTGCCAGAAACAGGTGGGAGCCTCATTAATCTATGCAAATCCGGAACCTTGTCATACATAGGATCCCAGTGCAATTTTGGTGTTTCAAAACGCAAGCCCCACCCAGTGGAATTCAATGTAGAGGGGTCTAACTAATGGTTCTTAAAGGAACCACTGCAGGCCACTTGGCACAGGCAGAAGGGAAATGAGTGACCATCAGGCAGAGCAGTAGAGGCAGGCAGGTAGTGCAGGGGACCCCTGTGGCCATCCCCCTCTCAAACAGGTATACCAATTTGGATACTGTTGAGGGGGATGACTTACCAGAGGAAGGCAGCAGCAGCCAACTTCCTGGCACCAGGGGTGCTTCTGCTGCTCAGGAAGGGAGGAAAAAGAGTGGGAGAGCAATAGTGGTAGGGGATTCTATTGTAAGGGGAACAGATAGGCATTTCTGTGGCCGTAGACGTGACTCCAGGATGGTTTGTTGCCTCCCTGGTGCCAGGGTCAAGGATGTCACTGAACGGCTGCAGGGCATTCTGAAGGGGGAGGGTGAACAGGCAGAGGTCGTGGTTCACATTGGGACCAATGACATGGGTAGGAAGAGGGATGAGGTCCTGCAGCAAGAATTTAGGGAGCTAGGTAGCAGATTAAAGAGCAGGACCTCAAAGGTTGTAATCTCTGGATTACTCCCGGTGCCACGTGCTAGTGAGTATAGGAATAGGAGGATAGAGCAGATGAATGCGTGGCTAAAGAGTTGGTGCAGGAGGGAGGGCTTTAGTTTCCTGGATCACTGGGCCTGCTTCTGGGGAAGGTGGGACTTGTACAAGTCGGACAGGTTGCACCTGAACCAGAGTGGGACAAATATCCTTGCGGGGAGGTTTGCTAGCACTATTCGGGGGGTTTAAACTAAAATGGCAGGGGGTTGGGAACCTGAGCAGGGAGACAGAGGAAAGGGAAACAGGGATAAAAGCAAAAGATAGGAAGGAGAAAAACAAAAGTGGCAGTCAGAGAAATCAACGGTTTAAATCAAACGTGGCAACAGTAAATAATAATTCTAATAGGTCTAAGAGCGTTAAAAAAGCAAGCCTGAAGGCTTTGGCCTAGAAATACGGTTGGTTGCACCAGCGATTAGTGCCTAAAGAGCCTGAGATTTGGGGCGTTACCCAATTTTCGGATGTGTGCAGTGATCCTAGCGCATCCTGCCATATTGAGTAGCCTGTTAGCGCTGGCGTTAGGTCTTTGCGCCCGCTCGCGGGCGCAGCCAGATAATGACGTCATTTCATTGTGCAACGCCTTTTTGGCGCCCCGTACCGGAAATTCAGTGGCGCCCCCCTCCGTTCCGCCTGGCGCTATTAGTGACAGTTGGATGGAACGTTACCAGGTCCTTCTCGGACTCGGGGGGCGCTCTTTAAAGGGGACAGCACTAGTATAAAACCGGCAGCCATTTGGCTTGGCCATACTGCTCGCTGCTGGAGAGAGTTACAGACCTTCAGTTACACAGACTTGTTCTTATTGAGCCAGAGGAGCCTTGGGACCTTCAGCCCTGTCCAGAACAGTTGGATCCAGAAAGCTGACTGCGTCTTACTCGTCGGCCAGAATAATGGGAGCTGCTTTGGAGGGGAACGTCATCCTGGCTGAACAACTGGCAAGGGCACAGAGACGGAGGGAGAGAGGACCGGGATTGGCCAGAAGGAGGAGGGCCAATGGACGTCGCCAAATCTGACCATACGCTGCCAGGGTTTTCAGGCAGCAGGTCTCCTACCTTACCATGTCGGAGGAGCAGTGTCTGCGAAGGCTCAGATTTGGTAAGGATGTTGTCACTGAGCTGTGCCACCTGCTTGCTGAGGATCTGCAGCCGCGGATACGGTGCAGGACCTCTCTGTCGGTGGCCGTGAAAGTCACTGTTGCGCTCAACTTTTACGCCAGCGGATCATTTCAGGCAGCAGCTGGGAATATATCAAATATCTCTCAATTTGCGGTGCATTGCTGCATCTGGCAAGTGACAGCTGCCCTCTACAAAAGGAGGCGCGATGTAATCACCTTCCCTGTGACCCTGGAGAAGCAGGGGGAGCGCGCGCAGGACTTCGTGGCTATTGCGGACATCCCCATGGTGCAGGGGGCCATTGATTGCACACACGTGGCTTTGCAGGCGCCATTACAGAATCCGGAGGAGTTCCGTAACCGAAAGCGGTTCCACTCCCTTAATGTGCAGCTGGTCTGTGATCACCGGCAGATGATCATGGCGGTGAACGCACAATTCCCTGGCAGCAGCCATGACGTGTTCAGCCTGCGGCAGACCTCAGTGGCTGACCTTTTTGAGGCCCCGGCTCACCCACGAGGCTGGCTTCTGGGCAACAAGGGCTATCCTCTCTGCCCATGGCTCATGACCCCGCTCCGTTTGCCCAGCACCCCGGCAGAAGAGCATTACAACAACAGCCATCAGGCCACCAGGAACATTGTGGAGCACACAATTGGTGTGCTGAAGCAGCGTTTCCTTTGTCTAGACCATTCGGGGGGCGCCCTACAGTACTCGCCGGAGCATGTGGCGTGCATCGTTGTTGTCTGCTGCATGCTCCACAACCTGGCCATTCGACGCACCCAGCCAATGCCAGCCGACCCTCAAGGTCCAGCAGAGCAGGCAGACGAGGAGGAGGAGGAGGAGGAGGAGCATGTGGGTGAGGAGGATCAGGAGGAGGAGGAGGAGGAGGAAGATGGGAGGGCTCCAGAAACTGGAAGGGCCGTTCGTCAGAGGCTCATAAGGACTCGGTTCTAGGCCCCTCGGACGGAATGGTGGCTGTGATTCGAACAGCGCCCCCCGGTTCGCTGTAAGCCTATGAAGGCCTCGATGATTGTAAATAGTGTACAGCTCGATTGTAAATAAAAAGTTTTCTTTATTTTCAAACAAGTGCTTCCTTCCAGCATGACAACGTAATGGTAACAGAAATCATAACTAACAAACTAACAGATAACTGTCTGGCAACCCGGCGAAACTAACCAAACCATAACAAACAAACACAGCAGGTGTGGACGGCCTTAAATCCGGAAAAAGAGACGTCTTAGCACCTCCCTCTACTGGTGACCCCTTGATGGAGACCGACTCCTCTTACGAGGTCGGCCCCTTCCCTCCCTGCAGCTCCTCCGTAATTGGACCCCAGTGGCTGCGTCAAGGCTGGGGGACGCCTGCTGAGTGTCTGGAAGTGCTGAAGCCCCTGAGGGATGGCCTGGACGACCTCTGGGCTTGGAGGTCCCGCAAGCAGGCTGCTCCAACTGGGCATGTCTGCTAGCAGTCTGCTGCGCAGGTGGTGGCAGCTGCTCTGCTGACTTGCCAGCGGTGGCATTAGGACTGCTCACATGCAGAGAGAGGACACCTGCACCGTGGTCGGCCGAAACACTAGCACTCTGACGGGGCCGCACAGTATCATACGCCACAATCGACTGCTCCACAGATTCATGGCCTGCTGTTGTGGTGCAAGGGCCTGGGGTGATCCTGCCTGATGCAGCTAGGGTGGCAGCAGAGAGTGTTCGCGTGGCCTCAATTTGCATGTGGACGAGGCCAGCAAGTGACTGCGTGACAGCAGTGAGGACCTGCGTGGCAGGTGCCAGTGCTTCGGAAAAGCCATGGACAGTCCTTTCCACTGCTTCGGACAAGGCCGGAACAGTCCTTTCCACTGCCTCAGACAAGGCCTGGACAGACCTTTCCACTGCCTCGGACAAGCCCTGGACAGACATTGCCACTGCCTCGGACAAGCCCCGGACAGACCTTTCCATTGCTGGGCCGAAGCCCTGGACAGACCTTTCCATTGCTGGGCCGAAGCCCTGGACAGACCTTTCCATTGCTGGGCCGAAGCCCTGGACAGTCCTTTCCATTGCTGCCCCAAAGTCCAGCACACTCTTTGCCAGTGTGTCGATCGACTCAGGCATCCTCCCCACTGCAGCCATCAGCTCAGTGTGCCTAAGCCGGGCCTGGGCGCTCATCTCGGCAAGGCTACGCACCTCCTCTGCACTCTGTGCAGCAGTCATAGTGGCCTGCCTCGTCCTCCAGGGAGACGGCCCCCGAGCGTCACTACCCCCCGCGTGTTGCTGCAGGCCGCTGGTTCCTGCAACTGGCTCCTCATCAGAGCCCCCCCCCTCCCCTCAAGGGAACTGCTATCCCCAGTCTCCAGATGCGGTGGCTCCCCTGAGGCTGGCACGGATGGTCCGGCTTCCTCCTGGTCGTCGCCTCCGGATGCACTGGCACTGGCAGCTTGAGGGGCCGGCTCCCGAGCTGGTGATGCAGCATCTGAAAGCAGGGAGTTTGAAGAGTGGCTTTAGCAAAAGGACAGTTTGGCAGCAAGGGATGCAACAGTGCGGCAATGCTATGACATGGCTCCACATTGAGAAAGCATGCTGGCGGGGGAAACAACTGGAAGGTGACAGCTGTAATAGTAGAGAACCTTACCATCGCTGTGGACAATGGGGTCGGCAGCTGCAGTGGTGACAGGACCACTCAGGTGTCCTCCCACAATCTGGTGGACTCACTCCTCGAGATCCGTCAGAGGCTCCAGTTGAGGACGGCCTCCTCCGGTGCGAAGCTGCTCCTTGCGGTTTCTCGCCAGCTTGGCCTGCAGGGCAAAGGACGGGAAGTGATGTTACATGATGCCCTGAATTATGATCTCATGCCCCCCATGGTGGAACAGCCCTTACATGATGCCCTGGGTTATCATCTCATGCCCCCCATGGTGGAACAGCCCTTACATGATGCCCTGGGTTATCATCTCATGCCCCCCATGGTGGACCAGCCCTTACACGATGCCCTGAGTCAAATGTGCATGTGTGTGACCAGAAAGGGCCATGGGTGCTTGCTGACAGATGGCCAGAGGGGGATAGCGCACCCTGTAGCCATAAAGTCAGGTGCTAATGGAGGGATGCATAAGTTTACATTAACTCCACTCACCCTCACGACCTGAGTGAGGTCGTTGAATTTCTTCCTGCACTGCACAGGGCTCCTGGTCGCCATACTGCTGGAGTTGACCCTCTGAGAAACATCCCTCCAAGCTCGTCGGTAGTCCTTATGATTAGGCCTCCTGCCATTGTCGGGGTAGAGGACATCTCGCCGGTGCTCCACTGCAGCCACCAATTCCTCCAGAGACTCATTGGTGAAGCGCTCTGCTCTCTGCCTCACCCTCTCCATATGCTCCAAGTTTTTTGCGCCAGAGAAGGGCCTGCGCCGATTTGCAGGCCTACAAGGCGCAGACTGTGGATGCTGGAGCTGCCTGACCCACCCCTTTAAGAGCTGGCTGGCGCCTGGAAGTCTCGTGGTCATGGGTAATTGAGAGCACCTGCGCTGCGGCTGGACGCCCCGATATTGGGTTGCGCTGGCATGTTAGCGCCTTAGGTGCCCCGTGTAATGCCTGAACTCGCGCCTCAATCACCTTTGGGGCGCTGCAACCCAATATCGCATGAGGTGTCGATAAGTTGCATCTGGCTATAAAATTTGCGCTCCGCCAATTCTAACGCCCCAAGTGGGGCTATACCCAATTTCTAGGCCTCTGTGTCTTAATGCGAGGAGCATTTGTAATAAGGTGGATGAATTGGCTGCGCAAATAGAGGTAAACGAATATGATTTGGTTGGGATTACGGAAACGTGGCTCAAGGATGGCCAAGACTGGGAACTCAACATCCAGGGGTATTCGATATTCAGGAACGATAGGCAAAAAGGAAAGGGAGGTGGGGTAGCATTACTGGTTAAAGAAGGGATTAATACATTTGTAATGAAGGATATTAGCTCTGATGATGTGGAATCTGTATGGGTAGAATTGAGAAATACTAAGGGGAAAAAAACATTAGTGGGAGTGGTATATAGACCTCCAAACAGTAAGGCGGAGGTTGGGGATGGCATTAAAAGGGAAATTAAAGAAGTGTGCAATAAGGGCACAGCAGTCATCATGGGTGACTTTAATCTACATATAGATTGGGCCAACCAAATTAGTAACAATACTGTGGAGGAGGAATTCCTGGAGTGTTTAGGGGATGGTTTCCTGGACCAATATGTCGAGGAACCAACCAGAGATCAGGCCATCTTAGACTGGGTATTATGCAACGAGAAAGGATTAATTAGCAATCATGTTGTACGAGGCCCCTTGGGTCGGAGCGATCATAATATGATCGAATTCTTCATTAAGATGGAGAATGAAGTAGTTGACTCAGAGACTAGGGTCCTCAATTTAAATAAAGGAAACTACGATGGCCTGAGGAGCGAGTTGGGTAGGATTGATTGGGGAATGGCACTCAAAGGGTTGACGGTGGATAGGCAATGGCAAACATTCAAAGACCGAATGGATGAGTTACAGAATTTGTTCATCCCAGTTTGGCATAAAAGTAAAACAAAAAAGGTGACTCAACCATGGCTAAGAAGGGAAATTAGGGATAGCATAAGATCCAAGGAGAGGGCATATAAATTGGCCAGAAAAAGCAATAATCCTGAGGATTGGGAGCAGTTTAGGATTCAACAAAGGAGGACAAAGGGATTAATTAAGAAAGGGAAAATAGAAAGTGAGAGTAAGCTTTCAGGGAACATAAAAACTGACTGTAAAAGCTTTTATAGATATGTGAAGAGAAAAAGATCGGTGAAGTCAAGTGTAGGTCCCTTGCAGTCAGAATCACGGGAATTTATAATGGGAAACAAAGAAATGGCAGACCAACTAAATTCATACTTTGGTTCTGTCTTCACAAAGGAGGACACAAATAACCTCCCAGAGATGCCGGGGAACATAGGGTCTGATGAAAGGGTGGAACTGAAAGAAATCAGTATTTGTAGGGAAATGGTGTTAGGAAAATTGATGGGACTGAAGGCTGATAAATCCCCAGGGCCTGATAATCTACATCCCAGGGTACTTAAGGAAGTGGCCCTAGAAATAGTAGATGCATTGCTGGTCATCTTCCAGAACTCGATAGACTCTGGAACAGTACCCATGGATTGGAGGGTAGCTAATGTTACCCCACTATTCAAAAAAGGTGGTAGAGAAAAAGCGGGGAATTATAGACCGGTAAGCCTGACATCGGTAGTGGGGAAAATGCTAGAGCCTATTATAAAAGATGTAATAGCAGAGCACTTGGAAAGCAGTGACAGGATCGGACAAAGTCAACATGGATTTACAAAAGGTAAATCATGCTTGACTAATCTACTGGAATTTTTTGAGGATGTAATTGGTAAAATAGATAAGGGAGAACCAGTGGATGTGGTGTATTTGGACTTTCAGAAGGCTTTCGATAAGGTCCCGCATAAGAGATTAGCGTGCAAAATTAAGACACATGGGATTGGGGGCAAGGTATTGACTTGGATAGAGAACTGGTTGGCGGACAGAAAGCAAAGAGTTAGAATAAATGGGTCGTTTTCTGAGTGGCAGGCAGTGACTAGTGGGGTACCGCAAGGATCGGTCCTAGGACCCCAGCTGTTCACAATATATATTAATGATCTGGACGAGGGAATTGGATGTAATATCTCCAAATTTGCAGACGACACAAAGCTGGGTGGGAGGGTAAGCTGTGAGGAGGATGTCGTGAAACTCCAGTACGATTTGGACAGGTTGGGTGATTGGGCAGAAACATGGCAAATGCACTATAATGTGGATAAATGTGAGGTTATCCACTTTGGTGGCAAAAACAGGAAGGCAGATTATTATTTGAATGGCAATAGATTGGGAGAAGGGGAAGTGCAAAGAGACCTGGGTGTTCTTGTGCACCAGTCGTTGAAGGTAAGCATGCAGGTGCAGCAGGCGGTTAAGAAGGCAAATGGTATGTTGGCCTTCGTAGCAAGAGGGTTCGAGTACAGGAACAAGGATGTCTTGCTACAGTTGTACAGGGCCTTGGTGAGACCACACCTTGAGTATTGTGTGCAGTTTTGGTCACCTTACCTGAGGAAGGATGTTCTTGCCATGGAAGGAGTGCAGCGAAGATTCACTAGGCTGATACCTGGGATGGCAGGAATGACGTATGAGGAGAGATTGTGTCAATTGGGCTTATACTCGCTGGAGTTTAGAAGATTGAGAGGGGATCTCATCGAAGCCTATAACATTCTGTCAGGCCTGGACAGACTAGATGCAGGAAGGATGTTTCTGATGGTCGGGGAGTCCAGAGCCAGGGGTCATAGTCTAAGGATAAGGGGTAAGCCATTTAGGACTGTAATGATGAGGAATTTCTTCACCCAGAGAGTGGTGAACCTGTGGAATTCTCTGCCACAGAGGGCGGTGGAGGCCAGTTCATTAAATATATTCAAGAAAGAGTTGGATATATTTCTTAAGGCTAAAGGGATCAAGGGATATGGGGAGAAGGCAGGGACAGGGTACTGAATTTGGATGATCATCCATGATCTCATTGAATGGCGGAGCAGGCTCGAAGGGCCGAATGGCCTACTCCTGCTCCTATCTTCTATGTTTCTATGTTTCCAGGTAAGTTCTTTTAACAATTTTTTTGAGGTTAGGAGGATGCTCCTCTGGCACCACAAAAATCGTTCCACCCACTGCCGGATCCTCTGTGCCCCTTCCCACGTTTGCCTGCTCTCGTTTAATTGAATACTGATGGCTGGTCTCCATGGAGATGCTGCAGGATTTCCTGCCTCACGATCGGTGAGCTATCTGCCTGTCAGCGCTTTGGAATGTGCTGGCAGCTCTTCTCTTACATTTAAATGAGGCCCAATCACCAAAATTTAATTACAACTCACAGGTTCCAGGCCAGTGCAATATCGGGCGGCTCAAAGGCTGAGCCAGCCGGCACCAATTAGTTTTGTGGAGCCCAGAGGAGCCTCACAAAAAATAATTAAAAACTTACCTTTTTGGCTCCCCTTCAGCTGGACCGCCAGTTAAAACTGCACGGCGCACGTTCTGCCCAGTTGTGTTCCAAAATGGAAATCGGGGTCCTATGTACATCATAGGACCCCAATTTTCATAGTAAAATGGCCTACCGGCAGATTGAGACAGACGCACCAGCAGTAGGCAATTCCGAAGATGGTGTCAGCTGGAATGGTGAGGTAAGTTTTTCCCCACCATTTTAGGGGCGCTACAACCCTGTTTCCGCCTAGTGGCACCAGTGAAAAATCAAGGGCACCTTTAAAACGAATACTTGTATATCCATTTTACCTCAGAAAAGTATACCCTCTGCCCACACAAACTTCTTTCCTGCTATTTTATATACCTAAGGGCTTCATTTTTTCTTTGCGCTATTTTTAGCAGACTGATTAACATGTTTGTGTTACATTCCCATGTGTAATATTTTAGCACTGGGGTAGGGATGCAAGTGTACAGTTGTAATTTAATTGGAACATTTATACCACACTTTCTCACAGTGAAATTTTACATATTGGGCTAGATAGCAGTCTGTGTTTATACTGTTAATGTTCCCTTTTGTAGTTTGTGGTTCAATCTGAAAAATAAATACAATTATATTCATGAATAATCCTGCAATATCAAAAGAATCCTACAAAATAAGAAAGAAATCTGGAGATATTAAAAAGTTACAAACTCACAGAATAATGAAGATTGTTTAATTGTATTACTACCTATATTTGAAATCCTGTTCTTTAACATGGATTTCATAGGTTAGAAGTTCCAATCATCGAAGTTCACATATGAATGTTAAATGCACTCATGCTACACTTCGGCTATTTTTATACAGACGTTAACTCGAATACTTTAATTAAGTTAATGCCTGTGTAATTTTTTTTGATATATAAATGACCTGGATATTGGAATACAGAGTAGAATTTCTAAATTTGCCGATTATACCAAACTTGGGGCTGTGGCAAACAGTGATGATGATACCAATCGACTGCAACAGGACATAGAAAGGCTAGCAGAATGGGCAGACAAGTGGCAGATGGAATTTAATACAGAGAAGTGTGAGGTGATGCATTTTGGCAGAAGGAACAGGGAGAGGCAATATACATTTAATGGCACAGTTTTAAAGAGTGTGCAGGGATAGAGGGACCTGGGATTTAATGTGCATAGGTCCCTGAAGGTGGCAGGACATATTGAAAGAGTGGTTAACAAAGCATATGGGATCTTGAGCTTAATAAATAGAGGTATTGAGTACAAAAGTAGAGAAGTTATGCTGAACCTTTATAAAGTGCTGGTTAGGCCACAACTGGAGTATTGCGTCCAGTTCTGGTCACCACACTTTAGGAAGGATGTGAAGGCCCTTGAGGGGGTGCAGAGGAGATTTACCAGAATGGTTCCAGGGATGGGGGATCTTAGCTACAAGGACAGGTTGGAGAAGCTGGATTCGTTTTCATTAGAGCAAAGGAGGTTGTGGGGTGATTTGATAGAGGTGTACAAGATTTTGACGGGTTTGGATAGGCTAAGGGGGGAAAGGCTGTTACCACTAGTTGATGGTACAAGGACTAGGGGACACCGATTTAAGGTTTTGGGCAAGAGATACAGGGGGGACGTGAGGAAAAACTTCTTTATGCAGTGAATGGTGAGGACCTGGAACTCGCTGCCGACGGAAGTGGCGGAAGTGGAGACACTCAATGTTTTCAAGGGGAGACTGGATAGGCACTTGAGGGAAATACACTTGCAGGGCTACAGGGATAGAGCAGGGGGATGGGACTGACTGGATCGCCCCACAGAGAGCCGGCACAGATTCGTGGGCTGAATGGCCTCCTTTTGTGCTGTATGACTCTATGGGGGTGATTTTGCCAATGGGGAGCTTTTGGAGGCGGGACTTCCACTTGTTGGGTTTCATTCCCGCCTCCATCAACTTCTGGGCAACCCATGCTATTTTCCCTTGATTGACCTTGTTAAACCCGCTCAGTGGGCTTAGCAGGCCAATTAAGGGAAAGCTGGTTACAGAGAACATCAACGTATGATGTTTCATCTGTCAAACATTTTTGACAGATGAACTGTCATCGTTTGACAGCTCTGTGAAGCTGTCAAACAGTGACATTCTCTGTAGTTTGATGAAGTCTTGAATTCAAGATCTCATCAAACATCTTTCTTTTGCAGAAATTAGATGGTTGTTGCATTGAAGAATGCAACGGCCATCTGTCATCTCCAACGTGGAGACCCTCCGCACACCCACCGAATGAAGCCTGCAGGAAGAAACAAAGGTAAGTACACTTTTACTAACACTTTGCACTTACCTCACATACTCACCTCTCCACTCTTGCACCCATCACTTACCTTCTTTGCACACTTTTGCACCCCCCCGACCCTCGCAGACCCACTACTCACCTCGCTGACCTGGCAGGTTTCGGAACCTTCGGGAACCCCGCTCTTGTGAGGGCAAAAAGGGGATAATCCTATTTTCTGCCTGTTAACTACCTGTTAACAGGCAGTTAATTGGCTTTAATCCCTTCCCACCTCCAAGGATACGAGACCCGGCGCGGGACGACTACCCGCCTCCTGGCAAGATGGCATGGAGGCGGGTTGGGGGCGGGTTGGGCACCTGCCCCCAGATTCTGCCATTTTCCCGGCAGTCCCGCCTCCATACCCGCCTCCCCAGGGCTGGCAAGATCGCGCCAAATGTTAGGGTAGAATGGAAGGAGCCTAACTCAGCATCTATGTGTACTGCACTAGATCTGGAAGCACTTGATGCTGAGTATCAGTAACCCTCAAGGTTAAAAATAAGGGGAATAAAAGCTATTTAAGGTTTTGTTTGATTTACAGACTTTCTTTTATATAGTCCCTTTAGAGACCTCTGGTAATTATTAATTTACTCTAAACTCTACTTCACAAAGGAACAGGCCATTAACTTCAATGAAGGTTTAATCAATCTGCTTCTTGATGATATCTTCTATTCGACATCATACATGCTAACCTAGGAACCTAGCAAAGGCGGACCAACAGTTCGAAAAAAGCTGACAATTAAAGAATAGCCCTAACATTTAGTTACACAGCTTTGTAAAGTAAACTGTAAGTATACTCAATATTCCTTCACTGGTACTGGAGGAAAAAAGAACAGATACATGAAAGCCTGCACGGGGAATCCAATTGCTAAAAACACAAAATTGGTTAAGCATTTCTAGGGAGGTCCAGGGGGCTTGCTCCCATGGAAAATTTTGCATTTTTTTTTTAAACTAAGAGGGCTGATTTTAACTCTGCTCACCAGCGGAAACCAGGTGGGCGGACAGTTAAAATTGTCCAGCTCCGATCCCACTGCTTTTCCGTTGGTTGTGATCTTAACCTGTTCTTCTGAGCAGAGGAGAGGGACACCCACCAGAAGCCAGTGGGCTCCTTCTTTAAATATGCATATCAGGCTCCGATAATGCCAGCAGGGCCCAACTGCCATTTTAACTGGAGGTCTGCATGAGGAAGCCATTGCGGCTTCCCTGCCAGGACAATCTTGTGGCAAGAGGAGCCAAGGGCAAACAAATCAACCCTCCAACAAAGGCAGCCGATTGCCAGGTTTTAGTATACTTTTGAACCAGTTGCAGCAGCTTGGCCCCCCCACCGTCGAGCGGCTTGGTAGAACTGGCGTTTCAGCTTAAGACCCCACCTAAAGGAGCCGGTGAAAATTGCCCTCTTGTTTGTCCAGTCTTTCTTCAAAATTCAGACCTCTGACATTAGGGGGGGAATTTTAACCCCAAAGGATGGGCGGGATGATGTGCCAAATAACTGCCCGAATCCGTGAAGTTAAAGCTTAAGACTGAAGCCTTTTATTAAGTAAGAATCATGGCAGAGTTAACAGAGTTCATCATCGACCGAGCCCTTGGTAGAACATACCAGAAGAGGGGCGGGGCCAGGGAGGAGCATTAGTGGTTCCCCCCGGTGGAACATTCCAGACATTACAAGTACAAGTACAAATATCAGAACACAGTTATTTCATCACATTCACCCCCTGCTATAGATTCAGTCTGTCAGGAGGTCTGATAATCCTCTGGGAACGACGTAACTCTTGCTGAGGCTCCTCCCGGAGTACTAACTCCGGCTCATTCGAATTCCCAGAATCATCAGTATTTTCCACACTGAGGGTTTGTGTCTCTGAAGGTCCAATACCACGATTGAAAACTCTACTCTCAGAGTCGAACTCTTTTCGAGCTCCAGCAGGTGCAAGATCTTTAATAGAGACTGTATCCTCTCGCCCATCTGAATATTGAATATACGCATACTGGGGATTAGCATGGAGGAGTTGTACTTCCTCCACCAGTGGATCAGTCTTGTGGCCTCTCACATGTCTGCGCAACAACACAGGGCCCGTGGTCGTCAACCATGTGGGTAACGATACTCCATTAGTAGCTTTTCTTGGAAAACTAAACATCCTTTCATGAGGGGTGGCATTCGTCGCTGTACACAAAAGAGACCTTATGAAATGCAGCATGTCTGGCAGAACATCCTGCCAGCGAGAGGTCGGCAGGCCTCGTGACTTCAGAGACAGTACGATAGCCTTCCACACTGTCGCATTTTCTTTCTCGACCTGCCCATTACCACGAGGGTTATAGCTGGTAGTTCTACTCGTTGCAATCCCCTTCGATAGCAAAAACTGTCGTAATTCTACGCTCATAAAGGAAGGACCCCTATCACTATGTATATAGTTAGGCATGCCGATCAAGGAAAACAGTTGGCAGAGGCATTTAATTACAACAGCACTAGTCACATCCGGACAGGGGATAACAAAAGAGAACCGAGAGTACTCATCTATAATATTAAGAAAATAGACATTACGGTCGCTCGATGGAAGGGGACCTTTAAAATCGAGACTCAAATGCTCAAATGGTCGAGTTGCTTTAATAAGATGAGCTGGCTCGGACGGCTTATAGAAGCGGGGTTTGCATTCAGCACAAACATGACAGGTTCTGGTCATTGTCCGGACCTCCTCAATAGAGTCGGGTAGATTGTGGGACTTAATGAAATGGTTCATTCTGGTAACCCCAGGGTGGCAGAGTGCGTCGTGGAGACTTTGAAGCTTATCTGTACCTAGACTAGCACATACTCCTCGTGACAAAGCATCCGATGGCTCATTAAATACTCCAGGCCTGTACTGAATATCATAGTCATATGTTGACAGTTCTATTCGCCATCTTAAAATCTTATCATTTTTGATCTTGCCTCTCTGCTTAGTGTTGAACATAAAGGCCACAGATCGCTGGTCATTAATGAGCGTAAAACGTTGGCCAGCGAGATAATGTCTCCAATACCTGACTGCTTCAATAATTGCCTGTGCCTCCTTTTCCACTGAAGAATGTCGAACTTCTGGTCCTTGCAATGTACGAGAGAAGAAAGCTACTGGTCTACCAGCTTGGTTAAGAGTTGCTGCCAACGCAAAATCAGATGCATCACTTTCCACTTGAAATGGGATCTTCTCATCCACGGCACATACCACTGCCTTCTCAATGTCCCGTTTGATATTAAGGAAAGCCTCCTGAGCTTCTGCCGATAGCGGAAAAGACGTCGACTTAATAAGAGGTCGGACTTTATCTGAGTAGCTAGCCACCCACTGGGCATAGTACGAGAAGAATCCCAGACACCTTCTTAAAGCTTTTACAGTGTGAGGTAAAGGTAATTCCTTAAGTGGGCGTAATCTTTCAGGCTCTGGCCTGATTACCCCATTCTCCACAACGCAACCAAGAATACACAAACGTGTAGTATTGAAGGTACACTTGTTTTCGTTGTAGGTCAGGTTTAACCTCTTTGCAGTCTCTAGGAACTTCGCGAGATTTTGATCATGCTCCCGTTGGTCACGCCCACAGATGGTAACATTGTCCAGGTGCGGGAATGTTGCTTCCAACGCGTATTCATCCACCATACGATCCATCTCCCGTTGGAAGACGGATACCCCATTCGTCACTCCAAAGGGCACCCGAAGGAATTGGTACAGGCGCCCATTTGCTTCGAAGGCCGTATAAGGTCGGTCTTCTATTTTGGTGGGGAGTTGATGGTAGGCAGACTTTAAATCAATGGTGGAGAATACGCAGTACTGAGCTATCTGGTTCACCATCTCAGAAATACGAGGCAAAGGATAAGCGTCTAATTGGGTATACAAGTTTATAGTCTGGCTATAATCGACCACAAGTCTTTTCTTCTCATTAGTTTTAACCACCACCACCTGGGCACGCCACGGGCTACCACTGTGTTCGATGATTCCCTCCTGTTGAAGCCTTTCCACTTCCTCTTTTATAAATGTTTTATCTTCTGAACTATACCGTCGACTCTTAGTCGCTATAGGTCTACAATTAGGAGCAAGGTTCGCAAACAAAGAAGGCGGACTTGCATTTAAGGTGGAAAGGCCGCAGACTGTGAGCGGAGGCTGAGATCCACCATACTTAAGGGTAACGCTCTCATGCTGACACTGGAAGTCCAAGTCTAATATTAAGTTCACACACAACTGAGGTAATATGAGGAGTTTAAAGTCCTTATACTCCGTATCCTTAACGGTCAATGTGACTTTACAATATCCAGTTACCTCCGATGTAAGGGATTTGGACTCCATCACAATTTCACTTCGAGTAGGATACACCTTCAATGAACAGGAGTTAACAAGGTTGGGGTGTATAAAACTTTCAGTACTGCCACAGTCTATCAAACACCCAGTAGGACGACCATTAATCTTAATGTCCATCATAGATTTTGACAAGGAGCACGGTATGGTCTGGTCAACCGTAGCCGAGGCTAGAGTAAAACAATAGGCGGCAGCAGAGAAGACATCGGGTACAGGATTACCCTTACACACTTTACTAAAATGTCCCCGTTTCTTACATTTAAAACAGGTAGCCTCTCTGGCTGGGCAACTTTGCCTGGGGTGTTTAGATTGGCCACAAAAATAACACTTAGACCCATGGGGCACAGCCGCAACAATAGGATTAAGTGGGGGCTCCATTGGTGTTATGGATGCCTCCATACTCGGAACACACGAGGCTGAGAGAGATGCATGGGCTGATGCATACACTTCTGAATTCTTCTGGGCTACATCTAACGATCGAGCAGCAGCGACGACCGTTTTTAAAACTAACGAGTCGTTCTCGAGGAGTCTCTGTCTAATATAATTAGATCAGAGGCCAGATATGAAAGAATCGCGGATGGCTTCTTCCTGATACACTATGGCAGAGACAGCCTTGTAGTTGCAACCCTTAGCCAAAGCCTTAAGGTCCTGCAGGAAATCGTCCAGAGATTCCTCGGGTAATTGCCTGCGAGTAGACAGGAGATACCTGGCGTATACTTCGTTAACCGACTTAAGGTACTGGGCTTTAAGAGCTGCGAGGGCCTCTTCATATGTAGTAATATCTTCAATTATAGAGTAAGTTTGATGACTTACCAAGTTGGTTAGAAGACCCAACTTGTTAACCGTCGGATCGGTCGATGATGCGATGAAGTGTTCAAAACATCGGAGCCAATGCGTAAATTTCTTCGACGCATCTACCGAATGGGGATCGATATCCAGACGCTCTGGTTTCAAAAATCGATCCATCTTCCAAAAGTTGTTACTTAATAAAATTGATGTGCCAAATAACTGCCCGAATCCGTGAAGTTAAAGCTTAAGACTGAAGCCTTTTATTAAGTAAGAATCATGGCAGAGTTAAGAGTTCATCATCGACCGAGCCCTTGGTAGAACATACCAGAAGAGGGGCGGGGCCAGGGAGGAGCATTAGTGGTTCCCCCCGGTGGAACATTCCAGACATTACAAGTACAAGTACAAATATCAGAACACAGTTATTTCATCACACGGGAGAAGGATGGGTTAAACATTAAAAAGTGACAAACCCTACCCCAACCAATCTCTGACGTGCCCACTTCCGGTTTTACTGGAGGCGGGATGGGGGCGGGAGACTAACCAGCTCTCCGGAGGAGGATCTGTGCTTAAAATATTTTAATGAGATTGCTTGCCTCAAATTTAACCTCTGTTTCACATTTAACTCCTTGGGGCCAGGTTTTCCGGGCCTCAGGAAACCCGGAAGCCGAAGGGAGGCAAGAACAGCTGGATTGAACAAGGTAAGTGCCTTTTCAGCACTGTTTGTGGGCCATCTGACCCACCAAGCTACCTTGTAAACCACCCCACGATCGGACCACCTCGCTCAGACCGCACCTTCCCGTGATTGGACCCTCCCTGATGTTTAGCCCCCGATGTCCAACCTCTGATGTACAACTCCTCCTCCTGACCTCCGACGTCCAACCACCCCACTCCCATCCCCATGTCCGACTCACCTCCCATCTGCTTCCTGGCTGCCTCCTCACTTTCAATTTGGCTGGCTGTAGCCGGGAAATTGATTTGAAAAATTTTAAATCAGGTCCTGCCATTAAATTCAGCAAGACCCTCCTGTTTCCTGCTGTGTTACTGAAAGGTGGGAGATTGGGAGTTTGAAATGCCCGGTGACTTCCTACCTCGCAGTTATTATCGGGCCTAAATGTTCTTCTCTACACAGTCTCCAAGGCTTCATTATCTCTCATTTCTTGTCGATCAAGGTATAGAAGGCATGATTTAATCAGGGTGCTATTAAGTTTAGTAACTACCTCCTCTGACTTATATTACACTGCTCGTCTGAATTAAGATTCATTTGCCATTGTTCTGCCATAGAGTCTTACATAGAAGTAACAGCATAGAAACAGGCCATTCAGCTCAACTGGTCTGTGCCGGTGTTTATGCTCCACCTGAGCCTCCTCCCACACTTACATAGTTTGCCCAACTCACTTTGTAATTTCTGAGCTGCCTATTTCAATTCTGCTGCCCCTCCTAATTTGGTATCATCTGCAAATTTGAGCACTTTGCATTGAGTTTCTGAATCCAGGTCATTTATGTAAATTTGAAACAATGGTGGTCCCAACACAGAGACCTGAGAGACCACAGCCAAAACTTGCCCCCAATCAGATATAAGTGTTTGAACAAGTATTTGTTGTTTCCTACCCTTGAACCAGTTTCTTATCCGCTCCAAGGGTTTGCCTTGTATTCCCACAGCTAAACACAGTAGAATTGTCAACGAATGCCCCCATTTCTGATCTTATGACAGAGGGAAGGTCTTGACGTTGAGTTGTCAGCTTTTCTGCAGTGGATATATATATGCTGGTGCTTGTCACTGTAGGAGTTGGTGATGCAGGTGCTGTGAGGTGCTTGTAAGATTTGCAAAATTCCCACATTCCCCCAAGGTTATTAATAAAGGGTCCCTGCATGGACAATTTAAAAAGGGTACCCAAAAGATGGCATCCGCACCTCGTGACCAAAAGCCTGTAAGATTTTAAAAGCTTGGACTCTGCAGCACAGAACAAGCTGTTTTGGGAAATCGAAACCTAAAATGCATTTCTGTGCAAAAGGACCTTTGTGTTTGAAAACCTAGACAGTTAAGCAAACACTGAATATGCATTTCGTCGGATTGGAACAGATCACCCCAGTTAGGCCTAAGCGCAAGGCCATTAGTTTGTCCGCATAAATAATCGGAAACAGCTTAGGGAAGTGACCAAGGCTGCACAGGCCGATTAAAATGCATTAATGACAATACAGCCCGGACATCAGGCCATTAGGTGCGATAAACGACCATCTAAAACCAATTAGTTTAGATTGCTGTAATCATTTAAAACAGCCCGCCAAAAGTGAAACAATGAACTGACCTGATTTGGCGCGCAGATAAGGGCCGTCGAAAGGAGTATAACTGTAGGCCCTCAGTAGCAATTGCCCCCTTGACTCTTACGCTTCACTCTTGTCCTCGTGGCTCTTGCCCCTTTTCCCTCCCGCGCTTGCTGCCTGGCCACTGCCCGTGTCTTCCCGAATCCATCAGGGACGCCTGGCATCGCACCAGGCGAACATGGGCAAACCAGGCCAGACGAGGTGGGATGAGGTGAGGCGAGATGAGACGAGACGAGACGAGATGAGATGAAATGAGATGAGACGAGACGAATTGGAAGAAGATTGAAGAATGCTTCGAATAATCGGGCCTTCAATCCAGCCGACCTGCGATTATCTTCATGCAAACCCCAGCTGCTGCCGCCCGAGGAAGAAGAACCATCATCCCTGCGAGGTAAAGTACCCAAGCAAAGACTTTAACGTCGGGGTACTTTACCTGGACGATGCCCTTGCAGCGCCCTGAGACCATGTGACGACGGCAGGCCCCAGAGAGCACAAAGAGCAAACCCCAAACCCCACAACCATTTGAACTCAGCAGATTTTTGATTCGGTGAGCATGAATTCCTGGCCCCTCATAGCTTAATCTAGTTAGGTATAGGGGTGGGATAAGGATAAGGGGATTGTTAATGTAGTTTGTTTTCCCTTGATGTGCTGTGTGTGTACCCCATTTCCATTTGAATGCATTTTCTTTTTGATAGGCCTGTAACTACATAGTGATTTTCTCAGTATCTGTAATTTTTATCATCGTTTAATAAAGTTCACGGTTTTCTTGTACCAAACCAATTGTCTACCCGTTTTTCTGTATTGCCGCCTGCACCTAAGTCCGGTGTCTAGAACCCAAGGGTGTGGGAGCGATTCGAACCGCTCACAGGCAGTCAGGGGCATAACTGACTGGCCACACGCCACCATCTACAGTGCTCAATTGAGGCTGTATATTGAGCATAGCTACTCCTTTTGGGCATCTAGAGGAGCAGAAGGAGATCATATTTGACCATGTATGCAACATTGCTTCACATGGCAAAACTTTGTAGTGTGTTATACTGAAATGCTGCATTACCTGTTTGTGCAAAAAGAAATGAATGAGTGAGTGATTAAGAACATAGGCTATGAAAAGCAAAGTATACTAGTCATGATCTTGGAGAAGACCTCGGACTCACCCTCCCTCAATCCACATATAGTCAAAGGTCAAAGCTTTGGTGAACCCCATCCAATGTCCATGTATTGCCTCCCAAAAGCAGATACAAAAGGGACATGTGTTGGAAAGAGGAATGTGAGAGAAGATGAATGCCACCCAAGTGTCTAGAATAATAGCCACTCGTGTGAGTGTATGAAAATACAACATTAAGGAACCTTGTGCTGGCATAGCACTGGGTTATTGGGTGACATGGTCAGCATTCTGATATGACTGGCAAACTTGACATGAATTTTTTCCTGCCACAGGAGAGACTGCAATGATGTGCTCCTTCACCTCCAACATGTTGCCCTGGTGGCAATCTTTATTTCCTAAAGCAAGCAATAATTTCATATGCACACTCACCATGTGAAATTTGTTCCACATAATTGTTTCACTCCTGAACAATAAGGGGTAGCATTTAACAGCATTGAATAAAATGTTAAAATGTTGACAAGTGCTCAGAATGTCAGCTCTCAACAGGAGCTGAGTTGACCCCATTGCAGTAATAAAACATGTTGCTATTGTATTCAGCTGAGGCAAGACTTTCTTTAGATGCATCGCTATAAATCGTAATGTTAATAAAAAAGCTTTTTCCATGTATTTCCTTTCTTGCTTCTTTTATTACTTGGAAATGATCCACACAGAAAAGCATATAATGGCACTCAGAGGTAAAGCGTGTTGCCTTTCAACTCTCTCCTGCAGTATAAAACTGCTTGAATGATGTCTCATCAGAGGTTCAGTGTGTGGGAGGAAGTCTCAAGATAACACTCTCAACATAAAGATAAGCACCTATGAGTACCTTTCATTAGCATCTAATAGAAAACATGGAAAAACATACTAAACACAAAGAAATGGAAACTTTTCTTCAAATCTATTATTAACGGCAAATATCTTACATCTGAAATAACTATTCCGAGGCTTTAGTTAAATCACTAATACCTACAAGGATTATATATACATGTATTTTATATAAGTACATTTATAAAATATAAATCTGGGTTGTTGTTAGGATGAACACCATTTTATTCTTAAGCTTAAGATTTATTGTAATTCAAGTTCTACTAGGCACTGCCTGTTGTTTTTTAACACATCGGCTCGAGTGTGCTTCAAGGTGGTAATACATTGAGTGATTAAAGTGACATCATAAACTGTAGTTAATGACACCATTTCAACCCACATATGGTTCTGTCTTGTAACATGTGATCTATACAGTTAAAGGTCTTGGCATAGATTTTCCTTTTTGCCACAATAGCTTTGGATCTTTGGCAGAGCAGGACTTCCAGCCTGACTCTGGCCCATTTCCCAAGGTCAGGATAATTTACCTATGCAGGGTAGAAGCTGGGGCCATTTCCAATGCCACTGCTTCAGTTAGGGAGGGAGGGAATTGGTGCAACGCCTTGCTGCAAAGTTAGTGGTGCCAGCTGAACATGAAAAAAAAAGTTCAGAGATTTAAAATTTACCACTATGACAAAGGCAATCAATTCAGGTATGATTGACGGCCTCAGTCAAAGTGGTCCTTTAAAATTTGCTTAGGCCCATTTTCGGGCCCAAAATGGTCTGCACAGTCACCACACGTGTCACGGGTGAACCCTAGTGCTTGTTGGGCCTCCTGAGACAGCTTACCATTTTCCTCTGGACCAATTTGAGCCAGCTATACCACTGGCAGCAGCCTCCAGGTAGGTCCAGGGTGGGGGGGAGGGGATGTGAACGGGGTGGGGTGGGGGGAGGTGGTGAGTGTGGGGCTGCAGCTGCCCACAGTGGTGCAGTGGAGCCAAGAGGGGTACTCCTGCATTAAACACTAGTGCAGGAGTACTCCTCTTGGAGTCTTGACAAAGGGTTTTCACCTGAAACGTTGACTCTATTTTCTCTCCATGGATGTTGCCTGGCCTGCTGAGTTTTTCCAGCATTTTCTGTTGTTACTCCTGCATTAAGGTAAGTTAAAAACAAAAAAGGCACCTTTCTGTTGGTAGAATCCAACGATCCTTTCAAGGACTGCTGGATAGGCCACAGAAGGAACTGGAGCATGTTCCGTGCAATTTCTGAGCAATTTCAGAGAGGATTCATCAAACAAGCATTAGGCCTATCATTAGCATAGGCAAGAGGCCTAACGCATGTTCAAGGTGGCCACCAGGGATGCCAGACTATCGCCCGAGCCAATATGGCACTATGAGGTAGATGGGGGGTAACAATGAGTGGAGAGGGAATGGGTGAATGGAAAGGAGAAGAAAAAGGAAGGAAAGATGAAGAGGGAAGGTGAATGACAAGTGTGAAGGGAGAGGGGGGAAAAGGGAAAGGGTGGGGGAGGTGAGAAGCAGGAGGGAGAAGTTCTGAAAGAGAAAGACAGAGGCTGGAATTTTCTGGGGTCTGTGCAGGTGTGATTGGAGGTGGGTCGGGTGGGAAATTTGAAATATCTTGCAGCGGGTCAGGAACCCGCCATCATCCCGCCCCCACGCGTCTTTCCCTCAGGTGCGTTTGCCGTCGCTCCTTATTAACCCTACCTTTCAAATTACCCTGGATGAGCACCGGAATCACGCAGCTTGGGAACCACGTCTGTGAGCCTGTGACGGAAGTTGAGTGGCCATTGATCCACCTCATTAGTGCACAGCATGAAAAGTACAATAAAAACTCCAATCTCATAGCTGATCACTTTCATAAGGCAAGTGCTGTTGCTGAGTGCATTGTCAGCACAGATTTAGCTTCCTAGAAGTTGCAAGTGTTTCCAGCAACATCGGCATCCAGTGTCACCTCATTGGCAGAACCCATCACACCATTGACAGATTGCTTCTGACATCTCTACTTGACCTGCCATCTATTCCATCAGCATGGGCGCTGTTTATACTGTCTCACCTTGGTCCTCAGAATCGGACCACAATGAGCCCGAACACCAGCAGCACCAGGCACACCAGCAGCACCAACAACACCACCAACCTTTTCCTCAACCACCCGATGCTGCACAGGACAGAGAGTGTCAGCGCAGGGCTGAACTGCATCAGTGGCGATACCCCCAACACAGGGTATAGAGGCAGAGGATGAGCTTCCTCAACATGACGGAACAGCAGAGCCAAAGGAGGCTAAGGCTATCATGCCAGGTTGTCGCAGACATTTGCAGATTGCTGGAGCAAGACCTGCAGCCCAGAGGAGCGGGTGGACATGCCTTATCAGTGGCTGTCAAAGTCACCAGCACCCTTGACTTCTTTGCCTCAGGCTCCTTCCAGGGATCTGCAGCAGACATTTGTGGCATCTCGCAGTCAGCCACCCACAGATGCATCACACAGGTCACCAATGCCCTCTTTGACAAGTCAGCCAATTATATCAACTTTGCCACTGATGAAGCCAGTGTTACTCAGTGGCTGCTCAGCTTTGCCGCTCTGGCTGGCTTCCCATGGGTGCAGAGAGTCATCGACTGCATGCATGTGGCCATCAGGGCACCCCATCATAACCCAGGAGTCTTTGTCAATCGCAAAGGCTTCCACTCCTTCAATGTGTAGCTCATCTGCAACCATAGGAAGATCATCATGCATGTGTGCGCGAAATTCCCTGGCAGCTGCAATGACACTTTCATCCTGCGCCAGTCCACCCTTCCTCAGCCCTTTGCTCCTCCAAACAGACTTTCCAGCTGGCTGCTTAGAGACAAGGCTATCCACTGAAGACGTGGCTCATGACACTCTTGAGGAGGCCAAGTACTGAGGCCCAGGAGAGATATAATGAAAGCCACATTTTCACCAGATGTATCATAGAGCAGACAATAGGCATACTGAATATGTGCTTCAGGTGCCTTGACAGAACTGGAGGAGCCCTTCAGTACGCACCAGCCAGGGTCTCCAGAATCGTCATGGTCTACTATGCCCTGCACAACATGGGGGTAATTTTCAGGGAGTCAGCGAGTGTGTTTGGTGGCGGGTCAGGTGGGAAAAAAATGTTTTTGACAGTGGGTCGGGATCCCGCTGTCAACCCGCTGCCACGTGACTTTCCCAAATGTCAGGTCTGTCAGCGCTGAACAGACCCGACTCCAAGCGGTGGGGGAGGCAATTCAGGTCATTATGACCTTGTTAACAGCCCATTAAGAAGTATTTTGAGCTCACCTTTACATTTTACAAAGTCGCCCCTGGGGTCCACGCTGCTCTTGATCACGTCAGGTAAGCAGGTCGGGAGTTGTATGACCATGGAATCATCTCTTTACTTGACAGCTGCAAATGTGCTATAAAAGCTCCCATCTCACATCTGTTCACTTTCCAAGCTCAGAAGCTGTTGCTTACTGCATTTGGAAGACAGATTGAGCTTTATGCAGGTTGCAAGTGTTTGGAGTAAACTTTCTATCCAGTGTCACCTCATTGGAAAAACCTCTCTCACCATTGACAGATCGCTTCTGATATCTCAAGTTCACCTACCATCTATTACATCATTGAAACCATCGACCTTGGTCCTCAGAATCCCACAACAATCAGCCCCAACACCAGCAGCATCAGGCCCGCCAGCTGCACCAGCAACAACACCAACCTTCTCTGCAATCAACTGATGCTGCCCAGGACACAAAGCATCAGCACCCGGCCTCATTGCTGTCCGGGACGCCATGGATGGTCTCACCATGGTCAAATTTACTTCACTTGATGCTGTACACCCTGGCTGCCACATGATGCGCCAGGTTGGCACCACCCCACACCAACACCATAAAGCATCCCTACAATGCCCAAGCCATTCCTTTCACACTCATCACAGTGATGGAAACTTTACAGAAACATTTAATAAAACACCCAAGTGGCTACCCTTGTGAATCTACTTGTGTTTCATCTTTCTCTTTTGCGTGCTTCTATGAGGTGCTACCCCGTGGCTTCTGCAGAGGTAGAGGCAGCCTGCTCTACCTCTGGAGTCTGTGAGGACCCCACCAAAGTCTGCTCCTCCTGCGACTGTGCAGGGTCAGACTTGGCCATCGCAATCTGAGGAGGCATCTGGGGCTCTGACTGTGGTGGTGGGGGGGACATCGGGGAGAGAAGTGGGAGAACTTTGAGAGGAGCCCTGCTTGCATATCCCCTCTCACCATCATCCCTCTCATGGGCCACCCGCACTTCCCTGCTAGCAAGGAGCTGGAGAGTATCTTGCTGCTCAGCAGTGGGGCCATGAGGACCCACTTCTATGATGACATCCCTCCTAGAGAGGACGTCTATGAGCCTCTGCCATCTATTCTCCATAGAGACCATGTGCTCCTGTGAGTGGCACATTAGCTGCTCCATGCAGGTAGCCATCCTAACCATGGAAGAGCCTACAGTTGCCATCGCATGCGACACAGTGATGGGCATTTGGAGATGGACTCCTCCATTCTCTGCACATTTGCCGACATTGTGGTCGCAAAACCTGTCAAAACCTCCTGCACTTCTTGCTGCACCTTCAGGATCGCCCTCTTTCTCGATGGCCCCTGAGGCTCAGTGTCTACATGCAGCTGAGCAGAGCTGGGAGCGTCCTGCGCCCTCCGGCTAGGAGTCACCACTGCTGTCCCTGTCTCCGCCATCTGCTCTTGCTCACTTATGAGTTGTGAGACGCCAGGTGACAACACTAATCTATCTCGCATTGCACCCACCGAGGTGTGCGTATCTGCGCAGGTGCTGGGTGTGCTTATGTCTGGTGACAGTGCGCCCTTAGAGGCTGGAGGCTCCTCTGAGGAATTGTCTTGCTCTTCCTCATAAACAGTTGTGGGGGGGAGTTGCTCTTGATGGACCCGTGAGAGAGTAAAGAGATGAGTTAGATATGTCACATCAAGACTGGGTACAGATACCCCATTATGCACATGATGAACATTCAGTGGCTGCTGACATCAGTCCCTATGAGTGACTGATGTATGCCCTGTAGCTGTATGATATGTAATTCTGTCACCAGGTTGCTGAGATGGCCCCCTCGCTCCGTCTCCCACCTCCAGCTGCTCTGCGACTCCCAACACTTCCAAGGCAGCCTCCTCTGCTGCTGTTAAGTTGGCCAATGATGGAGTGCCACCTCCATTTCTCTCCCTCTCCCTCTTATTGTGGGCTCTCTTTTCCTGCAAGGAGGGAAAGAAGAGAAGGTTGAGTGAGAGTGATGGAATGAGTGTAAGGAGTGAATAGGTTACATCTGTAGAGGGTGACTATGATGGAGTGGGGTGGCAATGCCAAGTGGCCACCTTGTGTGTTGTTAGTTGGTATGATTGCATTACGATGCAGGTGAGTGTGAGAGTGGCTAGTCAGATGGGGATGTGATAATGTAGATAGAGAGAGAGGGATGGGTGGGTGTGCATGATATGTTGGTGTGAGTAAGGATGAGCAGGGGCAGGGTTGGGAAGGCAGAGTGATGGGGATGTGATGAGAGGCACAGCAGGATGAAGTTGAGTGTTGCTTTGCACTCACCTTTCCTGATCTAATGAGATCATTGAAATGTTTGAGGCACTGCACCCAGGTCCTCCTGACCACATCCCTGCTGTTGGCCTCCTCTGCTATTTGGAGCCAGGCTCTTTTACTCTTCTGGAGAGGCCACTTCCACCCTTTAGAAGGGAAGAGACCTCCCTGCGTGCTCTGACTCCCCCCACAAGCATACGGAGGGAGTCATCGGAGAACCTGGGTGCAGCCCTCTGTCTCAGTGCAGTCATGTTTGGCACTCTTTGTAGCAGTCCAATTGTGCAGTGTGCTGCCTGCACACCCCCAGGTGAAACTTCAAATGCAATGTGGCCATGGCTCCTTTAAATATCCCATCTGAAAACGCATCATCGCTGATGTCATCAGACCTGCACCATTTAATAGGGCCGGGTATCGCGCAGGGCTGCCTTAATAGGCACCATTAACGGAAAGTCGATCTCAGGACCCAACCGTAGCTAACAAGGGAAATTAGGGATAGCATAAGGTCCAAGGAGAGGGCATATAAATTGGCCAGAAAAAGCAATAATCCTGAGGATTGGGGGCAGTTTAGGATTCAACAAAGGAGGACAAAGGGATTAATTAAGAAAGGGAAAATAGAATATGAGAGTAAGCTTGCAGAGAACATAAAAACTGACTGTAAAAGCTTTTATAGATATGTGAAGAGAAAAAGATTGGTGAAGTCAAGCGTAGGTCCCTTGCAGTCAGAATCGGGGGAATTTATAATGGGGAACAAAGAAATGGCAGACCAACTAAATACATATTTTGGTTCTGTCTTCACAAAGGAGGACACAAATAACCTCCCAGAGATGCCGGGGAACATAGGGCCTGATGAAAGGGTGGAACTGAAAGAAATCAGTATTTGTAGGGAAATGGTGTTAGGAAAATTGATGGGACTGAAGGCCGATAAATCCCCAGGGCCTGATAATCTACATCCCAGGGTACTTAAGGAAGTGGCCCTAGAAATAGTAGATGCATTGCTGGTCATCTTCCAGAACTCGATAGGCTCTGGAACGGTACACATGGATTGGCGGGTAGCTAATGTTACCCCACTATTCAAAAAAGGCGGTAGAGAAAAGGCGGGGAACTATAGACCGGTAAGCTTGACATCGGTAGTGGGGAAAATGCTAGAGTCCATTATAAAAGATGTAATAGCAGAGCACTTGGAAAGCAGTGACTGGATCGGACAAAGTCAACATGGATTTACAAAAGGTAAATCATGCTTGACTAATCTACTGGAATTTTTTGAGGATGTAACTGGTAAAATAGATAAGGGAGAACCAGTGGATGTGGTGTATTTGGACTTTCAGAAGGCTTTCGATAAGGTCCCGCATAAGAGATTAGCATGCAAAATTAAGGCACATGGGATTGGGGGCAAGGTATTGACTTGGATAGAGAACTGGTTGGCGGACAGAAAGCAAAGAGTTGGAATAAACGGGTCGTTTTCCGAGTGGCAGGCAGTGACTAGTGGGGTACCGCAAGGATCGGTCCTAGGACCCCAGCTGTTCACAATATATATTAATGATCTGGACGAGGGAATTGGATGTAATATCTCCAAATTTGCAGATGACACAAAGCTGGGGGGGAGGGTATGCTGTGAGGAGGATGTCGTGAAACTCCAGCACGATTTGGACAGGTTGGGTGATTGGGCAGAAACATGGCAAATGCACTATAATGTGGATAAATGTGAGGTTATCCACTTTGGTGGCAAAAACAAGAAGGCAGATTATTATTTGAATGGCAATAGATTGGGAGAAGGGGAAGTGCAAAGAGACCTGGGTGTTCTTGTACACCAGTCGCTGAAGGTAAGCATGCAGGTGCAGCAGGCGGTTAAGAAGGCAAATGGTATGTTGGCCTTCGTAGCAAGAGGGTTCGATTACAAGAACAAGGATGTCTTGCTGCAGTTGTACAGGGCCTTGGTGAGACCACACCTTGAGTATTGTGTGCAGTTTTGGTCGCCTTACCTGAGGAAGGACGTTCTTGCCATGGAAGGAGTGCAGCGAAGATTCACCAGGCTGATACCTGGGATGGCAGGAGTGACGTATGAGGAGAGATTGTGTCGATTGGGCTTATACTCACTGGAGTTTAGAAGATTGAGAGGGGATCTCATCGAAACCTATAACATTCTGTCAGGCCTGGAGAGACTAGATACAGGAAGGATGTTTCTGATGGCCAGGGAGTCCAGAACCAGGGGTCATAGTCTAAGGATAAAGGGGTAAGCCATTTAGGACTGAAATGAGGAGGAATTTCTTCACCCAGAGAGTGGTGAACCTGTGGAATTCTCTGCCACAGAGGGCGGTGGAGGCCAGTTCATTAAGTATATTCATGAAAGAGTTGGATATATTTCTTAAGGCTAAAGGGATCAAGGGATATGGGGAGAAGGCAGGGATCGGGTACTGAATTTGGATGATCAGCCATGATCTCATTGAATGGCGGAGCAGGCTCGAAGGGCTGAATGGCCTACTCCTGCTCCTATCTTCTATGTATCTATGTATCAGGAACAGCATGGTATGAAGAACGGGGTCGTGACCCGCCATGGCAACCGCCAGCACCTGACCTGCCCAGGTAGAGAAAATTCCGGCCAGAGAGTGAGAAAGACTGAAGTTGAGACATAAAGACAGATGGGGAAGATCCTGTCTGACTAACGTCCTTGATTTCTTTGAAGGATTAACAACTCAAGCCGACCACCGTGTTGAACCCTATGACATTTTGTATTTAGACTTCCAAAAAGCATTTGATAAAATTCCACAAAAAGGCTACTAGTTAAGCTCAAAGCTGTAGGGAAAATGGAAAAATGTCATACTTTCTATCTGACTATTCTTTTTTTGAACTAGGATGACTTGATGTTGAAACTAGATGCCTAAAATGGAAAGGATTCCATTTTCCAGCACTAACATCCCTCACCTTGATTAGCAAAACAAGCTGTCTCATACCAATGTTCCATCTTAACACTTTCTCTTCTTCAGTCATGGTGATAAGTTCCAGAATTTTGGAATGTGGAGCTCACATTTCTGGAACATTCTATTTCCACATTCTGTTTTAAGAGGTAGATGTCAGAATAGTCGTCTACTTCTGAAAACAGCTTCTGCAAGAGATTCAGCCCCTCAAGCCTATTCCGCCATTAAATTAGATCATGGCTAATCTGCACCTCAGCTCCATTTTACCCACCTTTGTTCCAAATCTTGTTAGTCTTTTGGAGGAGTCAGTTCCAGATTTCCATTACCCTCTGTGTGAAAAAGTGTGTCCCGATTGCAATCTAAATGGCCTAGCTCTAATTTTAAGATGAGGTTTGCTTATTCTGGATTCCCCCACTAGGGGAAATAGTTTAACTGTATCTACTCTATTGAATCCCTTTATAATTTTAAACACCTTGGCCTGGAGTTTCTGCTCGATTGCATTGGTTTTATTGGTGCAATTCCCCTGAGATCGGTGTAACCGACGCAAATGATCGCGGAATTTTACGCGCAAATTGCATTCAGTGCAAATTGAGTTTCACAATCTTTTGCACTAATTTTAAAAACATCGCGTTGGAAGCAGGCCTTGCCCACAAAACTGGCCATGCCCCCAGGGTGAATTAATCTCCATTAGGAGTTTCCGCTAATAGCGCTCATTTGCAGGCCTTCGAGGAGGCTCCATAAATTAAGCTGGAACTCTTGGGCGCCAGGACACTAATGGGTATGTTTTGAAAGGTTTTGAATGATTTTTAAAAAATTTACTAAGGAACTGACCCAGTCTGACTAGAAAATAGTTTTGTATAATTTTTAAAGTCATTTTCAGTAAGTTAAAATCAGGTTACTCACAGGTAGATTGAAACTGTGATTTAAAATGCTTATTTTTTGTGATATACCCATTTTCAGTTGTATTAATCAAACTTCACTGTGCTACCACTCTTAAATATATCAAAGAATATTTTGAAAGCAACATTTTTTTAAATTTACATTTTAAAACGTTGCCCGATTGTGCTAAATCATGGCAGATTGTGCGTTCGGCAACATGCAAATGAGTTTGAGCGGAAACACAGGGGGAAAAAAACTTTTCAAAACGGGTGCAATTTTGGGTGCAATCTGCGCTGGAATCGCCAATTGCGACCAACGCAGAAACTCTACCCCCTTGATTAGATCACCTTTAACCTTCTAAACTCAAGGGAATATACGCCAAGTTTATGAAAGTTGTCCTCATAATTTAACACTTTAAGCCCTGGTATAATTCTGGCAGATCTGCGCTGCACCCCTTCCAAGGCCAATATATCTTTCCTGATGTTTGGCACCCAAAACAGAAAACAATACTTCAGATGTGGTCTGGCCCATTCTCTGTACAACTGAAGCATCACTTCTCACCTTTGTATTCCAATCCCCTTCAGATAAAGGCCAACATTCTCTTAGTCTTTTTGATTACTTTTCCTACCAGTGCACTAGCTTTTAGTGACAGTAAGGCAGGAACACCGCTTGGCTCTTTCATTGCTCTCTTCATTTCCTGTCTTACCAATATTTTTAATACACTTGGACAGAATTATGAATATTCAAGTGCCATCTGTTCCCAGAGGGTAGCAAGGCTTGGCACCAAGAGGTGAAGAATGCACAACTTCATGCTAGGTGGCATTGAAGGGGTGACAGAGTACTGGACATGGGTGCCAACAAACAACCCAGAATTATCATTCATGTCACCTGGAAGAAGGTGGCACTGGTACTGACTGCCAACTCCATCACCCCAGGACTGCAGAACAGTGACACAAGAGGTACTATATACTCAAAGAGCAGGCAAGGCAACACACTGCACATCTCTGCCTTTTCTTCTTTGCCCATCCTGGGCACCAGAACACTCTTCACTCTCTTAAAGTAACATTTCCATAACTAACCCTTCACAATGGCCCCGATATTAACTTCGAGGTGTGCTGGGAAAGCAGGTTCAATATTGCTTGGGAAACCTGGAAATAAGTTCAGCGCGGCTGTCTGTCGCATTTTAACACAGGCATCTCATTATCATTTTACTTCTGGGTTGGGCATTGATTACATGGCAGAGGGCGTGGTGCGGACCCGCGTGATGCAATCTCAACTCCAGTATTTAAAGGGCTAATCCAAAGATGGAATTTGGAGGAGTTTGGTGTTGGAAGCAAGAGAGGAAGAACTTTGATGATGGATTCAGGATGGTCAAAGTCTGCGCCCCACTTTAGTGACGCCTCCCTTGAGGTACTGCTGGGAATGGTGAGGAGAAATACTCTTCCCCAGCAACGGGAGGAACAAACCTGCTTCTGCCACAAAGAAGGCATCGTTGGAGGTGGCCCAGGAGGTCAGCAGTAGAAGCATCGTGCCATGCACCTGAATTCAGTGCAAGAAGCACCTCAATGACTTAACTCTGCTGCCCATGTTCTAACTCGCACCAAGTCCCATTCACCCATCACCCCTGTACTTGCTGACCTACATTGGCTCCCGGTTAAGCAATACCTCAATTTTAAAATTCTCATCCTTGTTTTCAAATCCCTCCATGGCCTCACCACTCATATCTCTGTAATCTCCTCCAGCCCTACAACCCTCCAAGATATCTGCATTCCTCCAATTCTGACCTCTTGAGCATCCCTGATTTTAATTGCTCCACCATTGGCAGTCGTGCCTTCAGCTGTTAGGGCCCTAAACTCTGGAATTCACTCCTTAATCCACTGCACCTCTCTACCTCCTTTCCTCCTTTAAGATGCTCCTTAAAACCTATCTCTTTGACCAAACTTTTGGTCATCTGCCCTAGTATTTCCTGATGTGGCTTGGTGTCAAATTTTATTTGATAACGTTCCTGTTAAGCGCCTTGGGACGTTTTACTATGTTAAAGGCGCTATGTAAATACAAGTTGTTGTTGTTGTTAACCAGGTCAGTAAAGGTGAGTACAGTTACACATTCACATACATCCTACTGTGCATAACAACTGAGTACTTATTGGAGTATTTGTATGACTTTTAACCAGCCCCCGTCAAATGAGGTTGTGTTCGCGCCTTGGTTTCACTGGCGACTTTCAGGAAGCCCGGGAAACCCATGGATGCGCAGTTAAATTTAAAACCGTGTTGAAATATTGCTCCAATTGAATGATAAACATATGTTAAAAGGCAACCCGCCTCTCCCAAGGGGGTTATGCGCAACTTGTCTAACGCGCCCGAGTTAAAGGCAGAAGTCGGCTGGTTGGAGCCAGCTTCCGGATGCGCTCGTATTTTTGCCAGTTTTAATGCTCCCCACCCACACCTAAATCCACGTGCTCCTCCATGTTAAAATTCCCCCCCCTGTTCCTGGTTAAGGAAGCCTCCAACTCACTATCCTGTACTGTCGCTACACAGCTCCCCTAACACAAAACATCCTTGCACAAGCCTAAAACCCCTTCCTTCACTTTAGCACATTTACACCTCACCGCTATTCCTTCACCACTCCCATGCCACTTGCTACATACTCCTTAACTGCTAGCCTTACCCATATTTACTTATCACTTTGCTAGCAAAATTGGCACACAATACCCGTCAAAGGCAAGCCATCAGAGGGGGCTGCAGCATCTTCAAACATTTTGCCTCCTTCGAGAACCAGGTCAGGCAGCCTGTAGGGAGGCTCTCAGCTCTTGCCATGGGAGACTCTGGGGTTGGCAGCACCTTGCTGCGCCAGGTTACTGACTGAGCAGCTGCACAGTCACCTGACCATCCCTGTGCAGCGTCACATGGCCACAACTTTTCATCCCTTTCTCCGTCTTCTTAATCCCAAGAGGGTCATGCTCACCTATTCTTATTTTCTGCCCTCCCTTCCTGCACCATACCAGCAGAATGTGGGTGATGAGACCAGTCACCCAGACGCATCCTTCAGAGTTGCAGCCAGCAGTGGCTCCCTGCCAGGAACCAGCTGCCGTGAGACAAAGGCCACATCAGTCCCATGACTCTTCTATGGAGCATGAGGAGCCTACCACTTCCTCCAATCCTGGTCCTCATGCAGCACCGAGAAGAAGCATGAAAATAGGTGCCGATAGGGAATGCCATACCTCCTCCAGAGTAGCCCTGGTGTTGGGTGAGGTGGGTGGGAGTGAGGGGGGTGGGGGGTGGTTGCGGGGTGTGCAAAAATCTTCGAAGAGGCAATCAGAAGCAAGTGCAGGTGTCTGTAGGCAGAATGCAAAAAGATTATATCTTAGAAAGTGTTTTCTACCTTCCGTAATCTCCAATAAAAGACCTGCAGGCTCTTCTCTGTCAGGAACTCCTCATTTCTGCCTTGAATAGCTGATACCGACAGCTGCTGCGCTTAATGGAAACAGGTGTAACCTACCTGAGTGCACTAGGGGGTGATTCCAGGAAACTCCCATTAGAGTGCCACTGGTTGACAGGCAGCTGTGTGTAAATGAAGCCAGTGATGACTAGTGGGGGGATCGCTGAACGGCTCCAGCATTGTGAAGAAACTCAGCCTCTTAAAGGTGCACCACTGCCAAAATGGCTTCCTCGCGGGAAAAATTGCCAATGTCATTCCAGCACCGGAAAAAGTGAAAAAAAATGATAGCCAATGGTTTTTCACGTGTAAGATAACATAATAGAAATGTAAGAAATCACACAACACCAGGTTATAGTCCAACCGCTTTATTTGAAATCACAAGCTTTCGGAGCGCTGCTCCTTCGTCAGGTGATGTGGAGAGATGCATAAAAACACAGCTTATATAGTCAGAGAATAATGTCAGATGTTTACAGGTAATCTTTCTAACTGCCATTTATCACACCTCGGCAGAGAGATAATCACAGCAATCAAAGGTGTAAATGGTGTCCAAACAGGTCAGTCAGGAAAACATTACATCAAAGAACAATGATGCGGGGTCACAAGGGGTCAAATGTTGCAGATGCTGGGGTCTGTATGAAAAACAAAAAAAGACAAAAAACATTTTTTTTGCTGGAAATCACAGCAGGTCCGGCCGCATCTGTGTGGAGAGAACAAGCCAACGACGACTCGAGTCTGGATGACCCTACGTCAGGTGGGGTTACATGTAGCATGACATGAATCCAAGATCCTGGTTCAGGCCGTCCTCATGGGTGCGGAACTTGGCTATCAGTTTCTGCTCGATGATTTTGCGTTGTCGTGTGTCTCGAAGGCCGCCTTGGAGAATGCTTACCCGAAGATCGGAGGCTGAATGTCCTTGACTGCTGAAGTGTTCCCCGACTGGGAGGGAACACTCCTGCCTGGCGATTGTTGCGCGGTGTCCGTTCATCCGTTGTCGCAGTGTCTGCATGGTCTTGCCGATGTACCATGCTCCGGGGCATCCTTTCCTGCAACGTATGAGGTAGACAACGTTGGCTGAGTCACATGAGTATGTACCGTGTACCTGATGGGTGGTGTCCTCATGTGTGATGATGGTATCTGTGTTGATGATCTGGCATGTCTTGCAGAGGTTGCTGTGGCAGGGTTGTGTGGTGTCGTGGTTGCTGTTCTCCTGAAAGCTGGGTAATTTGCTGCGAACGATGGTCTGTTTGAGGTTAGGTGGCTGTTTGAAGGCAAGTAGTGGAGGCGTGGGGATGGCCTTAGCGAGGTGTTCGTCGTCATCGATGACATGTTGAAGGCTGCGAAGAACATGGCGTAGTTTCTCCGCTCCGGGGAAGTACTGGACGATGAAGGGTACTCTGTTGGTTGTGTCCTGTGTTTGTCTTCTGAGGAGGTCTATGCGATTTTTCGCTGTGGCCCGTCGGAACTGTCGATCGACGAGTCGAGCGTCATATCCCATTCTTACGAGGGCATCTTTCAGCGTCTGTAGGTGTCCATCATGTTCCTCCTCATCTGAGCAGATCCTGTGTATTCGCAGGGCTTGTCCATAGGGGATGGCTTCTTTAACGTGGTTAGGGTGGAAGCTGGAGAAGTGGAGCATCGTGAGGTTGTCTGTGGGCTTGCGGTAGAGTGAAGTGCTGAGGTGTCCGTCTTTGATGGAGATTCGTGTGTCCAAGAATGAAACTGATTCTGAGGAGTAGTCCATGGTGAGTTTGATGGTGGGATGGAACTTGTTAATGTTATCGTGTAGTCTAACCTGGTGTTGTGTGATTTCTTACATTTGTCCACCCCAGTCCAACACCGGCATTTCCACACCACAACATAATAGAAGCTAAGCGGGGAACTATAGTAGACTGTAATAATGGATGGAAATAACTGAGGCTTTGATGAATTAGATATTTGGTTTTAATTTTATTGAAAAATGTGTAAGGAGCCAGTGGCGGAAATTCCTAGAAATTTTCACAGGACCAAACTAATAGCTGAGAATTTAATTCATGTTATGCATTATGCATTACAATTCTCTGTAATAAATGAACTGATTGAAATGTTAATATAACACAGTGTGTAATTACATTTTTAAGTTCAAATAACTTAGAACACAATGCATTTGACATTCATAAAATTCTTTCCTCTATTAATGTTTCCCTGGGCCATGCACCATTCTTGAATGGAAAGAGGTGGGAGTAGGTGGTTTGTTCTCAAGCTTTGGCTAAATCACATAGAAAAATGCACAAGAGAGGGTTGAACTAAGACACTCATTGCTCATTTCTTGTCATTTTTCCCTGCGGACAATTACCCCCCTCCACTTTAGTATTTCACTTGATAGTATCTGAAGTCAGGAGGAATTGTAGACAAAAATTCATGTTCTATCAGTATTGGAACAGAATCACATTGCACCTCTGTATTGCCTTAATACTCGATTCAGCATGCAACAAGAAGTGTTTAAATCAGGGTTTTGATTATTTGGCCTAGGAAAGATTTCAGATTAATTTATATTATGATACTCCTATTAAGGTAAATTGAGCTTGCAGAAGATTAAATCTACACAACACACCCTTTTTCTGGGACGGCGAATTAGATCTAGGTGAAGTGGCTGGGGAAAGAGTAGGGCCAATTGTAATTATTGGCGGAGAAAGGGCAGATGGTCTACTCTTGGGGGCAGGAAGCTCATAGCATTTAGAGGCCCAGGCCTCATTTCCATTCCACTGGTGATCAGCGGGTGCTAAATGGGTGCCCTGCTGCAACTTGCCTGTTCAGGGAGGGCATGAAATTAGCCAACTCTCACACTGAGCTAGCCAAGTCGGAGCCTGGGGGAGGTGAGGCGCTCTTAAGGGGGTCCCCTCATATGTGCCGGCAGCTGCCCAGAGTTATTTTGTAGGTGATAAAGATAGATCAATCCTGGGCTGTTTATTAAGTGGCCTCCAGTAGTCCTTTTAATTAGGCTGCTTATCGTCCGATACAAATGATGAGCGCGATGCACGCCTTTATATCTCAAAATTGCAATCAGGGTCCTATGCACCTCATAGGACTCAGATTTGAACACTTTAATGAGGCACCTGGGCCAACCTGAAAATGGCAGCGGGCGTGATCAGAGCTGGAACTGCCAGTAAGTTTTAGGATACATTACATTCGCTACCTTCATCTAGATCATTAATATAGATTGTAAATAGCTGAGGCCCCAACACTGATCCTTGCAGCACCCCACTAGTTACAGCCTTTGTATTGTTAGCAGCTTGAGGTGACCGCCTTTATCTTGGCCGGTGCAGACTTGTTTTCTGGAACTTGCTGGCTGGCACTTTCCCTTTGCAGCCAGTTCATATTTCCAGGGAACTGCCTCATCAATCACTGCAGTTACCAGAGTGCTGAAAATGGAAATCAGCTGTTTTAACTGGTTGCAAAGAACAAGCAGACTGCTGGCTGGCAAGGTCTGGCAACAATCTTCCCAACTGAAATGAAGGCAATCAGGGAAAGATTATTCTTGGAATTGCAACATTAGGAGTCTCAGATAATTGCAGGTGCGGTGAGTCTGATTACTGTGAATGGGGCTGCTGGATCGGGGAAGACAATCAGGAATTAGGAGACAATTAGGAAATACAGTGTCATTCAGTTTTGCTCCCCAAAAGTTCTACGCAAATGATTCTTTGGAACATAACATAGTATTACATAGGGCTAAAAATTCGTGGCCGCCACGAGAATTGCCAGTGTGACCGCGGCCGCGGGTTAATGGCCACTGAAAATGGAAGCGCTACAGGAGAAAAATTTGCGCTGGGGGTGAAAGATTTCTAGCCCAGCGCTAACTTACCATATAATGCCCTTCTGGTGGCATGAGTGCAGGCCTGGGAGTCCAAGTTCCCATCCAGAAGCGCCGTTCAATATTCCAACAGCTTCTGGAAGCCAGGCAATGGAATTCGCTAGGCATTATGGGAAATTAAAAGGGAAATGCCTTCTGAATTAATAAAAATAAGCATGAAGTGAAAAAATGCAGTTTTCAGCCCTTACTGCCATTAAAAAAAATTTACATTAAAAGAAGTCCCAAATGGGAGCCTTCAGCTCTTAAAGCTGAATTCCCTTCCGGACTTCAAAAAATGGGAAAAGTGCTTCAGCACTAACACAAATGGCTCGGCAAGCCAAGGAAGGGGCACCCAAGGTCTCGCAGGCTGCACTTCAGCTTTGTGCAGGGGGTCAACACTGCAAGAGAGGTCCTCTACCCACAGGGGCCAGGAGGCCCTCCAGAAGGAATGATGTAGGACCACATCACCAAGGCCGTCACGGCCAGTTGTGTCACCCCCACGACCTGGCTCCAGTGCCCAAAGAAGCTTCATGACCTCAGGCCACTGGTCAAGGTCAGTGAATGCATCTTCAAAAGCCATCTCCTACCAACTGCATCAACAGCCTCACACACTTCTCAATGCACGACTCCCTGCTCACTCACACACACACACACACACACAGTATCCCCACAGTGCAGATAGAGGCCATTTCGGCCCATCGAGCCTGCACCGACACATATCCCACCCTATCCCTGTAACCCCACGTATTTAATCCCCTAACATTAAGGGTCAATTTAACATAGCCAAATCAACCTAACCTGCACATCTTTGGACTCACCTACCAACAACCTGTATGAATCACGAGGCACACCTCCCATTCCGAGCCTCACCTTGCCCCCTTGGAAGAGACGGTGCAGGCCATTCTTGGCAGGGGCATGGTTGAGTCCTTGGCCAGTGGCGGGGCAGAAAGGATGCAAGATGCTGGTATCCTCATATGTTATCCTCCTTCTGGCATGTACCTCTTGCTTTTCCACCCTCCTGTAACCACACACCCAAGAAATGCAGCCTGCCCAGCCAGTGGTTGGCCAACCAAGAAGAGGGAGAGGAGAGTGAAGTAGAAGAAGAAGAAGAAGAAACCCTGTCACTCAATTTGACACTGCCAGCCACCAGCTCTTCAAGGCCAACCAGCAATGCCATTTTTTTATTAGTTCCTGGGATGTGGGCATCACTGGCAATGCTGGCATTTATTGCCCATCATTAATTGCCCTCGAGAAGGTGGTGATGAGCCGCTTTCTTGAAACGCTGCAGCCCCTTTGGTGAAGGTATTCCCATAGTGCTGTTAGGGAGGGAGTTACAGGATTTTGACCGAGCGACGATGAAGAAACGGCGATATATTTCCAAGTCAGGATGGTGTGTGACTTGGAGTTGTTCCCATGTTCCTGCTGCCCTTGTCCTTCTAGGTGGTAGAGGTCATGGGATTGGGAGCTGCTGTTGGACAAGCCTTGTTGAGTTGCTGCAGTGCATCTTGTAGATGGTACACACTGCAGCCATAGTGTGCCAGTAGTGGAGGGAGTGAATGTTTAATGTGGTGGATGAGGTGCCAAATCAAGCGGGCTGTTTAGTCATAGGTGCTGTCGAGCTTCTTGAGTGTTGTTGGAGCTGCACTCACCCAGGCAAGTGGAAAGTATTCCATCACACTCTTGACTTTTGCCTTGTAGATGGTGGAAAGGCTTTGGGGAGTCAGAAGGTGAGACAGTCACCACAGAATACCCAGCCTCTGACCTGCTCTTGTAGCCACAGTATTTATAGGGCTGGTCCAGTTAAGTTTACGGTCAATGGTGACCCCCGGTAAGCTGATGGTGGAGGATTTGGCGATGGTAATGCCTTTGAATGTCAAGGGGCGGATGTTAGACTCTCTCTTGTTGGAGATAGACATTGCCTGGCACTTGTGTGACGCGAATGTTACTTGCCACTTATCAGCCCAAGCCTGAATGCTGTCCAGGTCTTGCTACATGTAGGCATGGACTGCTTCATTATCTGAGGAGTTGCAAACAGAACTGAACACTGTGCCATCATCAATGAACATCCCCACTTCTGACCTTATCATGGAGGGAAGGTCATAGAAACATAGAAACATAGAAGATAGGAGCAGGAGTAGGCCATTTGGCCCCTCGAGCCTGCTCCGCCATTCAATGTGATCATGGCTGATCATCCAAATTCAGTACCCTGTCCCTGCCCTCTCCCCATATCCCTTGATCCCTCTAGCCTTAAGAAATATATCCAACTCCTTCTTGAATATATTTAATGAATTGGCCTCAACTGCCTTCTGTGGTAGAGAATTCCACAGGCTCACCACTCTCTGGGTGAAGAAATTCCTCCTCATTTATGTCCTAAATGGCTTACCCCTTATCCTTAGACTGTGACCCCTGGTTCTGGACTCCCCGACCATCAGGAACATCCTTCCTGCATCTAGTCTGTCCAGTCCTGTCAGAATTTTATAAGTTTCAATGAGATCCCCTCTCATTCTTCGAAACTCCAGCGAGTATAAGCCCAATTGACCCAATCTCTCCTCATACGTCATTCCTGCCATCCCAGGTATCAGCCTGGTGAATCTTCGCTGAACTCCTTCCATGGCAAGAACATCCTTCCTCAGATAAGGCGACCAAAATTGCACACAATTGTTAAGTCTGTGTGTTATAGTGATAATTACTACACAGACTACAAGAGTAAATTCAACAGGTCTTTACTGGTTGGAGGTCGGGACTATATTGAATACAATATTACTACACAGTGCTTATATACCGGTGTGGTCACCACCGGTATTACGTATACAGCAGCCAGAGAAAGTAGTACATCTCTTAAGGTGGAACAGGCTTAAGTTCTCTTAAGGTGGAATAGGTTACATACACCACAATCCTCCCTTTTTAGCTTAACAGTCATATCCCCATTTAACATAACATAATAACATATATACATATATAACTTCAGGTATAACAGTTCAAAGGTTCAGTCTCTCAGGAGGCTTTCTGATGCGGCTTGGATAACGCCTCTTAGTAGTCTCTGATTCTTGTTGTTGAGGTGCCTCCTCTATTTGGTTTCCAATGTATTGGGTGTCATCATCATCAAGTACATCCCCTGCTGAGGTAGATGCTTCAGGTTCATTAACGTCTTCCACAGTTGTCTCTGTCACAACCATGGGTTCGACCCTTGCTCTCGATTCTACCAGTTGATCCGCATGACGCCTTATCACATTATGACCAATATCTACTGTGTACATCAGAGGTCCTTGTCTGGCCCGAATTGTTCCGGACTGCCATTTTTCGTTTCCATAGCCCCTTGCCAACACTGGTTGTCCTACGTCGAAAGTTCGAGTGGTCTTGTTGTTAATATGCCGAAACTGTTTGTTTTCCACTTCCCTCCGCACATTTGGTTTTAACAAGTCCAACTTGGACCGCAACCTCCTGTTATAAAACATCATGGCAGGACTTTGGTTAGTCACTGCATGATCGGCGTTTCGATATGACATCAGGAACTTGTCGACCTGGTGTTGCAGCGGAATCTGATCATCGTTCATGGCCTTAATTGCCTTTTTGAATGTCTGGACAAATCTTTCAGCCAACCCGTTTGTCGCCGGATGATATGGGGCAGAGGTATAATGTTTTACTCCATTCTTCTTTAAGAATTGTCGGAATTCTTCCGATACAAACTGTGGTCCGTTGTCCGAACAGATCTGTTCTGGCAATCCGTTCCTTGCGAATATTGTTCTTAACACCGCAATTGTCTTTTCTGAAGTAGTGGTATTCATCTTGATGACTTCTGGCCATTTGGAATGTGCGTCCACCGCGATTAGGAACATGGAGTCCATGAATGGACCAGCAAAGTCAATGTGTATGCATTGCCATGGGGCTGAAGGCCATTCCCATGGGTGTAGCGGTGCTATCGGAGGTGCATTTTGCACTTTTTGGCACCCAGCGCAGCTTTTCGTTAACTCCTCAATCTGTTGGTCAATACCCGGCCACCATACATAAGCCCTAGCAAGACTTTTCATTTTAACTCCCCCCAGATGACCTTCATGCAGTTCGTTTAAAACTCTTTCCCTTAACTTGGGAGGAATAATGACTCGTGTCCCGTACATCAAGGTACCATGGCAGACGGACAGCTGGTCTCGCCTTGCCGAAAATGCCGGTAACAGAGGATCACCCCGTGTTGGCCATCCTTTCACTGTCACCTCGTAGACTCTGGACAGTGTCGGGTCGTTCCTGGTTTCTCTTTCAATACTTGCATTGGTGACTGGTAAACACTCGATGATGGTCGAATGAAATAACTCAACAGGGTCAACTTTCGTCGTGTCTTCTTCTTCAGGTAGTGGCAGGCACGACAGCCCATCAGCATTGCCATGCTGTTTCGTACCTTTGAATTCTATTTGATATTGATGTGCCCCTAGGAAAAGAGACCATCTCTGGAGACGCTGCGCTGTCATCACCGAAACACCCTTCTTAGGGTTAAAAATGGATACCAACGGTTGATGGTCTGTCAGAAGTGTGAATTTTTGGCCCTGCAGGTAATGATTAAACTTCTTCACTCCCCATACAAGGCTAAGAGCCTCCCTATCGATCTGCGCATAGTTGCACTCAGCGGAGGTCAATGATCTGGATGCAAACGCGACTGGCCTTTCCGTGCCATTTGGCAACTTGTGTGAGAGTACTGCCCCAATACCATATGGAGAAGCATCACAAGCCAACCGAATAGGCAGTGTCGGGTTGAAGTGAGCCAACACTTCCTCTGAGGTGATCAATTCTTTGCTTTTGCAAAATGCCTTCTTACAGTTTTCGCCTCATTCCCATGGTACCCCTTTCTGTAAAAGAATGTTTAACGGGTGCAGTACCGTGGATAGATTTGGCAGAAATTTATGGTAATAGTTAATTAATCCTAGAAACGACCTCAACTGAGAGACATTCTCCGGAGCAGGAGCCTTTACAACTGCCTCAATCTTGTCAGGAGACTTATGAAGCCCCTCCCGGTCAATGACATGGCCACAGTACGAGATCCGCTTCTGGAAGAACTCACATTTCTGCCAATTTACTCTAAGTCCATACTCTTTCAGTCTGTTGAGCACCAGTTCCAAGTTTGCGAGATGTTGTTCATCACCATCACCTGTGATCAGAATATCGTCCAGGTAACATTATGTGCCTGGAATTCCCTGTAATACCTGCTCCATGGCCCTCTGCCAAATTGCTGGAGCCGATGCCACTCCAAAAACCAGCCTATTGTACCGGTACAACCCTCGATGCGTGTTGATCGTGAGGTATTGGCGTGACTCTTCCTCAACCTCCATCTGCAAGTACGCCTGCGCCAGGTCTATCTTGGTGAAGTGTTTCCCGCCAGACAATGAAGCAAAAATATCCTCAATCCGTGGAAGCGGATACTGCACCGTGTGAAGCACCGGATTAACGGTGATTTTGAAATCTCCACGGATGCGAACCTTCCCTGGATCTCCTGGCTTGTTGCTCGCAGGACGTTTCATAACGGGAACAATGGGCGTAGCCCACTCACTCCAATCTACCTTAGACAGTACACCTGAATGTTCTAGTGCTTCCAGTTCCGCTTCAACAGTAGGTCGTATTGCATAGGGTACCGGTCTGGCTTTAAATAATTTTGGTTGTGCATGTTCATCAATCTTGATGTTTGCCGTAATTCCTTTCAGTGTTCCCAGTCCCTGCTGGAACACCTCTTTAGCATCATCCAATATTCTGGACAATCGTTTAGGTTTGACATCTGTTTCCCTGGAATCTACCGTTAGTGCCTTCAAGGAGTGCCAGTCCATATTCATTTCCTAATCCACTCCCGTCCTAGTAGTGGTGGACCTCCTTCAGGTAGCACATATAAGTCCATTACTTGGCTTTCTTCGCCCTTGTGGACCACTTCTACCTCTATTTTTCCGATGGGGTACTCTCTTTGCCCCGTGTATGTTTTCAATATAATCTCCGTATCCTGTAGGGGAATATGTTGGAATAACCTTCTGTAATCTTTCTTATTCATGACCGTCAATGCCGATCCAGTGTCCAATTCCATTTTTACTTGGACTCCTGCTATCTGAAGAGTGACCCAAATTGTCTGGAGATCTGCATCCTTACCAACGTTGTGTACTCTTAAGCTATCCAGTTCATTACTGCTAGCGTCTGAATCTGACTTCTGTTCGGTCAAACTGTTCTTTGTCACCTTGTGTACCTTTGCGTATTTTCCTTGCGGTGACTTTTTGTTGCTGGTCTTCTTTCCTGACCGGCATACTTTAGCTATGTGGCCAAGCCTGCCACACGTTCTGCATTCTTGGTTTTTAAACCAACACTGGTTCTGATCGTGCGTTGTCTTTCCACAACGATAACATTTGACAGAACTCAAACCCAATTTGTTTGTACCGAGTTCCGGTGACCGTAGCTGCATTACTGCCATGCCTCTCGCTGCGGCTTCGTGTGCTGCTGCCATAGTGACCGCCTTCTCAAGCGTCAGCTCATTCTCCTCGAGCAGTCGCTTTTGTGTATCCTGTTTAAATAAACCACACACAAATTTATCTCGTAGTGCCTCTGTCAGTCCCGTTCCAAACTGACAATATTTTGCTAGCTTACGTAATTCCATCAAATATTCAGCATTGCTTTCATTCTGCAGCTGCCTTCTGTCGTAAAATTTAAATCGTTCCGCTAGCATCAGTGGCGTGGGGTTTAGATGATTTTTCAGGACAGTAACAATCTCATCGAACGTCTTATCCGCCCGTTCATCTGGTGATAACAGGTGTTTCAATTGCCCGTATGTCTTCGCACCCATTAAATTTAATAATGTTAGTGCTTTATCTGCATCAGGAATTTTATTTGCCTTACAATAATTTTGTATGCGTTCTACATACATGGCCCAATCTTTGATGTCACTATCAAAGGTATTAATGTTCCCATGTTTAGGCATCGTTGCAATTTATTGTATTTTTATGTTATCCAAGATGGCGGCTTCCCGCTCTTGTCGTCGTCCTCCGCCCACAAAATGGCGGTTTTCCCACGCTTGGCGGTCTTCAACCGTCCCCCGACGCTGTCTCCGCTTCACCGCGGCTCTCGCGCCTTCAGTTTCCCCAGACGCTGCGCCTTTTAGCCGGAATGCGGCCCTTATCTCCGGTCGCGATCGATGTCCCCGCGCTGCGCCTCTCGCTCGAAAGCGGCCCGGCCCTTATCTCCGGTCGCGATCGATCTCACCGCCCTTATTCCTCCGTCTTCCCAGCCCCGTCTGTACAGCCAACGCGGTTGACTTTCTGTCGCGTCGCTGCCTGGCTTACCCACCACCGAGGTAGAAAGAAGAAAGCTGACAGTCGCTGATGGAGGCTTCGAGGTCAGGATGTCTTCTGCACTCCGGTTTCTCGATGCCTGCCGCTCGACGTGTCTTCCAGTAGGGTGATGAGGGTGGAAACCTCTCTTCGACGTCCTGTCTGTGGACGAAGCCGCCGTGGAAATAACTGCCGCAGGGTAAGAATCGGACTCGTCGCCACTGTTAAGTCTGTGTGTTATAGTGATAATTACTACACAGACTACAAGAGTAAATTCAACAGGTCTTTACTGGTTGGAGGTCGGGACTATATTGAATACAATATTACTACACAGTGCTTATATACCGGTGTGGTCACCACCGGTATTACGTATACAGCAGCCAGAGAAAGTAGTACATCTCTTAAGGTGGAACAGGCTTAAGTTCTCTTAAGGTGGAACAGGTTACATACACCACAACAATACACAAGGTGTGGTCTCACCAAGGCCCTGTACAACTGCAGCAAGACATCCTTGTTCCTGTACTCAAACCCTCTCGCTACGAAGGCCAACATACCATTTGCCTTCTTAACCGCCTGCTGCACCTGCATGCTTACCTTCAGCAACTGGTGCACAAGGACACCCAGGTCTCGTTGCACTTCCCCTTCTCCCAATCTATTGCCATTCAGATAATAATCTGTCTTCCTGTTTTTGACACCAAAATGGATAACCTCACATTTATCCATGTTATATTGCATCTGCCATGCTTTTGCCCAATCACCCAATCTGTCCAAATCATCCTGGAGTTTCTCGGCATCCTCCTCACAGCACACACGCCCACCCAGCTTTGTGTCATCTGCAAACTTGGAGATATTACATCTAGTTCCCTTGTCCAGATCATGAATATATATTGTGAATAGCTGGGGTCCAAGGACCGATCCCTGCGGTACCCCACTAGTCACTGCCTGCCACTCGGAAAAAGAGCCGTTTATTCCAACTCTTTGCTTTCTGTCTGCCAACCAGTTCTCTATCCAAGTCAATACCTTGCCCCCAATCCCATGTGCCTTAAAGTACACGCTAATCTCTTATGCGGGATCTTATCGAAAGCCTTTTGAAAGTCCAAATACACCACATCCACTGGTTCTCCCTTATCTATTTTATCAGTTACATCCTCAAAAAATTCCAGTAGATTAGTGAAGCACGATTACCTTTTGTACATCCATGTTGACTTTGTCCGATCCTGTCACTGTTTTCCAAGTGCTCTGCTATTACATCGTTTATAGTGGACTCTAGCATTTTCCCCACTACCGATGTCAAGCTTACCGGTCTGTAATTCCCCATTTTCTCTCTACCACCTTTTATGAATAGTGGGGTAACATTAGCTACCCTCCAATCCATGGCTACTGTTCCAGATTCCATCGAATGTTGGAAGATGATCAACAATGCATCTACTATTTCTAGGGCCACTTCCTTAAGTACCCTAGGATGTAGATTACCAGGCCCTGGTGAATTATCGGCCTTCAATCCCATCAATTTCCCTAACACCATTTCCCTACAAATACTGATTTCTTTCAGTTCCTCCCTTTCATCAGATCCTATGTTCCCCGACGTCTCTGGGAGGTTATTTGTGTCCTCCTTTGTGATGACAGAACCAAAATATGTATTTAATTGGTCAGCCATTTCTTTGTTCCCCATTATAAATTCCCCTGATTCTGACTGCAAGGGACCTATGCTTGACTTCACCAATCTTTTTCTCCTCACATATCTATAAAAGCTTTTACAGTCAGTTTTTATGTTCCCTGCAAGCTTACTCTCATATTCTATTTTCCCTTTCTTAATTAATCCCTTTGTCCTCCTTTGTTGAATCCTAAACTGCTCCCAATCCTCAGGTTTACTGTTTTTCTGGCCAATTTATATGTCCTCTCCTTAGATCTTATGCTATCCCTAATTTCCCTTGTTAGCCACAGTTGAGTCACCTTTTATGTTTTATTTTTATGCCAAACTGGGATGAACAAACTCTGTAGTTCATTCATGCGGTCTTTGAATGTTTGCCACTGCCTTTCTACCGTTAACCCTTTGACTGACATTCCCCAATCAATCCTACCCAACTCGCGCCTTATACCATCTTAGTTTCCTTTATTTAAATTCAGGACCCTAATCTCTGAGTCAACTACTTCACTCTCCATCTTAATGAAGAATTCTATTATAATATGATCGCTCCGACCCAAGGGGCCTCGTACAACAAGATTGCTAATTAATCCTTTCTCATTACATAATACCCAGTCTACGATGGCCTGATCTCTAGTTGGTTCCTCGACATATTGGTCCAGGAAACCATCCTGTAAACTGTCAGGGCGAGGCTGGTATAAAGTTCAAACAAAGTACTTTACTTAATAAACACAAAGATACAATTACACTTTAGGAGCTCTGACAAGCAACCACTTGGCACAAAGGCTTGTCAAGACTGAGCACAGAGAAGGGGAAAAACAGAACTAATATACTACAAATCACAGGTGAAACTCATAAGCCCAATAACAGTCAATTAGGGATTTAACACAGGGATAACCACTCATGAAGGTGCCACCTAGGGGTTACTAGGAGAACTAACCGGCACCCTCACAGGACCCCCTCCCCTAGGAACGGCTCCTGACGTTCCTCCTGGACGAGCAGGGTGACGACGGCGAAAATCCCTTATGAGTTCCGGATCCAAAATGTCCCGGGCCGGAACCCAGGAACGCTCCTCAGGACCGAAACCCTCCCAGTCAACCAGGTATTGGATGCTCCTCCTGACCCGGCGACAATCAAGGAGACGACGGACCGTGAAGACTTGCTGGCCGTCGATCATACGGGGCGGGGGTGGAGGTCTAGCCGCAGGAACCAAGGGACTAGTAAGTACCGGCTTGAGGTGAGAGACATGAAATGTGGGATGTATCCTCATCGATCGAGGAAGGAGGAGCCAGTAGGCCACCGGGTTTACTTGCTCCAAAATCCTAAAAGGTCCTATGAACCGGGGAGCCAACTTGCGGGACTCTACATGGAGCGGAAGATTCTTGGTAGACAGCCAGACCTTCTGTCCGGTCCGGAACCGAGGAGCTGGGCGACGGTGACGGTCGGCCTGTACCTTCTGCCGAGATGAGGCAAGTTGCAAGGCGGATCGGACCCTCCTCCAGGTACGACGGCAGCGTTGGATTAACCCCTGGGCAGCCGGCACTCCTACCTCCTTCTCCTGTTCCGGGAAGAGTGGCGGTTGGAAGCCATATTGGCACTCAAAAGGCGAAAGACCAGTGGAGGAGCTCTGAAGGGTATTATGTGCATACTCTGCCCAGACCAGGTACTTGCTCCAGGAGGAAGGATTGGAGGACACAAAACTTCGAAGCACCCTCTCCAGATCCTGATTAGTTCTCTCAGTCTGGCGGTTAGATTGAGGGTGGAACCCTGAAGAGAGACTGACGGAAGCCCCCAGGAGGGAACAAAAGGACTTCCAAAACCTAGATGAAAACTGAGGACCACGGTCAGAGACAACATCCAGGGGCAAGCCATGGAGGCGGAAGACGTGTTGGACAACCAGCTGGGCAGTCTCCCTGGCCGAGGGAAGCTTGACAAGAGGAACGAAGTGAGCAGCCTTTGAAAAGCGATCAACCACAACTAGGATGGTGGTGAATCCTTCAGATAGAGGTAGCCCGGTGATGAAATCCAGGGCGATATGAGACCAGGGACGGCTGGGAATAGGCAAGGGATGCAGGAGACCAAGCGGAGGTTGTTGGGATGTCTTGTTCTGGGCGCAGACGGGACAAGCGGAGACAAAGGTCCGGGTGTCGGCTTCCATAGCGGGCCACCAGAACCTCCTTTTAAGAAACTCGAGAGTCCGACGGATCCCAGGATGACCCGTCAATCGAGAAGAATGGCCCCATTGAAGGACCTGGGCGCGCACTCGACTGGGAACATAAAGTTTATTAGGAGGGACTCCTCCGGGATCGGCCTCCTGACATTGGGCCCTTCGCACCACAGTCTCAATCTCCCATACGACGGGAGCCACGATGCAGGAACTAGGGACGATAGGTTCCGGAATCCGGTCCTTTTCCGAGGGGTCAAACTGGCGAGAAAGGGCATCCGGTTTGAGGTTCTTAGACCCTGGGCGGTACAACAGGAGAAAGTTGAACCGGTTAAAGAAGAGTGCCCACCTGGCCTGCCGGGGGTTGAGGTGCTTAGCGTCCTGAATATATATCAGGTTCTTATGGTCGGTCCAGACGACAAAAGGATGTTCCGCTCCCTCCAACCAGTGTCTCCACTCCTCCAAGGCCAACTTAACTGCCAAAAGCTCCCTGTTGCCGACATCATAGTTACACTCAGCTGGCTTCAGGCGACGGGAGAAGAAGGCACAGGGATGAAGTTTTTGGTCCTTGGGGGAGCGCTGGGACAGGACAGCCCCAACTCCAATATCCGAGGCATCCACCTCTACGATGAAGGGCAAGGCGGGATCGGGATGTATCAGAATGGGGGCGGAGGTGAAGCGTTGTTTGAGCTCCTGGAATGCCCGTTCTGCTTCAGAACACCAGCTAAACCGTACAGGAGAGCCCTTGGTCAATGCGGAGAGGGGCGCGGCAAGGGAGCTGAAGTTGCGGATGAAGCGTCTGTAAAAGTTGGCGAATCCCAGGAACCGCTGAATCTGCTTAACCGACGTGGGACTTGGCCAGTTCAGAACGGCTTGAACCTTACTCGGATCCATCTGGACGCTTCCACCAGAGATAACGTAGCCCAGGAAGGTGACCTTAGTGACGTGGAATTCACACTTCTCGGGTTTGATGAAGAGACGGCTCTCCAAGAGCCTCTGCAACACCCGCCTGACGTGTTGGACATGCTGCTGGGGGGACTTCGAGAAGATGAGAATGTCATCCAAATAAACAAACACGAACTGATTCAGCAGGTCCCGGAGCACGTCATTTACCAGAGCCTGGAAGACAGCAGGGGCATTAGTGAGACCAAAGGGCATGACAAGGTATTCCCAGTGACCGCTCGGGGTGATAAAGGCAGTTTTCCATTCATCCCCCTCCCTAATGCGGACCAGGTTATATGCATTGCGGAGGTCAAGTTTGGAGAAGATGGTAGCTCCCTGTAGCTGCTCAAACGCTGAGAACATCAAAGGGAGGGGATAGCGGTTCTTAATCGTAATTTTGTTGAGCCCCCGATAGTCTATACAAGGTCTGAGACCGCCATCCTTCTTCTTTACAAAAAAGAAACCTGCACTCGCTGGGGAGGTGGAAGGACGAATGAAACCTGTGGCGAGGGCTTCTTTGATATATTCCTCCATCGAAACATTCTCAGGACCAGAGAGAGAGTAGAGCCGACCCCGAGGAGGGCTAGTGCCAGGCAGGAGATCAATCGCACAGTCGTAGGGCCGGTGTGGGGGGAATGTAGAGGACCGCCCCTTACTAAATACCGCATGGAGGTCCGAATACTCAGGAGGCACACGAGCAAGATCCAGCTGATCGGCTGGCTCGGGAGAGGAAGGACGAGGCAGACTAGGGAAGACCTTGAGACAGTTAGTTGAACATGAAGGACCCCACTCCAGCACCGTCCCAGTAGTCCAGTCAATATGAGGGTTGTGGAGAAAGAGCCACGGGTGTCCAAGAACGAGAGGAAGCTCAGGGGAATCTATCAGGTGAAACTGCAGCAACTCTTGATGTCTCTCCCCCACTTGGACATGTAACACTCCAGTGATATGATGAATGAGCCCAGAACCAAGGGGCCTGCCATCGAGGGCCATGACTTGTAAAGGCTTATCCAGGCAGGAGAAAGGAATTTTCAGTCTGTGCACCAGGGTACGGTCAATAAAACAACCCGCGGCCCCGGAGTCAATGAACGCCTGCAGATTGAACTGCTTTCCCTCCCAAGAGAGACGAGCAGGAATCAGGGTTTGGAAGACAGAAGGGGTAGAAGAAGGGGTTTGATCAATCCGTATCTTCCCAATCCTCCTGGCTTGTTCCTGGAGCTCTGGGCATGTGGCTCTGAAATGACCAGACAGGCCACAGTAAAGACAACACCCCTCTCTCAATCTCCTCTGTCTCTCAACCTGGGAGAGCCGAGTTCTGCCGAGTTGCATAGGTGTCTCCTCCGTGCTAACAGGTGGACTCGGGGGTACTTGGAAACTCCTGGTCAAATCCGGAACACCAGACGATTTCACCCTTGTGGAAGTAGTGAATCTCCTCTCTCTAGCATGCTCCCGGAGGCGGTTATCCACTCTGACAGCAAGGGAGATGAGCGTGTCAAGGTCCTCCGGGATCTCTCTGGACGCTAGTTCATCCTTGATAGTTCCGGAAAGGCCGTAAAAAAACATGGAAAGAAGGGCCTCGGTGTTCCAGCGACTCTCCGCAGCGAGTGTGCGGAACTCAATGGCAAAGTCGGCTACGCTGCAGCCGCCCTGGCGGAGATTCAAAAGTCTCTTAGCTGCCTCCCGTCCACTCACAGGATGGTCAAAGACCTTGCCCATCTCAGCGGTGAAATCGACAACATCGAAGCAGACCGAAGATTGCTGCTCCCAGATAGCGGTAGCCCAGGCGAGAGCTTTTCCCGAAAGTAGTGAAATAATGAATGCTACCTTAGAGCGAGATGAATGGAACATGGAAGGTTGAAGTTCAAAAACCAGGAAACACTGGGTCAGGAAGCCACGACACTTGCCTGGATCACCATCATAGCGCTCCGGCGCCGGTAGGCGAGGCTCTCGGTAAGTCTGGCGATCAGCGACCGGTGGGGTAGCACCCAAAGGAACTGACTGAAGAGGAACGTCCCGAGCAGAAGCCACAGCAGCTAGGTGTTGAATGGCCTGAGTCCACGTATCTACCTTGTCCGAAATGCCTTGGAGAAGTTGCTCAAGGCGGCCGAGGAAAGCACCCTGAAGGGAGAGAATAGAACGAAGTTCCTCCATCACTGCTGGGTCCATACTGGCTCAGTCTTGCTGTCAGGGCGAGGCTGGTTCTGGACCCAAGTGCAGAGACGAGGCTTGAGGCAGGTATAAAGTTCAAACAAAGTACTTTACTTAATAAACACAAAGATACAATTACACTTTAGGAGCTCTGACAAGCAACCACTTGGCACAAAGGCTTGTCAAGACTGAGCACAGAGAAGGGGAAAAACAGAACTAATATACTACAAATCACAGGTGAAACTCATAAGCCCAATAACAGTCAATTAGGGATTTAACACAGGGATAACCACTCATGAAGGTGCCACCTAGGGGTTATTAGGAGAACTAACCGGCACCCTCACAGTAAACACTCCAGGAATTTCTCCTCCACAGTATTGTTACTAATTTGGTTAGCCCAATCTATATGTAGATTAAAGTCACCCATGATGATTGCACGCTTCTCTAATTTCCCTTTTAATGCCATCCCCAACCTCCGCATTACTGTTTGGAGGTCTATATACCACTCCCACTAACGTTTTTTGCCCCTTGGTATTTCTCATTTCTACCCATACAGATTCCACATCATCAGAGCCAATATCCTTCCTTACAATTGTGTTAATCCCCTCTTTAACCAGCAATGCTACCCCACCTCCCTTTCCTTTTTCCCGATCTTCCCTGAATATTGAATACCCCTGGATTTTGAGTTCCCAGCCTTCGCCACCCTGGAGCCATGTTTCCGTAATCCCAATCAAATCATATTCGTTTACCTCTATTTGCGCAGCTAATTCATCCACCTTATTACAAATGCTCCTCGCATTAAGACACAAAGCCTTCAGGCTTGTTTTTTTTAACGATCTTAGACCTATAATGTACTGGCATGGGTGGAAGATTGGCTATCTAACAGAAAACAAAGAGTTGGGATAAATGGTTCTCGGGCTGGCAATCAGTAACCAGTGGTGTTCCGCAGGGGTCAGTGCTGGGACCCCAACTCTTTACAATCTATATTAACGATTTGGAGGAAGGGACCGAGTGCAACATATCCAAGTTTGCCGACGATACAAAGATGGGAGGGCAAGCAATGAGTGAGGAGGACATAAAAAACCTGCAAAAGGACATAGACAGGCTAAGTGAGTGGGCAGAGATATGGCAGATGCAATATAATGTTGGAAAGTGTGAGGTTATGCACTTTGGCAGAAAAAATCAAAGAGCAAGTTATTATCTAAATGGAGAGAAACTGCAAAGTGCTACAGTACAAAGGGATCTGGGGGTCCTGGTGCATGAAACACAAAAAGTTAGTATGCAGGTGCAGCAGGTGATCAGGAAGGTCAATGGAATCTTGGCTTTTATTGCAAGGGGGATGGAGTATAAAAACAGGGAAGTCTTGCTTCAGTTATACAGGGTATTGGTGAGGCCACACCTGGAATACTGCATGCAGTTTTGGTTTCCATATTTAAGAAAAGATATACTTGCTCTCGAGGCGGTTCAGAGAAGGTTCACTCGGTTGATTCCGGAGATGAGGGGGTTGATGTATGAGGAAAGGTTGAGTAGGTTGGGACTCTACTCATTGGAGTTCAGAAGAATGAGAGGCGATCTTATCGAAACATATAAGATTGTGAGGGGGCTTGATCGGGTGGATGCGGTGAGGATGTTTCCACTGATGGGTGAGACTAGAACTAGGGGGCATAATCTTAGAATAAGGGGCTGCCCTTTCAAAACTGAGATGAGGAGAAACTTCTTCACTCAGAGGGTAGTAAATCTATGGAATTTGCTACCCCAGAGAGCTGTGGAAGCTGCAACATTGAATAAATTTAAAATGGAGATAGACAGTTTCCTAGCAGATAAGGGAATTAGGGGTTATGGGGAGAGGGCAGGGAAGTGGACGTGAGTCTAGACTCGGATCAGCCATGATCCTATTGAATGGCGGAGCAGGCCCGAGGGGCCGTATGGCCTGCTCCTGCTCCTACTTCTTATGTTCTTATGTTCTTATTAGAATAATTATTTACTGTGGCCATGTTTGACTTAAACCTTTAATTTCTCTGACTGCCACTTTTGTTTTTCTCCTTCCTATCTTTTGCTTTTATCCTCGTTTCCCTTTCCTCTGTCTCCCTGCTCAGGTTCCCAATCCCCTGCCCTTTTAGTTTAAACCCTCCCCCAGAGCACTAGCAAACACTCCCCCTAGGACATCGACCCGGCCCTGCCCAGGTGCAAACCGTGTGGTTTGTACTGGTCCCACCTCCCCCAGAACCGGTTCCAATGTCCCAGGAATTTGAATCCCTCCCCCTTGCACCATTCCTCTAGCCACGTATTCATCTGAAATATCCTTCTGTTTCTACTCTGACTAGCACGTGGCACTGGTAGCAATCCTGAGATTACTACCTTTGAGGTCCTATTTTTTAATTTACCTCCTAACTCCCTATATTCAGCTTTTAGGACCTCATCCCATTTTTTCACTATATCGTTGGTACCTATATGCACCATGACAACTGGCTGTTCACCCTCCCCTTCCAAAATGTTCTGCAGCCGCTCTGAGACATCCTTGACCCTTGCACCAGGGAGGCAACACACCATCCTGGAGTCTCGTTTGCGGCCGCAGAAACGCCTATCTATTCCCCTTACAATAGAATCCCCTATTACTATAGCTCTACCCCTCTTTTTCCTCCCGCCCTGTGCAGCAGAGCCACCCCTGGTGCCAGGAAGTTGGCTGCTGCTGCCTTCCTCTGATAAGCCATCCCCCTCAACAGTATTCAAAGTGGTATATCTGTTTGAGAGGGGGATGTCCACAGGGGACTCCTGCACTACCTGCTTGTGCCTACTACTCTGCCTGTTGGTCACCCATTCCCTTTCTGCCTGTGCAACCTTTGCCTGCGGTGTGACCAACTGCTTAAACTTGATATCCATGATGTCCTCAGCATCGCGAATGGTCCATTATGTATCCAATTGCAGCTCCAGCCCTGCAATGCGGTCTGCCAGTAGCTGCAGCTTGCCACACTTCCTGCACACATGGTTGTCAGGGACATAGGAAGTGTCCCTGAGTTCCTACATAGCGCAGGAGGAGCATATCATGGGGCATGATGAAGCAGCTGAAGATGGTTGGGCCTAGGACACTGACCTGAGGAACTCCTGCAGCAATGTCCTGGGGCTGAGATGATTGACCTCCAATAACTATAACCATCTTCCATTGTGCTAGGTATGACTCCAGACAATGGAGAATTTTCCCCCTGATTCCCATTGACTTCTTGATGCCACACTCGGTCAAATGCTGTCTTGATTTCAAGGGCAGTCACTCTCACCTCACCTCTGGAATTCAGTTGCTTTGTCCATGTTTGGACCAAGGCTGTAATGTGGTCTAGAGACAAGTGGTTCTGGCGGAACCCAAACTGAGCATTGGTGAGCAGGTTAAAGGTGAGTAAGTGGTGCTTGATGGCACTGTCAACGACACCTTCCTTCACTTTGCTGATGATTGTCAGTAAACTTATGTGGTGGTAATTGACCGGATTGGATTTGTCCTGCTTTTTGTGGACAGGACATACCTGGACATTCTTCCACGTGGAGTGAATCGAATTGGCTGAAGACTGGCTTCTGTGATGGTGGGGACCTCAGGAGGAGGCCAAGATGGATTATCCACTCGGCACTTCTGGCTGAAGATGGTTGCAAACGCTTCAGCCTTGTCTTTTGCACTCGTATGCTGAGCTCCACCATCATTGAGGATGGGGATGTTCATGGAGCCTCCTCCTTCTGTTAGTTGTTTAAGTGTACATCACCATTCACGACTGGATGAGGTAGGACTATGCTCTATAATGTTTCTTGTGGCAGGAACCCTTTGATCTGATCCGTTGATTGTGGGATCGCTTAGCTCTGTCTACAGCATGCTGCTTCCACTATTTAGCATGCATGTAGTCCTGTGTTGCAGCATCCCCAAGTTGGCACCTCATTTTTAGGTATGCCTGGTGCTACTCCTGGCATGCTCTTCTACACTCCTCATTGAACCAAGATTGATCCCCTGGCTTGATGATAATGGTAGAGTGAGGGATATGCCACGCCCTGAGGTTACAGATTGTGGTGGAATATAATTCTGCTGCTGCTGATGGCCCACAGCACCTCATGGTTGCCCAGTTTTGAGCTGCTAGATCTGTTCTGAATCTATCCCATTTAGCACGGTGGTAGTGCCATACAACACGATGGAGGGTGTCCTCAGTGTGAAGATGGGCCTTTGCCTCCACAATGACTGTGTGGTGGTCACTCCTACCAATAGTGTCATGGACAGATGTATCTGCAACAGGTAGATCAGTGAGGACGAGTTCAAGTAGGTTTTTCCATCACAGGCCCAGTCTTGCAACTATGTTCATTTGGCTTAGCTGCAATGGATTCTACTGGCAGCATTGCCGGGCCTGGGAAAATGGAGGATGCCGCGGTAGCCTCCACCAGCTGATGAAAGAGCGACAGCTGCCCTCGTTACGCATCTTTTTGCCAGTAACGGGTGGTGTGAAACATGCTGCTGACAGGCTGTGCGCTCAGTAGGGGCCCAAAGGTTGTGTCGCTGGAGCGAGGCTCGCGTTACTTAAACCTAGCCTGCTCCTCTTCAAGGCAGTCTTCTGCTCTTAAAGCTGAGCTGCCTTCTACAGATGAATAATGCTAAAAGTGTTTCAGCACTAACACAAATGGCTCAACAGGCCAGGGAAAGGGCACCCAGTGTCTCGGACGCAGCACTCGAGCTTTGTGCAGGTGGTCAACACTGGAAGAGAGGTCCTCTACCCACAGTGGGCCAAGGGGCCTTCCAGAAAGAAGGATGTGGGACCAGGTCGCCAAGGCCGTCACAGTGTTGCCCCCAGGACCTGGCTCCAATGCCCAAAGATGTTTCATGACCTCAGACGAGTGGTCAAGGTCAGTGAATGCGTCTCCTACCAACTTCACCACTAGCCTCATGTACTGCTCAATGCATGACCCCCCACCCCTGCAAATCACTCACCAAGCATGAGGCACACCTCACATTCCTAGCTTCTCCTCACCCACTTGGAGGAGACGGTGGATGGTGCTGAGCCCTTGGCCAGCAGCGGGGCTGAAAGAATGTAAGATGCTGGTATCCTCATACATTATCCTCCTTCTCACATCTCACTTCCCCCTCATCCCACAATCTCTTCTGATGTACAAGCTGCACATGGTGTAAGCATGCACCTCTTGCTTTACCCTCCCTTCCCCTCACCACAACCCTACCCTTGTGCCTTCCTCATTTCAGACACCAAAGAAATCCAACCTGCCCAGCCAGTGGTTGACCAAGAAGAGGGAAAGGAGAGTGATGAAGAAGAAGAAGAAGAAGAAGAAACACCGCCACTCGATTTGACACGCCCAGCCACCAGCTCCTCGAGGTCGCCTGCAAGGCCATTTGTAGTGTCCCCCACTGGACGTCAGCAGCTTTCCACCAGCCATGCTGCAGCCACTGGGGTAGTACTGCGCAACATCAATAGGATAGGCAAAGGCACACACAAAACAGTCACTAAGGGAATGCACAAGTGCGATTAATTGATTTGTTGATGTAATAATGGAAGTATATATGGATAAAGTTGGATTGGAAAGTTTACTTTGTGGTGGCTTTATTTCAGCATTGTGGCCAAGAGGACGTTGTGATGGTCAGTAACAGAGGGAAGGTAAGGTGTGGGGCAAATGTTGAAAGGAGAATTGGGGTTGTGTTCACTGGTACCGCAGGCGGACGATTCTACCTCGGATATCCCGGCCACAAAGGGGCTGTCTGGGTTGCCTCCTTCCTTCCGCTTCTTCCTCTTCTGCTTTTTCCTCTTCTGCTTCCTCCTCCCTCCATGAGCAGCTTGTCCCCTTTTCTGCCTCTGCTCCATCTCCATGTGATGCTGCAGCCTATAAGAACATAAGAAATAGGAGCAAGAGTAGGCCATTCGGCTCCTCGAGCCTGCTCTATCATTCAATAAGTTCATGGCTGATCATCGACCTCAACTTTACTTTCCCGCCCAATCTCCATATCCCTTAATTCCCCTAGAGTCCAAAAATGTATCACTTTGCACTTTTCTGCGTTAAATTTCATCTGTCACGGGTCCGCCCATTTCACCAGCCTGCCTATGACTTCTTGAAGTCTATTACTATCCTCCTCACTGTTCACTATACTTCCAAGTTTTGTGTCATCTGCAAATTTTGAAATTGTGCCCTGTACACACAAGTCCAAGTCATTATTACATATCAAGAAAAGCAGTGATCCTAGCACCAACCCCTGGGGAACACCGCTGTATACCTTCCTCCAGTCCAAAAAACAATCGTTCACACCACTACTCTCTGTTTCCTGTCACTTAGCCAATTTCATATCCATGCTGCCACTGTCCCTTTTATCCCATGGGCTTCAGCTTTGCTGGCAAGCCTATTATGTGGCACTTTATCAAATGCCTTTTGGAAATCCATGTGCACCACATCAACTGCATTGCCCTCATCAACCCTCTCTGTTACCTCATCAAAAACTTGATCAAGTTAGTTAAACACAATTTGCGTTTAACAAATCCATGCTGGCTTTCCTTGATTAATCCACACTTGTCCAAGTGATTGTTAATTTTGTCCCAGATTATCATTTCTAAAAACTTCCCCACTAATGAGGTTAAACTGACTGGCCTATAGTTGCTGGGTTTATCCTTACACTCTTCTTGCAATTCTCCAGTCCTCTGGCACCACTCCCATATTAAAGAGGATTGGAAGATTATGGCCTGTACCTCTGCGATGTCCTCCTTAACTTCCCTCAGCATCCTAGGATGCATCCCATCCGGTCCTGGTGATTTATCTACTTTAAGTACAGCCAGCCTTTTTGGTACCTCCTCTTTATCAATTTTTAGTACCTCCTCTTTCACTCTGACTTTGGCAGCATCTTCTTCCTCGGTAAAGACAGATGCAAAGTACTAATTTAGTACCTCAGCTATGCCCTCTGCCTCCATGCATAGGTCTCCTTTTTGGTTCCTAATCAGCCCCACCCCTCCTCTTACTGCCCGTTTACTATTTATATGCCTATAGAAGACTTTTGTATTCTCTTTTATGTCAGCTGCCAATCTACTCTCATACTCTCTTTGCCTCTCTTATTTTCTTTTTCACTTCTCCTCTGAACTTTCTATATTCAGCCTGATTCTCACTTGTATTCTCAACCTGACATCTGTCATACGTGCTCTTTTTCTGCTTCACCTTACTCTCTATCTCTTTTGTCATCCAGGGAGCTCTGACTTTGGTTGCCCTACCTTTCCCCCTCGTGGGAATGTACTTTAACTGTACCCAAACCATCTCCTCTTTAAAGGCAGCCCATTGTTCTATTAGTTTTGCCTGCCAATTTTTGATTCCAACTTAGATCCATTCTCAACCTACTGAAATTGGCCTTCCTCCAATTTTACTCTAGGTTGCTCCCTGTCCTTTTCTATAGTTAATCTAAACCTTATGATCCAATGATCACTGTTCCCTAAATGTTCTCCTACTGACACTTGCTCTACTTGCCCCACCTCATTCCCCAGAACCAGATCCAGCAATGTCTCCTTCCTCGTTGGGCTGGAAACATACTGATCAAGAAAGTTCTCCTGAACACACTTCAGAAATTCTTCCCCCTCTCTGCCCTTTACACTATTACTAACCCAGTCTATATTAGGATAGTTGAAGTCCCCCATTATCACTACTCTATATTTCTTGCACCTCTCTGTAATTTCCCTGCAAATTTGCTCCTCTATATCCTTCCCACTAGTTGACAGCCTGTAGAATACACCTAGTAGTGTAATGGTACCTCTATTATTTCTTAATTCTAACCAAATAGATTCTGTCCTTGACCCCTTCAGGACATCTTCTCTCTCCAGCACTGTAATATTCTCCTTAACCAATATTGCCACCCCACCTCCTTTCTTTCCCGGCTCTGTTGAGGTGCAACCCGTTCGGCCTGTACAGGTCCCACCTCCCCCAGAGCAGGTCCCAATGTCCCAGGCCTCTAAAGCCCTCCCTCCTGCACCATCTCTCCAGCCATGCATTCATCTGCTCTATCCTCCTATTTCTATACCCACTAGCTCATGGCACTGGGAGTAATCCGGTGATTACTACCCTTGAGGTCCTGCTTTTTAATCTCTTTCCTAGCTCCCTAAATTCTACCTGCAGAACCTCATCCCTCTTTCTAGCTATGTTGTTGGTACCGATATGGACCACAACCTCTGGCTGTTCACCCTCACCCCTCAGAAGGTTCTGCAGCCACTCAGTGATATCCTTGACTCTGGCACCAGGAAGGCAACATACCATCTGTTGTGTATGTACCTTTAAGAGAATAACTGGTCTCAAACTGCAGTACCGGCAGTGACCACCCCTGTATAAAAGGCGCTAGCAAGCCTCTGTAGTTTCAGTTTCCCGATTGACTCCATTCAGTAAAGACTTGTTTAAATCAACTCCTGCTGTCCGTGTCTCAATTATACACGGACATAATACTGGCGACGAGCAGATACGAACTTACCTACAGTCTGCACCACCTCCTGGGATCCATTCCTGAAGCGAAGTGAGCAGAGGTCGAGGCCAGAAGGAAGAAAGAAGCAGTAAAAATGGGCGTCGACCGTGGGCATCCGCCCCCTGAGTCAGCGGAGTTGAAGATTGCTGGAGAAGCTGTCGAAAGCGGGGCCTGGTTCCTGTCAACGGTGCTTCAGCTAATCGGGCTGGGGGCAGGTAGTACACTGATCCTTCCTGGGCTGCGGCGGTCGCGAACTCGAGCGGGTGGCTTGCAACGGGGCCGAGCAGCGTTGTCGGGAAGAGGAGAGAGAGAGGGTGGAGCACACAGGGCGCGGCCGTGCTACGAAGCCGGGCTGCGTACAGACCTGAGAAGAGGGAGGCAAGAGTCCCACAGGGTTGTTCCACGATGGGAAAATAATAAAAAAAAGAAATATTAAACACGCAGGAAACCGCGAGGAGCTGCAGGTTGCAACGGAAACCGCGGAAAGCAGCGCTAGCAACAGCGGGGAAGAAGGCAAAGCGCGGGAGGCGCCATCTTAATCAGCAGGGAAGAAGGCAAAGCGCGGGAGGCGCCATTTTGTTAAATCGGGGAAGAAGGCAAAGCGCGGGAGGCGCCATTTTAGATTTTCAAGATGCCGAAGACTGGCTGTATCACTGCCTTTGATAATACAATAGAGGACTGGACCACGTATGTGGAAAGAGTCGAGGTATATTGCGAGGCAAACGAAATAGCCGATGAGAAAAAGACATCGGTATTGCTAAACTTAATGGGCGCTAGAACGTATGGCCTATTGCGGGACCTGATTACTCCAGCCAAACTGAAGGCGAAGAGTTTTAACGAAATTGTTGCTTTCCTACAGGAACACCTAAACACTGCACCGCTGCTGATAGCAGAAAGATTTAAATTCCACAGGAGAACTCAGCATAAAGATGAGAGCAATGCTGAGTACCTTACGGAACTACGCAAGCTATCAAAGCGCTGCCAGTTCGGAGCAGGACTGGCAGATACCCTACGGGACAAATTTGTCTGTGGACTCCTGAGTGAAGGAACACAGAAGAAGTTACTCTCAGAGAAAGAGCTGACGCTAGATAAGGCTTTCAGCGTGGCAGTATCGTATGAAGCAGCAGCCAGGGGAGCTGCGGAAATACAACAAAAGCCACAGGAATACGGCACCCACGAAATGACACGGGGATTTGCAAAATGTTATCGCTGCGGCAGAACTAACCATGACCAGAAGGACTGCTGGTCCAAGGACAAAATATGCAGGCAATGCGGAAAGATGGGACACATTGCACGAGTTTGCAGGTCTGGGAAGAAGACCAGCGACAACAAAAAGGCTACTAAGGAACCGTACAAGAAAGTACAAAAGATGACGGACAGTAGTTCCGAAGACCAGATGAGCGATAGTGAATCCGGGAACAAGAGACTAAGCTGTCTCAAACTTCACAATGTAATCGCAAAAGAGGATCACCGAACCATTTGGGTCACCCTCACGATAGCAGGGTCCCAAGTTAAAATGGAATTGGATACAGGATCAGCGCTGACTGTCATGAATCGACGAGACTACGAGCAGCTATTCTCACACATACCCTTGAGAGAGACATCCATCATCTTGATGACGTATACGGGGCAAAAAGTATACCCCAGAGGAAAAATAAGGGTGCCTGTCGAATACAACGGCAAGAAAATACGGAAATTGTATCTCTACATACTGCAAAATGGTGGACCACTGTTTTTGGGACGTGAATGGATCAGGAAGATAAACTTAGATTGGCACTCCATTCATGCAATGACGGTGGATGGTAAAAAAGATGAAGACGTCACTCCTGGACGATTGTCAACAATCTTAGCTAACGCCAAAGAGGTATTTCAACAAGAACTGTGCACTCTTAAAGGCGTAACCGCCTCGATAAAAATAGAAGAGAATGCAATTCCCAAGTTTTTCAAAGCAAGACCGGTACCGTATGCAATTCGCCCAGCCGTCGAGGCAGAGCTGGAGAATCTGGAGAAGGCAGGCGTGTTGTCTAAGGTCGACTGGAGCGAGTGGGCGACACCCATCGTTCCTGTCATGAAGAAAACATTAAGCAATAAGTCTGAGGAGCCAAGGAAGGTTTGCATCTGTGGGGACTTCAAGGTGACGGTGAACCCAGTCCTTCACACAGTACAATATCCTTTTCCAAGGATAGAAGACATCTTCGCCTCACTATCTGGAGGGAAGCGTTTTACAAAAATTGACCTAGCACAAGCATATTTGCAGATGGAGGTTGAAGAATCCTCTAGGAAGTATCTCACGATAAACACTTACAAAGGTCTTTACCAGTATCATCGATTGGTATTCGGAGTGGCATCGGCTCCAGCGATATGGCAAAGAACGATGGAACAAGTCCTGCAAGGGATTCCGGGGACTCAATGTTACTTGGACGACATCCTTGTGACAAGTGAAGATGACAGTGAACACCTTAACAACCTAGAACAGGTGCTCACTAGACTACGGGAACATGGGCTACGAGCCAACCGCCCCAAGTGCGAGTTTTTTAAGAAACAGATATTGTATTGTGGCCACGTGATTGATGAAGAGGGGTTACATAAGTCCCCTGACAAAATTGAAGCGGTTGTTAAGGCCCCAGCGCCTGAAAATGTGTCGCAACTGAGGTCATTCCTCGGATTGGTGAATTACTACCATAAGTTTTTACCGAATTTGTCCACAATTCTGCACCCACTGAACGCCCTACTACGAACGGGAGTAGCATGGAAATGGAGCAATGACTGTAAGCGGGCCTTTCAGAAGAGTAAGGACTTAATCACTTCAAGAGAAGTATTGGCTCACTACAAACCGGCACTGCCGATCAGACTGGCGTGTGATGCGTCTCCCTACGGCATTGGGGCGGTACTGTCACATAAATTCCTTGATGGTTTAGAGAGGCCGATAGCTTTTGCGTCACGCTCGTTAACTTCTGCCGAGCGTAACTACGCCCAGCTTGACAGAGAGGCCCTCAGCCTAGTGTGGGGGGTGAAGAAGTTCAATCACTACCTGCACGGTCAAAAATTTACTCTACTAACTGATCATCAACCTCTTGTCTCCATTTTCAACCCTCAGAAGGGCGTACCGATAATGACAGCACAACGGCTACAGAGGTGGTCCCTTTTCCTAGGGGCACACCAATATGACATCGAGTACAAAGGAACTAAACAGCATGGGAATGCTGATGGATTGTCGTGCCTACCGTTGCCGACGGTGGAAGAAGAACTTGCAGTGGATCCAATGGAGATATTCCACTCGACCACAGTCGAATGTCTCCCTGTGACGAATGCAAGCATAGAAAAGGAAACACGGAATGACCCGACACTCTCCTGGGTCTATGATTTAACGGTGAAGGGATGGCCAGCACATGGCGAACCACTGCTGCCAGCATTCTCGCCGAGAAGAGAACAGTTGTCAGTGTGCAGAAGAACCTTGATGTGTGGATCCAGAGTAGTAATTCCACCTAAGTTGACGGATAGAGTGCTCAATGAGCTTCATGAGGGTCATCTGGGTGGGGTAAAAATGAAGAACTTAGCCAGAGCGTTTGTGTGGTGGCCGGGAATCGATAGAGAAATCGAAGAGATGACCAAGAGCTGTGCAGAATGCCAGAAGGTCCAAAACGCCCCACCACAAGCTCCTCTACATCCATGGGAGTGGCCCTCATCTCCATGGCAAAGGGTGCACATTGATTTTGCTGGTCCCTTTATGGACTCAATGTTTTTAATTGCGCTGGATGCCCATTCAAAGTGGCCAGAGGTAATAAAAATGTCCTCAACCACCACATGAAAAACCATCACCGTCTTATGAACCATATTCACCAGAAATGGGCTGCCTGAACAGATTTGCTCTGACAATGGACCACAGTTTGTGTCTGAAGAGTTCCGGAGGTTCTTAAAGAACAATGGTGTTAAGCATTACACATCTGCCCCATATCATCCAGCCACTAATGGATTGGCCGAGAGGTTTGTTCAAACATTCAAGAAGGCTAACAAGGCAATGTGTAATGAAGATATACCCCTACAACACAAGGTGGACAACTTCTTGTTTGCCTACCGAAATGCGACACATGCGGTTACCAACCAGACTCCTGCCATGATGTTCTTCAATCGAAGACTGTGATGCCGCTTGGATCTGGTTAAGCCGAACATCAGAAGAGATGTGGGGAACAGGCAGTTTCAGAATATGAATGAAAGACCGACCAGGAGTTTTAAGATAGGTCAACCAGTGTTGGCCCGGGACTACCGCACTGAGAAATGGCAGCCAGGAACGATTTGTACACGGCAAGGACCTCTCATGTATACCGTGGACGTTGGAGAGAGCATTGTAAGACGCCATGCTGACCAGATTCTAGAGTCACTGGAAAACGTCAACTCCACACCACGATCTGATACACCTGGCAATGAAATCGACGTACCAATTGCAGCTACCGCAGAATCGGTGATATTGGAAGCAGATGAACCAAACAACGACATTGATCCCGACTCAACCTTGCCAGAAGAACCTGATACCCCAAAGAGGCGTTATCCAGACAGAATCAGGAAACCTCCTCAAAGACTGAACTTATAATTGCTTAAACTCAACCAATGTATCTAGCAACCGTAATTGTGATTGTAGTTAGTTATCATTTAGTTGTTAAATGAATGTTATGTACTGTTTATCTAAAAGGGGAGGAATTGTTGTGTATGCACCTTTAAGAGAATAACTGGTCTCAGACTGCAGTACCGCCAGTGACCACCCCTGTATAAAAGGCGCTAGCAAGCCTCTGTAGTTTCAGTTTCCCGATTGACTCCATTCAGTAAAGACTTATTTAAATCAACTCCTGCTGTCCGTGCCTCAATTATACAAGGACATAATACCATCCTGGATCACGTCTGCGGCCGCAGAAAAGCCTATCTGTTCTCCTATTCAATCCCCTACCACTATTGCTTTCCCGGTCTTCCTCGTCCACCCCTGTACAGTTGAGCCACCCATGGTGCCATGGACTTAGCTCTGGCTGTACTCCCCAGAGGAACCATCGCCCTCACCAGTATTCAGTACTGATTAGAGAGTGATATGCACTCAGGGGACTCTTGCACTACCTGCCTGGTCTTCCATGTCTGTCTGACGGTCACCCAAAGATTCACAACCCTCTGAGTGAAGAAATTCCTCCTCATCTCAGTCTTAAATGGCCCTTACCCTGAGACTATGCCCACTAATTCTAGACTCACCAGCCATGGGAAACAATCTCTCAGCATCTACCCTGTCAATCCCCCTTGGTACCTATTATGTTTCAATTAGATCATCTCTCAATCTTCTAAACTCCAGAGATTATAGTCCAAATCTACTCAATCTCTCCTCATAGGACAGCCCTCGCATCCCAGGGTTCAATCTAGTGAACCTTTGTTGCACCGCCTCTAAGGCAGATATGTTCTTTCTCAGGTAAGGAGACCACAACTGTGCAAAGTACTCCAGGTGTGGTCTCACCAAAGCCCTGTACAATTGTAGTAAGAATACCTTACTCTTGTTCTCCAACCCCTTGCAATAACAGCTAACATACCATTTGCCTTCCTAATTGCTTGCTCTACCTGCATGCTAGCTTTCTGTGCTTTCTGTATGAGGACACCTAAATCTCTCTGAACACCAACATTTGCAAGTTTCTCACCATTTAAAAAATATTCAGTTTTTCTATTCTTCCTACCAAAGTGAATAACCTCACATTTCCTCACATTATGTTCCATCTGCCATCTTATTGCCCACTCACTTAATCTGTCTATATCCCTTTTCAGGCTTTTAATGTCCTCCTCACAGCTTACTTTCCTGTAGTGTATGTACCTTTAAGAGGAACTATGTTTTTGAAGCCCCTGTATACTGTAGTACCAGTAGTGACCACTCGGGTATATAAGCCTGTGTAGCGTCTTGTGTTGTTAGTTCACCTCCAGACTTTGTTCAGTAAACACTTGTTAAATCAACTCCTGCATTCCGTGTCTCCATTAACACACGGATCTAACAGTGGCGATGAGTTAGAAACAAACTTACCTGCAATTCGGCAGCACCTCAAGGGGATCGATTCCTCAGACGAAGGTCGAAGCCAGAAGCAAGAAAAAAAAAAATAACTCGAAGAAACTCGAAAACGAGGGCCAGCCTTGGTCTCCAGTCTGCGGTTTCCCCAGCATAATGGGCTGGTGGCAGGTAGTGCACTGATCCTTCTTGGGCTGCGGCGGGCTAGAGCTCGATCAGGTGGCTCTGCAACGGGGCCGGGCAGCGAGTCGGGAAGCAGAAGCAAAGAGAGAGAGAGGGTGGAGCACTCAGGGCGTGGCCGGTGCTGCAAAGCAGGTCGGCGTTCGGACCGAGCAGAGGGAGGGGAAAGTCCCAGAGGGTCCGCTCCACGACGGAAACGGTTCTCCAAGTAACGGAGAAACTATTGAAGTGATATATAAAAAAAATAGAAATACCGTGAAAAGCTGCAGGTCGCAACGGGAACCGCGGAGAACAGCGTTGGCAGCAGCGATTGGGGAGGCGCAAAGACCATAGTGCGTCGCCATTAAAAAAAATAAAATAAAAAAATAAGTAAATTAATTAATCACCAGCAACAGCATTGGCAGCAGCGGCAGCGGCGGGAAAGCGCGGGAGGCGCCATCTTAACTCGGCGGGGAAGAAAGAAAAGCGCGGGAAGCGCCATTTTAGATTTTCAAGATGCCGAAGACTGGCAATATTACTGCTTTCGATAGTGATATAGAAGATTGGACCACATATGTGGAAAGAGTGGAGGTATATTGCAAGGCGAATGAAGTAGCGGATGATAAAAAGGCATCGGTGCTTCTAAATCTGATGGGCGGAAGGACATACGGGCTGTGACGAAACTTGATCACTCCAGCCAAACCGATGGACAAGAATTTTAATGAGATTGTTGATACCTTACAGGAGCACTTAAACCCAACACCGCTGCTGATAGCGGAACGATTCAAATTCTTCAGGTGGAATCAGCACAAGAATGAAAGTAACGCTGATTACCTCACCGAATTACGAAAGCTGTCAAAGCACTGCCAATTCGGGGCAGGACTGGCAGATTCTCTACGAGACAAATTCGTCTGCGGCCTCCTAAGCGAAGGAACACAGAAAAGACTACTTTCTGAGAAAGATTTGACACTGGACAAGGCTTTCAGTGTGGCTGTATCATACGAAGCAGCAGCAAGAGGAGCTGCAGAGATACAGCAAAAGACACAGGACTTCGGCACCCATGAAATGACACGGGGTTTCGAGAGATGTTATCACTGCGGCAGATCCACCCATGACCAGAAGGACTGCTGGTTCAAGGACAAATCATGCAGGCAATGCGGAAAGATGGGACACATTGCACGTGTATGCAGATCTAGAAAGAAATCCGCTGACAGTAAAAAGGTCAATAAGGAAAAGTACAGAAAGGTACAAATGATGACGGACAGTAGCTCCGAAGACCAGAAGAGCGATAGCGACTCCGAAAACAAGAGACTAAGCTGTCTCAAATTACATAATGTAATTGCCAAAGAAGATTACCAGACCATTTGGGTTACCCTCACGATAGCGGGGTCCCCAGTCAAAATGGAGCTAGATACAGGATCAGCTCTGACCGTCATGAGTCGACGGGATTATGAGCGGCTATTTCCGCATATACCTTTGAAAGACACATCCATTGTCTTGAAGACATATACGGGGCAGAAAGTATACCCCAGAGGGAAAATAAGGGTGCCTGTTGTATACAACGGCAAGGAAATACAGAAGTTGTATTTATACGTTCTGCAAGATGGTGGTCCACCGTTGTTGGGACGTGAATGGATCAGAAAGATACGTTTAGACTGGCACTCCATTCAGGCACTGACGGTGACCAGTAAGAAAAAAAACGATGATGATGTCATACCTGGGCGATTAAAAGAAGTCTTGGCTAACGCCAAAGAATTGTTTCAACAGGAACTAGGAACCCTGAAAGGCGCCACCGCCTCAATAAAAGTGGAAGATGCGGCAATTCCCAAGTTTTTTAAGGCAAGGCTGGTGCCATACACAATTCGTCCAGCCGTTGAGGCAGAGCTGGAGAATTTGGAAAAAGCAGGCGTGTTATCCAAGGTAGATTGGAGCGAGTGGGCAACACCCATCGTCCCGGTCATGAAGAAAACGTTGAATAATGATAAATCTAAAGATCAGAGAAAAGTTCGCATCTGTGGGGACTTCAAAGTGACTGTAAACCCGGTTCTTCACACAGTACAGTATCCTCTTCCGAGGATAGAAGGTATTTTCGCCTCACTCTCCGGAGGGAAACGTTACACCAAAATTGACTTAGCACAGGCATATCTACAGATGGAGGTTGAGGAGGCCTCTAAAAAGTATCTCACGATAAACACACACAAAGGCCTGTACCAGTACAATCGACTGGTTTTCGGAGTGGCATCAGCTCTGGCTATCTGGCAAAGAGCTATGGAGCAAGTCCTGCAAGGGATTCCGGGGACTCAATGGTACCTAGACGACATCCTTGTAACAGGAGAAAACGACAACGAGCACCTTGCCAACTTGGAGCAGGTGCTCACGAGGCTGAAAGAACGGGGCCTACGAGCAAATCGCCCCAAATGCGAATTTTTCCAGAAACAAGTATCATATTGTGGCCATGTCATTAACGAAGAAGAGTTGCATAAGTCACCTGAAAAAATTGAAGCGGTCGTAAAGGCCCCAGCGCCTGAAAATGTCTCACAATTAAGGTCATTCCTGGGATTAGTAAATTACTATCATAAATTTTTACCAAACTTGTCGACGGTTCTGCACCCGCTTAACGCACTGCTACAAACGGGAGTAGTTTGGAAATGGAGCGAAGACTGTAAACGTGCCTTCCATAAATGCAAAGGCTTGATCACGTCCAGGGAAGTGTTGGCTCATTACAACCCATCACTGCCAATCAGACTGGCGTGCGATGCATCCCCTTACGGCGTGGGAGCGGTATTATCGCATAGATTCCCTGATGGCTCGGAGCGGCCGATAGCTTTTGCGTCACGCTCATTGAACTCAGCTGAGCGTAACTATGCCCAGATCGACAGGGAGGCACTCAGCCTGGTGTGGGGGGTGAAGAAATTCAACCATTACCTACACGGACAAAAGTTTACCTTGTTGACTGACCATCAACCCCTCGTCTCCATATTCAACCCTAAAAAGGGTGTTCCCATTATGACAGCGCAAAGGCTACAGAGGTGGTCCTTTTTCCTAGGGGCACACCAATATGACATAGAGTACAAAGGAACAAAACAGCATGGGAATGCTGATGGGTTATTGCGCCTACCGTTGCCAACGGTGGAAGAGGCGCCTACAGTGGACCCAGTGGAGATATTCCACTCGACCATAGTGGAATGTCTACCGGTGACAAATTCTACCATTGAAAAGGAAATGCGAAATGACCCGACTCTCTCACGAGTCTACGATTTAATGGTGAAGGGATGCCCAGCACATGGCGAACCACTGTTGCCAGCATTCTCGCAAAGAAGAGAACAGCTGCCAGTGTGCCGAGGAACCTTGATGTGTGGATCCAGAGTGGTGATTCCACCCAAACTCAAGGATAGAGTGCTAAAGGAGCTTCACGAGGGGCACCTGGGTGGAGTGAAAATGAAGAACTTAGCCAGAGCGTTTGTGTGGTGGCCAGGTATCGATGGAGACATCGAAGAAATGACCAAGAGCTGTCTAGGATGCCAGAAGGTCCAAAACGCCCCACCACAAGCCCCTCTACATCCATGGGAGTGGCCCTCATCTCCATGGCAAAGGGTACATATCGACTTTGCTGGTCCATTTATGGACTCAATGTTCTTAATCGCGGTGGATGCACACTCCAGGTGGCCGGAGGTAATAAAGATGTCCTCCACCACCACGGAAAAAACCATCACAGTATTAAGGACCATATTCACCAGGAATGGGCTGCCTGAACAGATCTGTTCTGATAATGGACCGCAATTTGTATCTGAAGAATTCAGGAAGTTCTTAAAAAACAATGGGGTTAAGCACTACACGTCCGCCCCATACCATCCCGCCACCAATGGATTGGCTGAAAGGTTTGTCCAGACCTTCAAGAAGGCCATAAAGGCCATGGGTAATGAAGACATAAATCTACAACATAAGGTAGATAACTTCTTGTTTGCGTACAGGAATGCAACACATGTGGCTACAAACCAAACCCCCGCCATGATGTTTTTCAATAGAAGACTAAGATGCCGGCTGGATTTGGTCGAGCCAAACGTCAGAAGGGACGTAGAGAACCGACAATTTCAAAGCATGAATGAAAGGCCAACTAGAACCTTCCAGATAGGTCAACCAGTTTTGGCCCGGGACTACCGTACCGAGAAATGGCAGCCTGGAACTATTTGCACACGACTAGGACCGCTGATGTATACCGTGGACATTGGAGAAAGCATAATAAGGTGCCATGCTGACCAGATCATAGAGTCATCCGAAAAAGGACAACCTACACCACAGCTCTATATGCCTAGTGATGAAGCAGAGATACCCATAGTATCTAGCTCCGATCCGGTGATACTGGAACCAGATGAACCCGACACTAGCATTAAAGCCGAATCGACCTTGCCAAAAGAACCTACTACACCACCGAGGCGTTATCCGGACCGAGTCAGGAAGCCTCCAGAGAGACTGAATTTGTAATTGATTAACTTCAGCAAATGTGTATATTATTGTTCTTGTAAAAATGTTATTTAATGATTACTTAAAATGTTATGTACTATTTATCTAAAAGGGGAGGAATTGTAGTGTATGTACCTTTAAGAGGAACTATGTTTTTGAAGCCCCTGTATACTGTAGTACCAGTAGTGACCACTCGGGTATATAAGCCTGTGTAGCGTCTTGTGTTGTTAGTTCACCTCCAGACTTTGTTCAGTAAACACTTGTTAAATCAACTCCTGCATTCCGTGTCTCCATTAACACACGGATCTAACATTTCCCACCTAGCTTTGTATCACCAGCAAACTTGGATACATTGCACTCAACCCTTCATCTAAGTCATTAATATGGATTGTAAATAGCTGAGGCCCAAGCACTGATCCTTGCGGCACCCCACTAATTAAATTCTGCCAACCAGAAAATGACTCATTTATCCCTGCTCTGTTATCTTTCCGTTAACCAATCCTCTATCCATGCTAATATATTACCCCAAACCCATGAGCCTTTATCTTGCATCGTAACCTTTTATGTGGCACCTTATCGAATGCCTTTTGGAAATCCAAATATACTACATCCACTGGTTCCCATTTATCTACCCTGCTAGTTACATCCTCAAAAAACTCTATAATAAATTTGTTAAACATGATTTCCCTTTCATAAAACCATGTTGACTCTGCCTAATCATATTATGATTTTCTAAGTGCCCTGTTACCACTTGCTTAATAATGGACCATTTTCCGACGACTGACGTCAGGCTAACTGGCCTGTAGTTCCCTGTTTTCTCTCTCCCTCCTTCCTTGAATAGCGGGGTTACATTTGCTACCTTCTGTAGTGTATGTGCCTTTAAGAGCCCCCTGTGTACTGTAATGCCGGTAATGGCCACTCGGGCTATATAAGCCTGTATATTGTGTTGTATCAGCTAGTTCCCCTCCAGACTTTGTTCAGTAAACACCTGTGAAACCAACTCCTGCCTTCAGTGTCTCTATTAACACACGGACACAACAGTGGCGACGAATTGGAAACGGACTTACCTGCAATTCGGCAGCACCTCAAGGACATCGATTCCTCAGACGTCCAAAGTCGAAGAAAAGCAAGAAAAAGAAAAAGCTGTGATTTCACCAGCTAGCCGAGCTGGTGGCAGATACTGCAATAATCCTTCCTGGGCGTCGGGCTGGGGCTCCAGCGACTGGCTCTGCAGCGAGGCCAAGCAGCAAAGGCGGAGGCAAGCAGTAACAGACGGGGAGGGAGCACTCGGGAGACGGCCGGCGCTGCAAGCAGGTCGGTGTTCAGACCTAGCAGAGAGAGTCCGGCGGGAACGAGTCTCCACCTGTAAATAATTTTTTTTTTTAAACGCGGAAAACAGCGTTGTCATCGGCAGCAGCGGCGGGGAAGCGCGGGAAGCGCCATTTTTTTTCCAGGATGCCTAAGGCTGGCAATATTGATGCTTTTGATAACGATATAGAGGATTAGACCACATATGTGGAAAGAGTGGAGGGATATTGCACCGCAAATGGAATAGAAAATGATAAAAAAGCGTCAGTACTTCTAAATCTAATGGGCGCAAATACATACGGGTTGTTACGAAACTTAATCACTCCAGCCAAACCAAAGGACAAGAATTTTAAGGAAATTGTTGATACCCTACAGGAGCACTTAAACCCAACACCGCTGCTGATAGCGGAACGATTCAAATTCTTCAAGAGGAATCAACACAAGAATGAAAGTAACGCTGATTACCTCACCGAATTAAGAAAGCTATCAAAGCACTGCCAATTCGGGGCAGGACTAGCAGATTATCTTCGAGACAAATTCGTCTGCGGTCTCCTAAGTGAAGGAACACAGAAAAGGCTGCTTTCTGAGAAAGATTTGACACTGGACAAGGCTTTCAGTATGGCTGTATCATACGAAGCAGCCGCAAGAGGAGCTGCAGAGATACAACAAAAGACACAGGACTTCGGCACCCATGAAATGACACAGGGTTTCGAGAGATGTTATCGCTGCGGCACATCCACCCATGACCAGAGGGACTGCTGGTTCAAGGACAAAGCATGCAGGCAATGCGGAAAGATTGGACACATTGCACGGGTATGCCGATCTGGACAAAAAAAATCCACGGACAGGAAAAAAAAAATCAATAAAGAAAAGTACAGAAAGGTACAAATGATGACGGACAGTAGCTCCGAAGACCAGAAGAGCGATAGCGACTCCGAAAACAAGAGACTAAGCTGTCTCAAAATACATAATGTAATTGCCAAAGAAGATTACCAGACCATTTGGGTTACCCTCACGATAGCAGGGTCCCCAGTTAAAATGGAGCTAGATACAGGATCAGCTCTGACCATCATAAATCGACGGGATTACGAGCGGCTATTTCCGCATATACCTTTAAAAGACACATCCATTATCTTGAAAACATATACAGGGCAGAAAGTATACCCCAAAGGAAAAATAAGGGTGCCTATTGTATACAACGGCAAGGAAATACAGAAGTTGTATTTATACGTTCTACAAGATGGTGGTCCACCGCTGTTGGGACGTGAATGGATCAGGAAAATACGTTTAGACTGGCACTCCATTCAGGCACTGACGGTGACCAGTAAGGAAAAAAATGATGATGACGTCACACCTGAACGATTAAAAGACATCTTGGCCAACGCCAAGGAAGTGTTTCAAGAGAAACTAGGAACCTTGAAAGGCATCACCGCCTCAATAAAAGTGGAAGATGCGGCAATTCCCAAGTTTTTTAAAGCAAGACCGGTGCCATACGCAATTCGTCCAGCAGTCGAGGCAGAGCTGGAGAATTTGGAAAAGGCAGGCGTATTATCCAAAATAGATTGGAGCGAGTGGGCAACACCCATCGTCCCGGTCATGAAGAAAACGTTGAATAATGATAAATCTGAAGAACAGAGAAAAATTCGCATCTGTGGAGACTTCAAGGTGACTGTAAACCCGATCCTTCACATGGTACAGTATCCTCTTCCGAGGATAGAAGATATTTTCGCCTCACTATCCGGAGGGAAACGTTTCACCAAAATTGACTTGGCATAGGCATATCTACAGATGGAGGTTGAAGAGGCCTCTAAAAAGTATCTCACGATAAATATACACAAAAGCCTGTACCAGTACAATCGTAGCATCTGCTCCAGCTATCTGGCAAAGAGCTATGGAGCAAGTCCTCCAAGGGATTCCGGGGACTCAATGCTACCTAGACGACATCCTTGTAACAGGAGAAAACGACAACGAGCACCTTGCCAATTTGGAGCAGGTGCTCACTAGGCTGAGAGAACGGGGCCTACGAGCAAATCGCCCCAAGTGCGAATTTTTCCAGAATCAAATATCATATTGTGGCCACATAATTAATAAGGAAGGGTTGCATAAGTCACCTGAAAAAATTGAAGCGGTCATAAAAGCCCCAGCACCTGAAAATGTTTCACAATTAAGGTCATTCCTGGGATTAATAAATTACTATCATAAATTTTTACCGAACCTATCAACTCTTCTGCACCCTCTTAATGAACTGCTACAAACAGGAGTAATTTGGAAATGGAGCGAAGACTGTAAACGTGCCTTCCATAAATGCAAAGACTTAATCACGTCCAAAGAAGTTTTGGCTCATTACAACCCATCACTGTCAATCAGACTGGCGTGCGATGCATCCCCTTACGGCGTAGGAGCGGTATTATTGCATAGATTCCCTGATGGCTCGGAACGGCCGATAGCTTTTGCGTCACGCTCATTGAACTCAGCTGAGCATAACTATGCCCAAATCGACAGGAAGCACTCAGCCTGGTATGGGGAGTGAAGAAATTCAACCATTACCTACACGGACAAAAATTTACCTTGTTGACTGACCATCAACCCCTCATCTCCATATTCAACCCTAAAAAGGGTGTTCCCATTATGACAGCGCAAAGGCTACAGAGGTGGGCCCTTTTTCTAGGGGCACACCCATATAACATAGAATACAAAGGATCAAAACAGCATGGGAATGCTGACGGTTTATCGCGCCTACCGTTGCCAATGGTAGAAGAGGCACCTACCGTAGACCCAGTGGAGATTTTCCACTCTACCATAGTCGAATGTCTACCAGTAACAAATTCTGCCATTGAAAGGGAAACTAGAAATGACCCGACTCTCTCACGAGTCTACGATTTAACAGTGAAGGGATGGACAGCACATGGCGAACCACTGTTGCCAGCATTCTCGCAAAGAAGAGAACAGCTGTCAGTGTGCCGAGGAACCTTGATGTGTGGATCCAGAGTGGTGATTCCACCCAAACTCCAGGATAAAATTCTAAAGGAGCTTCACGAGGGGCATCTGGGTGGAGTGAAAATGAAGAACCTAGCCAGGGCATTTGTATGGTGGCCAGGTATCGATGGAGACATCGAAGAAATGACCAAGCGCTGCCTAGGATGCCAGAAGGTCCAAAACGCTCCACCACAAGCCCCTCTACATCCATGGGAGTGGCCCTCATCTCCATGGCAAAGGGTACACATCGACTTTGCTGGTCCATTTATGGACTCAATGTTCTTAATCGCGGTGGATGCACACTCCAGGTGGCCGGAGGTAATAAAGATGTCCTCCACCACCACGGAAAAAACCATCACAGTATTAAGGACCATATTTGCCAGGAATGGGCTGCCTGAACAGATCTGTTCTGATAATGGACCGCAATTTGTGTCTGAAGAATTCAGGAAGTTCTTTAAAAACAATGGGGTTAAGCACTACACGTCCGCCCCATACCATCCCGCCACCAATGGATTGGCTGAAAGGTTTGTCCAGACCTTCAAGAAGGCCATAAAGGCCATGGGTAATGAAGACATAAAACTTCAGCATAAGGTGGCTAACTTCTTGTTTGCATACAGGAATGCAACACATATGGTTACAAACCAAACTCCCGCCATGATGTTCTTCAATAGAAGCCTAAGTTGCCAGCTGGATTTGATCAAGCCAAACATCAGAAGGGACGTGGAGAACCGGCAATTTCAAGGCATGAATGAAAGGCCAACTAGAGCCTTCCAGATAGGTCAACAAGTTTTGGCCCGGGACTACCGTACCGAGAAATGGCAGCCTGGAACTATCTGCACATGACTAGGACCGTTGATGTATACCATGGACATTGGAGAAAGCATAATAAGGCGCCATGCTGACCAAATCATAGAGTCATCCGAAAAGGAACAACCTACACCACAACTCTATACACCTAATGATGAAGTAGAGATACCCATAGTATCTACCTCCGATCCGGTGATACTGGAACCCGATGAACCCGACACTGGCATTCAAGCCGAATCAGCCTTGCCAAAAGAACCTACTACACCACCAGAAACTACTGCACCACCGAGGCATTATCCGGACCGAGTCAGGAAGCCTCCAGAGAGACTGACTTATAATTGATTAACTGCAGCAATGTGTAGATTATTGTTCTTGTAACATGTAATTAATGATTGCTTAAAATATTATGTACTGGTTGGCTAAAAGGGGAGGAATTGTAGTGTATGTGCCTTTAAGAGCCCCCTGTTTACTGTAATGCCGGTAATGGCCACTCGGGCTATATAAGCCTGTATATTGTGTTGTATCAGTTAGTTCCCCTCCAGACTTTGTTCAGTAAACACCTGTGAAACCAACCCCTGCCTTCAGTGTCTCTATTAACACACGGACACAACACCTTCCAATCTGCTGGGACCATTCCAGAATCTAGGGAATTTTGGAAGATCACTATCAATGCATCCACTATCTCTGCAGCCACCTCTTTTAAAACCCTAGGATGTAGGCCAACAGGTCCAAGGGATTTGTTAGCTTTTAATCCCATTAGTTTCCCAATTTCTTAAATTTGTTAAACACGATTTCCCTTTCATAAAACCATGTTGACTCTGCCTAATCATATTTATGATTTTCTAAGTGCCCTGTTACCACTTGCTTAATAATGGACCATTTTCCGACGACTGACATCAGGCTAACTGGCCTGTAGTTCCCTGTTTTCTCTCTCCCTCCTTCCTTGAATAGCGGGGTTACATTTGTTACCTTCCAATCTGCTGGGACCATTCCAGAATCTAGGGAATTTTGGAAGATCACTATCAATGCATCCACTATCTCTGCAGCCACCTCTTTTAAAACCCTAGGATGTAGGCCAACAGGTCCAAGGGATTTGTTAGCTTTTAATCCCATTAGTTTCCCAATTTCTTTTTCTCTACTGATTTTAATTACTTTACGGTCCTCACTCTTATTAGCCCCTTGGTTTCCCACTATTTTTGGTCTGCTTTTTGTGTCTGCTACTATGAAGACAGATACAAAATATTTGTTTAAAGTCTCTGCCATTTCCTTATTCCTCATTATAATTTCATCTGTCTCATCCTCTAAGGGACCAATGCTTACTTTAGCTACTCTCTTCCTTTTTACATACTTGTAGAAGCTCTTACAATCTGTTTTTATATTTCTTGCTAGTTTACTCTCATATTCAATTTTCTCCTTTTTAACCAATTTTTTGGTCATCCTTTGCTGGTTTCTGAAGCTCTCCCAATCCTCAGGCTTACTACTATTCTTTGCAATATTATAAGCCTCATCTTTTAATCCTTAATTTCTTTAGTTAGCCATGGATGGATCACTTTTCCCATGGAGTTTTTATTTCTCAATTGAATACATATTTGTTGAGAA